>NC_090923.1:797532332-798732332 GCF_040938575.1 Ambystoma mexicanum
GGGAGGGTCAGGGCCCCACTCCCCCTTGGCCTTCTCTGCATGGCCAGTATGGGACTTCTCCAAGAGCTTGCCTGGATGGTCTGACTTCCTCTTCTTTGAAGATCCTGAGCGTTGGCTCGTGGTCGAAGGCACTGGAGACGCTGTACTCGCCCTGGCCGCCGAGGAGTCTTTTGCAACGGCGCTCCCGCTGGCAGTGGATTTGCGGCGCTTAGTCTTATGTTGGGCCCCCGCGGGAGGGGTGCCCTCAAAGGTCTTAGAAGACTGCTCAACTTTCTTCTTTTGGGCAGGGGAGGCATGCTGCCGGGACTCACCCAGAGCAAGGGCCTTGGCCTGCAGCCACTCGTTGAGACGCCTGCGCCGATCGGGCAGCGTGCGGGGCACCATCTCCCGACAAGCCGCACAGTCTTCCTCCATGTGCATCGGGTCCGAGTGTAGACAGTAAAGGCACAGGGAATGTCCGTTGTCCGAAAAGACATTCCGTAGGTTGCAGCCGGGTCAAACCTTGAAGAGAGGTGCTGAATCGTCCTTCTCATCCGCCATGTCCACGCGGAGTAGGCCTTGAAGAAGCTGCTGGCATCCTCCAAGAAGAAACTCGACGTAAATCGCCCTTGAGGGGCGTTGAAGAATCCGAAAACGGGTCCCAGTTAATCAGAAGGTGGATCGATGGAGTTTGAGGCTCGATTAACTGAAAAAAAAAGAGCAAAACTCTTAGAAAAATCACAAAACGCAGTAAAAGCTCGAGAGCTATAGCACGAGGACTCCCAACACTTGAACGTGCGGTAGAAATCTGAAGATAGCTGCCAGAGGAGGACCTTAGGTAGAGGGCAGTCATTGGCTGGGGGCAGTATGACCAGAGACCAGTGATTGGTTGTGAAGTGAAACTTTTTTTTCTTTACCGAGGATTTTCAGCCTGACGGGGAATATTCATGAGCATGGAGTACACCAATAGGAACATTATTCAGGACAATACTCTTAATGTCATAAAATTCAAGAGGACACAGAGAAAAGGTATTCGAGGCATTAATTCAGAAAAGCGGTGGCCACAACAGCATTTCAGTACAGAATTGGCTCTGCAGACCTCAAGAGAACAGAGGAGAGGCATTCAAACAACTAAACTGTATTTATGTCCTTTTTACTACACTTGTCACCACAATCTCTAGGGCTCTGGCAACTCTTCCCTTCAGTTCAATCTCTACTTAAGCCCACCTAACCCCCACGGTCCACCTCCCTCCCACTGAGTCAATCATTTAGCCTCACCTGCTACAACTACACTGCTTCATGGGCTAATTAAGGCCATAATGAGATATACCCTTTTGCTGAGACTAATAAATGTCTTTACTGGGCAGCCATTAACACCAGATTTACAAATTCCAGTATGTCCGAAGGGTTGGACTCTTGCTCCACCCAGATCAGAGAAACAATTTCTCACAGGACCTAAATGTGCTCAACGGACTACCAGTCACATGCACATTTCCTTCTAGGCCTTAAACATGGTGTCACAGCCCTAGGTTCCTACCCTCCAAGCCGCACATTTGCAAATAGACAGCGTTTTGGATTAAAGTCCCCACATGTTGACACCTGTACCTCATTGTGGGTTCCTTTTCAGACCATACCACTAAGCTCTTCAACACGCTTCCATTTTAGTTGCATGACCCCCCTGCCCAGTCTGGAAAGTTTTTGAAAAGTGGTAATTCCCACCCACTTCAGATACTTAAGGAGATAATCAATTACATGGATATTAATGCTTAAGGGTATTACTGCCTAATCCAGCTGTTTACATTTGCTTAATACAGGAAATCCAATGCCTGCTTGCTGCAATGCCAGTGAAGGCACACAACTGGCAAGCATTGCAAATCAATAGATGTCCTTTGATTGCATCCGGACACCCTCCCAACATTTACACAAGTATAGGCAACAACTACACGTTTGCAGCAATACTATCCGAGCACAACTCTGGGCATCTCGACTAACATCCCCTACTGCCACATAGGACTACCAACCTCCTCCCACAATCATTTTGGCACAAATGCCTCCCCTCAATCTTATCAGGCACATGAGACCTTTCAAAGATACATTGCACACTAAGCGACAAGAAACCTGTGCTATGAGCTGGTCAGATCTCTATCAGAGAGGCACGACAGGACATTAAGAAACCACATAGGACATACCACATACAAGATATGTGGCCTGCAATACTTCAAATCAACAGCATCACCAGGCCACACCAGTAGCAGATGTATGCCGTCTAAATGCCAATTAACATTTGAATTGGAGAATACTAGAATATTCTTGAAACTGATCATGTTTTCTGAAAAAGTGACTTGAAATGTCTAGTTGATCCCACCAGTAAAAATTGTTTACATACACATGTGAAGTGTGTCTATACCAGTGGTATTCAAATTTTTTTATGTCAAGTAAAAATATTGCTACTGAGCCCCTCACCCTTGAGTAAAATTGTCAGGTTCTCTCCCCAGATGCCATATCTACTTATATTGTCTATGTTCTATATTTTCTATTAAAAGCATTCGCCATACTCACTTTTTGAAGAGCCTCATGAGCCCCTGGACATTCTTTGGGCTCCCTTTGAGGGCCAGCCCACAGCTTGAAGACCATTGCTCTATACTATATTTGTGTAGCTCAGACTGAGCTATATAAAGACAGCTCAGTGAAACAAGCGCCTCTGACATTTGTGTACAACCTGCAGACACCTTTCAACTGATTTAGGCCTTAGTCCTTCTAAGGTTGATAAAAATGAGTACCATTATCTTGGTTATTTATTTGGAGTTTTTCAGCGCTTCGAAGTGGGCGCTGCAAAAAATGTGTCATTCATGTGTTAATAAATTGCTGATTTTCAAACACTGCTGAAACATTTTATTATCACTATGAAAACGTGTCTATTAAGCCTTATTGTAAAGGGTAAAAAAGTAATACCTTTTTTTTATTTATTGTGCACTAGCCAATTTGACTTTTAACACATTTCAGCAAATAATAAAATACACAGTCCAATTTTTTTTTTTTACTTATTCTGAATACAGTAGCAACAAGCATCCTAAGTAAAAAACAAAAAAACAAGAATTCAAATCACTAGTAACAATTCAATCTAAAACTAACTTCAGCAACGACAACTCATTCCCAGAAGATAGTCTAGCCCAAAAATCCTCGGAATTGATATAGGACAAATCTATTAAAATGTCCAGCCCTAATACTCCAGGTCCCAGAGCAACTAGATAATAAATGCTTGATAGTCTTGAGTTCGTTACTAGGGCACCTATCACAGATAGGTAAAGTCACCCTTATCTCTAATAGTAAAGGGTAAAAAAGTGATACCTTAACTTTTAATATTTCCACTTCATGCAAGTCATTAACAAAATGTCAGCCGTATCCCAACAAAATATTTGACTTAATGGGAAATGGCAGACAAGACCTATAACATAATTTTGCAAATGAGGGAATAGTTTGTGTCTCAATCATTTTTGGATTAGGGAGAGGAGCGAAAAGCAAACGTTATAAAAAGAAAGCAGAGGTGCACACTCACCGTGATCTGTGAATTAGGTCTCCAATAGGCGGGTGCCACCTGGTCCGTCAGCCAAGATGTCACTGCACGGGTAGGTCCCTGACTGTACTCGTTCAGCGACTGGATCACTCCAGTGACGCCATCCAGAACCCGCTGGGCTGCATTGTGGTGCTCCATTGCAACAGATTCACACTAAGTGAAAGACAAAATGCACAGAAACTAGGACAACAGCCCTTTGAAATGAAACACAATTACACTTCAACACCAAGGAGGAGTGAGTCTTGCCTCCTCAGTAACCTTGCAACTCTTCAAACATTAGCTTAATATATATTTTGAAAAATAAAAGTATATTACCCAATACTTCAGCTTAAAAGCCAAGAGTGTTACCGAGGTCGTCCACCAATCATAGAGCATTTATTTACATATAATATTACCATGTCAACCATGTCACGGGAGAGGTTTGATTAGTGGTTTACGCAATTACTTTTCTGTTGGATTGGTGCTGTTATTTGTGTGCGATATTATATTTAAAACAAAAAGAAGAAATGAATATGAATAGAGAAAGTGAACAGCAATTAGCATTGCAAGGGAGAGTGTCTTCTGTATTTCCGTGATTACACAGGATTGCCTAAAAATCGTTAGTCGGCATCACCAGCAGGGTCGACAGAACTATGGACACTAACTCGGTTGGTCGCAGTGATAAGTGCATCAAAATGTCTATCCTCTGTGGAAAACCCACTTTTAATACACCACGCTGAGGTGTGGAGTGGGCGGTATTCAAACCTTTTTATCCGAGACCCCCCATCCCTCTTTGAATACAAATATTGGTCCCGAGCCACCCATGGGAGTAAAAATGTAAAAATATTGTTGAGGAGCACCCAAGATGGTATATTTGTATATTTGTTTTTTTATTAGAAAAAAAAAACAGTCACCGTACTCCCTTTTGGAGCATCCTCACGCCGCCTGGACATCCATCAGTCCCTGCTAGGGGGGCCAGCCCCATAGTTTCAAGACCACTGCGACTAGAACCAACACCTCTTGATCAGAGACTTGGGAAAGAAGAATTCCACTAAAAAGGCAGGAGAGGGTAATCTTCTTGGGTACCCAATAACAAAAATGAAGTTTGAAGTTTATTATTGTGCATTGCAACTTAATGAAATGATTCTTGCACACCACCACAGGACATCTAACCTTGTTGCATGTTAGTGTATCAAGATCCCAATATTAAAAGCTCAACAATTAAGTAGATCAAAGGAGGGATATCCCCTCCCTCCACTGAGAGAGAGCATTCCACCATGAGGAAGATGTAGGATCCAGCCTTTAATACTATTTGCTTTAAATGACTGCTTTATTTAGTACAAACCAGGCCAGTTCAAGGACAAACAATCCACAAAACGAACTGCTTGTATGCGTGCTGAACACATTTGAATCATATGGGGAGGGATTCTGGGATTACACCTGTTGGTGACCTTTAGAATAAGTGAGGAGTTGAGGAAAGAATGCAAGGCTTGGTATTCCTGACCTCTGCAGGATGCTAGACAAAATGTATTTAGGATGGAACCATTTGCATACCAGAAGTAATGATCTGGTATAGTTTATTCCCCAGCATATAACAGTATTTTCTCTTGTTAGGGAGAATTCTCATTTCTGTGCCAATTACCTTTAACCTTAGGGACCCCCACCTCTTTTGATGGACTTTTTTCATTTTTACTCCCGAGCGAGTGGGACCTTTTTCTCACTCATGTGTTTTCATGACTATGATTTTCTATGTTCCTTACTGTTTTATGAAGTCTGGTAAACTCCATATGCATCTGCATTTTCATTGTGACACACATCACCTTTTGTACAGTGCCACTGAGAAGCGTAGGGCTGCTCTTAATGTTTAACTACATTTTCTTGGGTAAACTACTGTTCCCAAGAATAGTAAGATGACCCCTGTCTTACTTACCTTTACTTTATGGGTCCAGCACACACAACCCTTTGTGGAGTGCTTGGGGGTTAGCTAGTAATTCCTTTAACCCATTCCTCATGTAACATTTTGTTACACAAACTCAGTTGAATGGCTGGTGGCAGAGGCTTCTTTTTGACTACCTAGTGACATGTATCTGCAGGCTGATACCTCAGCTGCAGTGCTGCACCCAGGCTGACCATTTTCCCAAAATGACTCCTGCCTTCTTTTTTTGACATTTCTTGTTGATTAGTTTCTTCTGGGCTTTTACTCTGTTGTTGGTTTGAGTCCTGTGTCAAACCTGATGAAAAGTAGGCTCCACTGTCTGGAAAGGCAGGAAGTGAAGGAGGGTCTCTAGGTGTGCCTGAGTGAAACCAGTTCCAATTGGCCTGCTGGCTGTCTTGGAGCACAGGCACCCTGCTGTGTGATTGACAGCTTAGGGCTGTGAATGAATGGGAACTTGCATAAAAAGCAAGGTTTTTGGGACTAAGAGCAGTCTCGACCACTGGAGCACAACATCCGAAGCAGAAGACGAGAGAAGTTGGCAGCAGCGCACTCCTGGACTGCGAAGTGCCCGGTGAAGCCCTGCAGCTGTGCTGACCCCTTTTTCGAATCGGCTGGGAAGACCCGTAAAGGACGACTTCCTTCCTTAGGCTTGTGGGACCAACTAGCCTCCAGTCAAACACTATTTTGGCACAACTTCTGACTTGCTGCAACTTTTGTAAGGGTGTCCCTAATTACGCTCACACCAGAATAAATACACCCCTCTAGGGAAATAAGGCCAAGAGTCTATCCTGTAAGGATAACAAGTTTAATCATACAAAAATGAGGTTGGTAGAAAAGGACTCTGCTGCCTGAACAGTCTTGTTCTGTCGCTCATCTGTTCCTTTCTCCTGCCACAGTGGTACTGCAGGACTATATGTAGTCTGGTCTTGCTGTAGTGGCATCACTGGATATGGACCCTGTCTTCAATCCAATCCATCCTTCTTCCATACAAGAGAAGCCTTCCTTTCTTCATTGTCAGCAGTTTGTCAGAACATGCTGCTCTACATTTTGCTACCTTACACAGAAACACACTGCAGCTCTGCAGACGTTTACAAACCTTGAGGCCTAACCCCAGGAAAACCTAAACATTTATAAACAATTTTCGTTCATTCTGTCCATATTCCACTCATTCTACTTATGTTATCTAAGCCCTGTAGGTTTCCCCGACCCTTAATACTCATAATAACCAGATTACCACGATGGATAATCTTGATGAAATGTCAACTACACTTCTGAACTCTCTTGGCTCAATCATAGTGAAGTTGGTGCCAATCAGAAATAAAACAATACCTTTAGCGGTACGCAATTCATGGTTTAACGAAGAGCTTCAAGCACTAAAATCCCCCCCCAAAAAAAACGTCTTCATCCCTGGCGTAACAACAAAGATCCTGCGGATCTTGAAGTTTACAAGAACTTGTCTAGGGACTATAAATCAGCCATATATTTAGCTAAGAAAGAATCCTTTAACACTAGGATAATAAAAGCTAAATCAGATAGTCAGGAATTGATCAAAATTTTAAAAGAGCAGGCGCATGCCCCCGGCCCCACTCAAGCTAACATTATTAAAGATGAGGCATGGTGTATGGAAATACAATCTGCCTTATCTAGTAAACTGGTGAAAATAAGAGGTGATCGATATAAAGAAACTCGATTTGCCTAAACAAGTGTTAGATAATAACCTACAGTCCTCAACCAAGAAATCAGAGGAACAAGCAATGTTCAGCTTTCAGCCCATTTCGGATCAAGAACTGGCCATGGTGATCTCCCAACTAAAATGCACCAGTTGCCAAGGGGATCCTTGCTCTTCTATAATAATCAAAGAGTGTTCCCCAGTCCTTATTCCAGCTTTGGCAAAGTTTGTTAGTGCGTCCCTTACGGCTAACAAAGTCCCAGATAATATTAAAAATGCATGGATTACCCCTTTGTTGAAAAAGCCTAATCTTTGCCCCCTTACAGCTTCTAATTATAGGTCTATTACCATTACACCCTTCCTGTTAAAGATCTTGGATAGAGTGGCCTATAATCGGATTTCCATCTTTTTGGAGGAGAATCATGTCTATCATGAATACCAGTCGGTGTTCCGTATGAATCATGGCACTGAGACGGCCCTGTTGGCCCTGAAATTTCATCTCCTTCATAAGATGGATGGAGGACATATTTCGCTCCTAATGATTTTGGATCTGTCGGCAGCCTTTGACCTGGTGGGCCATGCCATCTTGTCCACCAGGTTAAAGATGAATGCCAACATTTCCGAAGAGGCGATAAAATGGGTTAATTCCTTTCTAGAGGATAGACAAGTCAGAGTGGCCAGCGATAGTGCTGAAGCCAAACCGACTACGCTTAGGTATGGTGTCCCTCAATGAGCTTGTGTGTCGCCCTGCTTTTATAATATTTTCATGATCCCCTTTTTCCAGATGCTGGAAAAAGAGGGGATCATATTTGCTAATTATGCGGACGACACACAATGCGTCGCCCCCATCTCCGGATCCCAAGTGGAGGACGAACGCCAGATTAATTAAGTTTACAAAAAAATCCAGGATTGGATGGTGGTCAACGGTCTAGCCATTAATAGCTCAAAAACTGAGTTTTTACTTATTGGCTCAGAGAACAAACTAGAGAAGTTAGGACCCAGCTACAAGTCATTCCTCATAGATAGTTGACAAATAGATGTCATGAGCAAAGTCAAACATCTATCATGATAAAAACATGAACATGAAGGTTCAAGTGAACAGCCTTGTTTCATCAGCTTCATATTTCATTAAGCTGGTTCGTTGTCTCAGACCTTTTATCTTGGAAACCAATTCTGAAACACTTGCAAGGGCTATTATCGGATCAAAGATCGATTATTGTTACAGCCTCCTTGTAGGGCTGCCTTTATCTGACTTCCATCGGCTACAGGTCCTACAGAACAGAGCAGTCAGAGTGGTGAAATGCCTAACAAGAAGGGATCATGTGTCAGAAGCTTGTCAAAGTCTACACTGGTTACCTGTTCAGGCTAGGGTAGCGTTCAGGCTTCTTATTACACATAAATGTGCACATGGAACGATGCCCACATATCTGAAAGAATTAATCATCGCAAAAAAAATACCAGATCTCTAAGATCGGATGAAACCAACACCCTTATTGTGCCACGCATGAAAACAAAAAAAATCAAGGGATGCTGCTTTTATATCCGCAGCCCCTCAGAAGTGGAACTCTCTTTCATCCTTATTGAGGATCACTTCATCCATCGAGATCTTCAAGAAAGGGCTGAAAACCGGCCTCTTATCATAAAGTGACTCCATTCTACTTTTGACCCTGTTTTTCTCGGGACTGCATTCTCAAGCTAGTTTCAGGACTCTATCTGTTTGAGATTTTTTTTTGTCTTGTCTGAGTGCTTTACGTTTCATAGCGCCCTTAAGCCCTAGGGCACCTGGTGCGCTATATAAATAGAAAACAAACATAGTCTGTCCTATTTCTGCATTTTGTCGTACAGAACATACAAATCCCATTTTTAACCTGACGGACAGTATACAGCAGGTGAGTCACGCGTGCTCTGCCAGTGCTAGCGAACACCATGGAAGCCTGTAGTTCATTTTTAGCACTAGCCACATTCTTGGGAAGGAGAGGGAGTTTTGCATCTACTGTACTAAGATTTTACAATGCACAGGATCTTAACATTACAAATGTATCCACTTAATAGTTGTGCTTCATATTTAAACAATAACTGCCTTCTTCAGTGCCTGCCCATGTCTGTGTATGTGATTATATCTGCATGAGAGAGCCTTCCCAGTGTCCCCCCCCCCCCGGTCCCTTATAGCACCTAAAAGAGGTCTTGCTTAATTCTAAAGTGCTTGCGGGTGCAGGAGGACCCTAGTTCCTTCCTAACATTCCCCCCTTTCGTTACTTCTACAGTAACTCATCCCCACCCGACATTTCTACAACTCCAGAAATATCAGTTTGAGTTTCACTGTTTATTGTATGGCAAGGTGTTTTAGATCCCCCAATTGATACCATCATTTTTGCACTATTAGAAACTATATTGACACAACATCGTGACCCCATTGGCATATGCAGCAAGGGACCGAGAAGAATACATTAACAGGCACCAGTATTTCTACTGCTGCCCCCAGCCATGAAGGGACCCACTCAAAGGCAAGCGATAGCCAATCAGTATTCTGAACTCCACCTTCTTTCTTCATTTTGACACCTAGATTGTGCACTGCCTCGATGACGTGGGATAGTGACCCATTCTCAACATCCTGCGGGGGTACAAATGTGCAGCAGCTGCTTCCCAACTTTTTACACACTCCTCCTTCTATGGCTATTAGCAAATCCAGCATGTAGCCGTTTTGCATCGTTATGAGTCTCCATGCACGGCGCTCTACTTTGATGGCGTTTAACCCATTCTCTGTGTTATTGGCCAGCTGGACTAGCTCCCATTGGATGATCTGAACCACCTTGGCGTTAGCAGCTGCTTGTACCCCAGTAGCCAAACATTAAAATAAAGTCCATACTTGTCAGGCATCCCTCAGAGCAGTGCGGAAGAGTCTTTTAAGACATAGTTGGATCTCTTCTTTCTTCCAAGCTGTTGAAATCGTTCTTTTTCTGGCAGCATAACAAATACTTGTGTTATCTGCAAGTTTCTTTCTGCTTCTTTAGGTGCTGGAGTGACTGTTGGCACCTTGACAGGCATTCCTTTTCCCCTCAGGTGTTTTTCTAAGATTACTAGTAGCACTGAGTGCAGGGTGGCCAGTGAATACTTGACCCTTCAGGATGATGTGAGGTGCAAGTAGGCTTGTCGGCCACAAACCCAGTAGTAATCCATCACTGCTGCAGTACCTTTCTTCATAACAGGGATCCCAAGAGTTTCTTTGCACTGTGTTGTCTGCCAACAGGAACTGTTCCTTCATTGCTAAAACAAAGTTCATAGTCCATGTCTCTGTGTATTCGCACGGGCTTTTCCATTGTTGCGATTCATGTCAGCCTTGTGATGTATTGGGACCATATTTGCACGCACATAATCTCTACTTGGGCTATCATTTCTTTGCTATACTCTATCAGTCCATCTGCCAGGCACGACACTGTGGTGCCCTGCCGTTTGTCGTGGACATGTGAGTGACCTCCCAAGGAATAATATGGTGCTTGTAGACACCTGCTGTATTTCATACTGCCATTGCATAGTGCTGGGTCTAAATCAATGCTTCTCAACTGCACACTGCGTGCATGGAATGGGTTCTTTATCCTACATAGTGCAAGATGTACCAAGAATTTTGCCTCTCTAATTGGGACTGGATGTGGAACTAAAACCTTAGGAGCCCCATATGTGTGCGGGATGAGTGCACACACGTAACAGCTTTCATTGATCACATTTCTTCCGACAGTACGCATATCGGAGTACCAGATGTTGGATGATTCTAAATATTGAATATCAGAAATAGCGTCAAAGCCCAATCACCTATATAAATCATACGTCATTCGTCCTTCCCATTTCATTCGTCTAAGAAAACCTGTAGGGGTGGCCAGCAAAATGTGAACAGCAAACCATAACTACTTGCTTATTTCAGTAGATAGGCAGAATCTCCATGAAAGGTAACTACAAGAAACACTATTTTATTAACACATCATAACACACTTAAAACACGCATCCTGGGAGTTGATCGGAGGAGCAAGTGAAGCTCAAAAAGGCATCCAGCTGTTAGGCTCACCTGGTATCCACAGGGCTGGCACCCAGCTGGGTTACTCGCTGGTATCCTTCTCAGCTTTGCCCTGATGTGGTCTGCGGGGAAGGTTCTGCCTGAAAATACAGGAGGACTGTGTTCAAGACTGACCGACTGGGGTAAGTATCCTCCCTCCACCCCCGTATGCTTTCAGTCCCTCTGGCGCCCTCTCCTCATCTTGTGGTAGAATTAGGCGTGCTCTCCGTCCTGCCTTCTTTGCAGGGGCGCGTTGTCTTTCATGAGCGAGTGCGGTCTAGTTACTTCAGTGACGCCGGCCCGTTTGATATTGTTCAGGTAGGTCTTATTGCTGTTCTTTAGTTTTGTTGCTATCCTGCATGCCTTTCTTTGTTTAAAATGTCTCTTTTTTCTCCCTTAGGTATGCGGAGCTTCAGCGCGGCTAACTGGCCTGGTTGAGCCCCGCTGGTAAATTATGGCGCATTAAGAGCGCTATGATGCGATAAGTAAGCGCTATGCGCAGCGCTGCAAAGTCTTGCCTTTGCTAACCTGTGTTTTCCTTCCTTGTAGGTCGCGGTGTTCTTCAGCACAAGTGGAATGTCCGGAGTGGTGCCAGCCGAGAGGCGACCAGCCAGTTAGGCCTTTTGAGCAGTTCGTAATTTGTAAATGTCTCTACAGCTTTCTTTAATGTTGTCTCGATCTTCCTCTTTCAGGCCATTCTGTCCGGGAGGCGTGCAGATTCGAGGAAGCTGTTCTCAGTAGCTGCGAGTGTGTAAAGATGAAGACTGCAGGTAAGATGCTGCTGCTAATGATGTTCCTTTTGCCTCCTTGCAGGTTCTGCTTCTCCGAGGTTCGAGGGAATAGCTGGACACGGTGAGCGTCACGTTGCAAGCTGCAAAGTAACACAAAGCATGCGTGGTTTATATAGCCCAGGTAAAGTAGTACCAGGGAAAGTAGTTCCAGGCCTGCCACACCCAAAACACTAGACTGCATAGCTTGGTTCTTGGGAACCAAGCTATGTGGATGCCTCCATGTTGGCTGACAATACAATAGAGTAGTTCCCAAGCACATTGTTGTTCATGGTGTATGAGCCTGGCGCCATAGGCGCCAGGCCTGGCCCCATGAGGGCTGTTAGGCAGAAACCTGTGCAGTTCCCTTAGGGATCACTGCAAAAAGTTTAAGACTACAGGAGTTAGCAGGAAACCCAATTGGTAGCAGTCTGCACCACCCAGATTTACCTGGTAGCTGTGGCTGAGCAGTCAGACTTCTCTCAAGAAGAGTTAGGCAGTATACAGAGCATACACAATAGGGCAGGTAAACAGAGTAGAACAAGCAAACACTGACCAGAGCTTTGGTGTAAAAGATATATCATTATTTATTTAAAAACACATCTAAGAAAACACACTGGCACTAATCTCAAGCAAGTTCAAAAACACAGTCACTAAAGTATATACACTCCCTTAAAAGAATATTAGACAAGTCTTAAGTAAAGCCCCACTTCTTTTCAGACAGCGAGGGGCGCTTCATGCAGATGGCACACTAATAATTCGTTTTAAAAGGGAGAGAAAGGCAGAGCATAAATTGAAACAGATCCCAACACTTTCAAAAGAACACAGCAAGAGAGGAAGGCAGAATCAAACTGCGAAGTTAAGAGTTCAGAAAGCCGGATCCACTTTAAGAGGATCAGAACGAAATGTGTCACGGTTGAAAAGTGCACAAAAGTCTCGAAAAGGTTCAGAAAGAAGTTGGACCAAAAGAAAGGGACCAGTTAGATGGTCAAGAGGCCAGCCCAGTCTAGAAGGTTAAGGATTTACTGTCACCTTGTAGCAATCTATAGAAAGGGAGGCCAGGCGGACACAGTACCTTGAAATGGTGAGAACACTCCAGCGGGGGCAGTTGTTCCTGGCAGCGGTTGCGAGTCGGTGCTTCGTCCGGCAGAAGAGAAGATCTCGTCGGGGAAGAAACCAGCCGCAGAGTTCTCGATTCCAAAGGAGCGGTCCTTTCTTTCGCGGTTGTGGTAAGTGGCTATCCGGTTGCCGGAGTGCTTGGCACGGGCAATTCGACCACTAGGCGTCCTGGTAGGCAAAAAGGAAAGCAAACTGGTTGTCCCCACCAGCTCTAGGGGAAGAGACTCTCCGGCAAGAAGTTCTCCTCTGTCGTCGGGAAGTGGTGAGACGGTTCAGCAGGGCTCCACCGGTGGTGTCGTCGTTGCAGGTCGGCTCAGCTTCTCCCTCTTTGGATTCTCAGGTCCTGTGGCGACTTCTGAAGTTCCAGTCCCAAAAGCCCTGCTTTTATGCAAGAAACCCCCATTCATTCAGCCTAGCTGTCAATCAAACATGCTAAGTGGTGAGCCGGCTGGCTCACCACTTGGGCCAATCCCACAAGAGTGCGACTTGAGTTGCCAAGGCAACTCAGTCCAGGGTGCCTAAACCCCCTCCCACACCCCCTGTGGTACCCAGACAGAGTGGCACCACTTTTGGAGGCTTCTGTGGAGAAGCCCGCCAAAAAGTGGAACAAAGGGCTCGACTTGGGTTGGAGTCACAGAAGAGAACACAAACACCATTTTTGAATCGAGTTCTGGCAAAAAATACCAACCGGTGAATTAATATAAAATAAATAACCCGGCGGTATGTACGAGGCTATAGGAATTAAATAATTAAAGTTGGTAGCCTCGAACAATGGGAAAATCCCATAGAGATATATTCGCGGTCAAATATAAAAAGTAGTATCCACTGCCACCAGCCAAAACTCGATCAGGGGGGACGGAGACGTGCCCCCTCGAATAACAGACCCTGGGGCAATCGAATTGCCCCGACCAGTACGTCCACAATATGATGGTTTGGACTGGTTTCTGTTCATAATTTGGGACTAGTAAAGCCAATGGTGACTTTACATGCCCTGGGAGACAGTAGTCAGTCCCAGGGTATGGAGTCTACAGTGGGGTGTCACTATGACACCCCGGTGTCACTGCAATGAGGGTGCTGTGTAACACACATAGTAAAAACACATGAGTCCCTATGGAGTAAAAGACCCCATAGCCCATAAAACACATTAACAGTCAAAGGAACCCCTCAAATCATGACCAAGAGTGTGAGGAAAAGAGTCTCACTCTTGGCAGGAGAAAAAAACAAAACTCCAGAAATCCAGCAAAGCTGCTGGGGGACTCACTAGGTTAGGAAATTCAGCCTAAACAGAGAATTCTCCCTAACAAGGGCTTTTGAAGAGGATGCCAGGCTCTAGAGGCTCGAGTCCTGACTCCACCTGGCCAATGGGTTTACCAGAGGGAGTTTTGGGCGAGGGTCGTGACACCAGCCCGCTAATTTCTGTTGCGATTAGGTGTGATTGAATGCCTAATTAAGAAAGGTTTTCAAAAAAAGATGTAAGAAAATGACAAGAAATATTCTTCGTATACCGTGAAACTAAATCACAGGTAACCAAAGGGCCCCTAAAGCGACAGATTTTGAACAAAAAAGTCGGCTTAAGTACAAGCTCAAGTCCCTAATTTGGCACGTTGGACAACAGATCGAAATTGAAGACACGATCACTGGGGTTAGAAGTTAATTTTAGTTTGAAAATAACTTGTCCTGATGATGGCCTCAGTAAACAGCAGACTGACAGTACTAGAGATATGTATGGTCTATGAAGGCCGAAACATATGTCGACGTTTTGAGGAAGCACCAACATCTAGCTTCCGACATCTTTGTTGGAATTCCACAGTAGCAGTTTCCCCCAAAAATCTTATGTGTCATTGATATGACTGAAAAATGTGAATTGCAATTAGGAGAGTTGTCAATAGGTATAACCTAATTGCATCCCCATTAATATCTAACAAATATAGGAGGGGAGAAACGTATGCCACTTCTTTACCCTAAATTTCTGTTTTCAATAATTTGTCTTACCATACACTTTATTTGTATGCAAGAACTGTTCTGTACGTGGTTATTTAGTCATGGGTAATGTGTTTATGTGATTGATCATATGTTTTAAGTGTTTTATGATGTGTTAATAAAATTGAGTATGTTTCTTGTAGTTACCTTTCATGGAGATTCTGCCTATCTACTGAAATAAGCAAGTAGTTAAACGTATCACTGGGTTGCTGTTCATGTGGGGACAAAGAGAGATGTAGCCAATCTTGAGGTGTGCGTTTAATACTTTATAGTTTTCCCTTTTGTTTCAAGATTGACCCCCCATTAACAAAAAAGCAGGGAGTACCCACATTTTTGACTCCAGCAAAAGGTGAGACATTGTTTGGTTATTTTCATCATAGGCATACTCATACTAACATTTTTTAACCGTCTGTCCCCCCCTTTATATGGCCACCCCATATAACAGACATACCTTCATACATTCTAACAACCACGACCAGTGTCACACAAAACAATATAATACCAAAAAAGCAGAATACATATTTTCTAGAACAAATTACATTCTGTTTAAAATTATACCTACATAACAGAGAGGTTTAAACACGTTGGTCAGGCATCCTTGCTCATCCCTGGAAAGGAGAGAAAAGGTCATCAAGAAAGAGAGAGAGGGAGAAAGAGGGAGAGAGGAAGAGCGGGAGAGAAGGCGAGAGGGGAGAGACTCTTTCCGCACAGTGGGTATGGGGGTTTGCATGGACCTGCCTGTGACCATTTCATGTGGTGTCAAATGGTGGTCCTTACTAGACTGTTTAAAGTGAAGAGGGCCAAGGGCAAATAGTGTACCCAGTTTTTCTTTAACGTGGAACACAATTTTGACAGTTTACTCTTCAAAAGACCATTGTTCCTCTCCACAATGCTGTTAGCCAGAGCGTGGTAAATTGAGCACATCCATTGCACCTTTCGACCACATCAGCATAATCTATATGCAGTTCACGAATCGGCCCCATAGGGCGAGGTAATATAACTCTTAAATGTCATCCCTCTGCAGAAAGTTCAGAATGTCAGACAATGTATTGCCTTTTTTAAATGCTCTCCTGGAGGTTTGGTAAAACGAGTTCTCCTGATTATCTGCCTCAATATGTTGTTTGGAGCTGTGGGAAAATGTAGTAGCTCAAATGCCACAGAGTAATTCTTGGGGCATCACCACCTTCCCAAAATGCATCTGCCTCCACAATAAATCAGTGAGAGACTGTTTGCATCCCCTTTGCAACCATAGCTCCTTTTCCTCCTCAGGCGCTTTCCCTTGCAACTCTATAATCTGTGATATGGGCAATGCTGTGTATGGAACTGTGGTCTGGCTTTCTACAGGGGTGGTCACTATTCGCTGTTATTGTATCTGGGGAAATAGGCTGCCAACTTGGCCAGTTGGTCGGCAGCAGCATTGCCCTTAGAGATTTCATCCATGCCATTAGTATGGCCAGCGCATTTGACGACTGCCACAGCAGAGGACCATGATAACTCTTCAATCAGTTCTTCCAACAACCTTGTATTCTTCACTGGAGAGCCATCTGCCCTCCAAAACCCTCTCCTCTTCCACAGACAGACCCGCACGCACTGTTGTCATGACATATGCTGAGTCTGAGTAGCTAGTGACACATTGCCCTTGGGAGGCTCTCGATGCCTCAATGAGAGTGACAAGTTCCGCTGCCTGAGTTGAATAGTGCATAGGTAATCTTTTCATGATCAAACTTCATGCTCTCTCCCTTTACCATGCACCACTGCCGTCCCTATATGCCTCAGTCTTGTCTCCTGGTCAATTGTTGATGAAATATAGTGTCTCCCCTTCTGTCAATGCACTGTCTCTAGCTTTAGATTTACCTTCCTCCCCACCCTCGTATGTAGCACAGTCATGCGTTCACAGGTCATCATCAGTGGGTGCCTCTGTCAAAAATGTGGGGGGATTTACCGCCCTACACCTTACTATACGTCTATGAGGTTTGGATATTATAACCTCATATACAGAGGATCTCTGAGTTGTCACAGTCAATTTAGACCTTTCCAAAATGGTGAATAGTGAATGTTAAACAAGGTAACAGAGCACCACATGAAAATCGTGGCACTTTTCTCTATTGCAAATGCAGCCGCTGCGAGTGCTTTTTCGCATGACAACTGTCCCTGCATGACTGAGTTGAGCATCCCACTATAATAAGCCAATGGCTTGTGGCCCATTGTGCTCTTTTGGGTCAATATTGCAGTCATGAGCTGTGCATCAGAGTGGGAAAATAAGTAAAACTCCTGCGTATAATCCGGAGTTGCTAAAACAGGGGACGTGCAGATAGCTTCTTTCAAGTCCTCAAATCGTCTATTCATTTCTTCAGGTTATTCCAATTTACAATTTATCGTCTTCGGTCCTTCTCGGGGGCCTTTGTAACAGCAGCCTTGTGTACGCTGCGTAGTCTAGGTTCCATGCCCTACAAGAATTACACAAGGCCAAACACTGCTGCATTTCTTTGATAGTACTGTGTCTAGGAGTGGCACGTACTGCTGCCACCCTATCTGGTTATTTTTCCCCCATTTGCAAATATAAGTTGCCCCAGGTATAGTACCTCCTTTTGGCAGTATCGTAGCTTCTTTTTTTCTGCTTTGTACCCTTTTTGGGCCAGCAATTGCAATAATGCAACAGAATCCCTCCTGTACCGTTGTTCATTTTCACTACATAACAGTAGATCATCCACATACTGGATAATTGTTGGGCTAGGCACATGAATATTTCCCAAGTCGGCATGCAGTACTCTATTGAAAATACTTGGATTTTCACAGTAACCTTGAGGCAATCTCGTGTGCTCGAAGCGCTGTTGACCATGCGTAAATGCAGTGAGATACCATGAATCAGGTTGAATGATTGAGAAGAACGCATTCTTCAGATCCACCACTGTGAAGTGTGTCACTTTCTTGGGAATGCTACATAGGATTGTCACCGGATTTGGAACTACCAGAAACTTCTTCTGCACCACGTCATTAAGAGGACGTAGATGCTGGATCATCCTCCAACTACACCCATTGCTTTCTTGACTGGGTATATGGCCGTATTACACAGGGACGTGTATGGCACAATGATCCCTTGCTCTAATAGAGCCTTAATAGTGCCTTTTATCCTTTTCTCTGCTTCCCTTGACAACGGGTACTAATGCACCCTCAGGAGTACTGCTCCAGACTTCAATGTACTCTATAATGGGGTCACATCTCTCAGTAACCCAACATCATGCGGATTAACAGTCCATAATTGTGCTGGGGTTATCTGCATGCCTGCATTTTATTTCCCGTTTTAATCCATTCTTTACAATATCTGCTCATTTAAAATATTTGGTGCTACTCAGTAGCAAAACTGCCTGCAAGGAGAAACGTGCTTACCTCACTTCACTGAACCGGCAGAGCGAACCGGTAACCACAGACAGCAGACTCGCCGCGCTTCCTGGAGGAGGCGGGGCTCCCCGGCTACACACGACATGTGACGCCATCACGTGATCTCGGGCGCCCTCAAAGCCCGGTGGCTACCACCCTTGTGGCGTTAAGCCCGAGAGGAGTAAAGCCCAGGGACTGTTAAGCGACTGTTAGGCGCGCTGCGGCAGCACAAGAAAGGCAAAGAACACGTGTAGTCCCTATTCCATCGTATTAACCCCGCAGTCACCCTCTCATCACACTCATTACACATATGCCTCCTCCATCACCCATGGAGGGCGACATTAGCCGCCGACTGCGCAGCAGCAGCAAAACAGACCAAGAGAACCTGCAAGATCGCCCTCCCAGTACTAAAACAACTGACAGGCAATGGAAGGGCGAGGCACGTGCGTCAATAACATCTACGACTCCTAAAAAACGTGATTTTGACCCCGGTCACGGAAACTCGAAGCCCACCACACAAGCAGAAGGGCGGGAAAGTCTCGCCACTACAACTGGAAATTCACACTGTCACCCCAGCCAAACAGCAAGAACGGAGCAACTCCAGTCGCCCAGTCTGACTACCGTCTCGGCGAGCGACCCCCTGCCGGTGACCATCGGAGGGTGGGCACGGCAGGGTACTGCAGAGCATGCCTTGACAAACACGATTCAACTACAATCCACTCAACCCACTGACGGGAAAAGTGACCTGGAGGCCTCAAACACCTCGCCATGTCAGCTTCAATCAGCACCCCAGAAACTCGGGGAAAACCCAGATCGGGCAATCACGCCGGTCAGCAGCGCGATGCGCGCTGAGGCGGCCGCAGCGCAAGAACACTCACGCGACACAGCCATCAAGGTTCAGGCTCAGGTCCATCTGAGTCGAGCCTATCAGACGAACCCTGAAAAGAGATTTCACTTTAGAAAGGCCCAGCTAACCACGAGGCGAGGTACCCCAACTTCCACATGGGACACGGAATCCGAAGACGATGTATTCACGAACAAAGGGCTGGAGGGGTACTCACCACCAGAAACAACCAGCACCACGGTCCCTGACCAGGCCCGAAATCAGTCAGTAGTAACTCAGTCCGTGGGCTCCACAGGGTCCCCAGAAGAGGACGAATCCCCAGTCCAGGACCCAGACCAACACCTGAGACCTCAACCATCAAAATCAGTAGAAGGCACGCCTTTGGTACTGGCTGAAACACAGCTGAGCGACAACGATCAACACGACACAGTCTCAACAAACTCACCCCAGAGAGAAAAGACTGCACGCAAAAACGAAAACCCAAATCTGAATGTAATAAGGGAGAAAACAACGATATCAAAGACCCTGGAAAAAAAAGTCACCTCTAAACCATTAGGAGGGCACAAAGGTAACCCGACCCTGACAAACCTAAGCAACCTAAAGGACTACTTTTTAAAGCAACATAAACGAAAGATTAGCCAAGAGTCTGAGCTATCAGACGCCGAAATCCTAGAGGCTATCCAAGATAAATCTCCACTGGGCAAGGCCAGAAAAACTGACACAAATCTCCAAGGACGGATTCAGACGGCACACGCTCTCACCGACCATGAGTCCACGAAATGGGGAGACTTGAATCAAAGGAGACCAGTGCCGCCTGAACTGTCTCAGCAAGAAGAAAGAGAAGAAGACCCGAACAAAAAGAAGTCAGACGAAACAAACAAGCTCCCCGAAGTCTCCCTTAGTCTCCCAAAGCTGCCACACGCAAACTTGCAAACTCCTGTGCTCACCTTAGAGGGACCAAAGCAGACCCACAATTTCCGCCCCAGCCAACAACAAGAAAATCATGTGTGGAACAACCCGCATACTTCGGGGAACCTGACCCAATCGTCGGAAAATCCATCTCAGCCTCCCCAAACGAATGTATCAACTGCAGAAAGAAGACTCTCAGAAAGATTCGCGCCACTCAACGCCGCCAAAGACTCAAACACCCCGTATAAAAGCAGACGCCCCGGAAACACATCAAACATGTCAGAAAACGGCTCTCCATCGACAAAGAAAAAAGATCTTCTGTCAGTGATGTCTGCATTTTCAATAGTGCTAAACCCTTTCACAAAGCTGTACGAATCAATACACGAGGCCTTGAAAGATAATACAGCAATGATTAGTGAACTAAAGGACAAGCTAATTTACGTGGAAGGATATCTCACAGCAATGGAAAGAACGTCGAACTCCACACATTCAAAGTGGGAGGAAAAAATAGACACTGTGATGTCAGAATTACTAAAGAAAGAGGGCACTAAGCATAAAAATGTGGAATCACCAACCAAAACCACACAGTCCACACAGACCGAGAAGATCAAAGAAGTTGCCCCAATCTTCACAAAAATTCCTCCAAAACATAAAACTGACGAGATTACACTAGCACTACTGTCCCCCTCAAAATTCACAGCCAGGGGCAAAGTCAAAGAAAAGACCAAAAACGGCAGCAAACCCTCGGTGTGGCTGCGTCCTAAGGAATCCCCTCAAAAAATCCTTCAAAATCGAAATTTTACTGAGGAAATAGAGACGGGAGCTAACCAAGGGGAAGTGACAACGAACTCCACACTTACAAACTCGAAGCAGTTGACCGCAACAGACACAATCAGAATAAGGGTAGACTCAATTTCATGCTCAGACTTGTCAAACATATCGTTGTACCCTGACGAAAGGGAACTAGACTCTCCACCGCCGTCAAACTTCAACGACGCTTCAAAACAAACGCAAACAAACCCATCAACCAAAGATGAACCTATCCGAGAACATAAGAAAAAAAACTACCCCGAGGCATCAAGGGAGCCGCCTAGACAACAATCTCGCTCAAACTCTCCATCTACTGCCTTAGAAGCCCTGAAAAACTTAAAGGAGACTCACGTATACATTGGACATGAGCCTCACAGAGACCGAGACCAGAAACACTACAAACTGAACTATCCTGCCAGAGTTCAGTCATCGAAGGATCAAAGAGCAAAAAAGGACACTGCTTCAGACAAAGACAAGACCTCTGAAGGGGGTAAAATCTTCAAGCTAGAACAAATATCATCTAAAGATTCTTACCTGGTCCTAAACCGCAGAACAGTCTTAAAAAGACTGGGGAAAATAGGAACACTCAGCCACCTAAGAACGGAAGACTTCACACTGGTCGAACCCTACCACCGGGAACACAAAGCAAAAGCTTACCTCCATTTAAGAAGAAAAACATCATTGGAGTTAACTCCCGATGTGCAAAAGGACCTCCAAAAAATGGGCCTAAAAATCCACTGCCTTCAGAAACAATCGAAGGAAAACATCAAGCCGACAAAAGAAAAAACTGAAGATCTAAATCGAGATAGGGAGCGACATAGAGAAAATTACGCACAGAGGCTTCCGAGAAAACAAAATGCGGCACACGGCGACGAAAGGTGGTGGCGGAGAAACCAAACTACGACTCCAATTAACAACTACGACGCTTCAAAAACACAAAGTCACCACGAGAAAAGAGAAACCAGACCATCTAGAACGGAACTCACAAAGGAGAGCAGACCACTAAGAGAAATAAACGTAACGCCAGCACGCAACCCATGGAAATGGATTACGGAAACCTTTGCGCAAACTCACAAGAAATAGCAACAAAACCAAGGACCACATTCGACGGAGAAACAATACACCGGTCCTTTAAACCCTCTACAAAAATGCTCCCTAAACATGGCTTCGTGGAATACGAGAGGACATCAACATCTTACAACGCCTAGCGACACAAATTTAGGTATGTTTGAATTGATCTGCCTCCAATAAACATGGTTGGTCCACAAACCAGCCATGGACGGATACGTAACAGAGGTCTCGCCCGCCTGCAAATCCATCCTAGGACGCCCCTCCGGAGGCATACTAACAGCTATCCGGATTGGCTCAGGGATTATTCCAAAAGGGAAAATAGCAGAGCGCTACGGAATGCTGACGACGTTGGCTGCATGGTGCCATCAAGACTTAACCAGTGATGCTTGGACAAACTCGGAGTTAGGCATAATAAATCTCTACTGGAACCCGGCGAAAACCAGCACTATAGAATTCTGCACCATGGTCGCCAACCAAATTGACGACCTAACGGTGGAGCGGAAAGTACCCAACATCATCATCTGCGGTGATCTGAACTCCAAATGTGAGGGGAGAGTAAAAAACAAACAAAGCCCAAACTCAATGATGGACGAAAGAGGTCGAGCCTGGTCCCTCCTAATGAAATCAAGGAACTTCCACAATGTATCATCACTCCAAGATCGAAAATCACAAATCCCTACGTGTGAAAGACTGAGCTCGACAACTACTCTGGATTACATATTCATCACGGAAGGGCTGATAGCCTATTTCACTGACTTCACGGTGGTAAAAACGCAGGAAAGTGACCACAACCTTCTAAAAATGTCATGGAACGGAACAGCTCCATCAAGACCCTTCTACCCTGCAGTAGTGGAAGCTAACCCACAACAAAACAGGCTTCGCTTAACCCCCGAAAATGTAAAAGACATTTTTTCCAACATCGCAAGGAAAACCGTTCAAATAACAAAGAGCAAAAGCGACAGACGACCAGAATACGTGTCACTTTTGGCCGCACACAAAACGAAATTTGCAGGAACAAAAACAGGGAAACCGATCCATATGCATTCTTTCGACACTGAAGTGGCAACAAAATGAAAAAATCTTAAACTGAAAAAAACGGCCATAAGAGCTGACTCGCCGGAAACATGGCTTAATTACCAAGCAGAACAAAAGTCTTACAAATCATGGTTAAAACAGCACCGGTTGCTCATGTACCAAAACGACGCTGAAAAAATGCTCCACACTTGCGCCACAAGGAACACTCGAGACTTTTGGTCACTACTGAAATCAATCAATGGGCAGAAAGAAAACGTGCTGGCAAACTGTGTCCCAGAGTCAAAGTGGATTCAGCACTTCACGGAGTTATACCGCTGCCCTACCTCTCCGTCACTACATCTTCCCGCCCTCTCAGACTCCTCATGGATCACTCTCTCATCGGTCGAGGACATCATAGAAGCGATCAACAAACTCAAATCTTCAAGGGCGCCAGGGCCAGGTTGCTTGACTAACACTGACCTTAAGGCACACCCACTACTATGGGCGCAAGCAATTGGCGAAATATTTACTCAAATTCAGAAAACTAAAGACATTCCCAAAACGTGGACAGAGGCTGTACTGGTGCCCATCTATAAGAAAGGAAACAGACACCCCCGCCAATTACAGACCTATTGTCTTACTGGATGTCATAGGGAAAATTTTCGCAGCACTACTCCTCCGCCACTTCAAAGTCTGGGCCAGCGCCTCCCCGGCAGCCGACATGTTTCAAACAGGATTCCAGAAGGGAGCAGGAACGTCAATCAACCTACTGTTCCTGAACATACTAAAAGCAAATACAAAGAAGGGCACGGGAAAGGTCCACATGGCAATGGTGGACTTGTCCCAGGCCTTTGATCTGGTAGATCGAGAAAGACTGTGGACCAAGTTAGCCACCTGGAAATGTCCAGACTCGATTCTCGCACCAGTAATGGCACTCCATGAAACCACCTCACTCAGAGTCCGCCTAAACCAACAAGGCACACTCTCAGAGCAAATCTTTACAAAACGGGGAGTAAAACAGGGCTGCCCATTAGCCCCAGCTCTGTTCATCTCGTTTATTGGAGACTTTCAAGACTCAGCGAACTCAGTAAGATCCTTCCCACCGCAAGTGGGTACCTCTAAAGTACCGAGACTGTGGTACGCCGACGACTTAATTCTGATTGACCAGACGGCCGTGGGCCTTCAGAGACAGCTAACAAACTTGGCCAAATACATGGAAGAAAATAATCTGCAAATAAACAAAAGCAAAACTATAATCCTGTCCTTTTCAAAAAGCAAAAAAAAGACAAAGAAGCGTCCGGCATGGTTTCTCGACAAAGAAAAAATCGAAGTAGTAGACGAGTTTAAGTACCTGGGCATTCAACTAGACAACACTTTGAACGACACTTCACTTCAAGCCTCGTTATGGTCAAAAATCAAGAACTTGACAGCCCAATCTCGAGCTGTCGACAAAAAATTCGGCAAGTTCTCTTGGACCCCGGTACTGCAATTCTACAAAACTAAGGTAGTACCGGCCATAACATACGGCATGGCAGCCAACTTAACTCTACCTGCCGAATTTTGGCTGAGACTGGAAGGATTTCTATGGAAATCGGTTTTGGGGCTTCCTACGTCAGCCCCCATGCCAGCCATTCGGCGTGACCTTGGCCTTCCTTCACTAGCCTCAGTTGTCATGCAAAGCGCAATTCTACTTTACAGGAAAATACAAACCCCTGACTCTCTGCCGATTTTTCGGATATTAGAAAACGAACTGGAAAACGGGAAGTGCACACCATTCACCAACTGGGCGAAGAAAATTGGACAGAAACTAGAAGAAGTCCACTGCACGGACGATCTCCTCATCTCAAATCCTGGGCGCGTGAAGCAAAAACTTTTAGAACAAGACTGGATACGTACTAACGAGAAAATCCTAACGTACACATCCCTAAAAGACTTGCTACCTACTTACAATCGCCCAAAGGTTCCGCTGAAATATTGCGAAAAATTTCCCGAAAAAGGGCTGAGAAAAACTCTTCTACGGGCCCGCCTGAATCTTCTGCACACGAGAGAAATTTTGGCCAAAAGAGCGCTGGTAAATTCTCCTCACTGCCGGGTCTGTGGTCTAGTTGACCAAATAGAATCTGTCCGTCATCTACTCACCTCATGTCCTGGATTGGCGCACGAAAGAAGGGCTTACTTGACACCACTCATCACGTGCCCGTTCACACTCGACGAAGAGACAATATGGTTTCGGTTAATCGCAGGCGATTGCACTAGATGGTTCAGAGTGGCAGCTAAATTTCTGGAAGTAGCTCTAGCAAAAGCCAGTGACATTACCTCATCGCCTGCAACAGCACCAAGAGACCCTCAAGGAAATTCGAGAGTGGTGTCTTAAGTTCTTAAGTTAAGTTCTGGGTCAAATTTCTTAGAAGTAGCACAAACACAGTTCACCACAGCACAGATTTGTAAAAAACCTTAAACAGGTTTAAAAAAAAAAAAAAAAAAAAATAATAATAATTGTGCTGGCACATATCGCATGTCCTCCTCAGAAAATAAAGACCGGGTTAGCACTGCCATCAGGAGGCACTGTACCTTCCTATATTGCACAATGTCACCACAGGGGATGCAGATTTCCGAAATTACCTCCGCATCTTGCTCACTGTCCTCAAATAAGTAATTTCCTTCAATCGTACTGTTGGGTCTAGACATAGTACTGTGCGCCACTCGCAACCGCCCTGGTGTGTTCCAATCAAGACTACTCTCTTGTCGGACACTACTAGTCCTTAAAAATCTAATGACAATATTGTCCCTGCCACCATCTCGGGTGGCACCATGGGTCGGAAAATAAAATCTGTGTGCACTCGCCAACATTATGTCGCAATTTGAGGCACTGCTTTTGCTACTATCTTGATACCATAGACAAATATGTCCGTGACCACAGAAACCCCACGGACGACTGTCCCTTGCCATTGCATTGATTACCATTGCTCGCGTTCCATTTAGTTTACTAAACAGATCCCTACCCAACAGGTTAACACGGGAACTCTCTGAATATAACAAGGGGACTCATACTACCTTCCCTCCCACTTTTATATCCAGCTCCTCAGTGTATGGAACCGTAGAAATAGCCCCAGAGAATACCCGCGTGTCAAGAGTTTTAACCGATGATGGAAAGTTCCCCTCCATAATGCATGATGCATGATTTAGTCGCCCCGGAATCTACCATAAATATAAATTGCTTGTTTACCATTTCTGCCTCCACCAAGGGCTCCTCTTCAGGGTGTGCGGTTGTCAATAGGATTGGACACAGAAGTGCTCTCTGTGGGCTGTCCTAATCAGAATATGTATTTTGTTCCAGAGAAAAAAGGGCCGCCGCCCACTATTGTAACTCCTTGGATCGGGGCGCCTGTTCCTCTTGTCACCCTGTTGAACTGTGTTCCCTCACCCTGCTGTGGTTGTTGCCCACGTTGCCCTAGCCTGTCATAAGGGAACTGATTTTGACCCCCTCGCCCAAATTGCTGGTGTCTCATTCCTTGAGGCCCTTGGAATCCCTGCCCTGGTGGTGATGGCCCATAATTAAATCCCATCTCAGGCCTGTTTCTGCATTCCCTTACGAAATGCCCTCATCTCCCGCAGTACCAGTAGTGATGTTCCCAATCCTCCTCCCCGGGGTCCTATCCCCAAAGCCTCCTGCTCCTAAAAATCCTCCTCTTCCCCTTGGTGCTCCTTCGTACTGCTACTGTGAGTTGGGGTACTGTCCCCCCCTCCCCATTGTCCCTATCCTTATTCACCCCATAGTGCCGCAATTTGGTCTCCTGTCCTTTCCCCCTAAGCCGGTGCCATCACCGGTACTTGGATGACAAACTTATTTAGTTTCTTTTCCACTAGTTTTGCCTCATCCGTTTGCTGCTTTTGAGTGGTCTCCTTGTCCTGCTCCTTGATTCTCTTACAATGGTGGACTATTATACTTTGTATAACTGCCCACCCTTTGGCTTCAACTCTCACAATTTTATCTAGTGCCTTCTGGACCTCTTTTGGTAAACCTCTCTTTATGATAAAATAGAAAAATGGTACAGAGTGGTCCCATTGCCCTCCTGTCTCAACTCTCCACATTTCCTGTAATTTAAGAATAAACCTAACTGGATCCTTATCACCCATCGTGCACTGCATTAAAGAATGTAAATCAGGGGTATCTGGGTACATCTTTCGTATGGGGCATCCAATACCCTTCCCCTTACTTCATTAAAGGCTGCTCCATCATGTTCATTATCTGCAAGAATTACCCCAGGGTACCCAGCCCTTGTCCATATGTCCCCAGCCTGGTCCCCAACTATGGGGACCAGTAAAGGTTTAAGGTCTCCTAGTGCTAAGGCTACCCCTGCTTTTTGTTTCTCATATTCATAGATCCATTTACTGGCTCCGGCTGCAAGCTGGGGAAGAGATTTAATCAAATTATTTTGTCCATTTGAGGCCATGGCACATACTGCATTAACCCTACTCCTTTATGTATAAGAGGCATCTGCATGTCTATTTTGTTTTCTACTCCTTTTTTAGTATTCTTCTGATCTTGTACTACCACCATTAAATCTGGTCTATTCCTTGGTCTCTTCCCTCCTCACTGCCTCTTGTGGCGGGAATGGGTTTCTTGGCGCCTCCTCTCTTTGATCTCTTTCTTGCCCTGCCACTTCATTATTTCTGCCACCTTTATCTTCCCATTCTTTTTTCCTTGCTTGTTCTACTTCTTGTCCCAGGACCGTCCATACCCTCTCCCCATCTTTTTTCAACACAAACATTTCTTATTGCCCCAGGGTTGAATCTAACCAAAAACTCTCCCGACTTCCAATCCCCTATTTTTTGCACTGGTACCCTTATTTGTGGTGGTACTTCTTCAGGTTCTTGTAACCTGACCAACCTTTCCCGCAATGCTCTTAACGCGTTGTTTATATCTGCTTTTGAACCCCCTCGGTACACTGATGCTACAGGCATGTCAGCGTTTGTGGATGGGCTATATGGAGGTGAAGGAGCAAAAGCTCTTTAGTTTCCCCCGCTAGTTACTAATTCTGATAATCCTGTTGTTGACACTCTCTATCACTGGAGGCTTATATACTTTATCTGTATACCCTACGGCAGGTTTAGGCGTTACGGGGTATATCCCCTTACACTGGACCTCTCTCATTTTTCTGATCTTCCATATCCTCGAATAATCGGCAGAGATCTAGAACCTCATCTTTTTTTGGAATTTTTCCCCCTTCTATTTTGCTGTTAAAAAGATTAACATTTTTTCTAGCATGTTTCTGCTATGGGAGCCCTGCTCCGACCAGGAACAGGACACCCCCCACTTCCTTTGTTTCCAATACCCATTGTTTATGATATTTATCTATCCTGTCTATGCATGTGTTTTATTGGGGTTTCTTCCCCCATAATGTTGCATGCAGCCCTAATGCTTCACTTATACCTTACTGCTATGCTGTGCACGCTGCCGCTTGCTACACAAAAATACAGATTACGCCACTTTCTTCCCCCACCCCCCTTTATTCTTTGCCACTTCACACACACCGACTCATCCACCCTTTTTCACCACAAAACACGGCAAAAAAATAAAAAAATAATTCACTAAAATCCAGGCCCATTCCATATACCAAGCCACTACTTATTATCCTCATGTCCTTGTAGTGCCACCTTCCCAGCTTTTTTAATATGCAGGGGAGCCCATTGCTTTTATTGTCATAAAGGAATACTGTGTGGTACTACCTTCTCAACCTGTTATGGCTGTGGATCCCTTACTTCTCAGTCTTTATACGCCGAGGCTCCCTTTCATCTCAGTCTTTATACGCGGAGGCTCCATTTTTCCATTATAAAAAGTAGAAAAACAGAAATACGCGACAATTTCAACACATAGCCCAACTCCTATCCAATTTATACCTTAACACATCACCTGAAATCCTAGCCAATCTATACCGTAACACATCACCAAAGGTCCTATTCAATCTATGTCATTGACCTCGTACTTCATCCATTCATACCAACATACTGTCATACTGTCATACATACATGTCCCCTTTTTGTTATCTCTTACAAGAATATACTCGCATCTGAATGTTCATTCGAGTATCATCCGTTACGAAGTCTCACTACTGGCCTGTCTTTCTCTCTGGAGCCACACCCCGATGTAGTGAGCTGAGAGGATGTCTTTTAAAATGGCTCCTAATAAAACCGTTTCAGGAAACACATGTTTTTTGATTTAGGGGACCGGTTGCTATAGATGGGCGCAACTCCTTCCCGATGACTAGGTATGGGTCTTCGCAACGTACAGGGAAAGATGTAAAGATGTAAATGTCAACACTTGTAAGGGTGTGCCTAATTGTAAGGGTGTCCCTAATTACGCTCACACCAGAATAAATACACCCCTCTAGGGAAATAAGGCCAAGAGTCTATCTTGTAAGGATAACACATTTAATCTTACAAAAATACGGATGGTAGCAAAGGACTCTGCTGCCTGAACAGTCTTCTCCTGTCCCTCATCCGTTCCTTTCCCCTGCCACAGTGGTGCATGCAGGAGTTTATATAGTCTGGTCTTGTAGTGGCGTCACTGGATACGGGCCTTGGTTTGTCAGAGAAAGTCAAGCAAGCTTATACACAATGCACTGGAAGAGCAAACAGTTTGTTGTACGGTCCCTGGAACCTAACCCTTTGTAAAGGTTGTAGGCCAATGCTGGTCCTACTGGGCTTTGGATGCTTGGATTTCAGAGATGCACACGTTACTTACCAAACTGGTAACGTTCTTTCGATGGGACATTCCTCCAACATATTCCTTATCTTTGATATAATCCATTCCAGCTTGCTGGCCTTGGAAATTTTTTCCAGTAGAGGGCGCTGCGCGTCGACGTCCCTCGAGTCGGTGTCCCTCGACAGCCTCCGTATCTGCGCCGACATCATCATGAGTATAAATAGACTTGCGCACCGTCCGTTGCTCAGTTCCGTTTTGAAGTTTACATTTTCTTTGCATTAATTGGTTAGTAACCTTAAAGGAGCGTAAGCTGCAACTACAAGGGAAGTTTTACTGCAGGGATGGATGGGAGGGGCGATAAGGAATACGTCAGAGGAATATCCCATCGAAAGAACGTTACCAGTTTGGTAAGTAACTTGTTCTTCGAAGGGATTGTGTTTTACGACGTATTCCTTATCTTTGATAGACTCCCATAGCAGTGGTATATAGAGGAGACGGGAGTAAAAATGAAATGTTTCCCTTTAAAGATGTACAGAATGCAACACAGCTTTTCCAAATGTTGTCTCCTGGCTAGGAGGAGGAATCAAGGCTGTACAATTTGGTAAGTGTGTGTGCGGATGACCATGTGGCAGCCACACTTATGTCCTTAATTGGAACTCCTCATTGGAGAGCAGAAGAGGCTGCGATACGAATGGGCTCTTCTCCTGCCAATTTCTAGCATTCTATAATAGTTTAAATAATCCATCTTGAAATGGTTTGTTTTGTAATTGGCAAACCTAATTTGTGCCCTGTATATCCTACAAACAATTGGTCTGCTTGTCTGATGCTTGCAAGTTTACTAATGTAAAACGTTAAGGCACACCTTGGATCTAGCCTGTGTAATCTCTCTTCCTCTTTCCCTGGATGGGGAGAAGGATAGAACTAGGGGAAAGTTATTTTCTGAGTAATGTGGAATTCAGAGACCACCTTTGGGAGAAAATTGGGCTTCACTTGGAAAACAACCTTATCTTTATGAAAGATTGTATGAGGAGGTTTGCAAGATAGAGCTTGTAATTCGCTCACTCTTCTGGCAGAAGTTAGAGCCACTAGAAAAAGTGTTTTAAGAGTGAGAAACCGTAATGAACAGGAATTAAGAAGTTCAAAAGGGGTACCCATCAGAAACGTTAAGACTAGGTTTAGGTCCCACAATGGAACTTGAAAAGGTTTTGGGGATAAACATTAGTTAATCCTTTCAGAAATTGAATTACTAAGGGTAAATGGAAATATGAAGGCTCCTCAGCAGTACGCTTAAGGATTGACAGCACTGTGAGGTAGCCCTTGATCGTACCAACTTGGAGACCTGAATTTGCTAAGTAAAGCAAGAAAGATAACACCATCGCTGTCTTACATGAAAAGGGTTCAATATTCTTTTCTCTACACCAGCTGCAAAATTTGTTCCAACGGCAGCGGTATAATGTCTGTTGCTGGCCTTCTGGCTGAAAACAATACCTCCATGACGTCATCCGAGAGGTCCCAATCCTTGTATCTCAACCTTTCAGAAACCAGGCGTGAAGGTTGAGGGTTCTGATATCCAGATGGAGAACCTGACCTCCCTTCTGCGAGAGAAGATCCTCTCTTTGCGGAACACGAATCAGAGGGCAGATGGACATGTCTAGAAGATCCGGGTACCACGTTCTCCTGGCCCAATCCGGGGCAATTAGGATAATGGGTTCCGGAATCTTCTCAACCTCCTGATCATTTGAGGAATGACGTGGATTGGAGGAAACGCGTACAGAAGTGGATACTCCCAGTCCACTACGAACGCGTCCCCTAGAGCTCCTCTCGGGGGAAATTCCCTTGAGCAATACTGATCGCACTTCCTGTTGATGCTGGTGGCAAACAGATCCACTTGAGGGGTTCCCCAAAGGGCGAAGATCTAGTTCCCAAGCTAGTTCCCACTCGTAGGAGACTGTGCTCTGCCTGCTCAGAGCGTCCGCCGTCAAGTTCTTCTCTCCGGCTACGTGAACTGCCGATCGAGAGATTCCTTCTTGAATTGCCCAAAACCAGAGCTGCATTGCCTCTCTGCACAGTGGCAGTGATCCTACGCCTCCTCTTTTGTTGAGGTAGTGCATGGCCACTGTGTTGTCCGTCATTATCAGGACATTTTTTCCCTATACTGATGGCAGAAAAGCTTTCAGCGCTAGTCTGATTGCTCTCAGCTCCAATAGGTTGATGTGTAGTCTGGACTCCGATGGAGACCAACGACCGCTGATGGTCAAGTCGTTGGCATGGGCTCCCCACCCTGTGAGAGAAGCAACCGTGAATACTGTTATCTCTGGCCATGGTTGCCAAAACTGTTCTCCTTTTAAGATGTTCTCCCGACAGGCCCACCAATGAAGGTCTCGAGTTACTCAGTCCGGAATTAGTAGATGATCTGACATTCTCCCTGAGAATTGTGACCACTGGGTCCTTAGTGCCCACTGGAGGGATCTCATTCTCAGACGAGCCTCTGGCACTAGGAAAATGCAGGATGCCATGAGGCTGAGCAACCTCAAAAAGTCGAAGGCTGGAAGACGTTGGGCATTTTGAAACCTGGTGACCATCTGTAGAATATCTTGAGCCCTCACCTCTGGTGGCGAGGCTTTTCCAAGGGATGTGCCCAGGACTGCTCCAATGAACTGGAGTCTCTGTGATGGTATCATCTGTGACTTCTTGAAGTTGAGGGAGAAGCCCAGCTTGTGAAGGAATTGGCAAACATAATCTAGATGGATCAGCGCTTGTTTCGGGGATACTGCTCTGATCAACCAGTTATCCAGGTATGGGTAGACGTGAATCCCTTCCCTCCTTAAACTTGCAGCCAGAACTGCCATTAGCTTGGTAAAGACCCTCGGGGCAGAGGTCAGCCCAAATGGCAGAACTCGAAATTGATAATGAGAGTTGCCAATTGTGAACCTCGGGTATTGCCTGTGGTTGAGATGGATTGGCACAAGGAAATAAGCATCCTGAAGCTCTAGAGATACCAACCAGTCCTGAAGCTGGAGGGCCTGAAGGATCTGAGAAAGCGTTACCATCTTGACCTTGTCTTTCCTGGGGAATTTGTTCAATTCTCGCAAGTCCAAGATGGGTCTCAATCCTCTGTCCTTCTTTGGTACTAGAAAGTAGGGGGAATACCAACCCTTTTCCTCTCCACTACAGGTACCGGTTCTATGGCACCTTTCTCTAGCAGGCCTGAATTCTCCTGCATAAGGAGCGGGTCTGAAAACTTCAAAGAGTTGTTCCCCGGTGGATGACTCTGAGGAGTGTGTAGGAAAGGCAGGCAGTAACCTTGGGCAACTGTCTCCAATGCCCAAGCATGTGACGTAATATTCTGCCAGTTGTTGAGTTAACCTGCCCCCTACTGGTGTCTTGTGAGGGGAGAACTCAGAGGGGTTTAGAAGCGGCTGACGCAGATGTGGAGGGCAAAGTAGCACCTGCTGATGCAGATTTTGTACTTTTGCCCAGTCCACCACAGGTGAATCGTCTCTGGCCCCTTTGAGCTGGCTGTCCTCTGCCTTTTCCAAATGCGGAGTAAAAGCGAAAGGACTTACTCCTCCAGGAAGTACCTGTGGCATGATTTGGAGTTTGCCAGATTGCAGCCCCAAGGGATTTCGCCGCTGCTTTGGGTGTTTGCAATTTCTCCAGGCTGTCATTAGCCTTCTTTCCAAATAGAGAAGTGCCGTCAAAAAAAGGGCATATTTAGAAGTCTGGCTTGCACATCTGGAGCAAACCCAGACTTCCGCAACCACGCAAACCTGCGTATTGTGGCACTCGCCGCCATGGCCCTGCTGATACTGTCAGCAGAGTCAATGCCAGTTTGACGGGACTCACACATTGGATCCTTTCCATCCTTGATGATGTTTAAGAATGCTTCCCGTTCTTCCCCTTCTGGGAGACAGTCAGCCGCAGATGAAGCACACTCCCAAAGTGTGTGGCTAAATCTTGCTAGCGTGCAAGTGGCGTTGATAGATTGAAGTGCCTTAATACATGCCGAAAAGACTTTTTTTGACATGGCGTCCAATCTTTTATCATCTCTGTCTTGTGGAAAAGTGGGGTATGCCGATTTACTGTTTGATGAAGTCGCTGCCTGCACAACTAAACTCTCTGGAGTTGGATGTTTGCTTAGATATTCAGGATCTGAAGTTGATTTTTTTGTATTTAGCAGAGTTTTTTATTTACTGCAGGGATAACTTCAGGAGTCTCCCAATTTGCAGATATTTTTATTTGCAGAGCAGCATGAAAAGGGACAACGGGATCCTCTTGGGGTGCTTTATCTAATATAACAGTAAGGCCATCTGCTGAACAGAAGGTGCAGGTGTAGTCCTCCCCATAAATTCAATTATTCTAGCTATGAGAGCCCTATAAAGGTAGGTCACCATGTTCTCCAGGGTCTGGTCTAGAAAACTCTACTTCTGGAGATGTATCTATACCACTTGCCTCATGTAGAGACTCCTATTTTCTTCAGAGATTAATTCCTCTGGAATGGGTATTGTAGTCCTTTCCTTTGCAGACCAAAGGGTCTCATTGTCAGAGTCCTCCCCTTCCTCATATATGGAGGACAAGGCTCTAAAGTAATCAGACCTAAGATATGGAGTAAACCCCATTTCTAGAGAAGAAGGAGCCAAATGTGTTGTTACTGCCTGAGAAAACGCTGTGGTTGTCGACGTGGACATTGTAGGCTTTGACAATCCTGAAAAGAGTGTCAAAAACATTGGAAAAGGCCTTGATGACCTCGAGAGGATCGGAATCCTACTCGTTGTCGTCGAGATTGTCGATGCCACTCTTGACGTCATGGTCGAGGCTTTCGACATCTCTGGTGCCTGTGAGGTAGTGGCAGTTCTAAGCTTGTCCTTCATCGGGGTCGACGACGGCGTCGATGAGACAGATTTATGCGTCGAAGGTTCCTTCGACAAATGCGTTGATGACGTAGATTTGTGAGTCGAAGGAATCTTCGACGACGGCGTCGTCGATGACGCAGTCTTATTGCCTTTACTCGAGCGTTCATGACGCTCTAATATTTTTACTCGGCGGGTTCAACGACTCGCAGTGTTTTGATTTTTCGGGTCTTTCACCCAGGGTATCACCTTTAGACGTCTCCGAGGGGGTCGAGGCCGCTTTCTCAGATGCTAAGCATTTTTTTGCGGAATTCCTCCCACTTAGCCAGAGAGCTGTGTTTCGTGGGGCAGGTGACCCTTTCCGAGGGAGGGGGAGATCTATGACGCTGCTTCTTAGAGTGTCTTTATCTCGAAGAATGATGAGAACCACTTTGAGATCTCGATTAGGAATGTTTCTTTTGACGACGAGGAGATGAATGCCTCGACTTAGCCGAAGAAACTTTTGAAGGGGTAGAAGTTTTAAAAGCCTTACCTCTTTCTAACTTCCCCTTACGCTCCTTCAAGGCTTACGCCGTCATAGACATACAGTCCTCACACTCCGAACAGTGATGCTCCGATCCCAGGCACCACAAACAGATCCTGTGAGGATCCGTTAAAGAGATTTTCTTTCCACAGTCGCGACATTTTTTTAAACCAGACCGTGGAGTCCATGGTTCGGATGAAGATGCCATCGTTATAAATTTAGATTTTCGAAGAAATAAGAAGATTTTTATGAAGAATGGAACCGAGCGTTACGTTTCCGAGGCACACGAAGCGCGGAGAAACGGAACCGAGCAACAGAAGCTGTGCAAGTCTATTTATACTCATGATGACGTCGGCACCGATACGGAGGCTGTAGAGGGACACCGACTCGAGGGACGTCAACACATAGCGCCCTCTACTGGAAAAAATGTCCAAGGCCAGCAAGCTGGAATGGATTATATCAAAGATAAGGAATATGTCGGAGGACACAATCCCTTCGAAAGTTTATTTCTTCCCCTACCTTTCCTGGGTACATTTTCATGATGCAGTCATTCGAGCACCCAAACCAAGGGCAGGTTTGTCAGATTTGATACCTACTCCCCCCTTAGAGGGGTTTGACTTCTCTTTTGGTTGGCTTGGGCCATTCCAGAACCCAGCAGAGGTTTATTTTCCGGTCAGTTTGTGGCAAGTCCCCGGGCTGAGGTTCTCCATCAGTCCTCCTGGTTCCACTTCTGAATGAGCCCTCTGGCTCATGATGAGTACCCCTGTTTCAGGTGATTACCGAGTCCTCCCTGCTCCGATTCACAGAGACTTCTTATGCTTCAAAATGAACCCTTCCTGAGCCACGTCCACAACAAGCTCTCCAGGCTTAGATTAATAAACAAGCAAATATTTGCATCTACCATGTTGGGGTCTGCCACCCCTTCCCCTGCCCCTAGAAAGCAGACTATTGATCACAACTATTTTGTATCTATATCTTTCTTTCTCGCAAGCTTTACTTTAAATGGGGGACTTGGTATACTGCAATAAGGAAGCCCCATCATGACACCCCCAATTCTGCCATGGTTTTCTTAGGTTTGCGTGTGAGTTGCTTGCTCCCGCAAACTGCTGCCCACATTTGTTCAGGGTTCCCCTTGTGACTCATGCCACAGTAAGTGTATGGTAAAATCGCAATTGTGTCAGTATTTCAACCCGCGGACTGCTTGCACATTCTTTTCCTTCTCTATTGATCTGCATTACATTCATGATCAGTACTCTGGGATCGAAATTACAGGGAGCTCCTTGCAGCGTCTGCCCGACACTTGCTAATAGTAGGGGAAATGAGGTTGTTGTGATCGACTAAGATGAGAATGGGGGCTGTTGGGAAGAGGCACTAGAGGGGTCCTCAACATACCAACTGCAGGGCCGACATCGAAGAGTGGGCATCTTCCTCAAGCTCCAAGCTTCTGTGCAGCCCAATTATTGTGAGTTTGTCACAGAGGACCAACCAAGGTTGTCTGGGTCCCCTTCATGAACTATGCATCCAACAGTGTCAGATGTTGAAAACTTGCTGCAGCTGTTAACTATGGAGGTTTTTTTCGGCTAAATGTACATGCATATACGTACTTCTCTGTACTTACAAATGATCTATGTTGCTGTCTTGTTTGCATACAGCTGATGCCCCATCTCATTTAAATCCTCCCTTTACTTTTTTCCTTTTAGACATTTACTGCCAGTTGATTTTGGAGTTAAGGATCCCTTATATGCTTGTTTTCCGTTCTTTGGGCTTTGTTTTAAGTTTGTTGGGGCTTTGGAGTAAATCCACAAAAGTGGTTTCTGTATGTGTTTCTATATACTTTACCATACATTTCATTTACTGATGAATAAAAAGCTGAAAGAAGAGGGGTGTACTCTGTTAACAGTTACAAAGAACCAAAAAGGTCACCAGTTACCGAATCCCGATTTACAAAAGGGACAGTAAAATAGTTTCATTCTGTTACACAATCCAAAGTAAAAGGATCCAGGGGCAGAGAGTGAAGCATGCAGGTGACCTTTCGTTTGGCGGGTGGGGAGCAGAGGCAGGTGGATGGACACACTGTTACTTGGCATCACTATTTTGACCCTTTAGCTTAATGCTCTGGCACCAAACACAAGAAAGAAATAGTCCAGACTTTGATCATGGAGGCCAGTGGATGTAGGCGTACCTCACGGTGGCAGAGGGGGGACAGAATCAACCCGAACTCTTAATTTACATTTTTCTCTCCTACAAACCTTTGAAAAAATAAGAACATACCCCAGGCCAGACGTGCCGGACTTCCTGTCTCACAATCATGCCCTCTGGGTCTTGGTTTCCATACCAATACTGCCTACTCCGGTAAATGATTCCACACACGAAGCACTCCAGCACGTATCTAAGAACACCATAAGAAATACAGAAAAAGTCAAACTCTTAGAAATCAGGCTGGAAAGAGTAAAAAGAAAAGTTGACAACTGTTAAAACTGTTAAGAGCGTAATTGGATTTGTTGTAACCCCACGTAACAAACACCTCCAACAATATATGATTTTCATGCATCACCCACCCACCTATAGCAAATACAATAACATGAAAGATAGAGGTGGCAAGGAGTTGTGGACTTTTCCAGGCATTGTGAAGTTGGATTGCCCTCCTGTCATCCTGGCAAGTCAATGGCTGGGATGTAGATTAGTCTATAGGCAATGCCTAAGTGTGCATCTGCTGGACGATGTACCTAACCATGTGCCAAGGTTGGCAGGGTTGGAAAGGGGTTATTTGCAAGGAAATACCATATTTTATGAGAGAGATGGAGTGCTGTTCCCACCAACGTTTGCAGAGCACTACACAAACATGGGGTAGAGGTGCCTTATACAAAAGGCTTGGTCCCTTTATAGAGGTAAAGGCTGGAGTTCAGGTCACCTCTGTCTAAAGTGGTGTACTCTTTCAGATGAGGGTTACAACCATTACCTACTCGAAGTTTTAGTGTCAAACCCCATGGTTAAGTGGGTTATCCAGCATTACAACACACAGCTTTACCACCAAACTTTCAAGCTTGAAGTTGGGTCAGGGTTTCAGTATGAATCTCCTACCCTCATGACTGACCCTTCAGAGATTAAGGGTGACATTCTAGTTAATCACAGCAGTGTTTAGTTTCATGGCCCAATCAACATCCAGCCTGCATCCACTTTAAAATACTTTTTTGCTTTATATGTATACTTACCCTGCCCATGCAAACTTGGCAAGTCCCAACCAAGGGTTCTCATTAGATGCCACGGTTTTTGGGATCACAATCACTTCACGTCCTCCTTCATAACATTTCTTTGAAGAGAGAGAAAGAAAGGATAAGACAGCTTCTGAACAAATACCTATTCGACCATGTCCTGTACAAATACCTACTAGCCTAACCATAATATGTTCCATGTTTATGTTCCATGTTTTCCTTACCAACCTCACCAATAGCGTTGGGACCTGCCTAGGAAACCAAAAGTTCAATTTTACACATCTTGAATATTTTAAAAATTTCTAAACCCTGTTTTCTGAGCTTTCCCCGTTTTGCCATCATCGCATGCCTCATTAGGGACTCAAATACCGATTGTATTTCTGGCAGAGCCCGAGTCTCTCAAGGTCAGGACAGCAAAAGTCACCCTGTTTACCTGTGCAAGCTGGCGGATGGAAGCAGGACAAGTTTGTGGTGCATAGTGAAACTACTTCCCTCAGATGCTGATTTTGACACTATTGCTCAGAAATAATAATCTCGGGTTGCCGTCTTGCAATAGGCCAGTGGCTTACAATGCTGAAGAGCAAGGATGACATACTGATGATTGCCTCAACAACAAACCCCAACCTTGCAGAGATGGAGAACACCAAAGCTCCTAGATGCCTGTTTGCCACACCCTGCAGGCAATTCAGGGCTCTTGTGGCGTTGGAACAGATAATATGAGATGTGGGCAGCAATGTCTCTCTATGTGCCATAATCTGCAAAAAGTAGCTGAAGTGTGACAAAGGAGACAACGATGATGGACCTAGGTGGCCATGTCAACACACTGAGCTCTGTGATGGCAGATGTTCCAAGTCACAGCAATAAACCAGAGGAATACAGAGGATGCTAAATGCTGCTCGTGTGATTGCAATAGAAGAGTGGTGGGTTGGCACAAAGGGATAAAGAGACCCTACAGTTCCTAGAAATGCTGCTCCTGAAAGGGCAAGGGGCCACCCATATTCACCTTTAAGAGGGCACAAATTGATAAAATCCTCAACTTCTGTTTAAAATTAGGCTATTCACGATTGCCTGGTCCAATGGTTGCATTCAATGTGGCCATGTGAGCGTATCAAACGTATACAATTATACTCAAGTAGTAAAGAAAGACATGATTGTATCATGGGATTCTGCAACATTATCAGTTAAAAGACGTGCTGTTTTACCCAGCAAAATGGAAAGTAATGAATTACTAACATCTACTTCTTTCAGATTCCTGCATATGCTGAGCAATGAATGGGACACTAGGGACTGCATGACCACAAAGCATTAACTGCAACACATGGAGCCATGAGACGACTCTCAGATTTGGTGCATTAGTCACAACTGCAAGCCACCAAAACTAAATAAAAGATGTTAAAGGGGTGGAGACTGATGGTTGAGGCGCTCAGCACCAGAGTGAGGAAAGACAGTTTTGGCAGATCCAGGTTCGACTGGTGGGCTAGTCACTTGGATGGGGTGGGGTGGGTTCAGGGAAGCAGTTGAGGCACTCATTATTAAATGACTTCTAATGATCACATTATAAAGATCGGGATACAGAGCTTGATTTCCCACTGAGGTTTGTTGGGAAAATTTTTAGGGAAGTTGATTCTCTTTGCCTTTTAGTCCACAGTGGATGTTAAGATGCCTCAGAGGGAACTATTTAGAGTGCAGTACTGGGCAAGTGTACACCAGGGTATCAGGCGCGCAGGGTTTTCTCAATACACAGGGACATTTCTGTACCAATTTTGAGGTTTGGGTCAAGTTTATGGGGGAATGAGAGTGACCTAAATGTGCGTAGTGCCAAAGGCCGTCAATCTGCATGAGCAAAGGGAAGCTAATGTTTTGTACATTGCTGGGGCCGGTTCTCATAGGTGAGGAGTCGGCAATCTTTGCCTCGCCAGATGTTTTAGACTACAAATCCCATCAACTCTAAGCAGCATAGCCAATAGCAAGAGATCATGGGATGTGTAGCCCCAAACATCCGGAAAGTGAAAGGTTGCAGGCTCTAGTGCATAGGTGTCAGTTAAAGGGTGTTGTTTCATCTAGTTCTGTTTTTCTCGCAGCGTGAATTGGGTCAGTATTGATGTGATGGTAGTATTAAGATGGATTTCTAGAATCTGGCCTGGTAGACAGATTATATGAGGCCACCCTATTGGTAATGAACAGGGAACTCTGAGAGGTTAACCAAAACTCAAGCAAGGTAAACGTGTAGAACAGTCCAGACTATGCTCAGGAGAGTGAGAGTGGGGTCAGGTACACTCCCATGAGTCCACACAATATAATATAATTCAATTCAGACAAGTATGTATAAAAATACAATAATTTATTCTAGGCCTTCTACATAGCAGGCGCTATCACACAATACCCACATATACATTCACCATAGGTTCATAAATGCATTCAGATAACTTATTCAACACAGGAGGTAAGTAAAGGTAAGTAAAGTGATGCAAGATATGATAGAACCAATTTTCAAGTGATGTCCCTAACTTACGCAGTCCAATCCCTTAGAAGAATGGGGCCTTGTGCCCAAAAGTCACAGGAGCCACAATGCTTCTCCCCAGAAGGAGTCCTTGCAGGCAAGCGGTAATGTGTTGGTGATGGGATGAAATAGTCTTCAACAATATTACTGATGTAAGTAAAGAGTCTTTTATTAGTGGTGTTGCAGCTGCGAAAAGCTAATAAAAAGAATTAAAACATAAACAAAATGACAGCAGTTACTGGCCAGGTTCGACAATCAAAGGAAAAGGAATGGAAGATTAGACGACAGACTTGTTTCCAATATTATCCTATAGAGGACAGGGGCAACAGATGCACTGCATTTACTCACGGCGCTGACTCCGATTTTCCAAGGGGGTCACTGGAGGTTGAATTTCCCGCTGTTGGTTCCAGTGAGAGATGCCCAGGAGCTGCGTGTGCAAGGATTCTTCCCAGTCAGATGCAACCCCTGGATGAAGATTAGCAAGATTCACTGATGCAGGTCTCTTCAGGACACTTCACAGGATTGGGGAAGGTGTGTTCCAGCGACGGTCTCTGTAAACCAGCGATGACAGGAGTCCTTCCAGTCGTGGTAACAGAAGCTCCTCCGCGACAGGATCCTCTGATGCTGGGATGCTGAAATTCGAAGGGAAAGCAACTTCTCCCACAAGCTGGTGACTACCAAAGTTCCGGGTGCAAGCGTGAAATGGTGATGCTTCTGGAGAGGTGGCACACGAGAGAACTTCTCAGTCTACCAGGTGGTCCAGGGACACTTCTGAAGGCTCAGGATGGAAGAATACTTGGGAAGGCATTGAGACTAGTTGGTCCCACTAGTCTAAGGGGTGAAGCACAGCTCAGAGTCTTCGGAGGTCAGGTAGTTGAGCGGGGCTTCACTAGGCCGTACACACTAAGGGAGGCCAGCCCTCTTCTGCGTCTTCTTCGGATCTCCAGTGGGCTGTCCTTCTAGAAGGAATTCTTGGCTCAACCGTTGATCTGAAGAAATGGCTGCAGGAGCCCTCGTATTATCCAAAATTCAGGCTGGATGTAAGTCCAAGCCCACCAATGGCAAGGATCTGCACTATTCAAACAGCCAGCAGTTGTCCAGTCTGGGACAACTACTGGTTCAACGCATGGCCCACACCTAGTCTCTCTAGCACCACGGATGTGGAAAGGGACTAGAGAGTCCCACCCCCTTTCTGGCCACACACACAAACAAAGGCATCAATAGCCCGCAAAAGTAGAAGCTTTTATGGGCAACTGCATAACTTTACAAGGAATTTCCTGACCTGGCAAGGCAGGAAGAAGGCCAAATGACAATATTGCTTAAGAACAAGCGGAAATCTCGTGAAACAGCTTTTTAAGGGCACTAGCCCCCTTTAGTAGCCACACATTGTAAATGTGAATATGCACACTAAAAATAATGCAAAAATTGAACAAATGTATCTGCTCCCACCTGCTTATCTTTAGGCACATATAAAGTAACCAAACATCAAAAGCTAGGATAATACAAAAGTATCCCTATTTTACTGCACTGTAAGGTGCCGTGTGCAATGTTATAAAGTCACCAAATGTGAAAGGGAAACAGTTTCCCAGTACTGATAGCCAGAAAGACCGATCAACTTCCCCATACTAAATTACCAAGATGCAAGGGAAATGAATCTGAAGGCTTTACTTCCCTTCAAAAAGTCATAACAGCAAAATTGGATGGCCATAAGACCAATGGAGGAAAAGTAGCAAAAAGAGAAATGTTTCCTAACCAGTAGTAAACCAACATACACTTATCCTGATTGGGTGACGTAACTATAAACACATGCAAAGTTTGTAGGTTGAACGGTAATGTAAAACTATTTAGAGTTGGGTCCTTTTTACAATGGGGTGCATATGGCATGGTTGCAGGAGAACCACTTGCTATTACAGAAGCTTCAAAAGCTAAGGAATGTTTGGTATTTTTCACCTACATAAAAGGAGTTTTGGTTTGGGCAACCACGGGAGTTCAACTGGAGATGGATGCAATCAACACATATGTAAATGGCTGATGTTATTCCTTAAGGTTGGCTGGATGGGCAACCAATCTGAAACGTTAATTTGTATGCCCTAACAGAGAGCAGGCTTTTCTTCCAAAAGTGTTTAAGTGTGGTAGGTCATTTGGGAGAGATTACTTTGGCGGGTGTCTGAAAATGTACAATTTATAGGTCACATTTAGCTTGCTACCTTGGGAGTTTGAACACTGAAAGAGGCAGTACAGCAACTTAACATGATTAGTTTGTCCAATATCAAGATTGCAGGATATGATCCATTCCGTTTTCCCATGCAAAACCTACTGCAAACCCTCACACACATGCATTTACTATTACGGGAAGCCCATTTTTCACCAATGCGATAGGCTGAATAATGTGAGTGATCTCTGATCACCACCCCCTGCACTGCAAGGTTAGATCAGGGGTACAAGGTTCGACCAGCAATTCTTCAGTGGGATATCACAGTAGATGAGCTGTGAGACACAGAATGTAGGGTGAGTCTAAGATACATTATGCAATACTCTGAAAGGAATCAGGGCATGGTGGGCACTAAAACATTATTGTTTGGACATTTAAGGTGGTAAAACATAGGAGCTGCATTGCTCACACATTACACAGACACTCAACCACAAAAACATGCTCAATAGACATGCATGTGTGGACCAAACAGAATCACAGATACAAGAGTTGAGAACAAGGCTAGTGCATGTGGTACTATGAGTCTCTGCAACAGTTTAAGCACCAAAATTGGCGGACTATGCAGCATGGCTATAGCGATAATTCTGGTCACTTGGTGGCATAGTTTGGCAAAAACCATGAGGATAGGCAATTCGGTCGATCCACAGACCAGATGTGGTGGTAATGTTCAAGCAAGAGGAGATTAACATTTTATACCACCCGTTAGTGAAAAGATGTTGGAAGCCATAAATGCACTGGCACTAAATTGTCAGTATTTAACAAGGGGGCGGGACCCCATCATAGAGCAAGAGGTTAGGGCTGAACTACGATTGTTTGGTAGGGGTAAGGGCCTAGGAATAAATGCCTATGGAATCTATCCTTGAAGGCAAGGGAGGAGTGTTGTTGAAATTAGGAACCGACCTGCTTGACTGTGTTGTTTATAGACCATTAACCTTGAAGTATATTACAGAGTCTACTTCAAAGGGTACATCAATTATTAACCTCATTTATTCATGAGAATCGCACTACATTTCGTTTGCCCCAAGTCAAAAAACGAAGACAAACCTGAACAGAGTAATGCATGTGATACAGGAGTGAGGAGCAGCAGGCAAATTATGACATTGCATCATTGGATTTTCTGTTTCAGACCATGGTGTCCATTACGTGCCGCCCAATGCATCTACATTTTGCAAAGCTTAAATATTAGTCCAATGACAAGGGTTGGAATGGGTGATAGTCTCAAAGAATGACTGCAACTGAGGGTAAGGCAGGGGGTGCCCCAGTTCTCCCTTGCTGTTCACTTTGGGGATAGTACTTGCAAATGCACGTAGGGTGCATCTGGTGGCAAGGGGACATAATGGTATCTGAGACCATGTTTTCACATGTAATGCAGCTACTAGGCTGGGATTTCTGAGGGACCGTGTGGGTAACACGCCAGACATTTCTCAAAGTGCCGAGAGCCATGGCCTTATCTTTGGCAAATTCATCAGGGCAAGTCTTAGTTGTCCCCATTTTCCTTACCATGGGCATGGGTCATGTTCATAACAGGACTACACAATGAATAAAGTACTATCATGGGGTTTTGGAACAAGTTGCCACTACGGGCAACAAGAATGGTTGAACGTGTAGCTCTCAGTAAATTGGTTAATCAGTTATAGACTATTGGGATTAGCTCTATAAACCATAAAAATGCATTTCAGTTAAAATTAAAACAATATTTGTAATGGAAGACAATTAAATTAAATAAAAACTATATAGATGGGTGTGTAGGGTGGAGAGTGAAAGTCCAACTGGGTTTTTGTGGGGGAGACCCCAATTCAAAGTTAAACCTATGTTACTTCAGCAAAAGTGTATTTGGGAACAAAAGATCAGGACTGCTTGTGTTTGCAGAGATTTTGGTCTGATGCTCCAGCAAAAGCTGTCAGCGACATAGACAAACTGCTATTTTAAATTGTGCAACAAGGCCAGTAACCTGGATTTGTCAAGAGGAGATGGGAACCCCCCTCAACTGGGAGTGGGAGGCCGACCAGGGAGAAGTCCAAAGCCAGTCCCTACACCCAAGGTAGACAGTGGCAGTTCAGAGGGCCTCAATTCCCAGTGCCAGCATATATCTAAGCAGCCCATCTGCAGGACAGGCATTACCTCCTATACAAAATACTTGCCAGTGTTTTTTTTCCTAGCGATATCATGCCCCAAACAGCAACAAAGCAGAAACACCCCACAGAGAACTGGGATCCCATATCATCCGCCATCGGGGAGACCAGTCGTCAAAGGACCAAGACCCAGAATCCCAGTGACCAGCCCTACGGGATGCTGCAGTCTGCCAATGCAGGAAAGAGGCCGAGGGGAGCTGCAGCGGTACCATTGCACAGCGGAGAGGAAAGCTGTGCAGTGCTATCAGAAATTCGTCAAGCTCCTGAGGCCAACAACCCTAGACCCCAATACCGGGGAAACAAAATGCCTACCACAGTAGGGGCTCACCTTTGTGAAAAGGAATTAAGCCACGGACATGAACTCTGCTATCCAGCTTCCCAGACCTCCATTGCTGTTCTATGGTGTACCCGAACATATGAAAGGGACGGGGCTTAGCCCTCTATTTATATATTTGAGGCATACATTGTATCGCAGGTAGGGAAGGGAGGGCCAGAGTGACCAGGACAAGAGAAACAAACCATAGAGGGGATTGAGGTGTACAAGAAAGCAGCAGGCATCAGGAAACATGCGTTATTCAGGGACAGGGGAAGAGGAAGTGGATGACCAAGAGACCATTGTGAAGAAGGAAGGAGTGTGGAGGCGATTTTTGGAGATGAGGCATGGGTTAGTGAGTGAAAGTGGTACTGCACTGTGAGTGCATGCTAGTGTGGTGAGTTGTTCGAAGAGTCAGTGAGTAGTGATCGTGAATTGTATGTTACTGGTTGAAAGGAGGGTGGTTGAAGGGAGTAGCAGTAAGGAAGGAGCAGCCGTTTGAGGGATAATATAGTGGAGGGAGGAGTAACATAAAATGGTGGAGGCGATGCTTGGAAGGAGTGAGACATCAGAGGGACAGAAGATTAGAGGGAGGAGTGGGGAGAGTCAAGGCACAGAAGGAGAGAGCAGGAGAGAGAGTTGAGAGCGAGAGAAAGAGAAAGAGGATTGAATCAATAGTGTGTCTGTAAGGCACATTTGTCAAAATCTTAGTAGATCCCTAAAAACAGGATAGAGTATGGACAGTTAAGTCCCTAAGGGCATTTAGTGAGAAAAGGCGTTTGACATTTCGGTCCATTTCGGTCCTGGCATCTAGGCCTAGACCTCCAGAATAAAAATATTTTAGAAAACTTGGACTGCCTCTGAGTGATTCTTGTGCCATCTGTGAAAGCTAGCTAATTTGGGCTAAAAGCTGATGTAATGCATTACTCCTGATATTAACACAGGGATATTGGCACACATCAATTGATTGGATTCTGTGATGAATGCAGAGAGGTGTATATCGGGGCTAATGGTATCCAACAAGATTGGATGTATTTTCTCACAGGCAGCATTGATGCTACCTTGCAGGTGTACCTGATCATGCTAGCTAGAGCAGTGTAAATGAGAGCTTCGGACTGCTACATTAGGGTGCGTGTCTCCTTGCAGTACGAGCTGTCTGATTTGGACTCTTCTGGAGTTCACCTGGGCAGCAGCGGATTTGGGACCTTGATCTATGGGAGAGTGCACTATAGTCATAGATCTATACGTTGGAAAGGAGTTCCTTCCTATAGCTGAGATGTCTGGGAAATATAGTTGGCCTGGGTTACTGGAGGAGACTATGTAATTTGCTTTATTAAGTACATTCCTGGATTTTTGGTGCAGGCAGCAGTTTGGTTTCTTTGATATTGGAGTGCATATAGAAAGATCATCAATTACAGAGTTTAAAAAAAAAAGGAGAGATGCAAACTGATGTTAGGCTGGAAATCTGAGACACTATGGGAAAATAATTTTGTAATGATGGCCTCCACACGCTTCCTAGTTGAAGTTATAATGGTTTATTCATAAAATACATAAGTAACAAAGACCACCAACCTATGCCCAGCATAATAACAGCAAGCTAACTGACTGTAGCCAAAGAATAACATTCCACATCATGAGCTGGGCATTCTATATTCTAACCCTATGAGCCATACGTGCGCACGCGCACGCATACACCTATATACATGATAGGATAAGTCCTCATTATAATCAAAAAATACATCTGTAATAAGTTAAATTCACAGCTGCAGAGGGTAGCCAAATGACTGAGTGACCCTCACCACACCTTTACTGTGGCTTCGGTCTTAGTTTTGCCACCCTGGCCAAATTCCACACTTGCCCACCATGAACTCTTACTGCACCTCTCAAAACCTGCGTCACCTGCACAGGTTCAGTACACAAGGCCCCCCTTTCTTTTTATCACCTCCTTCTTGATGCGGACCCAATCATCCACCTCCCTCCTTCCCAACCTCTGATTCACCTTTTTCACCCACACATTTTTCTTTCCCACCATCCTGTTTCTCACCTCTTCCACCACAATTAGATTCTCATGCCCTACCCAACCATGGAGGTGAGACCCTGGTATTGGGCTTTCTTCCCCTAATCAACTCAAAAGGACTCACCCCTGTATGCTCATGGGGAGCCAATCTTAAAGCATACAACACCTCTCTCACTGCTATCTTTCTATCCTTTCCACAAGCTCCCGCCATCCATGACACAGCAGTTGACTCGTTCTACCATACCATTTGTCCGAGGTTGGTACAATGCCGTCCTTTTAGGTCTTACACCACATAACCTTAAGTACTCCTGGAAATGTCCCCCAACAAATTGCCTCCCATTATCAGTCAAGATTGACACAGGGAAACCTTCCCTCGCAAAAATGCATTGTAAAAACTCAAACAAGCTTTGTGCCGTTATATCCCGCACAATCTGAAATTCAGTCCGCCCCCACCCCCCCAAACATATCCACCAGGACAATCATAAACCTCCCTCGACAACTGCCCAGATCCATTGGGCCCACAATATCCATTTCCAAACCACTCCAAACTTTTCTTGGAGGATCCATATTCACCATGGGTTTCTGCCCGTCTACTGCGTTCTTACCAGATACCTCACATTCAGCACAACTCCCTACCATCCTTTCCACATGGCGATTGAAACACGGCAACCAATACTCCCCCCTCAAGACTCCTTTTGTTTTGTACATACCAGTGTGCCCTTCATGTCCAACCTCCACCAATCGCCTCATAAGGGAACTGGGAACCACCACTCGATCCCAACAATATAAAATGCCATCCTTCACACTCAACTCAGACTTCACTGCCCACAATGACCTCTCCTCCCTGTCCAAAAGCCTCTTTTCCGGCCATCCCTCTTGGACAAAACCTATGATGTGTTTCCAAGTCTCATCCGCACGCAAATCATCCACCCATTCGAGTGATCACTCCATCATGTGACACAAAAACCATACCTGTAATGTCATCCTCCATCACCACATCCTGGACATCACAAATATATTCTCCAAGTCTAGACACATTCAGCCCTCAAATTCTCTTTTCCTGAAATGACCCCCACCTCAAATGTGTGTCCCTATAACCTTGCTACCCAACATGCCACCCTTCTCAAGACCTTTTCCAGACCCTTCTTCTCAAAAATGGACTTCAATGGTCTGTGATCAGTTCTTATAGTCAACTCTCCACACAAAATTGCGAAATTTCTCAGTTCCCCAATGACAGGCCATTGCCGCTTTCTCCAAAATTGACTAGTTCCTTTCTACTCCCCTAAGCATTCGTGACGCATGGGTAATAACCATGTCCTGACCATCCTTGCCCACCTGGGTCAAAACAGCACCAATACCATTCTCACTGGCATCTACTGTAATGGTACATTTCTTTCCAGTATCAAACATCTCCAAAGCACCAGCTATGTCGATTTCTACTTTGATACTCTGAAAATCTTTCTCACACTCAGCGTCCCAGTCAAACTCTACTCCTTTCTTGAGTAGGCCTCTCATTTTGTTTATCTTATTAGCAAAATTGTTTCCGAACTTATGATAGAACTCTACCATACCGAAGAAAGAGCGCAGCTCGCCCTTCCCCTTGGGTGATCTCACTTTCTTACCATCCACCAACTCCTTCGGCCGTAGCCCTTCCACAGATATCTCGTGACCTAAATATTCCACAACATCTTTCCCAAATGCGCACTTATCTGCCCTTAATGTTATGCCACTCTGTCCCAAGATTCTCACCACCCTTCTCACATTCTTTTCATGTTTCTCCCAGGTATCACCACGAATCAAGATATCATCTTTAAAACACCACACCCCTTCTATGCCTCTCAACAATTTGTCCATCACTTTTTGAAAGTACGAGGACGCAGACACCAAACCAAATGGCATCCTTCAAAATTTAAAAATACCTTCATGGGTGATAATTGCAGTAAGCTCTTTAGAAGACTGATCAAGTTGTATCTGGTGATAGGCAGAGGCCATGTCTAATTTGGTAAAAAAACTTGGCACTACGAATCAGTGTTAACATTTCCGACGTGTTGGGCGAGGGGTGTCTCTCCACTACCACACACTTATTTAACTCCCTCAGATCGATACATTTCACCACTGGATTTGTTCATAACAACCAATGGCGATACCAACTCAACACTCTTCGCGGGTTCAAATATGCCCGCCTCCTTCAGCCTTTTTAGTTCATTTCTCACACCATCCGTGAGTGTCATCAGGACAGACAGAGTTTTGCTGTCAGTGCCTTACATCTCTCCTTTAGAACAATTTTGTGTACCATTCCACTCACGCACCAAATTTTCTTCGAGAACACATTGGGAAAATTGTCAACCACGTTCATGCCTCCCATCGCATTCAGCACCTGTTTGTGCGTGTTGGGATCAAGTCTGATCATTAAACTTTTCTGCTCCTTCCATCCTAGCAATGCCTCACCACTCTTCATGACATATCTTTCCTTTTGTTTCGCTCTCTTTGAATTCCAGACATGCCAAGAAATATCTGATAACATCAATTCTTCCACAATTATAACCACCTGGTCTCTTATCTGATGGCACTAAATCCTCTACTTTGCCACCCACGACACCCACATACAATTTGCGTGACATAAGTGATAGTTTTACTCCCGAGTTAGCCATCATACGCACAGCACATCTTTACCATTCACACAAATGGTGGTGAACGGATTATCGCAACTATCTTCGCCGCTGCACATTACCATATTCCCTGTAACAACTTCCACCCGTTCCTCCTCTTCCCCACAGGACGATTGGCACATTTCTGTGCCCACATAGAATACTTTTCCACCTCCCAGTGCATAATTCTTGCAGCAGTTGACGTAATGACCCCATCTCTTACACTTACTGCACATCACTCTCCTTCCCGGACACACTGGTGAATTTGCAAAATGATTTGCACTGGCACAACGGGAACATAACCTCTCATTCCTCTTGGTACTCTGTTTTATTTCTCTCATCCCCTGCTTCAAATCCCTTTTGTACCTTCTCTTTCCCTTTTTTCTTTACATTCCTATATTCCCTGTGTGGGATATATTGACCCACTCAGCTGTGCTTTGCTACATCAATTAGCTGCAGTGGTACCAGAAACAGCAAAATGGCCGCGCAGACTCCTGTATGCGCCAGGATCGCTAAACTGCATTTTTCAACAACAAGAAAATTACATCTTTCAACCTTTAAAAGTGCTGCTTGCCGCTAAATCCATCCATTTACCATGAACTACTGTGATTTAAAAGGCCCTGCAATGCTCAGATTCATCCATGGTGTCTCGGAGGAACCAGGCCTCATTTGAATGACAGCTCCTGTCAAAAGTATCTTTGAAGAATCAACCAGGGGTTTTGTTTTCATTTTACACAGGAAACGTGTCTATTTTCTTTGCAAAAGTATCAAGAATCATCTGTTCAGAGAAAGACTCTAAATAGATGCCTGTTAAATGTATCCATACTGCACTGAAGAAAATAACTATAGCTGCAGAAAGTGGGTATTTGCTGGAGATGAAAACTGAATTTAAAGAAATAGTAAAATGTGCTTTTTCTGACTGAAGTGAGAAAATCACCTATTTAAAAGTAAATTGTTTTGTAAAGGCCTGCTTAATTAGAAATGTAAAAGTACTTGTTGCTGGTAACAGTACATATATAAACTGTTCGGATTCCATAGGTTTAAGTCAAGATGTAAAAACTCAAAGGCTAAGTTGCTAAACTATATTTTAGAAAAACTTGCTCTGCCAGTTGCTAGCCCTCAGAAAGAGTGACACCTCAAACTTTTGGAATAGGAAAGCGCCAATTCCTAGCTTGGAGGACTTTGAATGCACCAGGACAAAGGGACTTTCCCAGCTCATCAGACATTCGTCTTTGCTCTAGGCTGGGACAATACAGGCTGAGACTGTCACCTGTCAAGTGTGAGGGGCAATACAACCTTCAATTAAGAGAGAGGCCCCTCATCCTGCTTCAAAGGAATTGACAGCTGCTTGCAGTTGGGGGGAAAGGAAAAAAAAAACTGATCAAGTGACATTTGGTTTTAAAGGTTACTTTGTAACTGAACTTTAAAGACAGTTAACTTTGCAGCAAGAATGAGGAAAAATATGAAAAGTTTGAAGTTCTAAATCTAATTTTATGCTATTTCTTTGAAAACTTGGTAGAACTCATTACTGCATAAGGAACATAAGTTGTAAAAAAAATGACAGATTGAGAGGAAAGTATTGATGTTGCGAACATAACATTGTGTACACACATCCTAGGGGTAAATGCGCATCTGTACAAAATGGTGGAATTTTAGGCCAAATCTTTCATGCTTAAAATTGCCAAAATGTAGCAGAAAGGCAAACCCAGGTCCCACAGACTTGGGATTTGGATTGAAATATGACGCACAAAATATGTAACCTGTGTGTCTGATTTTCTCAGAGGCTATAACTGCATAAATATGTATTTTTGGCAAAATTAGATTTTGGTTCCAGTAGCTAGGGGATGTTTCTAGACATTGTAAAAGACAACCCAAAAACATTAGATCCTTTTTCTGTGATCCAATCCGCTGTGGGCAAGGCGGAAACTGTGCTCTGGCCCAATCCTAGCATTATGGGTGTGGGTAGTAGGCCTGCCCCTGCCATATACTGAAGTGACGTCATCTGGCAGGATAAATAAGGGACCCCGACAGCACACACAAAGACACTGATTTCTGACTTTCTTCCTGAATTCCAGCATGGCGTCCTGTTCCTGATTTCTTTATCCTGCTTGATCCTGATTCCAGATTTTCATTGCAAAGCCAAGGCCTATGCATTGCTGAACCCTTTTCAGCTAGGCCTCAAATTCTAAAGTATCCCAAAAACCCAAGGGAAGCATCCTGATCCAGCCTGGCTTGCTACTACTAAGTGCACGCCTGCTCCAAACTCACCATCCCACTGATCTGTAGTATCCAGTAACCAGAGGTGCCAGTCCAGTGCAGTCCGGTGACCAGAATGGCCCACCTGATCCTGTTCCGCCAGATTTGCCCAGCTGTCCTTGGTTAGACCCGATCCGTGTGATGACCAGAACCCTTGACGGTCCAAAATCCTAAATTAGAGTGGACTGTAAGTATTAATAGGAATCATAGAAAACCACAGCATACCTTTCCTTGCCCTATCCCAATCTCTAAACAATCCTATTCTTACCTTAATAACTTGTAACCTTGTCAGAATCCTTAATGCAATCTTGCTAAGCGCCATTTCTTTAGTCATTTTTATCTTGTGTAAATCCTAAACGATCAATCCTATTCCGAGTGGTCGGTCTGGTTCCGCCAGAGCGGGCGCTGGGAATCTGGGGTTGGAGTCATGAATCAACTCCAGAGTTTACTGTGTACCTCTTTTGTATTCTAGCCTGCATGCTGTAGTCTAGAGTAAAACTATAGTAAATAATTTCTAGTCCAAACTAATTTTCTTTTCTGTTTTCACTACCCGATTTTTCTAAAAATGCCTCTCATTCAACATTGCATATCTCCCTCAGTTTAATAGCTAGAGACTTCATTTCAATTCCAGAGTGTACCTAAGACCTATAGCTACATCCCAAAATCAGTGTATTTCACCCTTTTTTCTTAAAAACCGTTTGGTTAATTTTAAGCGGGAATCAACATTTTTGCAAAGTTTTACATGTGTTATTTCTTTTCTAAATTAGTTTCAACCTTCCATTCAAGTTTGAATTGTTTACCTTTGCTCCAACTATTGCTTATGATTTCTAGTATCTTTCCAATGTTGCTCCCATAGAAATTTGTACTTTAAGGATTTTTGCACATTTTTAGTGTTTTATTCAGCCATTTCCGTAAGTCATTTTAAACAGAAAGGTTTCAAATCCGTTTTTCTTCTGGTTTGGGGAGGGGAAAGTTGGATTCAAATTCTGTTTTCTATTCCTTATTCCTGATTACCTGCTACTTCCTTATATCCATTTAGAATTGCTTATTTGTGGGTTGAGGAATATTGCAGGGGGAAATCCTAACTTAAGTGCTATCTTTCCAAACAAGCCAAAAGTGTTCTTTTCTCCCGTGTTTTCCATCTGTGCTGCTAAAGAGTGAATTTAAGTGCACTACATACCTTACTACCTCTTATTGTCACCACATTGATGATTGCTGCTCCCTATTAAAAAGCATATGTTTGATTTGAATTTTAAATAAATAAATACATATTACCTTTACCAACCAGCCTGATTCCTGGTCCATCGTGACCCAGGGTATTTGAAAAGGGGTGTGATATGAGTGGTGTATCACTCAACATATTGAACCTATATTTATAATAAAATACGCATTTTGGTTGTGTGCTGCATACTAGGCTGAGACCAGGGTGCATCGCCTGATTGAAATACTTAACAGATTTGGGGTCTCGTGCCGTGATTTTGAGTTTGATTACCACCCGTGACAGTCTGGCAGTGCAGACTAAGCTGCAGGGTAGTGACACCATGCTTGGTTGGTGTACTGTGCTACACTGTACAAGTGCTCCCAAAACAAATACTCCAAGACCAGGCGGGTCTGTAAAAGTAAAAGTAAATCAACCCCGAAATAATTAATAAAGAAATTGATATTTCCAAAATGGCGATCCCAGTGGAAATCAAAATGGCTAAGGAGCACCTCCTGCACAAGCTTTTTGTCAGGGGTGAGTAGCCAGAACGGCATGAACATGTCTGGCTGCATGTAATCACAGAACAGGTCACTGCCCTGGACCTGGATACATGGCAGGACAAGGGCCCATTACACCAAGCTCTTAGTGAATTGTACATGGCCCCAAAAATTAAAGAGGAGCAAAGCAAAATTGCCAGAATTGCGGCCTTCCTATACCTCGACATAGGATATGGGAAAAGCACGCTATAAACATACTTCTGGCACAGAATCAGATTGAATCACTAGAGAGAATCCAGAATGATCTAGACTCTGCAGAAGAAAAGCTACAGAAGAGCCAAGAATTGGAGGCAGAATCTAAACATTATGTCACAAAATTAAAAGAATATCTGGCTCTCCTACAGAAAGAGAATGCAGAGCAAGACACCCAATTACAGGCACTAACAGAGGAGTGTCAGGAAAGGGTTAACTCTCTACAACAGAGTCAACAGAAACTGGTGCAACTATTAAATTATAATAGAGCCTGCTCAGAACAGATGAGTTACCCTACAAAAACAGATAGAAACCTGGAAATAGGAAAAAAATTAATTAATTATGAGACCTATACTCTCAAACAGAATTTGATGAGGAGCGCCAGAAATCCAATGCCATCAAAAAACAAAGGGACGACCTGGCTGAACAGAGGGGCACCCTAAGCCAGGAGAAAGACGCCTTAGGCCAGGAAGTAAGCCAATTAAAAACCGAGAGAGGGAAGAAAGCTGGCACTCCAGGAGCTCAATAAATTAAAGAGAGTATGGGAAGTTACTGGGGCATGCCAGATGGGTGGAGGAGGCTCTGGAAGAGAACACTCAGACCAAAGATGCTAAAACTCAGGAGGTGAGACTCCTGCAGCAGAAATTGGCCCTGTATTCCCAGACCATGCAGGAAGCGCAGAGAGACAATGAGGCTCTCTGTGAAAAGAATGATGGCTCCACCAGCAAGTAGCAATGCAAGAGCGAATCATTGAGACCAGTAAGAGGAACAAAAGGCTCAGATTGTTGCTCATCACCAGGAAATAGGGGCTGAAAAAGAAAAAGGTAGAGAGGGACAGAGCAACCCCTGCTCATAGCATCAGGACCCCTGTACTCAGGGACTCAAACCCCTTCAATAACATGAACCCTGCCAGCTTCAGGTATATTGGCTCATATGAGCTGGGGGCCATGGGGATGGCAGAATTCAATAGGGTTGGTAAGATGGCACTAACAGAGCAGCGCCCCCCAGAAATTGACCAGGAAGACTCCTATGAGGGGAGAGTCAGGGAACTGGATCCACAAAAAAACCGCCTTCCAAAAGATCAGTTTGTGAAATTTGGTGGGGAACTCCAGGAAATAAACCCCAAAAACATTATCTGAAGACCTCTACCCAGTTAGGGCAGTGGGGGGGGGGCACTCTGCCAATCCTGGGAGCAGGGGAGAGTCAGAAGACTCTTCGGAGCACCACAGGAATAGGGAAACTAGGCCCCAACATTCTGCAAGCCCTTCCAAGCTCGCAGAATCAGGGAGTGCTTAGAGGATCAAGAAGCCACCTCCAGTAGCAGTGCCTCTGAGTCTGAGGACGGGTGGACTCGGGTGACTAAAACCAAGAAGGCAACCAAAATTAAGAGCTATGCAAAAAGATCCCCTTAGGCAGATCAAGGCCATTAGGAGTGTTATAACTCCATGTTATAAAAATGCAAAGTATTCTGTCTGGGAACACCTAGAATTATATCAACAAATGATGGACACTTTCCATACAAAGGACAGCCAGAATTGCATACATTATTTGAAGCGGACATTCTCTCCGGAATACTCCAGTTTCTTTGTGGGACTGGAGGATCAGAACCACTCAAGATGGTTCACCTACAGGGCGGCCATCTTAAAACATTTCTCAGCAGACAGAAACCCCCAAGATGCCCGCAAGGTGGCCTACAATTTGCAGTGCGGGAAGATCAGGCCCCAGAGGTGAAGGTTGCCCCCATTTTAGATCTGGATATGGGGGGGGGCCTAAACATTTACCTGTACAAAATCCATCCAATCAAAGAACCAGAAGGCCCTCGGGCCAATCCCAGACAGGCTGTAGTCAGGGGGGTAATCCCACAAATGGGACCCCTAACTCCCCTGATTACATCAGCCCCTGATACGATACAAGGGTAACAAACCCATCCTGGGGTATGTGTGGATGTCCTCAGCCCAAGGAGGGGGATCCAACCAGGTAGGTACCACCCCAGGAAACTTCCCTCCTAACTTTCCCCAGGAGGGCAGTAATCCCCCAAATGCCAGGTTGAGTTTTTTTCCCCCGGTACCCTCAAAACCTTAACCTACAGAACAAACCTCCTTTCTTTCCCCACTTTCCAGAGCCCAGAAAGCCCAATCCGGGAGAGGGGAGGCCAAGGGTGGAGGGTTACCAAAATTCTCCAAACCTAGGGTACTATGGGAGAAGGGATAATTACCCTTCCCGTGATTCACATAGGATTGAACCGAGACCCCAGTACCAGCCGAAACGGGTGTCCCAACTGGAGCGCCAAGTCCAGAACCTATCCCAGGATCTGGGTTGCATGTTGAGGGCTCAACAGAACCCTCAAATGAACATAGCGGCTCAGAACCCCACAAACCAAGGCCCTGGTATGCCAGAACAATGATGCAGAGAAAGCCCCGACAAGGTACCAGAGGAGGCGGCACGGGGGGAAGGGAGGTGTAAAGCCTTAGAGGAAGCCTCCTTCCTCACTCGTGAAAAGCCCTTGGAAACCCAGGAACCGGAACAAAAATCTCCTGCCCCCGAAAGTCTGCAACCCAGGGAACAGAGGGTGGGTAGGAGAAATAAAGAACCCAAAAAGGCCCATTTTGTGGAGGAGGTTAGTGTCTTCCAATTTGAAGAAGAAGAATAATCAGGGGATTCTGGGGAAAAAAATCTCCTTCAGGGACGGGGGAACTCCTCCCAAAGAAAAATGGGTCCCAAGAGATCCTAATGAAGACTGGAGGGATGTGGGGACAGAAAATAAATTGTTGTTCCTAAAAAATTATCAGGAACTCCCGTCACCTGCACACTATCTGGTATCTGAACAACCGATCAAACATTTGATGGAGTGGTCAAAGATTCATATAAACAATTTGGTATAGTTTCTTTAGTAATCAACAATTCAATCTGTGAGATAGTTATAAGAAATACCATTTCTCAATTTTCAAATCAAAAATCATAATATTTTATTGTACAAAGTAAAGCCCTATGCGTTTCGAGTTCACACTCTTCTTCAGGGGCAATATAACAATTCTTTGAATTTCTAAAAAATAGAAAAATAGAAAAGAACACATCTTAGCTTGTACTCGTAACTATAGGCATTGAAAGATTCATTTTTGATAATTATAGATATATTTAATTACAAATGAATACACACCTTTGTGCATTTTTAAACAACAAAGACAATAAATGAGCTTAGAGCCCCTGCTCCGCAAGGAGGTCACCCCTACTTAGGTAAATCATGAAAACAAGCATCATGTTAGCTCAATTTGAAGGTAATCTTGGATATGTTTAATTACAAGTCAATGCACACCTTTTGGTCTTTTTTCAACAAGAGTAAATGAGTTTAGAGCCGCTCTAACCAAAGGAGGATAACACTATTTAGAGTAATCATCTACACTCAACACAACCAGAGGTCTAGGAGGAGAAATAGGTCTATTGTTTCAGAAAGTCCAGTCAGTAATTTAAGAAAGAGAGGAGGACATCACTTACCACTAAGGGTGAATTTCAAGATTTGGATAAATAATTGAAAGTTCCAAAATTCAAAACAAAGTGATTTCAGGGTCATTCAGTACAAGTAGTGGTTAAACACTGTATTTGCAACAAGAAATTATACCACAAGTCAGAAAAGATACTGTGAAAAAGTATAACGTATACTCCATAAATAAATCTGTCTGCACTTACATTGACAACTAATGGTGTCACACTGGAAAGAAATTTCGTTTTCAAAACATCTCCCATCAGCGCTCAACTGTAAATAAAGTGCGAGCATACCATAAGTTCAAAAAGGAAATCGTTAAGATGACGGGCCATGGGAATGGTCCCAAATACTTACATTTTACAGAAAGAACAGAGTGAAGGGGCCATGGAGGAGCGCATCCTGCCGATGGAGGATGTGTTGCTCCCATGGCAAACCTTCTTCAATACCCGGAGGCGTGTAAGGGTACATGTGCAGCAGCTAAATGATACGTGCGCATTCACCCGATGATAGGTTGAGGCGACAGCCTTTAGGAAACAAAACTTCATTGTTCTGATGCCACACGCGTACATGAGCGGTGGAGTCAGAACGGAGGAAACAAATGATGTAATCCCGCGCATGCACAGAAGGAATAGACGTATGCCTGTAGTTCGAGAACTCAGCAAGCGGATCAATTTAAGAAAGTGACGTGATGTCGTGCTAAATCAAAGGATGTAAATACAGTAAATTACCAAGCAAGACACACTATGACGAGCTGGATAAATACCAATATGCTAAACTTGGAATTTAAGAAACCAAATAAATAACATAAAATATAATAGAGAAGGATAAAAGAGATGGATAAAAGAGAAAAAGGAGGTCGAGTGACCAGAATAAGACTACTGTATTTGGAATAGTACTAGATAAAATGTTGTTTGCATCCCAAAGGTATGTCAGTCCTGTATGTAAGAACCTAATCCGTACTGGTTATTCCCTGTCCCCATAGGGACGTACAATATTTTAAAAGGGCATGTGCATACATCAAGAGGTACATCATGTCAGTTTAAGCGCAACTTGAAACAAGAAATAATAAATGATAAAAATAAGTAATAAAAATAAGTAAAAAAAGAAGTTAGCACAGATTACAATCAATCAGAACATCAGCCTGAAAACGGACTAGTGGGTGCTTTATAAGAATGGGAATGAAATTCCTGTCGAGGGGACTGCAGATCTGGAAATTAAAATTGGACGACGCAAGGTGAAACACCCGGTCATAGTCGTGACTCTGGGGAGCACACCCTGTCTACTGGGGAATGACATCCTGTGAAGGTTGTCCCCCCTAATAGACTGCGTGAACAAGGTTCTCTGGACCCAGACTTAAAACATAGCGTCAACCATGTTAGTTTAAATGGCACATGCCACATGGTTGAACAAAAACATGATCATATGGAGTTCCATTTTCAGAACAACCAAACACCGGATGTGAATGTAATTGCTGTAGGACAACAAACTGGTGATGGGAACTCCTCTCCATTTCTGAAAACCTTCCTTCTCGTTTCAAGTGGCATTCCACACTGGAAGGAAATACGCTGAAATTCTATACTAATTCACAATTGGAAAATCCCAACTCCATACTCAAAAGTGATGAGAAACCAGCTCAAAGTTTAGTTGACATTCAGAAAATTAAAGAACAGTTATTCATCCCTATTCAGTTAAATGAGAGGAAGGAATCTGTTCTCGCCCGAGTGTGCGTGAACAACGGTAAGAGCTTCATCAGCAAAGCCAGGTTCCGAAAATTCCCAAAAGATCCAGCCATTCCCACATTTAAATTGATTGATAAAGGGGAAATGGACCTGGAAACTCCCAATTCCAAACATCTCCTGCCTAGCAGGTGTATGCTCAAAATGTACATAGGCAACAAAAGCATAGTACATAATTGTTGGGTTGTGCGAGATGTCCCCGCTTCATTCTATTTAGGCAGCGACATTCTCAATCGCTTTGCCATTCATTTGGACCTGATAAACTACAAAGCCTGGTCCCAATTAGGGGGTAATCCCATGGATTATGATGATTCAGAAAAAGCATTTCGGTCAGCCCAATTGCTGCCGTATGAAGTTGAAGTTCAAATTGGAGAGGAAGTCACCATCCCAGGACGGACACGACTATTCCCACTTGAATTATAAATTAAAAAAAGCCAGACACTGCAAAATCCTGACGCATATGTCCACCTCAACGCCCATCTCCAACAGCAAGGGTTGAGGTTAAACCCAACCCCATTAGTCAATGTAGAACACAACACCATTCCAATATTGATAGATAACAGCGATGTTAGGAGTATCCCTCTGGGTGCAGGCACCATTATTGGAATGGTGGTTGATGACTGCCATTTTTCCATAGATCTAGGTAATGAACTGGTAGGACCAATCCCCAATGACTGTTTTGACAGCGATAATGACAATGACAACACCAGACAGGATCTTCACCCGGCAAGGGGGGGAATTTCCTGGTATACTCTCCCTGCCCTTATGGTAAGGAAGAGGTGACCTGTGACTTTAGGAGGGATGAGGTGATTTTCCAGGTCCATAAGGACTGCCTCCCCTGCCTGAAACCCTGTGTCCAGGTCAATACTTTAACCAGGGACCTCTCCACCCAGCTGGAGGAGGCCGCCGAAATAGCCAAACCAGACGTCTTTCCGGGCTTCAGGCAAATGGTTGAAGAGAGAGTCAACCTAGCTGATGCCTGTGAGACTCTGGAGCAAAAGCAAAATTTGAAACAAGTTTTCTTAGATTTTCAAGATGTCTTTGCAGTGGACTCATGACTGTGGTCACACCGGAATCCATACAACAACAATTCCCACAGACCCTGGCATGACTCCAGTGTTTGTGAAGCCATACCGCTTGCCTGTCGTATCCATGGAGTCCCTGACGGAAATTATCAAAAACCTTGAGTCCTGTAGGATAATTCGTCCAGTCCACAGCACCTTAAATAATCTTGTGCTGGGGATCTTAAAACCCAACGGCCAGTAGAGACTGTGCTGACCTGAGGGAGCTGAACAAACGGGTCCACATGTCCCGATGGCCTCTCACCTACATTGACCAGGGGCTGGCCGAGATCCAGGGGTCAAAGGTATACACTGCCATTGACATGACCAATGGGTACTGGACCGTACCTGTCAGTAGGGAGGATCAATACAAGCTGGCCTTCACCTTCGGTGGGGGCAGCAGTACACATGGACCCGGACTCCCTTCGGATACATAAACTCCGGCAACGAATTTAACATATTCTTACACAAGGCCATGCCCGACTTGGGTGAAAGGGGTAACCTGGCCTATGTAGATGTTCTGATCAAAAGCTGAACTGTGGAGGACCACATAGTGGAAATCCGTTATGTTCTTAGCCAGTTGAGGGTTGCCGGAGCAAAACTATCCTTCCAAAAGGCACAGTTGTGCAGGACCCGTGTCAATTTCTTGGGGCATGAGATAACTAATGAGGGTCTCTGTCCCCAGGAAAAGAAAGTGGAAGCACTCCTGAAACTAAAAGAACCCACAACTCTGCGTGAGCTAAGGAGCCTCCTTGGACTGACTAATTACAGTAGGAAATTCATTGATGATTACGCAGAGATCACAAAACCCCTGATTCATCTGTTGAAGGGGGGGGGTCAAGTGGGAGTGGGGTCGAGAACAAGCAGAGGCAGTAAAGCAACTCAAAAGAAGCCTCTCACAAGCGCCTTGTCTAGCTTACCCTGTCAAAAACAAGGAGTTCTTCTTGGATACAGGGTTCTCAGATACATGCTTGACAGCAGTATTATACCAAAAGCATGACAAGGTCAATAAAGTCATCTCCTATACAAGCAAGACCTCTCTATCCTCTGTGGAGGAAAAATTCAACGATTGTGAGAAGGTGTGGCAACGGTGTGGGTATTGAAAAATTACCGCCCGTTCATCCAGGTGGAACACATAGTGGAGACTCCACACCAGCCTCTGCAGTATCTCCAAAGTTACAGAATCCGGGCTGGAAATGTCATTCCAGAATTACTTCCTGGATTCTGTCAATGCAAGGCTTTCCTGTGGAGGTCAGATATGGCAAAAACAAGAAGAGTCCCCACGCGCAAGTTCTGGCTGACTTGCATGATTGTGGCAGAGAAAACTGTCGAGGACGAGAGTCTTAAAACCCAGGACAACATGGAGGCTTACTTGAATTCCCCGCACAAAGTCTATGAAGAAGACAAGTGCGAGGGAATGCCCACCGTTTATGTGGACGGGTGCTCCTACCACGTTGACAACAACGGGGAAAAGGAACTGGTGGCGGCGTTGGGAATGCCTGGGTGAATGATGCCCCGGAACCCTCAACTGGGTACAAAATCGGTCCACGTAGTAGTCAGGTGGCAGAGCTGATGGCAGTTCATCAAGCCATCCTCACTGCCGTCCAACACCAACTCCACGAACTGGTCATAATCACTGATTCAGATTATGTCCGGAACGGGTTCGTAGAGCACCTGGTTAATTGAAAAACCAGAGGCATGCTATGTGCTAACAACAAACCACTCAAGCATGGCAAGCTTATAAAAAATATTGATGATCTGGTCACCTCTAGTGGGGTGACCATCTACTGGAAAAAGATCAAGGGTCATTCCAGAATAGAGGGACCAGACAAAACCGGAAATGACCTAGCTGATCAACTGTCCAAAACCGGAGCCATCCAAGGGGATCGCCTTGAGATCGAGTCCCTGTTGGGGGAAATCCAGGTCACTTATCACTAGGTCCCAGACAAATGCTCACAATTAACTCTCAACTGCACAGTGGAGTAAGGAGACCCCAGATGCTGATTAATTCACGGCACAAAAAGGGGATCCAATCATTGGTAAGTTTTATCAACACATTGAGGACCCTGAGAACTTTCCCGACGGATACCGATTGCATTGGGAAAGAGGACCTCAGAGTGTTGATGAAATGTCCAAAAATGTTCAGAATCCAACAGGGTTTGTTGGTGAGGAGATCCATTTCTGACTGTGACCAATGGGTGGTCCCTACCTCCTTCCGAAGCCTGATGCTAAATCACGAACATGATGCGGCCACAGCCGGTCATCAGAGGTTTCATACTACCTTAGAAATCTTGCGAGAGGTTGCATACTGGCCACACATGGGGCAGGACCTCGACCAATACTTGAAGGGGAGTCTTGTGTGAGCACAATGTCAGCCAACAACACTCACACACCGAGCTCCCCTCCAAAAGAGGGGGATGACACTGCCTTGGTCAGATTTACAAGTAGATTTCATCGGGTCCGTGATTCGTTCCACTAGGGGGAACAAGTACATGTTAACCGGAACATGCTTGTTTACTAAATGGCACCAAATTGCAAGGCAGAAACAGCAGCTGCCCTGATGATCAATCACATCTATTTGCGTTTTGGACTACCCCAAAGGATAGAGTCAGATCGAGGTAGTCACTTCACAAGCGAAATGATGACAAAGATGTGGGGGAGATACTTGGGGTAAAAAGGAAACTACACATTGCATACCGCCAGTCCTCTAGTGGTAGAGTTGAGAGGTACAATAAAACCATTGTGAGCATACTAAAAAAGTTTGTGGCAGACTCTGGGCCAAGTTGGGATATCCGATTACCGCTCATCCTGATGGCCATCAGATCTACCCCTTCTTCTGCAACTAAGATGTCTCCATTTGAGCTGATGACTGGAGGAAGGATGGTGCTACCCCAGCATCTGCTCTATAGAACACAAGAGCAGACACTAATAAATGCCTCCACAACTCATGAGTATGTTGATAATCTGAGAAAACACCTTCAACATGCTTTTGCGTACGCTCAGCGGAATCTTGAAAGATCTGCAGACAGCATGAAGATCCACTATGATCTAAAGACAACCAAAAAGGAATACCAAGTAGGAGACCGGGTCTACTTGTACAATTTCCAAAGGAACCAGACCAAAGAGCGCACATTTTTGCCTAGCTGATGGGGACCTTTTGAAATTGTGGACAAAATCTCACCAGTCGCCTACAGAATCTGCATCCCAAGGGTGACTTGACAGAAGAGAAGTGGGTCCACATCAATCAGCTAAAGAGTTGCCACCCCAGGCACACTTTGCAGCAAATAGAGGAATCTACAGACAACCCAGTGGGGGATACATCTGCAGCATAGGAATATTTCAATTGTCACTGAAGGCATGCATATCCCACTGCTGCCATACCGATTTCTGAAGCATAGGAATGTTTCAATTGTCATTGAATGCATGTGTAATCCCACTGCTGTCAACCCGATTGGAGGACAGTTAGTGGGAAATTGTAACCAGTTTGTGTTCTCTCTTATAGATTTGCACTAGTTGCACCGTCATTGCCAAGGAGGACCTGCTCGGGGACACGAAAAAGAAAACCCAAGGAAATCCGGGGTGTCGCTCCACACCAGAAAAGAAAACCTAAGAGAAGGTAGGGGTATCGTTCCACATTACAACCAGAGGCAGCACGGAGAGCGTGTTGCATTGTTCGCTGATGGAAGGACTCATACCTGACTGAACCTGCTTTTACAAGAAATAAAATCCCACTTGCCTGACTCCCCCACGACTGGAAGTCCAGACGAAGTCAGGGGAGGGGGGGAATCTGTGGGATATATTGACCCACTCAGCTGTGCTATGCAACATCACTTTGCTGCAGTGGTGCCAGAAACAGCAAAATGGCCACACTGACTCCTGTGCGCGCCAGGATCTCTAAACTGCGTTTTTCAACAACCACAAAATGGCTGCACCACCCTGTCACACACATTTTAGGTTGGGGGGGAACACAGTACTCACTGCAGGAATGTGCCAGTGTGCTCTGCAACATTTAACATGGAGTGAAGTAAAGAGGCAGCATTACTTTGCTGAAAACGCAAAATGCCTCTTTAAAATGACATCTTTCAACCTTTAAAAGTGCTACTGTGATTAAAAAGGCCCTGCAATGCCCAGGATCATCCATGGTGTCTCAGAGGAACAGAGGAACCGGGCCTCATTTGAATGACAGCTCCTGTCAAAAGAATCAACCAGGGGTTTTGTTTTCATTTTACACAGGAAACGCATCTATTTTCTTTGCAAAAGTATCAAAAATCAGCTGTTCAGAGAAAGAATCAAAATAGATGCCTGTTAAATGTATCCATGCTGCAACACACCTCCAGCACTCAAGAAAAGAACTACAGCTGCATAAAGTGTATTTGCTGGAGGTGAAAACCGAATTTAAAGAAATAGTAAAATGTGCTTTTTCAGACTGAAGAGAGAAAATCGCCTATTTAAAAGTAAATTGTTTTGTAAAGGCCTACTTAATTAGAAATGTAAAAGGATTTGTTGCTGGTAAAAGTACATATATAAACTGTTCTGATTCTGTAGGTTTAAGTCAAGATGTAAAAACTCATAGGCTAAGTTGGTAAACTATATTAAAAAAATTTGCTCTGCCAGGTGCTAGCCCTGAGAAAGGGTGACATCTCAAACTTCTGGAACAGGAAAGCGCAAATTCCTAGCGTGGAGGACTTTGAATGCACCAGGACAAAGGGACTTCCCCAGCTCATCAGACATTCGTCTTTGCTCGAGGCTGGAACAATAGCAGGCTGAGACTGTCACCTGTCAAGTGTGAGGGGCAATAAAACGTTCAATCAAGAGAGAGGCCCCTCATCCTGCTTCAAAGGAATTGACATCTGCTAGCAGTTGGGGGAAATGAAAGAAAACGGATCAAGTGACATTTGGTTTTAAAGGTTATTTTGTAACTGAAATTAAAGACATTTAACTTTGCGTCAAGAACGAGGAAAAATATGAATAGTTTGGAGTTCTAAATCTAATTTTATGCTATTTCTTTGAAAACTTGGCAGAACTCATTACTGCATAAGGAACAGAAGTTGTAAAAAATGACGGATTGCGGGGAAAAGTATTGAAGTTGCAAACATAACATTTTGTCCATACATCCTAGGGATAAATGCACATCTGTGTACAAAATTGTGGAATTTTAGGCCAAATCTTTCATGGTTAAAATTGCCAAAATGTAGCAGAAAGGCAAACCCAGGTCCCATAGACTTGGGATTTGGATTGAAATATGACACACAAAATATGTAACCTGTGTATCTGATTTTCTCAGGAGGTTATAACTGCATAAATATGTATTTATGGCAAAATTTGATTTTGGTTCGAGTAGCTAGGGGAGGTTTCTAGACATTGTAAAAGTCAACTTATAAACATGACATCCTTTTTCTGTGATCCAATCAGCTGTGGACAAGGCAGAAACTATGCTCTGGCCCAATCCTAGCATTATGGATGTGGGTAGTAAGCCTGCCCCTGCAATATACTGTAGTGATGTCATCTGGCAGGATAAATAAGGGACCCTGACAGCACACACAAAGACACTGATTCCAGACTCTCTTCCTGAATTCCTGTGTGGCGTCCTATTCCTGGATCCTTTATCCTGCTTGATCCCGATTCCAGATTTTCATTGCAAAGCCATGGCCTATGCATTGATGAACCCTTTTCAGCTAGGCCTCAAATTCCAAAAAATCCCAAAAACCCAAGAGAAGCATCCTGATCCAGCCTGGCTTGCTACTATTAGATGCACGCCTGCTCCAAACTCACCATCCCACTGATCTGTAGTATCCAGTAACCTGAGGTGCCAGTCCAGTGCAGTCCCGTGAACAGAACGGCCCACCTGATCCTGTTCTGCCAGATTTGCCCAGCTGTCCTTGGGTAGACCCGATCCGTGTGATGACCAGAACCCTTGACGGTCCAAAATCCTAAATCCTAAATTAAAGTGGACTGTAAGTATTAAAAGGAATCATAGAAACCCATAGCATAGCATACCTTTCCGTGTCCTATCCCAATCTCTAAACCATCCTATCCTTACCTTAATAACTTGTAACCTTGTCAGAATCCTTAATGCAATCCTGTCTTGATTTATCTTGCTAAGCGCCATTTCTTTAGTCATTTTTATCTTGTGTAAATCCTAAACTATCAGTCCTATTCCGAGTGGTCGGTCTGGTTCCGCCACAGCGGGCGCTGGGGATCTGGGGTTGAAGTCATAAATCAACTCTAGAGCTTACTGTGTCTTTCTTTTGTATTCTAGCCTGCATGTGTGTGTATTTCACCCGTTTTTCTTAAAAACCTTTGGTTAATTTTAGGCGGGAATCAACATTTTTGAAAAGTTTTACATGTGTTATTTCTGTTCTAAATTATTTTCAACCTTCCATTCAAGTTCGAATTGTTTTCCAATGTTGCTTGCATAGAAATGTGTACTTATTTAAGGATTTTTGTACATTTTCAGTGTTTTATTCGCCCATTTCCGAATATCATTTTAAATAGAAAGGTTTCAAATCCGTTTTTCTCTCTTGTTTGGGGAGGGAAAGTTGGATTCAAATTCTGTTTTCTATTCCTTATTCCGGATTACCTGCTACTTCCTTATATCTATTTAGAATTGCTTATTTGTGGGTTGAGGAATATTGCAGGGGGAAATCCTAACTTAAGTGCTATCTTTCCAAACAAGCCAAAAGTGTCCTTTTCTCTGGTGTTTAACAGCTGCGCTGCTAAAGAGTGAATTGAAGTGCATTACATACCTTACTATCTGTTATTGTCACCACATTGGTGATTGCTGCTCCCTATTAAAAAGCATATGTTTGATTTGAAATTTAAACAAATATCACCTTTATCAATCAGCCTGATTCCTGGTCCATCGTGACCCGGGGTATTTGAAAAGGGGTGTGATATGAGGGGTGTATCATTATATATAATATAAAATAAGCATTTTGGTTGTGTGCGGCATACTAGGCTGAGACCAGGGTGCATCGCCTGATTGAAATACTTAACACCTGGCAACATCATCCACTCTTAATACTTCACTTGACATGGGCCTATTCTCCTTCCTCGCCAACTTCGCTACACATTGCATTGTGTGCTCGACCCTTTTTGCTATTTCCACCACCTCCTCCAAATCTGGTTCGTCTTTTAACCATATCTCGTCCCTTATTTTGTCATTTGAATAGTGAATCGTGTATGTGCTCATCCAGCTTTTCTCCAAATTTGCAATTCAATGCTAGATAACACAGTGCATTAATACACTCTTCCACGTTTTCTCCCTCTCGCTGTTCCCTCACTCCAAAGTTATATCTTTCTAATACAGTACTGGTTTTGACGAAGTGGTGATCAAGTTTTATTAATGCATTGTCAAATTCACCGACGCCACTTTCATAATCCAGTTCTGAAATTTCTGGTAAGGTGTCAAAAATCCTCTGACCTTCATATCCAAGAAAATGCATTAAGAGTGACACCTTACCCTCAGCGATATAGTATTCCCACAAGCTGCCTTTACATAATGTAAAAATCCCTTCTTCCAGGCAGCCTACTTCACTTTCATGGGGGCCAGGACTAGCCATACATAAAGGCGGGCCATGAACCCCTGCCACGGCCATGGTTGCTGTCCCTCTCTCTGAGTTTATCTCTTCCTTGCGGTGATAATACCCTTATCCCCTCTTGCGCAGTGTCCTGTATTATGCTGCATATTTTTAGGCATTATCGTGAACAGGGTGTGACTTTCCCCCTCATGTCTAATTTACTTCACCCGTGGTTCACCCGGTCTTTTGTATAAACTGAGGTTTGATTGTAATGAAGAGTATTCTCACCTTCCGTTTTGAAAGTTCCTGGTCTTCACACCAAATGAAAGGGACTTGTGTGCGTGCCCTTCCCCAAGGGTCCCTGGACATGCACAAGTGTTGCACAGTATTCCTTTAATGAAACAGAGCTTTCGCGTCCTCCGCACTAGTCGAGTGAGGCAGAAACGTCACTGCCAGCTGCTTCTCATAGCCTGTTACTATGGACGCGAGCGTTGTTGCCAGGGGACGCTCGCATTCCTGATGCCAGTTCAGATGCACGTCTGATCGACTAAACAGCTGATGACACGTTGTCAGTCGTGCACTGCAGGGGAGCGCGGTTATGTTCCAAGTGTTGCTGCGTTCCAGCGTCCGTATGCGCATATTTTAAAAATCTATATTTTGCAAGTCCTGCGCGCCTACTATAATTGACGCTGCCTTCCAGGTTTGGGGTCTCTATTTCAACATCAATGGCTTAGCGATTTCAGTCACGGCGCTGCAGTGGACATGCATGCATATATCAAATGTTCAATCATTATGCATATCCATATACGCAGAGCAGGACGCTTACCATAAACATGGCGGTGCTCCCGCCTCTCTCACCACTCACACGTTGGGATTTCATATTCCGTGTTGCTCACTCTCACGTTCTGCAGCTGACACGACACACAGGTCTGTTCAGACTCCGACCTCTACAGCGTTATCACCACACTGGGCTGCAGCTTTCAACAGTCTTCAGTAGTTGGGGCTTGCATCACCTCCTCTGCATCCAGCAGGACCTTCAATCCTTGTTGCCAATGTAATGATGGCCTCCACATGCTTCTTAGTTGAAGTTATAATGGTTTCTTCATAAGATACATAAGAAAGACCCCCAACCTATGTCCAGCATAACAGCAAGCCAACTGACTGTAGCCAAAGAATAACATTCCACATCATGTGCTGGGCATTCCATAGTCTACCCCCAAGTTCCATACCCTCCCAAGCACATACATCACAACAATTATTATGCATCGCAAGATGTACTCTGTGGAGCTTCACACAGATAACACACAGCTCTACTCCAAGATATCCTCATCAAAGACATCCAACGCATGTCTCACATTGATCCAGTCCTAAATGTCCATTGCTTATCTGAAGCTGAACCCCTCCAAGGGAGAATTCCTACTGCTGACCAACAACATGAGCATGCCGATATCCAGACTTTGCTCTTTGCTTTGAACCTTGAGGGCTTCACAACCCGGCTGGCTACCTGCGCCAAGTCCCTTCAGTTTGTCATCAATAGACACCGTTGCTCTAAGCAGCCCACAGCAAGGAAGACAAATTGCTTGGTACCCACTTTGGATCCTGCGGAACATCACGGCCTACAGTCCAGAAAGCCTCTTTGGATCTGCTGCCCAAGTCTTGTTCCTCTCACACCTGGATGCAAGCAATGCCCTTTTGAAAGGCCTACCGATGGCTAGCCTGTGTAGTAGGTTGGAAGGAGGAGACAAACAAGTTTTTGGTAGTCTCACAGATATTTTATTGAAATAAGTAAAAGCCCTCGCTATTCCTGTTCTGGGTCCCTGCCTAACAAAACTACTTGGGTGCTTGTCGTCCATTGTGAAGTCCAAAGCAAACAGTCTGTCCTCCAACCAAAACTAGCTGCAGTGACCCTACCACGAAGACAAAACAACTAAAGCCCAAGAGAATGACATCCTTCTCCTGGAAAGGGTTCCCTTAGAGATTGTATTCTGGTAGGGTGTGGAACAAGTAATCTGCCATCCTTCTTGTCCATATGGAATAGCATGGTGAGAGTTTCATCGGACGTGAAGTTGATTACTGACTTTTCGGTTTTATGTTAATTCGTTTCTGCGGTTTGTAGGTTGTTGTTTTGGCTTTTTTGTTGTTTGTTATGTGCCTGTATGCCTCTGGGCCAATTGGAGCACTATATAAATAAGTAAAGTAATATATCATTTTTAGATAGTTGATGGCTATTTGCATTATTAACTCATTCAGGTCCTTTATGGGACTTTTCCAACTCCCTGGTTCACCTTTCACTTGACTTTGTAAAGTCCTCCTCTTCGGTGTTCTTGGCCTTTGAGTTTCTTTTATTGTGCTTCTCTCAAATGTCTCTGAAAGTCTCTTTCTCTAGTATCACTGGGGAAATACCAACTGTCTTTATGTTGTTCCAGCTCTCCGTTTTATAGGATGAGTACTGTAATCATTCTCTCTCTCGGTTCTTTCTTGTATCACTGAGAGGATTGTGCCAATAATACTCTGTGCTTGATTATCTTACAGCAAGGCTACTGTAACTAGTATGATTCTGGTGCTCATGCTCTTGCTCCCTACCAGGTCTCCCGCTGTCCCCGTTACCTTCTATGCCATGGGTTAGCGTCATGGCCTGCCTGCAGGATGGGGACTACTATTTGTTCGGTCAGGACAGCTTCGGCTTTCTCTCCGACTCTCTCCACTTCTTGTCTGCTGCTCTGCATGTGCATACCTGAAACCTGATGGTGCAGGAAGAAAAGAACAAGACAGCCCTTTGATGGAATCGACTCCCAGTCAACCCCAAACTCGCCCCCTCGATTCTTGATTTCAGGAAGGAGCAAGACTCTTCTTCATGGAATGACCCCCAACCCCCAAACACCCTCCACTCCGCACCTAAACTGGAAGTGGGTGATCTCTCTCCTCCCCACTTCCCTGTTTCCCCCCCACTGGTTACTTGTAGATACCTTGCTGCCAAATTGCCTGGCCTTCCCTTGCCCCGTTGTTCACGCCCCCTCCCTTGTATCTCTGATTCCCTCACTGTGTTCTTCCCCCCATGACTTATAAAGTGCTAGATTGCTTCCTGAATCTAGGTCCACACTCAATTAAAATAATAATAAAGAGACTGAAGTTTGTCAGAATGCATGTGTTTACTTTAAACAGTGTGAGGCAAGCATGTTAGCTACCGACTTAATGAAACCCGATTTGTCGATAGACAATAAGCATGCAGACTATATTAAAGATACTAGTGTAGTTTAGCATAAGCAGGGCTCGCTACATCTACTAGCCCACTAGCATTTGCTAGTAGTTTTTATGAAGGGTGAGTACCATTTGCATGATGCTCTGCCTTGCTGGCGAGAATGGGGATGTTTGAAACATATTTTTCATTTACTGCAAATACACTTTGTTTGCAGTAAATGGCAAATACAAGTTTCACTGTGCATGCGTGACAGCACTGCACCAAATATGAAGTGTGCTTATGGCGACATGCGCCATTTTACAAAAAGCACTGGTAAATATTTTGTCACAAGTCTCCTTGTGGTAAGTGCATTTCTTTTAGGTCGAGTATGTAAACTAAAGAACTCGCACTGCAGGTCTAGTGGGATTTTTAAGAATTTGCAAGCCCTGATGAGTACAGTCTCAGATACACTGCGTAGATGGTAGTGAACAATATTTGTGATTTCCCTGTTCAGGCGGCAAAGGTCTACAAAAAGCAACAGTTTGACTTCACCAAGCTCACTATTTGGTGCCTGCACCTGGTTCTTCTGTCCTTAAATTTGTCGGGTCACACAAACAGATCCTGATATGTGGCCTCACAGTCGCAAGAACTGGTCTCAAATGTGTTTGGGAGGGACCGTTCCACTTCACAATTATATTTTGTGAACACATTTCTTCACGCATCCTATGCGTTACAAAAGCACCACTGTGTTGGTCTACTACGTAGTCCCAGGTTTCAGTTTCCAAATAAGTCACCTATGCTGCAGTGGTCCAAAGTTTTCTCTGATTTTAGCATCCTAGGATGGTTAGGCCGTACTTTGCCAAATACACTTTCCCTAATGCTGTGTGACCTTTTAAGTCTATGGCATAGTGTTTGTAGCCACATAGGTCTCCACAAACATCCCAAACAATAACAGTCTCTTGTTCTGCTTGTATTGGCCTAAGGGCATCACTGTGGGGACTGAGCTACAGTCTGTCATCAGCCGGATACCTTTCTGTTGATTTTCTCTCGCATAGTGGTTTGGACCCTCCACTAATTTCCTCTTCGATTGCTAACAGTTGTGAGAAGGCCAGTACTGTGGCCCTGTCAAGACGGGGCATGAAACTCTTATCCGTGGTAGTGATGACTGCCAGGGAGTCTTCCAGTGCCAGTCCTACCCCTAAATGGGGGAGAGTGGCAGTTGAGGGTCCCAATTCTTCCCCCCCGTTCCAGCCTGTTTTCCTGCATGCCACCATTAACTGAAACTGTGCCTAAAGTACAAGAAGCTTTCCAGTATTTCTCACATTCTTCTAGACTCTCAAGAAAGATTATTAGAACTGGCAAACCAACAGAGGCATCATCGGCGGAGTCAATGAGCCAGCACCCTGCACTGCTAAAGACTGACCAGCACCATATCCCATCATTACCCCAGTTTGGGAAGAGAACCAACACCAAACTAAAGAGGAACCCGCAACACTAAGGTTGCCCAATGCCACAGGCTCTGGTGAGCATCAGTAGAGCTAGAGCAAGCAAGCTGCTGGAAAGAGCGGCAGTCCTATGTGGCAGTCAGAGAAGCTGCCAGGAAACATCTGCGAGTATGCGCAGAGATAACTGGACCACCAGGGAACAAAGGGGAAAATACTACCCTCACTCTCCACATGAACTTTACTGTGAGAAGAATCACTGGAAACACACTGGAACAATACCCTTCCGTTGGTGTTGCGCCTTACCTTGAAGTTTGCACAGGTCATGGTTGCGTGTGGAGGACTAGGCTCCCGACTAGCCACCCTGGTCTTGCAGTTGGTACAGAGGAGTTTGTTCTAACAAGAAGGGGCAGACCCAAAACAGGAAAAACCCCAGTTCAAGGGGAAAGTCCTGTGGTGTATGGATGCATTGCAGGACAGGGGAAATTGGGAACAGAATAGGCTGAGGAGTTTGGGAGCGCACCGGAACAAGTGCCAGAGCACCAATCCGAATTGCGATGCAAAGGCTTACCTTTGCGTTCTGGCTTTACAGAGAGTACTTCTTCCCATGGTGGTCCCTGCATCACCATCTAGCCGTCTGAGGTGGTGCCAGGCTGTATGGTTCTGCCATGTTGGGTTGGTCTGGTGCAGCTTACAATATCCACGATGTCCGCGATGAAGGGGATACCCATCTCTTCTTGTGCAGCTTCCAATACTGCCATAGGGTAAGGACACAGGTCCACGGCGGTGACTTCTAATACCCGGAGTGCCATTGTGGATGTGCGAAAAAAGAAGTGCAGAAGAAGTGGGCAGGGCTTAGCCCCCTCATTATAAAGTTAAGTACATCCAAATTATTTAGGGAAAGAACCAATCCACAGAGTGGTGGTCTATAAAAAAGGGACCAAAGGAAGTAGGAAATGTGGGATATTCAAGTGAGGTCAGAGGAGGTTGAAGACCATCAGACCAGCGGGAGGGATGAAAGAGTGGCAGAATGTGGATGTGACTTTAGGAGGAGGAAGTAGTAGGTAGGATTGATTTTAGTTAGAGTAAAAGTAGTACTACAGTGTGAGCGTGCATGTTTGTGTGGCAAGAGTGGTAAAGAGAGTTTGTGTACGAAGTAACTGTGAAGTGTATGATACTCAGTGAAAGGAGGATGTTTGAGTAGTAGTGTGGAAGAGTGAGATGTTGGGAGGAGGGAGTTGTAGTAGTCTGGAGGAGAGCGTAGTTGTAGTATGGAGGAGGTAGAGAATAGTAGCATGGAGTAGTAGCAATGAATGGAGAAGGGAATAGCAGTGTGGAGGAGGGAGTCGAACAGTACAGGAAGGAAGATTGATAGAGTAGGAAGTGACATCAAAGGGAGGAGAGTGAGAGACGTCAGAGGGATAGGAGAAAGGGAGGAAGAAGCGGATGGAGTGGAATGGGTGTGTGAGGAGAGACTAGGGAAATGTGCTCTATCTATAGATCAATAACAACTGGTCAAAGTAAGGAAAGTTAGGAAGTCCCTGAGGGAGTTCAGAGAGATACGGCGAAGGACCTTAAGGTAAACATTGTAGCTCACTTAGCGAGGAGACACAATCACTATATGTGAAACTGGGGATGACGACGTCTGGGCTAGGGAGGAGGTGCATTGAGAAAAGAGGGATGGCCATAGGGCCCACTGACGATTCAAGAATATCACTGCCAATGTAAAATTCACTGTAACCACAAAATCAGGCCCTTATAGAGCCACTCTTCTCATTTGGCCCTGCAGTTCTGTTTACTTCCTTAATTTTCATCCTGTTTTTGCTCCTTACTTTGTTGAATGCTGAATTCATATCTTTAACACGCAATCCCTTTGCGATTTCTTTTTCTGCACTGCAGTCTCCTCCACTGCTTGAGTAATAGTGAGCACATCTTTGGTAGGTAAAATGTTAGCGCGGTTTGTGTGGCATACAAGTATGTCTCGGATCATAGAGTCAGATTCACGCATGGCTTGAGTTCCTCTATAGAACAATCTTGTGTAGGACATTTGTCTTTATTGACCAAGGACTTACTCAGCCTCGTCTTGGCTTCTTCAGTGTCCGCATCTACCCCATTCAATGGCAAGCACCTCTCTTCCCAAAAAATACCCTTAATTACATTGATCAGCATTGTTTTTCTCTCATCTGGGGCAAATTCTGTTTCCCTTCCCACCTGTTCTCCAAGAGGCCCCATGGGATTGGAGTGGGGCTGGAGCAAATTTTTCTCCCTGGCTCGCCAAACTGGTGAATGACAGGTTGAATCCATCATGATTAACACCCAGTTTACTTACACACACTCCCTTGGTTACAATTTCCCAAGCAGGATCATGGGACCTTTCACACCCAGAGGTTGAAGAGGAGGGCTGTCAGTACAGTGACAAGGAAGAGTAGGACTGGGAATAATGAAGATTACCAGGAAGTAATTGGGGCATTACCACTGCGTCCCTCTTCCTCGTCTCAGTACTAACCTTTGAGATGTACTCCAACATGAAAAAGTGGAAGGGATCCAATGAGACACTCAACTAACACTGAGTGATATTGCAACCCATCACTAACTTTAGTACCATAAAAATATGCCATACCAACAACCGCCAATGTGATGCACCCTACCCCAAAGAAGTCATCCACGTTTCAATCAACCTTTCGCTCTTTGGGTGTTTCAGAATACAACTCCCATCATCCCTAGCCAGGATCATCAATTGGGAGAATCATGGGAAATGTAGTCACAAACACCTTGAGATGCAAATGTTGCAGATTCTTGATCTATAATGTCCATTGAACGTATTAAGATATGCCCTGGAGGCAACACTACACATTAACTGTAGGGAAATTTCCAGAGCTTCTGCCCAAGAAGGCGCCATGCCTCTAGTGGATCGCCACTGCACATGTTCAGGGATGGGCAATTCAGATGCCTTATAGGCCAGGGAAATAGTACAAATACAATGGCTTATTGACACCATTGAAGCTTTCCGACTCTCACAGTTTGCATCAAAGATCACCAAAAGAACATCAGATTTCCTAAAGACCTTATTTCAATTAAGGAGCTCCAGGACAGCCACGATTCTTCAGGTGTTACAGGGTCCTGAAATAAAGCAGGGTGAACCACGTCTTGAGAGGTCTGACATTTTGATACCATGTTAGCAATACATTTAGAATCACAGCTCGACACAAATATCTCTGGCTGAACCCAAAGAAAGGGAGGTCTGCGTTAAGTACTAGGGTGAGAAAGAAGGATGTGGAGGTAATAATGCTGATTATTCTGCAGCTGCACAGTTCCTGTATGTTGGTTGGCAGTGTGGAAAGCGTCAGATTCAGTACTCATCGCAATTGTACCGGTGATGCAGCTGTACAAAGATTGCTCAGAGAAACATGAACCATGCAGGATTGTAAACACCCGGAGAACTACATACATAGCCATGATAGGGGCCAAGCGAAGCACCGTAGGCAAAACAGAGAAAGTCCGATTTCTCTATTCAGCACGCTCTTTGCACCACTCCAGTCACGCTCCCATTGCTCACGTGCTCATTGCATGTCGTGGGCACTCTGCAACACTTACCTTGTATATGGAAACAGAGAAACATCTCCTCAATCCATCTTGTGGGTTTCCGCACAACCTTCTTGACGGACTCAGTCACCAGGATACGGTCTTCACCTTCACTGCAACTATTATCAGTGTCCACATCACCGTCCACATAGTCAATCGGGTGACCACACTATGCTGGCGGCCTCTTCCTCGCCCCTGCAGGTCTTCTCCAAGCTTTTAAAGAACACAGAGTTTCTGGTGACATTGCGACCAAGTGCCTTCAGCTGACACCATGGAGCCTTTGATGTTTGTCACAGTCCATGGGTTGGGATCAAAAGCAGATGCTTCCTTAGACCTTGCGGTTGGCGCACCCGTACAGAGTCTCCTACCCGTAGTTCTGACTTTCTGACCCTTCTTTTGTCAGCATAGTTCTTCAACGTTGTCTTGCTTGCATCGTCCTTCATTCTGACCTTTAACTCTGTGTCTGAACCAGACACAGGCCTTACAGACTGCAGAAGTGAGGTTTTTATTATCCTTCCAAACATCGGCTCTGAAGGGCAAACTCCTGTTGAGCTGTGCGGGGTGTTTGATAGAATGGCTTGCATGAACAACCCCCTAGTGATGAAGCAAACTTGAAGCGTGCGTTTTAGATTTGCCGTGAAGTGTTCGACAGTACCATTGACCTGAATCCACAGGGGCATAATTCTATGATGCTGAAACCCTGGGTATGCAGCAAAACATTGCAAATTCATGTCCACTGAAAGATGGGCCATTGTCTGATTTCACTGTTGTTGAAATGCCATAGTCTAAAAATATTTTGTCGAGAGTTGGGATGACAGCATCTGTTGCTGTTGAATGTAGCAAGTGTATTTCAGGAAAATGAGACATCTCGTCCATGACAAGTAGTACATGTTTCGCATTTGCTAGTGGCCCGAACATGTTGAACGCTACTTCATCCCACACTCAGTGGCACAGGCGTCATCTTAAAAGGTTCTGGGAAAGTGTGCAATGCTACCGCCTTGCATACAACACAAGTTTCAAGCGCCTGCTGTATTTTGCAGTCCATTTGAGGAAACCATACTTTTGCTCTAAGTTGCAGCTTGGTAGAAACAATCCCTCGAAGTCCCATGTGTGCCAAGCTGATTACCCAATCATGTAGTGCATCAGGGAGGATGATGATTCAGTTCTCCGTCAGCAGTAAGCCTTGTGGAGTAATGGACAGCATGTTTCTGAGTAGATAGAATGTCTTTAGAAGCTTCTGCTCACTTTTTGACAGTGTATCATCCCCTTTCTGTGATCCACGCCACCTTCATGTCGTTGCCTTGTCTTTGATCCTCACTAGTAGTGGATCTTGATGCATTACTTTTACAAGTTCAGGTACAGTCACCGACATGAGGAGTACACTGTTCACAATGTAATTAATGTACTGATCTGCCTTTAGCGATTGTGTTTCTTCCTTTGCGGGCAAAGGATATTTGGATAGGAAATCCGCCAGATTACGGTCTTTCCCAGGGCAGTGAATAATGCCAAATGAGTATTCTTTTAGCTCAAGCCCCCAATGTGCAATGCACAGAGGCATTTTGGCATTTGGTTTGCCGTAGATGGTCGTGAATGCTTGATGATCTGTTATGATAGTAACCCTTTTCTCATACAGAAAAGGATAATGTTCACTTGCTCAGACTACTACCAGGCTTTCTTTTTCAGGTTGGGAGTATGTGTATTCCGTGGTTGATAAACTTGAACTGGCATAGGCTATGATCCACCAGGGGGAGGAGAAGCCTAGTTTGAACTGAGCCAGAATGGCTCCTAGGCCAACCAGGCTTGCATCTACAGTGAACTTAGTCTCTAAATCGGGATCTTAGTAGGCCATGCAGGAAGTAGACGACATTTGTGATTTTATTTCCTTGAACGCTTCATTGCACTCTTTTGACCACATGAACTCTTGTCCTTTTCTGGTGAGAAGACACAGTGGGGTGCTCACTGACGAGAAGTCTTGAATATATCTTTTGCAGTGACTGGCCATGCGCAGAAAATATTGTACTGCAGACGTCAATGAGGGCTTTGGTGTGGCAATCAGGTTGCAGGCCATCACTCGAAAATATATGACCGAAGAATTTCAATGTTGATTTGCTGAACTCATATTTGGCTGTATTTAGGGTCAGGTTTGCATCCTCCAGTGTCATGCATACTCAGCACAGTGTGTCATTATGTGTGGCTCCAAATACAAGCATGTCATCACTGTAGTTTAGACATTGAGGTAGGTGCCGGATTACTTGATGTATCTCATTTTGAAAAATCTCAGCGGCAGATGAGACTCCAAAGCTAAGTCTTATATCGAAATAACCCCAGATGGGTTGTAAAGGTAGTAATATATCGAGACTCTGGATGTTGTTCGAATTGATGGTACCCTTTGCTCAAGTCTAATTTAGAAAATACTTTGAAGCCATGCAGCAGATGCACCATGTCGGTCATTCTTGGGGACAAGTGTCTCTCTTTTGATGGCCTGATTTGGTGCCCTCACCTCTACACAGATGCACATTCTTCCACCTGGCTTCTTTCTTGGGCACCGGGACAATGGGGGAGACCCAAGGCGTGGGCCCTGTTGCAAGTTCAACGATGTCTTGACTCAATAATGATTGAATTTCGTCTTCCACTTGCTTTTGAATGTTTAGGGGAGTCCCTTGATAATGCTGTGCAAGGGATTTGATGTCTGGATTAATATGCAGCTTGATTTGTTTTCCTTTGAGTCTCCCTAGGCCCCTGAAGAGTGACGGGAACATTTTAATTATCATGTCCTTGGGGTTGGTGGTATAAGCGGACATTATTTGGTACATTATGTAAACTAGCCCCATTTGCATGTCTGATTTAAAGCTAAGAATACTTCCTCCAGGTACCTCCCCGCCTATGAAATATATGGTCAATTTTGCTGATTTGTCTTTGTATGAGCATGTGGCCTTGAACATGCACTTGCATTCTAAAAGTGTGTTTGTCCCATATAGGTATATGTCCATGTCAGCCGGTTGCAGTGGCCCAATGCTTTTGAGCCCTTGGTATGTGTCTTCACCACGTTTACAGTGGCTCCTGTGTCAATCAGGAATTCTTGGGTGTTCCCGTCCACCTGAAGTAATAATGGCGGTGACCTATCACTTTTTGAAGCGTCAACCTCCTCCCTTGACTCCTCGGGCGTGGACGCTCTATGGCACTCTTCCCTTCTGCCAGGCTGCTGTCTTGTTCATTGCGGAGACCTTTGACTCCTGCTAGGTGATCTTTTCCACCTGGTATTGGGAGATTTCCGTCTGGATCGAATACCTTCTGTCTTTTGTAAGGAACTCATGGTGGCAACAGTAAAGACAGACACAAGTGATCACAGTTCAAGGGTTCTTATTAAACTGTATAAATGGGTGTGAACAACGCCCAATCTAAACCTAAATCTAAGATTGGAGCAAGCTACGACCATCAAATAATAAAGCAGACTTAGTGGAGTCTTGTCAAATAAAAAGGGCCTACACTAAAATAAACTATTGCCAATCCTTACTGCTATGTTACAAAATAGTGTGGGATAATGTTCATCAGAAAAGAAAGAAGTGTTTGCAAAATGATGTCAGGATGGTATAACTGGGGTCTCCCTTCCCCATGTTAGCACGGGACAAGGTGGGATGCTCGAGCCGTGGGGTGCATTTAAGGCCCTGAAACAGAAATCCCAGTCACCTGAAAAATTGCATAAAACAGTGGCACCAAAAACAGCTGTGCTTTGCTTTCTCTGGCACATGTGTGGCAGGCATTTAAACATTTCACCAAGAATGGCCCTGCATTTACTTCTCTTTCATCTGAACAGGAAGTTATGCACTGCATTGAAAAATGGCCCTGCATTTGTTTTTCTTGCATCTGAACATCAAAGTTCTGCACTACATCCAAAACGACCATGTCTTACTGTAAAATCACGTGCGGGGCAAGGAGTTCAACATTGCAACCTGACACATCTTTTGTTATCCCTTTTATGTGAACAGCAGTGCTCTAAAACACTACAAATGAAAAACAACTTGGTTTTTTCATTTTACCCCGTGTCAAATCAAAGAGCCCTGTGCAGGGGGATTACCCCTCTGTGTCAATGGACCAGCAGCAAATGCAAACCCACTCAAAAAGACACATTTAAAAATCCTATGACCCACTGAAACCGCATATCTATTTCTTATGGCGATGGCTAGTATAAGTTTAAAGTTATGATACATAACTCAGTTTTGCTAAAAGGTGGACCTGGCAACAAAGAACTATAATAAATGACAGACAGATGATGCTCTCTCCCCATGAACCAATAAGGCCAGGGGGTGGAGAGAGGAATGGTGAACTGTCCTATCCCAGTGTAGGATTAAGTCTAGAGTTCTCCCCCTAGATTGTAAAGTGAATGATGTCATTTGGGCTATATTAGGGGGGACTGTACTAGACCGAGGGAGACACACAGACAATAATCCGGGGAGACAGGAGAAAGAGGATGGAGGGAAAGCTGACCATTACCATCTTGAAGAGTGCAGAGACCAGACCCCTTGCCTAGCTGTCCCGAGAGTCATGAGATCCAGCTTTCTCTCCAGAATCCCATCCAGGAGAGTGCAGAGACCAGAACCCTTGCCTAGCTGTCCCGAGAGTCCCGAGATCCAGCTAGCTGCCCAGAATTCCGAACTAAGGCTTACTTTGCAAGTAGCAAATTACCTCAGCCCTAAATTACCCTAGCCCTAAATTGCATAAACCTCTCCTTTTGTAACATTGCATCCAATATTCCCTCCTCCCCCATTGAAACACCATTGAAATCCCTTTGAAAATCCAATTGAAAGTCCCAAATTGCCAGTATACTTCTTTCACCTTCCCATAGTAGAATCTGTATTAGCCTGTGTATGTTAGCGAATTTCTTTGATAAATCTCTCAGTTGTCTGTATAAATCCTTAGCATTATTTTGAAGTAAATCAATTAATTCCCCATTGAAATTCACAGTACGAGTTAGTTAAAATTTGACATTAACCCCCTTGTGCCTAGTGTCTTTCTTTAATAACTATAGTCATTAAAGTATAGCCTCAACAGAATTAGTCTCTGTGTAACTGAAAACCCAATTTGCCAGTGTATTGTGTGCATTACCCCACAAACTCCTAACTTGCATTGTCCTATTAAAAACCCAAACCGTCGTCCCATTGAGAGCAACCTCTTTTACCTAGAATCCTATCTGTTATGTACCTCGGTCCTTGTCCTTGAAAACCAATTTCCGATTTTGAAAGCTAAACCCTTACCTTAGCTGCCTGTCATTGTGAGTCCTGTGTGAAACGAATTTCCATTTGCCGTTTGTATTTTTCTTTTGAATTTGCTTTCTCCCCAAAAATCGATTTCCTTACCTCATTTCCACGTTGTTCTGTGTACTGATTAGTATTCCAACTACTACTACAAGCTTCCACATCTCCTCAAGTGTAGTAACACAAATTTCATTTATTCTGTTCCACTGCAGTTGTGAGTAGCCGTGCGAGTAATAAGCAAAATCAGATTCTGCCGTTTGGCTCTAAAAACTGGTTTTCATTTTCTTTTCTGGCTTCCCATCTTGGGGTAGTGGGCTTTATTCCAAATCCAACTTTTCTCTCTTTATCCTTACTCCTTGACACTGCCTTCCATTCAAAGGAATTAAGTAACTGATGTTTGGGGGTGAGTGTTGCAGGGGGGAGTGCTAAACCTTGATGCGATCACTTGATTCAAAACTGTTTTTCTTGTTTTGCCATTAAAGATCTGTGTAAACTGTGTCAGGATTTCTGAACCAATTGTTTTGTAGGAATCATTGCATTTGTGTTGCCACAACATTGGTGGCTGTTGTAAAATGGTTTGATTTTTCTTTCATTAAACGATAAATTAATAATTATCTCATTGATTCCAACCGGCCAGGTCCTAGTCCATTGGGACACGGGGTGTTTGCGAAGGTTGGGTGCGAGATGGGTTCGAGGCCTACTCAGAAAGAATCTGTAGTATATTAAAGATAATACGCGTTTTTATTTTGCGCCACATTCATGGTTGGGGAAAGAGTCCCTGGCTGGAGTGTGGCGAGTTGTAAAAACGTGACAGCACAGCACACACCTGGGCTTCTACAGCACAAGATTACAGTTTGTTTCCAAAATATCAGGGGCTACTGTGGCTACGTCTATGTTTCACAGAGGACCCGATGTACTATTAACAACAAACAAAAAGTTCCTTTCAGTAATCTTCTCGTCTGGTGATTTCTTTTCACTCGTAGATCCTCCTCAACCGGGTTCTGATCCTTTTTGTAACCTTGGCTTCCCTCAGTCGGGTTCACATTTGCCAGTTTCGCACAGTTCACTTACTCGTGATGCCTTGCAGGATTCACTTCCCTTAGCTTTCTAGCTTCCAGACAGGCTTTTCCCTCAGCCGGGCGCACACGCCAGTTTCACACTGTCAGAACTTTGATAATGGGTTAAGGACATTCGATTGTACAAGAGAATTTGGCTCAACCGTCATATGACCACCTTAACTCTGAATGTCAGCCTTTCCTACGGCCTGTTACTTTACTATTCACAAGAAAAGGAGACCTGCCAGAGTATTTCCCTTGATTTTAAAAGTTCAGTAGTACACAAGTTTTTTGTTCATAACTTTCTGTTTGCAACCTTCGCTCAACACAGTCCGGTTATCTATCGGTTCTCCCTCCGACTCACCGGCTGTGCTGACCTTGTCGTTTCTGGTCTCTGGTGTCAAGGACGGTACCACTGTAACAAGTACGTCTCACTGCCTCGGTTATCAGTGCGGGAGGGCCCTGTGCACTGTTGACATCTGTTACACCACACATCAGCTGTAGTACCCTGTCTTAGGATTCTTTTCATGGGGGCTTCGCAGACTCGGGTCGAAAAGGGTGAACATTGCTTACCTGTTACTCATAACTGTGAGACCAGCTGCCCTCTGATGAGAACACTTGACAACTGTTCCCAAGTCAAGCCATTTGCTGCATTATCCTCTGACAGAGACACCTACTATTTGGTCCTACAACTGCACAAGTATATGCATTCATTTGTTACTATTCTCACTGGTCAGCAGCATCCAGTTATTTAAATGTACAATGCACGTTTGAAAACTGTATTGCATTTCGCCTGCTTAATAGTTATACTTAGCTATTTACATGTGCATGCACACTGCATCTTTTGAAAGCTGCATTTAGTCTGACTTGATAATGCATTCAGCCTACCTGATGGTGCATTCAGCCTGCCACTACACTGTATTCTCATGTTGCATTTAGCCTGTCGTGATAGCTGCATTTAGCCTGTCTTGATAGCTGCATTTAGCCCGTCTTGATAGCTGCATTTAGCCCGTCTTGATAGCTGCATTTAGCCCGTCTTGATAGCTGCATTTAGCCCGTCGTGATAGCTGCATTTAGCCTGTCGTGATAGCTGCATTTAGCCCGTCGTGATAGCTGCATTTAGCCCGTCGTGATAGCTGCATTTAGCCCGTCCTGATAGCTGCATTTAGCCCATCCTGATAGCTGCACTTAGCCTAGCGTGATAGCTGCACTTAGCCTGGCGTGATAGCTGCATTTAGCCTGGCGTGATAGTTGCTTTTAGCCTGGCGTGATAGCGGAATTTAGCCTGCCACTACACTGTATTCTCATGTTGCGTTTAGCCTGTCTTGATAGTTGCATTTAGCCTGGTGTGACAGCTGCACTTAGCCAGCCACTACACTGTACTCTCATGCTGCATTTAGCCTGCCTGTGATAGTCGCATCCAGCCTGCCATCACACTGTATTCTCATGTTGCATTCAGTCTGCCACGTTAGTCGTATTCAGCCTGTTGCTAAATCTTGATACGAACGTTCCTGTTAGACTTACTTAACCTGCCACTGCTCGCCTTAATAGTAATCCCACAACTGGGCACCACACCATACTTATCACGTGAACTATCTGGCCACAACATGCATCCGCTGCCCCCTGCCAGCTTCTACCCCTTTAGCCGTTTTAGGATTCTTATCCTTTATTGTAGGCATTCCCCCGCCATCATTTCTAAGCCACACCACACTTACATCCACGACTTCCACGACTTCCACTCCACCCATCCTGCGATCATGCTCCACCGCATTGACCTGCCCATTAATCCGTACCTCAATGACCCAGCTCTGTGGCTTAAGCACTTTGCCACCAAACCTACACCAAATCTTCCATGCACAATACAATCTAGGAAAACTAGACTCAGATCTAGACTGCCCCGACCACCCTGCATTCAGCGCAGCCACACCGCCCTCTCACAACCTATCCCACCATCGCTACTTAATCTCTCCCCTCCACCACATCTAGCTCATCACTCAAGGGAGCCCTCATCAATGCCAGATCACTCACAGCTCACGCCCTTGACATTTCAGACCTAATCACTGTCCAAAATCTTGACTTCCTAGCCATTATGGAAACTTGGTTAAACGACGCCTCTGGCCCACTTCTTGCCTTATCCATACCTAAGGGCTACGCCATCATTAGAAATGATCGACACTCCAACTTGTCCAAAGGAGGAGTCGCCGCTTTCATACACAGTGACAGGATCACCATGAGAACTATGACTAATGCACAATTCAGTTCTGCTGAATCCCTATCAGTGAAACTATCCCTCTCACCCACTAGCACAGCAACTATCCACCTTATATATAGACCTCCAGGACCACTTGGGTCATTCACTGATGTTACAGCTACATTGTCCGCCAACACGAAGCCCAACTCCCAGGTACTGCTATTAGGCGACCTCAACCTTGGCCTCTCCGATCCCAAGGACCACATGGCCACCGAAGTGTCAACCACCCTCGCCAACCTAGGTTTCCAACAGCGCATTCGTGATCCTACCCACAACAAGGGCAGAACGCTCGACTGGTTAGCAGACCAAAACCACTGTCAGCTCTAACACTGCTTGTGCCTGGTCTGACCATTACGTCATTTCCTTTCTCGTGCCAGCCCCCAACACTCAGCCCTTACCAACTATAGCCCCTGCTATACCTACCAGAAATAAAAAGGACATTACCAGGGAGAAATTGCTTTCTCTCATCCTCCCCATCTTAAACACTTGCGCCGCGCAGCACAAGGACCCCACTGTCTTAGTAGACACCTTCAACAGCACTCTGCTCAAAGCCATCGAGATCATAGCTCCATTAAAAATTTGCAAAGCCAAACAACATTCCCACCTGAACTCCTGGTTCACCCTGCAACTTAACACCCTGCGCAAAGATAAGCGTAAGGCCAAAGCTCTCTGGAAAAGTCATCCTAGCACGACTAACAAAGCCTCCCTCCTGATCACCTCACTTAATTACAAGGAAGCCATCCTTCAAGCCAAAAAAAGAGACATAACCTACGCATAACGCAAGCAGAATCCAACACAAAAGAATTATTCAAAATTCTTAAAGAATTAGAATCCCCTTCACCTGCCCCTGACTCATGCATGAAAGATAGCACCTAGTACAATAATATACAAAATGCACTTCTCAACAAAATAACCACTCTGCAATCTAAAATTAACGCTAAACAAAACTCTCTGCATGCTCTCCCCTCTTAAGCAAAACCCTGCCACCCAAACCAACCACCTTAGACTCTCCTCCACCTTTCTACTTCACACCGCTCACCACCCTGGAGGTTAAAAATATCTGCAACCTAAAACCCTCCAATTGCCAAGGGGACTCCTGTCCAGCCCCGATCATTAAGGAATCGGCCCATGACCTTGCTCCCTTCATAACAACTCTTATCAACTCCTCATTTCAATCGGGAGTGGTGCCTAACAATTTGAAGGATGCTTGGGTCATCCCTCTTCTAAAGAAACTTACCCTAGATCCTGAGGTCCCAACCAACTATAGGCCCATCAACACTGTTCCGTTTCTCTTAAAAATCTTAGACAGAGCAGCGTACCTTCAGATAGAGGACTATTTGGAAACTAACAATCTTCTAGGCACTAGACAATCCGGATTCAGACCTAAGCATGGCACGGAGACAGCCCTTTTAGACCTCAAAACCCAAATTGAGGATATAAAAGACAAAGGCAAACTAGCCCTGCTTCTACTATTAGACTTATCCGCTGCCTTCGACTTGGTCAACCACCAAATACTATGTAATCATTTGAAAACTGCAGCCCACTTCTCTGACAACGCCACTAACTGGATTAAATCATTCCTGGACAACAGACATATGAGAGTTTTTTCCCCCAACTTCCTCAGCCGACCCTGCGCCAGTCCCCTGCGGGGTCCCGCAAGGACCGTGCGTATCCTCTACCCTCTACAATGTTATCACTAAACTTCTGTTTGATGTGCTTGACTATCTGGGTGTCACCTACACTAATTATGCCGATGACACCCAGATACTCAATCCCATTACGGGGATTACTCGGTAGACTCGAAATCTCTAAATGACATCTACCATGTCATTCAAGCCTGGATGGCACAACATAAGCTCTGTCTCAATGATGACAAGACAGAGCTCCTCATCCTAGGTACACAGCAAAGACTCAACAAGCTGAACCCCATGCTCAGCTCCTTCAATATCGACGGAAACTCCATAAAAGTCTCTAAAGATACCAAAACCCTCGAAATCTACCAGGATTCCACTCTCTCCCTCCACAAACGAATGCAGTCGCAGCCGCCTCTGCCTACACATGCAAGTTGATCACAGCTTGTCGCCCTTTCCTCTCTACTCAAAATTGCATAACCCTTGCTAGGACATCGGTCATGTCCAAACTTGACTACTGCAACGCACTGTACTTAGGCACTAACCAATGTAACTTTGACAAACTCCAAATCATACAAAATAACGCCATCAGAGCAGCCCTCAACATCCCCAGATCAGCTCACATCTCTGAAACTAGGAAGAACCTTCACTGGATGTCAGTCTCCCAAAGGATATCACTGAAATCGCTTGCCCTGACTTACAAATGCATGACTAACCAGGCCCCCATCTATCTAACTTCACGGTTCTCTCAATATAGACCATCCCGGTCACCAAGGTCCTCCCTCAACCAGAGCCTACTGATCCCTAGATATAAGCTCCAAACAGCCGGAGGGGTTAGCTTCCCAGTCCTGGCAGCCAAACTGTGGAACTCGGTGCCTCTCACCATCAGAAACTTGCCCTCCCTGAACCTACTCAAACACAAAGCCAAACGTTGGCTAGTCACCTCAGACAACCAATTGACTCTTTGAAAACATTATTACTTGATATTACTTGCCTAACCTGTATTGTGATCAATGATATCGTACTCTTCTGCTGAATGTAAATGTTCTTTGTAATGGAATACTGTTATGTAACCACTGTTTGAAGATATACGCCCGGTAGCCTCTGGGCCTGGTTTGTGCTATACAAATAAAATAAATACAAATACAAGGGTACTTCCCTCTTTGTTGTCCTTTCCGTTCTCTCTGCCTTTCTTCTACCTTGTTGTCCTTTCCAGTCACTCCGCTTTTCTTCTCCGTTTGAACTGCCGTCCTGGAATAGCTGCTTCCTTGTGCGTTTGTCTTTCCTCAAAGCGTGCTCTCGTGCTCTGCCTTTTATCCCTGTGGGGAAGGGAAAGGGCCGTCGTGTGTGTGTAGTTCTTGTCAAATGCCCGACTCCGCTTGACCCTTGTGTTGGGACACGTCAGGTAAATGGCTCTGGTGTTAGTCTGTTGTCTGTAACGGTATAAGAAAGTGTTTGTGTCGGAAAGGGGGAAGGGTGGTAGGGCTTCTAAGTATCCTACAGGGTAGGATGGGGAAAAAGGGTTTTTAAAGGAAGGGGGTAACGCGTCTCACCAGTCTGTGTCCCAATTCCACTCCCCGAAGACCCCTCATCCAGGTGATCCTCCCTCAGGAGCTGGATCCAATAGCGATGGCCGTGTCCTGGCCACCTGGATGACAGATCTCCAGGGACTATCGGGTGAGACACCTTCAGGTTTCTCACGCTTTCTGACTACCTTTGAATATATTTGATGTTTTTGCATACAGACTGAAAATGATTTCCACCCCCATACCCGGCACAGAAGTGACCAATTGCTGGACAGGGGCCCACATGGGGAAAGTTATAGCCACATCAGTAGCACTTACGCTGGTCTTTGTTGGTGGACTTCTCAGACCATTGCATTTGGCAGACAGGTGCTGCGGTTGGCGCTTGCGTAATTTTGATGTTTCCCAAGGATTCTATCTGCATCGAGAGTGCCACGTCGGCTCTTGCAAGCATTAAAATGTCATCTACGGATCTGGTCCTCTGTAGTCATTTATTGCGAAATTCAGTGGACTCACAGCCAGCAATGACCTGGGATTATAGCGCTTCTCCTGTTGAATAGTGTTCAAAATCACAATATTTGACTCTTTTGTGAAACCTTATGACAAATGTGTCTGAAGACTCACCTTTTTCTTGGGTGGAGGTGTTAAAGATGGGTCTTTCATAATCCACGTTTCTCAGTGCAGCAAAATAGTTGTTCAATGAGTCAATTATTCCTTGAAGTGTCTGTGGCACTGTCAGGCATTAAAAACACAATGTCCCTTAGCAGACGCCTTAGTGAGTGCATCAATATCCCTCTCAGACGGCGGTCTTCCCTTATGCCAGTAGCATCAATGTAAATATTAAGTTCCTTTAACCATCTGCTCCAGCGTGGTGCCAGGCTGCTACTGTCCGATATGTTGAAAGGCGGGACCACCTGCAATTGCAGTGGCTCATGCCCGCCTTCTAACCTGTTGGGCAGACTAGGGGATGACATGGACTGAGTGGCATTGGTGCTGAGATTTTTAATCTTCAGACATGAAAATGTGTGTGGGTTTATGTGGGCTTTTCCAAATATTCTCACTTTCTTTTTGCCGGTGCACCTTTGCGTGAGGAGATAGATCACAACCCAGCAAGAACAATCAGGGCCGCCGCCTTCAAGCGTGTTGGTTGGTTGATGATCGACATACCAGCTTGTCTTCAGTGGGATGCAGGAGCAGGAAACGTGGTGTGCTGTTCCAGCACGTGCCACAGCTTGGAAATAGTCTTTTCTGGGCAGTTTGCTTCCTGTGACTGCAATTGCTTATGCAGACTTAGGGGGCTCAGCTGCTTGGGCGGGCCGGAATGCAGCAGTCTTCACTGGGCAGTGTGCTTCTCGCGCAACTGTAACGGCTTGGGTGGGCTCCACCATGCTCATGCACTCTGCTGCCCTTTCTATTCTACCCTCTGGGCCAAATCACTCTGCCGGCCACACCTTGGATGCTCATCTCTTCAGGCATCCCCCTCTCGAATCCTCTCACTGCTCCTCTCTCCTGGACTGACCAATTTCTTCTTTCTTCTCACTTGAAACTTCCTGTCTCTCCCAGCACTGCCACCTTCCTTCACGGTCATTCAACATATGAAGCGAGTATCAGCGACCGCCTTTGCCTCCACCTTCCCCCTCTCCACGTACTCCTGCGGCTGACTCCCATGCTGACACATCCTTTTCCAACCCTTACCTCTCCATCTTTAGCACTCTGGATATCATTGCCCCTGTTATGAGGATCCACCTGAAGCCTGCCACTAAGTGCAACTCTTGGTACAACTCTGATTTGGCTACACCGAAACGCAAGGGCAGAGTAGCTGAGCGGAAGTGCGAACCTTCGGGTGCACCCTCTGACAAACTGGCCTGTCGCCTACTTCAAAATACAGACTCTCCATCTTCTCTAAGGAGAGGGTCCACATTCAAGCCTGCATCCCTGCGGCCCTTAACAACCTGGCCAAACGTTTCAAAATCAGCAAGGACTTGCCAATCCTACTGTAGTATCCTCCTCCTCTACACTCACCCAGACCCCCTGCATGGCTCTGACTTCTCATTTCACCACTAAAACCCAGGACATCCTGTCCACTATATCCACCTCTTCTCCTCTCTCTACCACACACACCTCTCTGGCCTGCCTTGGCTGCCCCTACCTTCTCTCCTCTCCTCCTTCTCTCCTGTGACACCTAAATATGTTTCCAGACAAGTCCAGTCGATGAAAGTCTCATCTAACAGGTGACCCTCTGCTCCTCCAGAACCATCGAGGACAACATTGGTTTTCTCGCTCCAGCAATGGCCGATTTCTGTAATCACTCCTTCGCCACTGGCACTTTGCCAACTCTTTTCAAGCACTCCCTTGTGCACCCCGTACTAAAAAAGCCTTCTGCCGACCCATCCATTCCGGAAAACTATCGCCTGATCTCTATCACTCCTTTCCTGGGCAAACCCTTGGAGATGTTGGCTATCTCCCAGCTAACCCTCCACAAGGAATCTGTTGGTTTTCTCCAGGACCATCAGTCTGGCTTCAGAGCAGTCAGAGGCACGGAAACTGCACTCGTGAGCATCCGTGAAGATCTGCTCTCAAATTTCGACTCTAGCTCTCCCTCGGTCCTCATTCTCTTCAAACTTTCCTCTGTTTTTGACACAGCCATCCCCAACATCCCGATTACTCATTTCCGCAAGACCTTTGGCATCACTGATCAGGCTCTGGCTTGGCTGACCACCTTCCTCCTGGACCGACCCTCCCAGGTCCAGCTTAGTTCCCTTCTCCCCACCACGTCTCTCTCTACATGTTGCATTCACCAGAGCTCCATCCTATCCCCCTGGCTCTTCAACATCTATCTGGCCACTCTGGCCCTCCTGATCTCCACCTTCACCTCTAACTTTCAGTGTTATGCGGATGACACGCAGTTCTCTTTCAGGTTACCCTCTGCCTCCTCCCCGCACATCCCTGACTGTCCTATCTGCTATTCAGTCATGGTGCGCCTCGAACGATATCTGCCTCAACGCCAGCAAGACTGAGATCCTTCTCATTGGGACCCCTGCTCCCGCTTTCCCTCTCACTCTGACCGCCCTCCTTGGACCCTCCGCCCTCACCCTCTTGCGAGGCAAAAAACCTTGAAGCGATCTTTAACTCCACACTCGCCTTCTCTCCACACATCATGGACATTGCCAAGAAGGCCCACTTCCAACTGTACCTCCTCAAAGGTATTCTCATTCTCACCTTCCGCCCAAGCTCACTGTCTCCAGAGCTCTGGTTCTCTCTAGGCTGGACTACTGCAACAGCCTCTTTTGCAATTTGCCTACCTCTACTCTTCGCCCTCTTCAACTCATCCAGAACAGGATTGCAAGACTTATCCTTGGCCTCAAGCCCAAGGACCACATCTCTCTGGCCCTTAAATCCCTCCACTCGCTCCCGGTGACTATAAGGATCAAGTTTAAGACCTTCTGAATCATCCACAAGGCTTTTTGGTGCAGTGGCCCTTACTACCTTCAACTCTCTCTTCTCAATTACCTCCCTCTTAGAGCCCTTCGCTCGTCTACCTCTGTCTCTCTGCAAGCGAGTCACTTCTCCAAGCAGAGATTGGGGGTAGAACTCTCATCTGCAGGTGCCTCCCTATGGAATGGCCTCCCAACCTTTTTCTGCTTTGTGCCGGACCGCCTTAGGTTCCGGAAACGCCTCAATACCTACCCTTTCTCCCCTTTCCCTCTCCCTCTACTCTGCTAACCTCCCCTTGCTCCTGCTCCATCTGCAGACTGGCTGCCTGGATGTCCAATGAGTCCTACAGGACACAAGGCCGCCCTGACCAGTCCCTGTGCACTTGTCTTCTGGCCCCACTTGCACTGCCTCCTGACTAACCTGCACTACCGATTGCTCCTTGGAGTCCCCATCCTCCAAGTACTTAACTCAGGGCTCTGTTGCTCTGGGTGCATTTCTTCCTCTTCTCTCTCCCGTGCACATATTGTTTAAGCACTTGTACGATGACACAAGGCCTAGTAAGATCACTGTCTTGTCCTCCCTTTGTTCCCTCTCCCTTGCCTTGTTGCACCTTGAAACACTTGTGTATAGGTGCATCATAAATACATCAATCGGGTAGGTTCTGGAACCTGACTGCCATTATATCTTTTCTTGTTTTCATTAGCATTGAGTTCAGCAGCAGCTTGGGCCAGCTGGAAAGCTTGTGTTAGCTAAACCCGATGGTCTTTGACATACTTGTGGTAGGTTTCCACGCCACTACCATCCGAAGAGACCCCAAAACACAAGTCTATCGCCAATCTTGCATCCCTCCCAAACATTAGCTGATAGGGGGTGAAGCCAGTGCTGTCATTTTATGTACAATTGTAGGCGTGAACTAATGTGCACACATGCTGACTTCATTGTGATTTTTCTTTGGCAGTCAGAGTGCCCAGCATGCTCAGCAGAGTGCGATTGAAATGCTCAGCTTGTGTATCACCTTAAGGTTGGTACGGGGAGGTCCTTGTCTTCCGCACCCCAATCAATTGCATATGTTCGTTAATCAGCTTGGATTCAAAACCGGGTCCTTGATCTGAATCTAGCTGTGCAGGCCAGGCATAATGTGCAAAGAATTTGTCCACCAGTACTTCGGCTATCGTGGTGGCCTTCTGGTCTTTCGTCAGGAAGGCTTGGATACCTGGTAAAGTGATCAGCCACCACTTGTATGTTTTGGGGCCCACTGCTGTCTAGTTCAAGGATCAGGAATTCAACACAGACCAAATCCATTGGTGTTGATGTGCTGCGGCCGGACGGATGAGTGTCTTACTGGCGATGCACCGGGCACAGGTTTGGCAGTAATCCTCTACCTCAGGGCCCAATCGGGGCCAGTAGAAATTACTTTGGATTAAACTCAGTGTGCATTCTCTTCCCAGATGTCCATGTTGATCATGTAGGGCTCGTAGAACCACTAGATGGAGAGATCGAGGAAGCACGAGACGGTGAATAAGTCGCCTTTGGTCTTGGTCCTCTTTGGACAGCACACCACCATTTAATACTAGATTCTACCACTCTATGCCCAACTGTCGACCTGCCACATTGAGACTGATTGGTGGTCCATCTGCTCCATTTTCTTTTGCTTTGAGCACCTCCTGTAAATCGGAGTCCTTCAATTATGTTCATCTTAACTCAGCCCTGCTCAAATGTGGTAGTTCTGGAGCCATCATACTGGTGGCATCACAATAACCCTCAGAAACTCCATTAGCAGTCCCTCCAAGGCAGTCAATAAGTCTAGCTTGTTCAGCATGTGGGAAAGTTTCATTCAGGCAAAAAGCCCTCACAGTAGCCACAGACACCACCTCTGGGTATTTAGAGCCCACTCTCTCACTGGACTGTGGACTTCTGGAAAGGGTGATAGCGTCAATATTGTTAATTCCTGAGCGGTACTCTAACTGGAAGTGGTAGGCTGGCAAGGACACCAGCCAGCAATGGCCTGTGGCATCAAATTTGGCAGATTTGAGGATGTAGGTCAACGGATTGTTGTCAGTTCGCACAGTAAATTGACATCATGTAGCTTTGTAGTCACAGCCCATTTGAGAGTCAGGAACTCCAGCTTACGAGTTGGATGAGCCACTGAGTCGGTGAGCTATAACTGCACAATCTTCAAGCCCCCTGGAATATGTATGATCTTGTCAGTGGTGTTGGTGATAGATACTCTAATGTTCTTCAGCCCTTGGCCATTGTCTGTTACTAGTATGCGCTGTACCAACAGACCTCTAGGCATGCATTAAACCCTCAGGAGCATCCATAACCAACCTTCTGTAACTCTCATGTTCTCTGGATGCTTACATAGCCAGGCACCATCACAGTCTTTCCAGGTGGTATTTCGGCTTGACCATGATTGGTGGTGGTCACGTCTCCAACCGACCCTTCAGTTCGATCATGCTTCTCCATGCCTCTCTTTAGGTAGACTTGTTGGCACGCTGGCTACAACTTCAGAGCTCTGGCAAACTGTGGGCAGGCTAGCTCAGAGCACAGTTTGGCTAACGACACAAATGTGCAGAGTTGGTGCCCATGACGGTGAAGGCAACATATGGTGGCTAAAGTAAGGATCATGTACTATAGTGACCTGAGAGCTGCTGTCCAATAATGCTGTGATCCTTCGCCTTTCAAGGTCGACTGGGACCATCATGGTGGGCCCGATGAGGCCAGTTGGGATGCTACAGTGGGTATGTGCTGGAGTTCTCAGTCTGGAACAGTTCGCTGGCAAGCCAGTCTTGGTGTTACAGATCTCACGGGCCAATCGGAGATTGTCAAATGCCGGACATACCTGAGCCTTAGATGAATTGAGCGCAGGATTCAGCATCACTGTCGAGTTGTTTGGGTTGGTTTTAGTGGAGCTTACTCCTGCTGACAAGGTTCTAGCTGCTCCTCCTCTAGAGCCTCCTGCGCGTTGCCCGAGAAGGCCCTTGCGGGAATGGGTTTAAGAGTATCAATCAGAGCGGCTACCCGTGCATAATCTGAGTCTCTCTCGCACAGGTGAGTTGAATGATCATCAGCCCTGCATCGATGGCAAAAGCTCCATGGAGGTAAAGGTGCAGAAGACTGTGGGAAAATCTCTGGTCTCTTGTGCCTGTTGGTACGCCCGATTCTCCCTCTCCCTGGATGGCAGTTATGTGCCTCGCCCCAAGTTCTGGTTAGGCAGTGGGCTCTCCCGGGTTGCCAACTGAATTTGAAGCTTCCTGACCAGCTGCTGTAGCTCTTCTATCTGCCCCTGCTGAGAGGTTGTAATGCTGGGTGTAGGGGGTCCGGCCTTGTACTGGATGACTCTGAACAATGATATCGCCGGATTTCTCTTCTAGAGCCCTAATGGACCTCAACATTTCTTCATAAGAGGGGTGATTATCCAGCTTCTCCAGCAGTCTCAGTTGCAGTAACGTAATCTCAGCTTCCGTAGCCCCTCCTAATATTTGCTTCAGGCGACAACGGTTCAACTGAAATCTCCACCCTTCCTTGTTGGTGAGCCAGGCGCAGGATTTGTTAAATTCTCACCACATAATCAGACCGCTTCTCTCTGCATGCAGGGTGGTGGCATGGAACTTAATCAGGTCCTCTCCTGGCTCAGTGGTTCCAAAAGCGCCCTCCAAGGCTCCCATCAGTTGCTGAGAAGTAGGGTCAGGACACAGAGCAAGAAGTGACAGTACAGTCTGCAGTGCGGACCCCCTTACAGCCTCTACTACTCGTCTGGTCTTCTCCTGATCAGACACCTTGCAGTCTTGCAACATAAGCTTGGTGAGGTCAGCCCATAGCTCATAGGCTTATTCTCCGTTTGGAACAGCTTTCTCTCCTGAAAAGGGTTGTAGTTGCGTGTAAGCTCCATGTTCAGGCATGAAAGATGGTGTAGGTTTCCGCTCTATTACCACTCTCACAGCCTCTGCTACAGCAGCAGCAAAGGCCTATAGCATCTTTGGTCGAATTAGTAGGTTCAGGGCATGGCGGTATTCTGGGCCATGTGGCTAAAGACCAAACAGGGCAAATGATGGTAGGCTCCCATCTTGATTCTCAGAGGACAGGGTTTTACCTGTAAGAGAATTACAACCATAACAGAGCATATAACATTTGGTGTCCTGACCAGGAATGCGCCCCACACTTTTCACCTTTCAAGTCAGGGGTTCCAAAGGGCCAGTCATAGCCAGGATTTCATCAGTAGTGATATGTAAGGGGATCGCTCCCACTAAGAAACAAACCTCAGGACTAAGCCCTTCAGCGTGCACCCAATGTTCCCCACTTGTGATAGAGTAGCCAATATATACATATTACTGACTCTTGAGTCTGGTAAACAGGAGATCGATCCCCATTAGGCTGGTGTACTTCCCCACATTTCAGCAGTGCCTCCAAAGTGTAAGGTGTAGTGCCCTTTACTAGTGAAGTGATGATAAAGAGTACAGATAAGTGAAACGCAGGTAATGTTAAGTAGAGAACACTAGCCTTACCGTGCACATGCGAATAATGGGAGAAATCCAGGGAAAGTATAATGTGCACCACGATTGAGCATTCTAGTGAAAGTTAGGACCTCTACAGGGAGTGGGTCCGGATAGCTCTCCCAGCCCCTCTTGCTAAAAGAGAAATGCCAAACAGATTGCTTTTTCTTTTCATTATCTTTTTTGATTTTTTCTCTGTTGCAAGTAAGAATATATGGACTCTAAGCTGGTAAATAAAATACAAAAATCAGGGAAGTAGGCAACAGTTTGCCCCTAAACAGGGTAATAGTTCTATATTAAATAACACCTTCTGGAATAACCTACAGCATACACACACAAACTACACTGAGGATCCCAATTACATTAAGGGACATGGCCCCCATACTATAAGTGTTACACTCCTATTCTCCTGACTTCCCATAAACATAGATTGTCCATAATACTGAACAGCACTGGCTTAGCAGGTTTACATACCTGGGATTCACATAAGTTAATTAAATAGTACAAAGTGCAAACCCCACATATACAGTATTAAACATGTGCGGGCATTACATTAAAATAGTAGGAGACTGTATCCTGGATGGATTCAGGTTCCAGGCCTTACATTCCGTGTGATCACCTTATAACTTAATTAAATAGAGCAATTAATGGGACCCTAAACAAAAGGTAGCTGCCGTTTACCAATCAGGCCACTGACATGAATACTAGACAACTCCACATACGGACAAGACACCGCCATAATGGCATGTAACAAGAGGTCCTGCTCTTCCAGCCGAGCACCGAATGTGAAACATTTGCTCCACAAAGCCCTCGGCATAAGAAAGATAAACAAGGGGAGTTTCAAATGTGTGCTATATGACCCCACTGGGAGGTACGCTATGCAACATGTGCTCCATCCAGTGAACCGTTTAACTATTTCCACCAAAACACCCAAATGCTCCCTCTGTCAGCATAGAGTGTGCAACTAAACGAACAGAGGCAGAGAAGCCCAAGAAACAATATCAGACCAAATTGGGGGATGTCCTCAGGCCACTCTCATGGATATGGGTTCTCAAACTAGCACACTGCACCTACCCACAAGCACTTTAAACTCGAGAAGATGCTATGCACACCAGAGCTGGGTACAACCTATGGGGCAAATTAGGGATTAAAGCAATCACAGCCCCCAACACCATGCAACGCAATATCTGCGGCGAGAAAGAAAGCAAAATCAGGCAACTAATTAACACCCCTGCGCTCTCTCAGGCCAGATATGAACAAACAGTTTACCTATATCAATAAATGAATATATTCGTCGTAGTCAGGCAGGAACTAGCTCAAAGAAAGTTATCCGACTTAGACTGTTGATCGCCCTCCACAATGCTCATTTTATGAGTTCTACCCTTGCCTTGTGTGACACGGGAAGAAAATACAACACTGATCAAATATGTGGATTACGAACAGTCACAGGAGAACGGAACACAGTCTGCGTGCTACAAGTGAGGGGGGGGGGGGGCGTGGAGTGCCAGTGGTTATGCTTTTTTTCTATTCAAATACAGACCAACTGTCTCTAAAACAGACGGCTCCTACAGAGTTGGTATGGCGTGTACTGTGCTTATAGGCACACCCACCCATAAGCTTTCCACTTGCCTACCTTATGTCTGCAACCAACGTGAATGAACACAAAACCGATCTGGCCAATGCCCACAGAACAAGCTCTACTTCAGAACGGACCTGGTGCAGGCGAAATTGCAGACAGCAGAAATGACCCACCTCGCTAGTACTCACACCAAGCCAGCTCCCAGTGTGGGAGTCCAAGACCACTGAAACAGGCCCATCCTGCTAAAGAGACATGAGACGTCCCACGGTCAGAATAGGATATGGCCTTCTTTCTTCCTCTCTCCCTCACCCACTCGAAAGCACAGATTTTCCTCTCTCAGGACCATACTATAGAACTGCTGACCAGCGGGTGGGAGGACCAGGGTTTTGGGAAGGCAGCTCACGAAAAACACCTACTTCATAACTCCCAACTCACAGGCTTTTGGCGGGTGTCACCTGCCATTATGCAGCTCTCTCACCAGCCAAGCTCACTACACGCCAATAGGTATCAATGGGCTTTCACCTGCCAAATTTAAAATCTGGTGTTTTCACTCGCCCAAGGGCCATGAAAAGTTGAGAGCTATGCAACTTCTCCTCAGGTGAAATACAGTCTCCCCTGCTGAAGGGAGGTACCAACAACTTCCATTTCACGACATTCCAACAAAACGCAGACTCAGCAAGTTTTAAAACAAACAAGGGAATAATATCCCCACCCAGGGCAAGAAAACACGCATGCATAAAACAAATACACAGTTGGCAGCAAGCACAAATAAAAGTACAACAGTTATTCTTCCATGTTTTGTTTTCCATAACCACATTATATAAACGTGTCCAACCAGTGTATTTTCATTCCATATGATCCTGTTTCATTTTTTTCCACAGAAGAGCTATGAAACCGTAGTTGTGGCCAAAAGCCCCCAAGTTAAATAAAGGGCTCCGTGTAGTTTCCTGTATCAAAGAATATGAGCACAGGACAGAAGCGTATAGACCACCCAGGTTGACCCAACTGCATATAGCAAGAAGAAAACCCTTCAAAGTGGTGGCTTGAGTGACTGCAGCCAGAGGGCTCAGAGAAGTGATGGAGCAGCCAGGGGTGGATCTCACTGAGGGGAGCAATGGCTTCCAAGGCTTTCGCAGCGGGAGCAAGTCTGCAAGACATATTGCGAGCACGCAGATTGTTCTAACTGTGCCTCCCTTAGAGCGTTTCATTTTAAGCCAGTAATGGCAGTAGTAGCAATAGTTCTGAACAGCTTTGAACAAGCATAACGCTTGCCTCTGGTCTTGGCATAGAATGAAGATTACCCAGGTGTAGAAGTGCAGGGAGTCTTGATTCTATTGAAGACATGGAGGCCATCATTATTCCCACCCAGCATATGGAGCGGGGGGATATGCGATGGTGTTATATTACGCTCTGGGTTGTTCTGATTTGTACACATGTGGCTGCGTATACCCACCCTAATATGACGTTGGTTTCTCACGCTGGGAGGAGCAGAAGAATGATTGCACACCGCAGAGTGCAGGAGGTTTCGAGTTCAACAAGGAGTTGTCGAAGTTGGATCGGGTTTGTAGTTTAGGGTACACCACAGATTCAAGTTGGCATAGTTTCAGTTGATTCTGGGCCGATTTGCGCACATCAGACCTGTGTGGATTCCCACGTGTGTACTCTTTTCAGAAATGCATGGGGTTTCCAGTTTCCATTGGTGGTTTGGACACCCTAGGCCCAAATCTGTGTTGTGTGCACATGAGCCAAATTCCAGAAAATCTGCTGTGCGAAAAGACTTGGGGTTACCTGTGTTTTAGGCTTTTCCCTTTGCGCCCAGGTAGGTGCACCCACACATGTGAGGTACCGTTTTCGTCAGGACACCTGTGGGAACGTGGGAAGGTATGATATGTGTTGCGTTTGCGTGGTTTTTATAACGTTTCGACCCATTTGCTGCTGCCGCCCTTTGTCACACAACCCTTTCATTTCCCAAATGTGACCTACATTTAGTCGCTGCTTTAGGCACTATACACTTTTGTAACCTGCACAAGTCACCTACCGTTCAAAAGGTCTACCTGTGCTCTTTCAAAAAATATATGCTTGCCATTCCTCACCACATTTGTTTTCCTTATTTACACATGCTAATTACGTCTTTACAGGCCGTAAGCGTACAACTCATGGCTCTGTTTTTGGCTTGTGGTATTGCTTGTTTTGTGAAACATTACAAAGAATTTGTGATTTCCTAACTGCAAAGGTCAGGGGAATGTAGCGGAGCATTGTATTTCTCAAAATTCATAGAAGCCATTGCCGTACCAGGCCAACCATGTCCACCACATACCTTTTTTTCCGGTAATGTTCCCGCTTTTTCCGCAAACTATGGAATTATCCCCTACTTGTTGCCTGAACTGCGCAAATCACCCCTTCCTAAACTTGGAATTTTGTCTACTTTTCAGAAATGTATGCATCCCTGTCCTCCCATTCAGCTTTCCTACCCTTTTCTTCCATTCCAGCCACAAATGTCCTATCGGAAAAAAAAGCCAAAATCGCCCCTCACAAAACGGTTGATAACCATATCAAAATAATATTTTTTCGTTTCAACTCAGCCTGTTCCTGAAAGCTAGGACAATGGGGAATTCAGCACAGTAAACCATTTGTTCCTAGCTCTTACGAGGAAAAAAACGCAGGCTTCTTTGTACATCATTTTTTGAAAAACCCCAACATTTTCTCCCTTTTGGGTTATTTCCTCTCACCCCCCTAGAGCAAACTAGTATTCTTGGGTGCCGTTACGACTGCCTACACGTGGGAAGAAAAGGGGCCAAATTTGGCCCAGATTTCTCATGTAACAAAAACGTTACAAGGCATTGAAAGGCGACATACTGAAATCACCAAAAAAGACCTTGGCACTGGGGGGGCAGGAGGGGACCATGGCAGTTAAGGGGTTGGTATGGAACGGATTAAAATAAAGTAATTTCTTCCCTTGCATGATCGATAATCTGCAACCTCCAGTATTGTTAAAAATATTTATACCATTTTGACCCAACCCCAAGTAAAAATCAAGGACACCTGTGAACAGACATGTTAAAAATTGGAGATCCCAGGGTCGTGGCCAGTTGAACCCCTCATATTCCTTTGGGGTCTGTGTGTGAGAAAGTGGCAGCCCAGAAAAGGTCAGCTAGAAAGGATGTGAAATATTTGAGTCCCAAGTGTACTTAAGCAGGCTGGACCAATAAAGGTTAAAGGTGTCAAATACCCCACAAGGAGATACAAAGTAAGAGATGCCAAGACACACTGCGCCAAAGCGACGCAAAGCTTTTTGACAAATACAGAAGTATATTTATTGGTGTAGAATGGTCAGCCTGACACGTGTTTCGAGCCAAACCCGGCTCTTCATCTGAGGCTGATAAGTAATAGATATGAATAGCACATGTGGCAACATAAAATAACAAAACAGACAAAATGTTCATAGTTGCCATGACAACAGATGCAAAGGGGAACAGGGGGCAGTAAGTCAACCAAGTTAATTCAAAATTTCAAATGAACAACAGGTTCAAAATATAATGGTACAACCAACAAATTGAACAAAAAAATGATGAAATCCCATTGATAAAATGGTTCAACAGTAGGATGTAAATATATAAAATTGCAAAAGGAACGGGGGATTAGAAGAACAAACAAGTAGGGAGAAAATAAAGAAAAAAAGAAAAAGAAAAAAACACAACAATCCATTAGTAAGTATAAGGGTACAGCGCAAGCAGTATCATTTAGTGCCAAGTGCCAGGGAATGTAAGTCAATTTGAAGAGTATCTTGTTGGCGGAAAGATGGATACAGGGCGTGAATGTATAAATTGCCAATGTGCTTCAGAAGAGAAGAGAATGGCCAATTAGTAAGGGGCACTGAGCCCCAAATACTGGACGAGTAGAGGTGCACGTAGGAAATTAAAAGTGTAAATTATAACAGAAAAGAGAAGGAGCATACCTCTAATGCTTTGCAATTGCAGCAAAAAGGCTATAGGAAAGCAATTTAAACATAACTGCTGTTAGAAAAAATTGATTGAATAGGAACATGCAATAAAAATTAAACCACACACAATACCATATTTGTTAAAGGTGAGTTGTCAAACAAAAGGATCCATGTGAGGATACCCATGTTATTTACAAGGAATTATTGGTAAATTTGTCTCGTACAAGGCCACTAAAATTAAGACAAATTCGATTAGTGTACTGATGAAAACAATAGCAGTAGCTCAATGCAACCTCAAAAAAGTAACTAATGCTAAGAATGATTAAAAAACTGCAACATCAGCGTGCCGTGACCGAGCGCGGCCACTGGAAGCAGTAGCAAGTGTACAGAAACCAAGGTGTCGTGGCTAAACCACCTTACCTGTACGTGAGCAGTAGGACAAGAACAGGTGGCTCAGACACGGAACGCGGGAAACCAGAGTCAATAAAAAACGAACCCGAAAATTAGAAGATGGACTACATGTATGTCATGCAAGGCCAGGCAAAAGCGCGGGCGCCATTTTGAACTGGTTTTGAAGGAATGAAAGAAATGCGAAGTATTAGCTGAGGCGGACCAAGTAGCCAAGGAGGTTAAAAGTTGAAAGGAAATTCAAATGAAATTAGATTAATAAGAGAAAAATCAACTCAGCAGATTAATTTAGAACCCCAAATTAAGGGGGTGAATCCAAATGGTGGTGAGGGCATTATGTGGTGGCAATGGACAAATTTAGTCAAATGACAGAGTCCAAAGGGCGGTCTGGGCTCAGCAACTAAATGTAGTAGAATCGCGCTGCACTATACAATTGGCAAGTGTGATTGCGCAATGCAACATCATGAGTTAAAAACAAACTGAGACAGATAAAGTGCAGAATTATGCAATTGAAAAAAATGTTAAAACATTTTTTTGGGAATGCAAAACATTGCAGAGCTAAAGTATAAATACAGGGCACCCACCCTACACAAAAAAACCAGGAAAGTTTTGCAAAACAACATACAAGTTTATAGAAACACCACAAATTCATGATCTAATTGGCGTAACTTAAGCTGTAGATTACCACCTCGTTGCGGCAAGGATACCTTAGGTAGCCCCACATAGGGAATAAGGTCCTTGCTGACTAGTTGGTGCCGAGCTTGCCAGTGGACAGCCAAAGGGTATTTAACTTCTTGGCTGCCAATGGTGGCAAGGTGTTCCCTAATACGAATCTTAAATGGGCGTATTGTGCTGCCTATATATTTAAGGCCACATGTACAAATAATACAGTAAACCACAAACTTTGTGTTACAATTAATGAAGGAGTTCACAGTATGCTGGCCAAGTGACCCAAAAGGAGACAGCTTTAGTTTCAAGTGCATATTTGCACATACTGTAACAGCCACATATACGAAATCTGTTTGTGCGAGCTGAATGTAGCCAAGTTGAGAGCGGGCTGAGAGGTCTCATGAAAGAGGGGCAAAGTTTATTTTTAATGCTCGTGCCTTTACTGAATGTAATAATAGGTTTAGGATCAAGCCATTTTGCATGTCTGGGTCCAAGAGGAGTAAGTGCCAATGTTTCTGAAGAACTTTGTGAACTTTGAAACTATCAGAGTAAAATTTAGTAATGAGACGAATTTTCTGAGCAGCTATTGAGGCGGTCCGTACTTTAGGACTAAGCAATTCAACTCTCTTCAGCTGACGGACTGTCTCTGCAGTTTTGTTGAGACAATTAGTATCATACCCTCGAGCTACGAACCGTGATTTAATCAGGTTGCTTTCAGAACTGAAGTCAGACAGATGTGTACAATTTCTCCTTGCACATATGGATTATTCCTTTGGGATGTTCTTAATAACGTGTTTTCTGTAACAGCTGTCTGCATGTAAAGTGGCATTAACAGATGTGCTTTTACGGAATGCAGTGGTTGACAGGCCATTGTCAGTCAAGTGAATAGAGAGGTCAAGGAAGTCGATTTTAGATTGGCTGCAAGTAGATGTAAACTGGATCCCCCAATTGTTATTGTTCAAATATTCAACAAATTGTTGGAGGGTATTAGAGGTGCCAGACCAAATCAGAATGACGTCATCGATATACCGTTTCCAAAGACATATATGGGGACAATAAGTAAGATTGTTATATATGACAGTTTGTTCAAAATGATTCATAAAAGCATTTGCTAGTGCTGGGGCAAAACTAGCCCCCATAGCAATGCCTATCACTTGTTTGAAGTACACATTATTAAAGAGAAACACATTATTTTGCTATGTAAATAGGAGGAATTCTTTGACAATTTCCACGCGTTCAAAATGCGATGCTGAAGATTCTCAGAACAGGTAATCAACACAATCTATTGATTTTTGATGGTCAATGGACGTGTACAAAGCTTTCACGTCAAGAGTAACAAGCCAACAATTTGGATCAAAGTCCAATTTATCCAAAATTTCAAGAACATGCATTGTATCTCTGATGAAAGTGGGGGTCAAGAGTACATCTCGCAGTAAAAACTAATTGATATAAATAAAGATGGGTTCCAAAACGCCACCCCCTCCACTTACAATTGGTCTCCCTTCCAGAATAACCACAAAACCTTTATGAATTCATTGAGTTTTTACTGCCAGATGTACTCTTGACCCCCCACTTTCATCAGGGATACAATGCATGTTCTTGAAATTTTTGATAAATTGGACTTTGATCCAAATTGTTGGCTTAGTACTCTTGACGTGAAAGCTTTGTATACATCCACTATCATCAAAAAGCAATAGATTGTGTTGATTACCTGTTCCGAGAATCTTCAGCATCGCATTTTGAACACGTAGAAATGGTCAAAGAATTCCTCCTATTTACATTGCAAAATAATGTGTTTCTCTTTAATAATGTGTACTTCAAACAAGTGATAGGTATTGCTATGGGGGCTAGTTTTGCCCCAGCACTAGCAAATGCTTTTATGCATCATTTTGAACAAACTGTCATTTTTAACAATCTTACTTATTGCCCCCATATATGTCTTTGGAAACGGTATATCGATGACGTTATTCTGATTTGGTCTGGCACCTCTAATACCTTCCAACAATTTGCTGAATATTTGAACAATAACAATTGGGGGATCAAGTTTACATCTACTTGCAGCCAATCTAAAATCAACTTCCTTGACCTCTCTATTCACTTGACTGACATTGGCCTGTCAACCACTACATTCCATAAAAGCACATCTGTTAATGCCACTTTACACGCAGACAGCTGTCACAGAAAACACGTTATTAAGGACATCCCAAAGGGAGAATTCATACGTGCAAGGAGACATTGTACACATCTGTCTGAACTCAATTCAGAAAGCAACCTGATTAAATCACGATTCGTAGCTCGATGGTATGATACTAATTGTCTCAACAAAACTGCGGAGACAGTCCGTCACCTGAAGGGAGTTGAATTGCTTAGTCCTAAAGTGCAGACCGCCTCAATAGCTGCTCAGAAAATTTGTCTCATTACTAAATTTAACTCTGATAGTTTCAAAGTTCACAACGTTCTTAAGAAACATTGGCACTTACTCCTCTTGGACCCAGACATTGCAAAATGGCTCGATCCTAAACCTATTATTACATTCAGTAAAGGCACAAGCCTTAAAAATAAACTTTGCCCCTCCTTCATGAGACCTTTCAGCCCGGTCTCAACTTGGCTACATTCAGCTCGCACAAACGGATTTCGTAAATGTGGTTGTTGCAGTATGTGCAAATATGCACTTGAAACTAAAGCGGTCTCCTTTGGGTCACTTGGCCAGCATACTGTGAACTCCTTCATTAATTGCAACACAAAGTTTGTGGTTTACTGTATTATTTGTACATGTGGCCTTAAATATATAGGCAGCACAATACGGCCACTTAAGATTCGTATTAGGGAACACCTTGCCACCATTGGCAGCCAAAAAGTTAAATACCCTTTGGCTGTCCACTTGCAAGCTCAGCACCAACTAGACAGCAAGGACCTTATTCGTTATGTGGGGCTAGCTAAGGTATCCTTGCCGCAAGGAGGTGGTAATTTGCAGCCTAAGTTATGCCAATTAGAGGCACGACTTATCTGTAAATATCAAGCTGTCTAAAATGGCCTTAATTCTGATCATGAATTTGCAGTGTTTCAATCAACTTGTATGTTTTGCAAACATTTCCTGATTTTTTTTGTGTAGGATGGGTGCCCTGTATTTATAGTTTAGCTCTGCAATGTTTTGCATTCCCCAAAAATGTTTTCACATTTTTTTTCAATTGCATAATTCTGCCCCTTATCTGTCTCACAGTTTGTTCTTAACTCATGATGTGCATTGCGCAATCACCCTTGCAATTGTATAGTGCAGTGCGATTCTAGTACATTTAGTTGCCGAGCCCAGACCGCCCTTCGGACTGTCATTTGACTAAATGTGTCCATTGCCATCACATAATGCCCTCACCACCATTTGGATTCACCCCCTTAATTTGGGTTCCTAAATTCATCTGCTGAGTTGATTTTTATCTTATTAATCTAATTTCATTTAAATTTCCTTTCAACTTTTAACCTCCTTGGCTACTTGGTCCGCCTCAGCTAATACTTCGCATTTCTTTCATTCCTTCAAAACCAGTTCAAAATGGCGCCCACGCTTTTGCCTGGCCTTGCATGATGTACATGTAGTCCATCTTCTAATTGTTGGGTTCGTTTTTTATTGACTCTGGTTTCCCGCGTCCCGCGTCTGAGCCATCTGTTCTTGTCCTACTGCTCACGTACAGGTAAGGTGGTTTAGCCACGACCCCTTGATTTCTGTACACTTGCTAATGCTTCCAGCGGCCGCGGCACGCTGATGCTGCAGTTTTTTTATTCATTCTTAGCATTAGTTACTTTTTTGAGGTTGCATTGAGCTACTGCTATTGTTTTCATCAGTACACTAATCAAATTTGTCTTAATTTTAGTGGCCTTGTACGAGACAAATTTACCAATAATTCTTTGTAAATAACATGGGTATCCTCACATGGATCCTTTTGTTTGGCAACTCACCTTTAACAAATATGGTATTGTGTGTGGTTTAATTTTTATTGCATGTTCCTATTCAATCAATTTTTGCTAACAGCAGTTATGTTTAAATTGCTTTCCTATAGCCTTTTTGCTGCAATTGCGAAGCATTAGAGATATGCTCCTTCTCTTTTCTGTTATAATTTACACTTTTAATTTCCTACATGCACCTCTACTCGTCCAGTATTTGGGGCTCAGTGCCCCTTACTAATAGGCCTTTCTCTCGTCCAGTATTTGGGGCTCAGTGCCCCTTAATAATAGGCTTTTCTCTCGTCCAGTATTTGGGGCTCAGTGCCCCTTACTAATTGGCCTTTCTCTTCTCTTCTGAAGCACATTGGCAATTTATGCCTTCACACCCTGTATCCATCTTTCCGCCAACAAGGTACTCTTCAAATTGGCTTACATTCCCTGGCACTTGGCACTAAATGATACTGCTCGCGCTGTACCCTTATACTTACTAATGGATTGTTGTGTTTTTTCTTTTTTTCTTTATTTTCTCCCTACTTGTTTGTTCTTCTAAACCCCCATTCCTTTTGTAATTTTATATATTTACATCCTACTGTTGAACCATTTTATCAATGGGATTTCATCATTTTTTTGTTCAATTTGTTGGTTGTACCATTATATTTTTGAACCTGTTCATTTGAAATTTTGAATTAACTTGGTTGACTTACTGCCCCCTGTGCCCCTTTGCATCTGTTGTCATGGCAACTATGAACACTTCGCCTGTTTTGTTATTTTATATTGCAACATGTGCTATTCATATCTATTACTCATCAGCCTCAGATGAAGAGCCGGGTTTGGCTCGAAACACGCGTCAGGCTGACCATTCTACACCAATAAATATACTTCTGTAGTTTGTCAAAAAGCTTTGCATCTCTTTGGCGCACTGTGTCTTGTCATCTCTTACTTTGTATCTATTTAACGTGGTAGTGGATTGGCAGTTCACCCACACTCCATAGACACCCACTGCGTTTTTGCTAACCAAAAGTTATTGTCCAAGCGCTGTGTATACTACCGACTTTCACTGCCAATTGTTATTTGTTTACCCCACAAGGAGGAGTGCACGGATAGCACTGCAGTCCACTACTCGTAGCAGGTGGCCCATTATAGTTCAAACCCAGCTTTAAAGGGGTCTAGAAGCTGATTGTTCACCACACAAAGTTGCAATTGTGGAGTATCTGTACTCTAAAATGGCAACAACTCTTAATCAGACTTCTCTCTCAGCCTTTGCTTTTATTTTAGTCCTTGTATTACAGCTTCTCATTACAGAATCACAACACGGATTCTAGCACATTTCATAAACCCAATAACGACAAGTAGAGAATTCACTAAACCTGAAAGTCTTTCTAAAGTCACCATAACACCACAACAAATGACTCATACTTGATTAAAACTACTTGTAAAAACTGTTCTGAAGGGAGGATCACATCTTCTACCGCAGTACTTCACGGAATGCTTCTTGTCTGGTTAGAAACTATGCTAAATACCATCAGCTAATATACCTAGATAGCCTGCATCTCAATGTAGTGCCCTTACCTTACAGATGAGCACTTTGTTGTTGTATTGGTGAGTAAACTGGCACAAACCATCAGCCTGATGGGGAATGCTATCCTTCAGGTGGTTCATTCCATTCTTGCAGCGAACCCTATACATCATTAAAACAAGATCAATAATTGTTACTATCATTTTAATACCACTGATAAATGCAGAGTGTGAGTCATGGGCATATGGATTTATGTTCTATTAGATTATATTACATGCTCAGCATGGTGCCAAAGGAAAATTTTATTTTTGGAACGCAAGCAGAATCCTCTCTGAAGAAACAAAACAATTGATTCCTTCATTAATGCCCACCACCCTGCAATTAAAACTCATTCATTATCTGTACAAGAGACTAGATAAATCACAACCAGTCTGAAACCTTGCCAAAATGATCAATGCCTCACCACGATCATTAAGGAATGTGTGGATAATTTGAGCTGGTTTATTATGGTACATATGAATGAACACTTCTTCCTTTAGGGATGCTTGGGTTCCAAATGAAATTAATCAAGCATGGGAATGGGTAAGAACCTGGGTCACACGGCGCTGGATTAGTAAAGATGTTAGCTGGATATAGTTCTGTTTTTTGGAAGAAAATTAGTCTCGTCTCTTAGTATTGTGGTGAATGTATTACACAGTTCAGCCGAGCATTAAGTGTTTCTATTTCTTGTTACATTCTGGGAGAGATTTACCCTCCAAACTTAACTTGAGCAAGAAAAAGCACCCATAGGACTCAGAATAATCATTTTATCTGACTTCAATAACCCCGAGGATGCTGACCTTGCAGGAAAATGGGAGGACAACTTAGTCACGGGTTCCAAAGTCATGCTTGAACCTTTGATTGAACACACGGACCGTGAACACAAAAGAATCATCAAATCAATGGATACCATCAAACAAGAAATAGAAACACAATGCTCGGCTGAACTGTGTAATAAATTTACCACAATACTACTGGACAAGAATCCTCTGAACTTTGTTCCAAAAAATGGATAACAATATCCAGCTAACTTCTTTACTAATCCAGCGCTGTGTCACCCAGGTTCTTACCCACTCCTGTCCAAACCACATTCGAAACGGAAGGGCACCATCTCCCAAGAACCTACTCACTGGCAGCAGGATCCTCTTAATTCACCCTTGATCAGCGCAGTGATCTACTCATTCTTGTGCTCTACCTTTTAATCAAGCATGGATTACAGCCAGTCTGGCTTACATCCAAGTGAGAGGCACAGAACTGGCATATTCTGACATCAAAGACACTGTAAAACTATTGACAGAGGAAATATTGGACTTCTTGTGCTCTTAGAGCTCTTCTGCTTTTGTTACCTTTGACAATTCCCCTCCTGATCCTCCAACAAAAGCTTTATCCAAGGCCCTGGTACAGGGTTTGGATAAAGAGCGGTTTTACAGTGCTCCTCCTTACTCTTGAATAGAGCTTTCATAGTTAAGATGAAAAACTATTATGACCAGAAGTCATAAACACCAGCATACCACGGGGTGCATGCAGGTCTCCACTTCTTTTCAACATGTATCTAAAACCTCCCCATGACTTAGTAGTAGATTTGGTAGTGTTTTTTCAGTATATTGCAGATAACACCTAGATAGTGTTCAACCTTCGGAAAGATCAGCAGTCTGATACAAATTGAATACAGCACATCTTCAAACAGGTTGAAAGATAAATGGCGGACAATTGCCCAAGGTTAAAGCCAGACAAAACAGACTGCTGATCGTGTCCTCAAAATCTTTGAAGGCTATTTCTGGGCATCTACGAAGAGCAGCGATCATGGTTTACACAATTACCATATGCGGTGGATCAGAAGGAGGACACAGACACTCTTTGAACATGTTCAAGGGTTTTTATTAAAGAGTGAGAATAAGGTCTATTTCTCCCTATTGCTATGGGTATGTTCCCTACCTAAAGAAATGAACTTGGGTGCTCATAAATAGTCAGTGAAAGTCCAAAACAAACTGTCCGCTGTCCAACACTAAGCTAACTGACCCTACCACTATATTAATAAGCATGGTCAGGCAAATGACTCCCTTTTTCTGAATTGTACTTCTTGTACCACTTGTTTCTTCGTTCAATAATTAACTTTCGGATAGTCTCTCTCGACTTGTTGGATCAACTCTTGAAGATCCCTCAGGGGATTCTTGATTCGGTTCCCCTTCCTAATGTTCAGTTTCTTGACCCTTTTTCGGTTCCTCTGATTAATATCAACAGTCTCAAAGCACTTTTGCAAAATGCCACTTTGGTAGAGAAGCAGACTTCATGGATAATTACATACTTGGTCTGGGGTTTAATTTACCCAATTGGTTTCTCTGTTTTTCACTTCATCGCATCCATTCTCTATTTTATTCCTTTGTTCATTAGCACACCCATATGTGGACTCTCCCTCTTAAGGTATTATTCTCCAGGCTCTTTCACATCTCTCTTCAGGGTTTTCTGTTTCCGTTTCTCACTTTTCTGACTTTATAGTTCATCATGTTTGTTCTGAAAACTACTGGGACAAGTTCCCCCAACTGTGTAATAATACCGGTTTGGCTGCCCATTCTCCCTGTTACCTCCTTTAGTGTCAGGAGACTTCTCTGGGTTTGGCCCACCTCTGACAACATCCTTCTCATCTTGCTTGGTTATCATTTCAATTTTTCTAGGGTTCGCGCTGTGGCCTTCGTACTCCCCCTGTCTCGATCCAGCCGGACTGTTTCTCGCAGTGGTCCTGGCGCTGTTCCACGGGTCCCTGGCCCACCATGACTCCTTTGCGGCCACGCTACAACTTCTGCTCGGCCTCTGGCCTTCTCTGCTACTGCCTTCAGGGTTCTGCAGCATCTCTTGCGTCTTCCCCTCTCTCACTTTCTTGTTGGGGTTACAGCGATTATCCTGGCATTTCTGCTCCCCTTCGTTCAATGCAGGTTTAAACAGCGTGGGCTCTGCACTTCCCTTCTGCTCCCCCGTTCTTCAGCTATGATGTTGGTAGGGGCCTTCCCCTGTGCGCAAATGCATCTCCCTCTCTCATGCTCCCCATTCAATATACGCTTGTTCTTCAACATCCTCTTCTCCGTGGATTGGAGACTTTCATTTAACGTGACAAGCTCTCTTTCTTGTGCAAATGATATGCGTTCACTTTTCTTTTATCCAGGTCTTGAGGCTTGAAACTTCTTGGCATTCCAGATGAATCCTACGTAGGCCATTTTCTGTACTGGTTTAGGGAGCTCCTCACAGTAACGCAAGTCCTTGTCTAGTCCTCCCGGTGAGGTCCTATGGAGGGTGTTGCAGAGCATACTAACCTCATTAGCCTCATACAAGCTGGGGCAGTGAGCCTCCCCCTTAGGGAGAAGGGACAAAATCCCTTGATATGTCACATCCAATTCACATTTGAATTTACCCCCTCCATGAAATCCCAGGTTAACTTCATCCTCTGCTCCACCAAATATTACCTCATGTGTCGAAGACAATTGCGCCCTTTACTTTCAGAAACACATTGCACACCAATTGAACAAGCAATCACTGGTTTTAAAATTGATTACTGCAATGCGTTTAATGCAGGTTCTCTCAAATACGTTATTAAACACCACGAAATTATTCAGAAAACTGTGGCGCATACACGAACCAATAGTTTTAGACACTGGCATATTTCTCCAATACTGAGGAGGATACACTTGCTCCCAGTAAAACCAAGTATTGTTTTTAAAATTCTTACCCTAACTCAAAGCTTTATATGGAAACTGTGCCATTTAAATGAAAGCGCCCCTTAAAAAGGCCCAGTTCTATTCATCATCTAAGATCTGACCTGTTAAATACGCAACTAATTGCTATGTTCAAAAGCTCCCACACCCTCAGCCATGCTTGCCTGGTCTTGGCCGGTAGACACTAGAATACTTCATCAGAAAGTTTTCTTGGTATCAATGAGCTTCTGATGTTTACAAAAATAATCAAAATCTTCTTGTAATTTTTTTAGTCAAGCGCTTGATGCCTTCGGTCCGTAGTGCCTTAGAACACCACAATACAATACAATACTTTACACCACCTTCTGAGTCACTGAAACAGAAGAAATAGTTCACAAAAGTACAGATGGTGTAAGGACTGTTCCTAAAGTATTGCGACACTGCAAACCAACATGAAAACTGCGGGGATAGAGCAACTGGTCACAGAAAGCAGCCATGTGGCCATATGCAAGATAAAACAACTATACAAGTAAAACAAATACAAAAAAGAGCGTTCTATTGTGGCAGAAGCAAAAACCTTTTATTTACATGTTGTGAATTATCCAGATATCTAGCGGGTACACTTCTCATTACCTATGCCGTATTGTATCTTGTTGGTTTACACAATGAGTTTGAATGTTGATATGAATGTTCTATAAAAGTTTTTCTAGAACTCCAAGTGCTGCTCTATCAATGTCAGTAATGGTGAAAAGCCAATGAAAACAGTGAAATCTGTCTCTACAGGTAACAAACGCCATGAAAATTAAGCCAAGTGATTTGTGGTGAGATGGGCATACATCAGGCATTTGGAGATGGCGAGTAAAAGAGTGAATGGCATCATTTTCTAAGCGTCCACCATGAGGTTAATCGCCCCTTGATGCTAGTCATTTCAGATGAGGGAGCAGGCACCTATTTTACTGCAACAAAAAAAATGGGTCAGGCCACCAACACAAAAGTAGGACTACCTTAAGTCAGTGACTGCCAAGACTACACTTTAGTAGTGGGAAAAGGGGTGGAGAGAGGGAATTCGGGCAGCTTTAATTTAGTTTTGGCTTCACCAGGGGTGCAGCCATTTTTACCATATTAGTTGCCCAATGTACCCTTTTTAGTAACCATTGGGGTACTAATGCATTTTGAAAAGTTCTGCTTTTCGTTTGGGGAAACCAGAGAGGCAGGTCTATGAATGGCTGTTGTGCAAACATGGGCTTACATGCAGTACACCTACTGTGTGGGTAGACCTGGGGTGTTTGGTGTTTTCTAGGGAAGGCCTTATTGACTGCCCACCAAAACCTTTGTGCAAGTGCCCTTGTAGGTGAATGGAGGGCTGGTTTAGACAGCACATGAGTTAATGGGTTTATCAAGGGAAGACCCTGGCCCTTCCTCAATTCTGCTGGGATTCTTCTAAAAGTCTGCAGGTTAACATACCTGAAGCATTTTTGCCACAAAGCTATTGCAATTGTATGATACACTTTGGCCAAACTGGCTGGGACCTTAGTTCCAGTTTTTATTTTGGCTGCTGGACATACTTCCTGGGCTGTTCATTGTCTTGCCCTGGGCCTCCTCCCTCAATGGGTGGGTTGGATAGCGTGTACTAGGATAGTTTCTTGGGCTGTTTTACCACTGCCTTTCGATGTTACCCTCCTGGTGGCAGCGCCTCAAGGTGGGTAGGTGGCCTCATCCAGAAGGTAGGTGGGACAACACCACCCTACCTCTGCTGTTCCCTCTGGGCTGTCCTGGACCGCCTCCACCATGGTTTCCTTTGTGGGAACGTTTTCTTCTGGATGGCTGCTTCTTCGTGCCCACTGTGCCTCCTTTAATCTCGTTGTCTAACAAGTCAAAATTGCATCTCTTGCATTTCAAAATTGGCAGCTCCTAAAAGTAACTTCGCTCCAAATGTACACTCTTCAAATAATCCACACCCCTTCTTTGATTAGCTATAGTGTTGATTCATATATAATAATAGTAGTATATTGCACAACAGTGTTGATTTCTTGGAACACTCATCGCAACACTGCTTCTTAAAAAACCATGGCCTCTTCTAATCTCATCCTACGTTCGTGTACACAAACCTTCCTGGAGACTTCTAATCTGTATCCCATAGCTATGCTGTGGCATGTGTACATTACTCGTTGCTTTCAATCTGTACCGTTATTGTAAACAGCAAATTTTGCCCTCCTATTGCCACTGGTTTATTATTCTCATTTCCGCACAGATGAACAGGGTATGGGGACTTCAAGCATTATTAACTGTATTCGCTAACAGAGCAACATGTCAATCTATGGGTCGCGATCAAGATAAAAGCATTGGGTGTGTGGTCACAACCAGTGGGCCTTGGCACCCTCACGTTAATTTGGCTTGGGGGTATACAAAGTTATCTGTGCCCCGTCCCCCAAATATGCTAAAAATGGCCCCAACCTAAAAGTGTCAGACACAATCTGACAGGAAAAAGAAGACCCCCACAGAACAGAAATAAACCATCGTCGCCCCATCAGCACCAGAATTTGTCTGCAGTTCAGTTTAGTCCATTAGAAAAAAATGTCATCAATTTCTGTGCCTTCAAATGATGCAAATAGAGCATGTGCACTGGAGTAAGCGCACACCCTGTTAGTTAGTATTTTCCTTTCCCGACTGCAGGATGTTGGATATTCGTACTACAATGTACACGTGTCTACAGGAGCTGTGCACACGCATTAAGAGCTCTTTGCCACAGAGTCCTCCACCATAAAGGAGATCACTGGGAGCTTTGTAGAAAGGCACCAATAAAAAGGCCACTAATGTGCGATATTCCTAGCTCCAACCCAGACTGGAGACTCCTGCCCCCCGCCCCCCATCATCTGTTACAAGGGATATTACGCCTTTAATTTCGGTTTTACAAACGTTATGTATATTATGCATAGTACCAAGACACGTACAAGCGTCAAACAATGACTGCAAACAAGTGATCACAAAGGCTCTTGTGGGTTGTGTGAATGTCTGAAAGAAGGACATCCACACATAGGGTAGTTTGCAGAGATATAAAAGTTGTGAAATGATACAGGTTCTGACTTTTATATTCACTTCAGAGTACATTCGGGCACATGTAATTCTGCATTTATAATGCACACAAGTATGCAAAGTGACATGCAATACAAATGTCAGGACTTCTAGCCCATGATTTCCTACCCCTTTGCTAAGAAAGGTGTGGATGAGGGAATGATGACCGGTGGGAAAAGTGGATTGTGTCCTTTCTGAATTCCTACCACGTAAGAGACTTATATTTTTCATACTCAACTGTAAAGGTGCGGCCCCTCAAGTAATGCAAGAAATGAGCCAAAAGTAGTCATAAATGGAATGTACAAGTTGCAAGAAAAAACAAGTTTTTATTTAAAAAAAAAAAAAACAGCTGGGAGGAAATCGAACAGTTCGGTGGAACTTCACTGGCAACCATTTCTCAACATTGTACTTTCCGGCTACAGCTTTTAAAGCAGGAAAGTTCAATTTAATTCTAACATGTTGATTGGTTGCTCGAACTTAGAACGCTATACAATGACAAATCTGATGGTTTCCTTTCTTGTGACATATAAACATACCGCCCTTTCAACATTGCCTAATGCAATAGCGCAAAACATGACATTCCAACTGGTTGGCATGGTTCATAGCGCAAGTTGATAGAACGCTAGCTGCTGATTGGGCAGTTATGTTGGAGACAGCTTCAGACAATGGCATCCCACCAAGAAGGACCAATGACCTTATGAGTGGAAATCAGCAAAGGCAAAACTTTGTTGCTTTCCCCAGAACACTGCACTCCCCTAACCCTGAGCGGATCACTTAGCCTCTCGGCCCTGCTTGCTGCCCTCCCCCCGTTTCAATAAATGTTGCCAACGCTGGACCAAACCTTCTAGTTATCTTCTCATAATGACCAGCTGAAAGGAAAGAACATGTGTGTGTGGGGAGGATGGTGAGGGGTGTGGGGGGATTAAATAAATGCTGTTAGAAAGGAATTCCTTCTATTTATTTATTCTATCACACACTTATTTCCGATCCAAATGTCTTGTGATCAGTGGGGATGCTGTTGCTTCCACCGTAGTTCTATATTTTGGCAGTGCCGTGCTCTGAGCCCTCTCGTGCATCATACCGAGTCCTTCTCGATCACTGTGTATTCATTAGTTTATCATCTTGGAAGGCATCTGCTGTCTGAAGAGCAATTTCATGCCCATGAGAAAATGCTCCCTTGCAACAATTAACTGGACTTGTTTGGCATTCCTGTCCATCCTGACCTTCGCTCCATGAGCTTTTCAGCCCAACATTAAATATAAAATTCAATTAAACGACGACCACAGCCTTTAGCTATACCATGATCCTCTGCCCCCCAAAAAAGGCCCAAAACCTCAGGATTATCTTTCATTCCACACTTTCCTTCTCTGCCCACATAGCTGATGTCTCAAAAAAGTCAAACTTCCTACTGCACCTCCTCAGAGGTACTCTGCCTTCCCTCTCCTTCCGCTCACTGTTTCCCAAGCTCTGGTTCTCTCTAGGTTGGACTATTGCAACAGCCTCTTTCTAAATCTTCCTGCCTCTACTCTCCGCCCTTTGCAACTTATCCAGAACAGGACTGCGAGACTTGTCCTTGGCCTCAAATCCTGGGATCGTACCTTTCCAGCTCTGAAATCTCTCCATTGGCTCCCAGTGGTTTCAAGGATTAAATTCAAAACCCTCTGCATTATCCACAAGGCTTTCTGGGGCCTGGGTCCAACATACCTTCAGCTATCCCTCCACAAATACCTCCCCTCTCGAGCTCTCCGCTCCTCTTCCTCCAATTCCCTCTGCGTCTGCCGTTTTTCAAAGAAACGTGCTGGGGGTAGATCTTGGTCTTCGGCTGGAGCCTCCTTATGGAGCAACCTGCCTGCCACTCTAAAGCTTGAGGAGAACCATCTCCGGTTCTGGAAGCACCTCAAGACCTTCCTCTTTGCCTCTGCCTTTGCCCCCTCCTCCCCTGCTGATCTGGTCTCCCTTGGCACCGTGCACCTGGCCACCCTCTGTCCTTCGGGCCCAGGTACCTGCTTACCCTGCCACCCTCATACACTGCCTCCGGGCCATCCCTTGCACTGGGATCTGTATCTGTACCCATACAATCCCCTGCTCTCCTTTTTTTTTCCTACTGCACTTATCAGACTTACCCAGTCTGCTGCCTTAAACCAGCACTTGCCACTTGCTGGCTGCACTACCATTGTTTGTTGCCTTTATTATTTATTTATTAATTTATTATTAGTTATCTGTTTTTTCTCCTTGCTCTGCAATCTCCTTTTCTCCCCCCTTCCATGCACTTCAACCCCTCCCCCTCAAGAGCTCTATTGTTTTCTTGCATGCTTTGTTGGTGCCCATGTTGGTGCTCCCCTTGGATTTGAAACATAAGGAGATTGTGTGAGGGCCATTAGTTATACTGGTTGCTTATTTTCGTCAATCCAGGACGCTACCTGGACATTGCTTTCCTAGATGCAAAAAAATGCACTGTTACTATGTGCAGCTACTTCTTTTGAAAACCCCACTAATTCTTGCATCCTACCAACCCTTCCACCCACTCATTATACAAAACTGCACCCTCTATATGCAGCCCTGGCATCGTTCTACACCACAGAAATGCATGACCTGTTTCAGTCTCACAGGGCAGTGTGTGTTGCATTGTAAATTATATTTCCCTCATTTCTCCCTGCCGTTGTTTCAAACTGTACTACCACTTCCTTGGTTTCTTCCTTTTCTGCCATTCGTTTGAATTTGATATAATTATCCTCAAACAACATTGTGCCCTTTTTGAACCACTGTCCTTGGACCTTGTGTCCCTGAAATAGCCTCAGAATTTTGCATAAACACAGGTGAACTAAACAGTGTGCTGTCTGTGTTGATAGTTCCTGGGGGGTAAAGAGTTTGGATGTTCCCGTTGCATGTGAGATAAGGGAGCAGACATAACACGCATCATTTGCCCTCTCTCTTCCCACTGCCCGCATGGGGTTATACCACATGTTGGTGTGATGCTCTCATCTACCGTTGCCAACACAACTTGGATGTTAATACCAACCTTTTACTTATGATCACAGACATATTAACAGTTCTTGCTACATCTACATCAACGGTGGGACAGGTTAACAAACCCCATTCTATTTTAAATAAAAGGGAGTGAAAAAAGAAAACCAGAAACCATAATACATAATTCCTAAATTTTCACATTCCTCCAGGTACTCTGTTCTGTGGGGTGGAGCAAAAATGGTGTGGCCTCCTGAAAATACAAAATGGATGTTAACAACGTAACAGTCAGATGGTGTATACTTTCTTTTACTCTCCCCCCGGGTCTTCTCTTGGAAGGGAGGTGTTGACTTTGTCCTTGCGGACGTCCATGATATGGATCCTTAACCACCAGCCTGACACTGGGCTCATTGCATTTTGTTGTTAGGTTCTTAATGAGGATCTTCTCCCCCTGATACAGTGGTGGCTGCTGCAGTAGGGACTCTTCCTCGTGTGGTGTTGGAGTTTCTGCAGATGATGCAGCCGCCTGGCTTTTGTAAGGTGCAACCTATCTTGATATACATTTTATGGAATTAAGTTCTTTAAGATACCCCTGAAATTCCTCCCCAAGAATGTCTGCAGAGCTGTGAGCATCCGAGATTGCAAGCACCGCTCACTCTTGCACATATAATCTCCTACCTGTAACAATCTTGTGCAGAGTTAAGTGGTGATCACAGCCAGGCTGGTTACGCAGAGCAAACAATGCAAGCGGCAAGCAGTGCAGCCAGCTCTTGTGAAGCGTTTCACACATCTTTGCAAGGCTTTCTTTAAGCAATGAGGGCGGCATTCAGAGCATAATGTGTTTTATGCCCAATAGGGAAGTTCAAACTCTGAAGCGGTAGTTGAAAAAATGTGGTCTACTGTCGAACCTAAACACCTCACAAACACTGCAGCACGGGAAAATCTCACGCACTAGAAATGTAGCTGCTGATTTGGCATCAGCATGGGCACACGGTCCTACCACCTCAAGGCCACAGGAGAATGAGCCCACCACAACAAACAAATAGCGAAAGCTGTTACATCGGATAATCATATCTATGAAGTCGATATCGGAACGGCCCAGAGGGGCGTGGCAGGGTTGCTTTTATTGTTCTCAGTGTGTGCCCAGCTGTGTACCGCTGGCAGGTCACACGGTTGATGAATTCTGCCATGTCTTCCTGTAAATTTGGAACAAACCATGGTTACTGGAGGTCGGCTAACAAAATACTCTTTGGATGAGTGCGCTGGGTAATGCAGTTTATCCAAGGCAAGCGCAATCAACTCCTGGGGCATTACGGGCTTCCCTGTACTGCTCTCTCTCCATATTAAATCTGTGGGCAATAGGGAGCACCCTCTCTTTGTCCATATGCCCTGTTTTCACTGCAGGGCATGTCCCTGTAGGCGTATTATCTGGGCCACGGGCAGAGCATTATAAGGGTATGTGAGAGGTATTAGTTGCCATGAAATGTTTGTGAACATGGGAACTCGTTCTGTAACGTGTGGTAAACATGCTGCTTCTTTAGCTGCTGTCTCCACTGCATCATTAGCCAGGGAAATTAAGTCTGTACATTTGGTGTGCGCTGCGCATATCACAACTGTTAGTGCTAACGGGAGGAGCAGCACCACTATTCATTTTTTAAGTACATTTTCATGTTGCACTGGTGTGCCATCACTTTTCCTGAATCCTCTCCTCTTCCATCTCAACAATCCTGAGTGCACTGTGGATGTGACATATGCTGAATCTGAATAGATGATAACATTGCTTCAATATTTCTATTGCCTTTATTAATGGCTCCAGTTCTGCTGATTGTGCAGAATAGTGTTGGTCAGTCCTAATTTTGAGACGTCTTCAAACTCCCCCTCCTCATAGTGTACTACGGCTGCCCCCATGTGTCGATAGCTAGAGTTCTGATTGATCGTCGACAACCCGTCAACAACAAGTATCTCTTCTCCCTCTAAGGAATCTCTTTTAACTGTAGTGCAATCGTCTAATGTGTCTTGGTAGGTAGTACAGTCATGCACATAGTCCACTAGCTCAATGAGAAATGTAGATGGATTAACAATGTGGCATCTCACTATGTTAATGGAATGATTGTACAGTATAATCTCAGACCCCAAAGCTCGTTGGTAAGGGTATACTTAGATTTGTCCAATATGATAAATACTGCTTGCTCCACATAGAGCGTCACTTGACAGCCCATAGTGATCGTGGATGATTTCTGTATAGCAAACAGTGCTGCTACGAGTGCCTGTTCACATAGAAAGTGTTCCTGCATGACTGGGTCTAGATGACCACTATAATAAGCCAATGTCTTGTATCCTTGTGAGGTCTTCTGGGTGAGGACAGCCATCACCTGACCATTAGAATGGGAGAAAAGAAAAAACTCTTTAACCCCCAGAGGAGGGCTTGGTGTAAGTGGAATAATCTTGTATACCTCATCAGCCAATAGTGTCAGGAGTGTTACTGAATCCTCTCTGCACTGCTCTTCGGTGATGTTTCACACTAAGATCAATGTATTAAATCACTGTGCTAGGCGTCTGCAAGTTCCCTAAATCCATTTGTAGTACGCTATTGAACACTTGGGGATTCGCAGTACCCTGTGTTCTAACCTGGTCCTGCGGTAAGTAAACCTAGTGAGGTACTGAGTCTGGGTGCAATGGAATTGAGAAAAATGCATTCTTTAAATATATCACTGTGAAATACGTTGCTCCAGTGGGAATCTTACACAAAATGGTGGCTGGATTCGGCACAACCGGAAACTCTGCCTCTACTATTTTATTTATAAAGGCAGAGGACATGAATCATCCTTCAAGACTCTCCTTTCGCTTTCTTTACAAGGTATATGGCAGTGTTACATGGAGATACTGATTTCTTAATAATGCCTGGTCACCACAGAGCCAAAATGGTTTCATAAATTCCCTTGTCCGCTTACTGTGACAGGGGGTACTGTTTTACTTGGGGAAAAATTGCCCCTTTTCTCACCTTGATGCGGACGGCCCCTATTCCCTTCAGCAAGATGACATGGGGGCCCGCTGGGGCTTATTTCTCTGGGCACCTTTTTAAAATCTTCTTGCAAGTGTGCAGATAATGCCTTTGTTATGAGTATTTTCTGGGGAACCTCTCTGTAGTCTACAACCAACTGACATGGTATGCATATTTGAAACACCATTTCCCCTGCGTCATTGTCATCTGTAAAGAGCTGTTCATCTGTCAAGTCTGTCAACTGTTGTGTTGGGTCAACACATAAGAGAGTGCACCATTCAGTACCTTCATAGTTTGTGTCCTGCAAAACCACCATGACTTTCTTTGTGAGTGCTGCTTCTAAGTGGATTATGATAGTGGTGCCCGGTGCTACTTCCTTGTACACTGATGGTCTCAATAAAAAATTAAGTGGGTAATCAAAACGTTTGGTCTTAATCCTGGACACCCATCCTAACAAGACTTGTACTCCATAATGGAATAACTCCAGGTAGATTGGTGTACCTCGCAAAGTGTTGTGTGCGGGGAATGCTTTTATCAGTGCTGCGACCCGTTTGTCATAGATGACTAGAGTGGAACACACAATACCCTTTTCTGAAAACGAATTGGTCAAGTTTAGTTTGTCTTGGCTTATGTGTTGATTGTCATTTCTCATGAGTACAGCAAAGTTGCTACAATGTCTATGGTAAGAGGTAAATCTTCAGTGATTGGAATAGCTACAACAGCCCCAGAAAAACCCTGCGTGTCTTACTTTGTCCGACATTGGAAACCTTCCCTCCCTAATACAGGACTTGGTAGCTCCTATGTCAACCAAAAATGAAAATTCCTTGTTGCCCATCTTCACTGCATCCTCTGGTTCCTCTTCTGGGTCTACAGTTACTAAAAGGACTGGGCACGTTAGAGCTCTCTGTGGGCTGTCCTACTGGGAGGTCGTAGATGTCCTTGGGAATGAAAAAGGGCATCCCCTGAACACTGTCACTCCTGTGTAGTATGGTAATGCATTCTGTGGTAACAAATTACTGTCCCATTGGTAGGCCGATGTTTGTGTTTGTGATTGTGCTTGGAGGGCCTTCTGTTGTGGGTAGTGGGGCAACTGGTGTTGCTGAATAGTGCTTTGTGGAGCTTGTGCTACTGGGGGCAGCTGATGCATTGTGTGCTGAACATTTGTGGGAAACAGTACTTTTATCTGCAGGGGCTGCATCTGTCGCTGTGGGGGCTGCATCTGCGGCTGTGGGACACAAGAGTCTGATATGCTGCAGGTCCACCCTGGTCATAGGGTGATTGGGGTCTGATTCTCATTCTGAGTACATTCTCATGCAAAGTGTCCCACCTTCCCACAAATAAAACACAGACCTCCAAACCTGGGTGTTACCCCCCCCATATCCAAATCCCTTCTCTATCTGGAAGTTTCCCCTTCCTTGTGGAAAATACCCTCCTTGTGGGAAATATCCACCCTGTGGGCCATAGCCCCCCCTTGCTGATAATACCCTTGCAGGTAATACTCTCCCACCTGGACATACACTCCCTGTGGATAACACGCCTCCTGCTGTACGAACCCTGGATGTGTCCCCCCCCCCCCGCACGGCACTTAACTCGGGTTGCCCTGGAGCGGTATTTGTAATTACTTCCCCTTCCATGCTGAATTTAGCCAATTTCTTTTGTATCAGTTTTGCTTCGGCCTTTAGTGCGTGCTCTGCTTTCTTTTTCTCCTTATCCTGCTTCGCTAAGGCACTATGTGTGCTTGTATTTCGGCCCATCCTTTTGTCTCAATTCCTACCACCTTCCTCAACTCTGCTTGCACATCTGTGGGGAGACCGCTTGATAAAATGCGATAGAAAACAGGAAGGTTCATATCCTATGGCTGTTGTGTCTCCAACCTTCACATCTTCTGTACCTGCTGAATGTATAGTGCAGTGTCCTCATCTGGTCTCATAGTACGTGCTAAAATAGACTGCATGTCTGAGGTGTCTGGATACATGTCACTTAATACTTTCCATGTGTCCTCAACTGTTATTCAATGGCATGCCGTCATGGGCACAACTGCTCAATGTTACCCCCTCATATCCTGCCCGTTCCCGAATTCCATCCGCCTGTTCACTCATTAAAGAGTTGAATAAGCATTTCAAATCGCCTATAGCAAAGGTAGTCCCTGCTGTCTTTTTCTCTAGGGCCTATATCCATTTGCCGGTCTATGAGAGACAGAAAGCTGTTTATTACAATTTCCTTATCCATATTTGCCCATGGTAAAAACTGGGGTCCCCCTCAACCTTTCTGTAATAGGGGGAACTGCTTTGAAGGTTGCAATATGTTGCCCCCCCTTTGCTCTACTTGCTACTGCTATCCTGGGTTGTCGTTTCCTAAGTCGTTTGGACAAATCTCTGCCCCTCTTTCCCTCCCTCTCCCCTCTCTTGCCCTTTCCCTCTCTCTATCATCGCCTCAAATGATCATATCTCCTCCTGCTGCCTCCTCCCCCTCCTATTTGACAGTCAGCTGCGGAATCACTATCCACTATCCTATGCGTCATTTCTTGTCATGGGTGTGTTGCACATGTGAGTGAAGGAAGGGAAACGTGTTATGTCTTGTACAAGTGCAGGCACTGAATGAGGTCACAGATGGAATGTTCTGTAGTGCTGGAATGTTTTTGTGGTAGGACTGTTCCACCCATGGCAGTTATAGATGCAGCCTGGCTAGTGGGAGCCAGTTGGCTTCCCCTCTCTTGCTCCTGTCCTTGTTACTTACCTCTAAAGCTATTACATGAAGAATATGAATAAAGGAACTTGCCATACCTTACCTGCTGCCTCAAGGACTTTCATTCTTAACAACTGGTGACGAGCTGGTCCTAGATACGGGCACCTCTTGGGTTCTAAAGTGGGGAGTTCCAATGCTGAACTTGGTTTAATGTCCAATTTAAATGTTTTTCCTGTCATCTAGGTGTCTGGTGTGATTGCTGCACACCACCCACCTGTTCGCCCTTGTAAGCTCCCCCAAATCTTCTTTCAATACGCCCTCTGTCTTTGCATGCTCTTCCCCATCTCTGAAAGTAGTGCATTACTAACAGCGTCTGCTGCTGCGGGGGTAGAAGCCCTGTTACTGGAGGTACCCGCTAAGGTAGTCGTACTAGCCCCTGTTTTCGTCTTGGTCACCCTTTTTTCAGCTGGAGGTACATGACAGGGGTTGGTGTAGCATGCCGCGGGTTGCAATGCCGGAAAGAACCCATAAGGGAGCGTGGCTGATGGCATGGTAATCGTTTCATTACTGTCAACTACCATTTTGGCGGGCACTTCCTCATCCTCCCCCACATTTCTGCACAATTCTAATATGCTTGGTCTACTCTACAGTTTTTCCCCTTTTTGTGTGGCCAATATGTGTACATTTGCTCTACAATATCCCTTTCAAAGGTACCCACTCCGGGCCAAGATATGAACATTTTTCCTGCTGTGCCCTGTACCCACTCTATGTGGTACCCTATTATTTAATCTCTATACTGTTGCAATTAACTGCACAAGTGCTCTAATGGAGTTTCCATAATACTGATTAACCCCATCCCTCCCCACAGAGAATCCACCAACACTGTTCTAACAGGGTTGTGTATCCCCACACCTCTGCGCCCCAGTCATAACCGAATTTCGTAAAACTTCAATCGTATTACAACAGTTGCCCAACTCCCAAAGACAATTTTGAAAACCTCCAATTTGCAACCTGTTTCTTTCACTGTGCCACCACTCACACATTATCCTCTGTCACCACACGCCTTGCCCACTTCCCACACCAACGAAATCAATCCTCTCACTTCAACACACTTATACCCACACCACCTTAACGACTAATACAATCCTACAACTTTTCAAGAAATCCATTATATTTCTACAAACATAAATCCCCTCACCTACACAAAAACAAAATTCACTCCTATATACAACAATAATATGCTCTTGCTCCCACTAATTGGGCCAACATAAGACTAATATTCTACCTCTACACAGCGCTGTCTTTATTCTCATAAGAGATCTTAAACCAATTAAAAATTTTATCGACTTATGATGTCATCTTTGCTCCCAACGGAGGAGTTCCCTTCAATATCTCATCCAGTGTTTACAATAGTACAAGGCGCCTTCTTTCCACTCAACGGAAAAGATCCCGTTCAATCCCCTCTACCTACCACTATAAAAAACAAAACATGCACAATGTTATCTTTTCATGCACTATTACGGTCACGTGCTCTAGGACCTCAGAGTCCCCTCGATGCCCAGTCTCCCCTCAAATGCGCACACCACCCAGATCACGGTTGGCCCATGGGTTCAGGTAGACTTTTGGGAAACTTGGTGCATGCAAAACCTCCTTGCTTAGTGCACTCGATCTGGCCTCTGCAGGCCAGTGCCACGCCCCCAAGGTGTGCAGCCGGGAGCCCCCAGCCTCATCGGGCAACGGAGATCTCACAGGGGCCTCTAAACATAAAGGTGTGGTCCCCCAATTAATCCAAGACATAATCCAAAAGTAGTCAAAAATAGAGTGTGCAAGTTGCAAGAAAAAACAGGTTTTTATTAAAAAGAAACAGCAGAAAAAGGAGAAAAATAGACAGCTCAGTGGAACTGAACTGGAAACCATTTCTCAACATTGTACTTCTGGGCTACACCTTTGAAAGCAGAAAATCGCAACAATTAGTATAATTCTAATATGTTGATTTGTCTCTCAAAATTGCTATATATTGACAAATCAAACTTGCAGTTTCCTTTCTCGTGGCAAATAAACATACCGCCCCTTGAACACTACCTAATGCGATAATATGCCCAAAACATGACACTCATTGGTTGGCATCGTTCTTAGCGCAAGTTGATAGAATGCTAGGTGCTGATTGGGCTGTTATGTTGGAGACAGCTTCAGACATGGAAATCAGTGAGGGGAAAACTTTGTTGCTTTCCCTCGAACACCGCCCTCCCCGAGCCCGGACTGGATCACTTAGCACCTCGCCCCCTGCACCTGCTCGCTCCCCACCTCCTGTGTCGATACATGTTGGCAACTCTGGACCCAACCTTCTATTTATCTTCTCATATAGTTATCCTCTCATGATGAACAGCTTCATGGAAACATGTGTGCGGCCCTGCTGTTAGAAATGAATTCTTTCTATTTATTCATTCGATCACACACATATTCCTGATCCAAATGCTGTGGTCAGTGGGGGCGCTGTTGCACCCACCTTATATCTATATTTTGGCAGTGCCACGACCTAAGCTCTCTCATGAATAATACTTTGTCCTTCACGATCACTGTGTATTCATTAGTTTATAATCTGGGAAGGCACCTGCTTTCAGAAGAGCAACTTCTTGCCCATGAGAAAATACTCCCTTGCAACTATTAATTGGACTCCGTTTGGCATTCCTCCATGAACTTTTCTGCCCAACAGTAAATATAAAATTAAATTAAACGATGACCACGGCCTTCCGCTAAACCAGGATACTCTGCAACGTTCAACACTAGCTGGCTCCAATATGGCCATCCTCTTGCTCCCTGCAGCAACTAACAATTCTAATGAATACAGTTCCACCTACATAAAGAAACAAGCCCCCACCTACCTGCCCTTTTAACATAACAATATAAGTGTGCTAACCCAAGTTCCCTCTAATTATGTATGTAGGATTATGATATATGGGATACATTACTCACAGTAATCGTATTTCTGATGCTTGTATCTGCTTAGAGTCACATGCTGTTCATAGGCCGACATCTAGTGGAAGCTGCGGAGTATTACAGTTTGTTTTTCGAAACTCAAAAATTGGGTGTCGACACAGGGCGTGCCAGTAATACTATCCCTAGTGTGACGTCCACTGTACCCATGATCCCTCACGTGTCTAGGACCCTCAGATTGTATTTTTTCTGACATGAGGTAGCATGAGGAGTAGCGCGAGTACAGATGATCCAAGCAGATAGAAGATAGATAAGATAAGACTACAAGCATCCATGTGCCTTCTCTCAGAGGGGAGGAAGGGTGGGTCGCATGTGAATCTAATCAGATGCAAGCATCAGAAATACGATTACAGTGAGTAATGTATCCCTTCTGAGGCTTGTGGAATCTGCTTAGATCACATGCTGTGCATAGATTAGCGAGCAGTGTTAGAAGGAGGTGGGATTTGAGAAGGGTCATGAGCAAATAAATGTCTTAGACCCGCTTGTCCCACTTGAGTATCTGTCTTGGAATGGGTGTCAATGCAGTAGTGCTGAGTAAAAGTGTGAATAGAGCGCCAAGTAGCTGCTTTGCAAATGGTGTCAAGGGGAACATTTGCAATGAAAGCCAGAGTGGCCCCAATGCCTCTTGTTGAGTGGGCTCTGCGCGTAAAAGGCAAAGTTTTGTCAGAAAGAGAGCAACAACTGGATACAGTTGACAATCCACTTGGAGATGGCACCCTTAGAGGCGCGATCTCCCTCTTTGCCTGTGGCTACGGAGACAAACAGTTGATCTGTTTTCCTAAGCGGTCTGGTCTTGTTTACGTATTAAAGGACCGCCCTACGCACATCTAGGGTGTGTAGTTTAACCTCAGCCAAGCTTTGTGGGTTTTGGAAGAAAGCCGGAAGCTCGATGGACTGGTTTACATGGAATTTAGAAATAAACTTCGATGAGAACCTAGGGTGTGTCCGTAAAACCAGCTTGTCCTTATGAATAGTAAAGAAAGGATCCTGCACTGACAGGGCCTGAATTTCACTGACCCTTCTTATGGATGTAATGGCTACTAAGAAGGCAGTTTTATAGGTCAGGTGTTTGAGACTTGTCTTATGCATGGGCTCGAATGGAGGGCCCATGAGTTTAGATAGCACCACGTTCAGGTCCCATCCTGGTGGTGGGTTAGATATAGGAGGATGAAGTCTCTTTACTCCCTCCATGAAGGCTTTAACCACGGGTACCTTCCACCATGACACCTTGCTATGTGAGGTGGTGTACGCTGACAGTGCTGCCAGGTGTACCTTTAGTGAGTTGAAAACCAACCCTGCATCCAGCAGGTGGAGCATGTATGTCACGATTGTGGAAGGAGTGCAATCAACTGGGTTGATTTGTTTATACTGGCACCAGATAACAAATCTCTTCCATTTGTCGAAGTAGCAATGCCTTGTGTTCGGTTTCCTAGACTCTTTTAGGATGTCCATACACCTCTGTGGTAAATTGAGATCTCCAAACTCTATGACCTCAGGAGCCATGCTGCTAGGTTCATGGAGTTGGGTTGAGGATGCAACTTCTGACCTGGGTGCTGGGACAAAAGGTTGTACCAGGCCGGGAGTTTGATGGGATCGCACACTGAGAGTCTGCGTAGGTGTGGAAACCACGGTTGTCTCGCCCACATGGGAGCAACTAGGACGAGCGTCATCGACTCTGTTCATCTTGTTCACCACCTTCCTAATGAGAGGAGTTGGTGGAAAAGCGTACGCAAACATCCCTGACCAGTTCATCCACAGGGCGTTCCCCAGTGAGTCTGGTTGGGGAAACCTGGATGCGAATCCTGGGCACTGTGTTTTCGCTTGTGGCAAATAGGTCTATAGTGGGGAAACCCCACTGAGAGAAGAGATCTTCTACGATTTCTCTGTGTAGACACCATTCGTGTTCCTCCGGAAGGGGATCTCTGCTGAAAGCGTCCGCTAGAGAATTGAGATCCCCTGGAACATGTTGAGATGACAGAAAGATGTTCCGTCTGAGTGCCCATATCCAAATTTTCTGGGCAAGTCTGGACAGATTTGGCGAACAAGTCCCTCCTTGCTTGTTCAGGTAGAACATGGCTGTCGTGCTGTCCGTCCGGATCTGCACCGACAGGTTCAGTAGGTGGGGCTGGAACGCTTGAAGTGCTCTGAAAACTGCCAGAAGCTCTAGCAGGTTGATGTGGTTCTTGGCCACTGTGTGAGACCAGAGACCCTGAGGTGTGTGGTGGAGATGGTGAGCTCCCCATCCTGTCAGGCATGCGTCCATCGTGACTACTGTCTGTATCTCTGGATCGTAAAAGGGATTCCCCTTGGATAGATTGTCTCTTGTCCACCAGTGGAGGCTTTGTACAAGTGTTGGCGAAACGACCACTAGATCGTCCCACTGACCACTTGCTTGAGACCACAGTTTCGCCAACCATTGTTGCATGGGACGCATGCGCAGGTGCGCGTGGGGGACCAGTTAAATACATGACGCCATCATGCCCAGCAAACGCATTGCTTTGCGTACTGTTATCTGGCGACCGGTTTGATATTGTGGAATTTGCAGTATTATATTCCGAATTCTTTCCTCTGAAGGAAAAGCCAACCCCTCTTGAGTATTTATAACAGCTCTTAGGAACTGCTTGGAGGTGCTGGGCACCAGACTTGATTTTTTCTCATTTATGGAGAAGCCCAATTCGAAGAGGAGGTCGATAGTTCTTTGAAAGTTTGTCCTGCAAATTACTGGGGTCTCCCCCGTGATGAGCCAGACGTCCAGATAAGGGTACACTGGGATTGCCTCCCTGCGTAGGTGTGCTGCCGCCACCGCCAGTACCTTGGTGAATACCCTTGGAGCCGAGGCTATCCCGAAGGGCAGTACCTTGAACTCGTAGTGCTGACTGTCCACCTTGAAGCGCAGATATTTTCTGTGCGCTGGGAACATGGAAATATGAAAATATGAAAATAGGCATCTTTCATATCCAATGTTGCCATGTAATGTCCCTTTTTTAGGAGGGGAATTACCTCTTGGAGGGTAGTCATGCGAAATTTTTGGGGCTTGACATACTTGTTTGCAGGCCGTAAATCCAATACTGGGCGCATTGTCAAATCTTTTTTTGGCACAAGGAAGTTGAATAAATACCCTCGTTTACCTGGTGTCCCGGGACGAGTTCTATTGCGTCCTTTGCGAGAAGATTTTCGATCTCTTCGAGTAGGATCTTCTGGTGGTCTAAGGAGTGTATTCTTTGTCGTGGAGGGTGGTTTCGGGGACGCTCTAGGAGTTCTATGAAGTATCCTGCGGACACTGTGGACAGCACCCATCTGCCTGATGTGATCCCTTCCCAAGCTTGGGTGAAGATGGAAATGCGTCCCCCTACTGGGGATGCGTGAGAAGGGACCCTGAACAGAGCGTCACTGTTTTGGTGGAGGCGTGCCCCCTCCTTTATTGGGACTGCCTCTACCCCTACCACAACCTCTTTTGTTACCCCTGCCATAACTCTGGGTAGACTGCTGGTTAGAGTTCCATGGAGTACCCTGGCCTTGGGAATAGTTTGAGCCTCTTTGGGAGTTTTGTCCGCGAGGCCGACGAAATTGCCATTCCCTCTCTGGTTAGGGCGTTTGTTGGTTAGTTGCCCTAGGGACTTGAGTGTCTCGTACTCGTCCTTGGCATTCTTCAGCGCGTCCTCGACTGCCTTTCAAACAATAGATCCGGCTCCACTGGCTTATCTATCAATGATGCTTGGGTCTCTGCCTTGAAACCAGACTGCCGTAGCCAAGCATGTCTCTTGATGACCGTGCTCTCAGCAATTAATCTGCCGGCGTTATCCGCGCCATCAAAGGTTGATTTTAAAATGCAACTTGACACGGCTCTCCCCTCTGCCGAAACTCGTGCCAATTGGCTTTTTAAGGGTTCTGGGCGGAGTCAATGAGAGCCGCGACTTCTTCCCACTGGTGGCAGTTGTAACTAGCCAGCAGGGTGGTGGAGTTTGCAATCCTTGCCTGGTAGGCGGAAGTGGAGGCTACTTTCCTGCCCAAGCCATACATCTTTTTGCTCTCCTTGTCGGGGGGAGCTTCGGACAATGACAAGGGTGTTCCCGCCCTCTTATGGGTGTTTGTAACAACCAGGGAGTCCGGTTTGAGATGTCCCCTTATGTATAGTGGGTCGGATTGGGCTGCCCTGAAAAGCTTTTCAATTCTGGGGTTTACTGCCCTAGTGAGATTGGGGTTAACAAGGGAAGGGTCTATCCTCCTTTGTATCGACTTAAGTATAGGGATGGCCCGAGCAACAGGTCTCCTTTCTCCCACCAGTTCCTCTGCAAAGTCCCTCTCTTCCTGAGCACCTTGGGTGTCAATGTGGAAGTGCTGTGCCGCTCTGGACATGACCTCATTCAGGAGAGGCTGGTTGTCGACAGGGGAGTCAGTAACCCTGGGCTCTTTCTCTACTGGGGAATCTACCCTGTATGTATCTGGGTCGTCCTCTTCCTCCTCTTGGTCCTCATCATCCCCATAATAGCCGGTCCCAGTTTGTTCTTCGAACATGCCCACGTCAGGATCCTCAACAAAGGATGGATCTTCCTGGTATTGAGAATATGGCTGTATATAGAAGGTGTCTGAAGACTGAGTTGGTGCTTCACCCCGGGATTTCCTACTTGGGGGTATTGGATCCTTAGAGTCTGAGGGAGTTGACCCTTCTGGGGTATAAGAGAGAAAGTGTTCCGGGTTCTTTGCGTAGAAATCTGCCAATGATGACATCCTTGACATTACTCTGTCTATGTTATCACTGGACCATTCCCTTGAACTGGGAATAACTCTTTCCTGGAGTGCTTTCCCTGTTTTATCCTGACTAGACCTACTGGTTTCAGCAGGGGTCTTAGGGACTACAGACTGAGATTTGTCCTGGCTAGACCTACTGGCCTGAACAGGGGACTTAGAGACAGGAGATTGAGACTTGTCTGTCTGTTTAGGTGGAGTAGAATGTAGTTAAGGAGTGGAAGTAGGCTGGGACTGCTTACTTCGTTGTTTTCCCCCTCCCCGTGGGTGGAAGAGTGCTTCCCCGATTTTTGGGCCCTATCAGAGCTTTTCGATGCCTGGCATCGAAATTCGAGGGTAGAGTCCCTGTCTCTGGAGAGTGTAAGGGATTCGGTAGCAGCCTTATCGCTGCCTGCAGACGCCGACTCATGGAGTGCGGCTTGGAGGTAGAGGTCGGCGTCGTCCTCTCAATCACTAAAGGAAGCGAGGCACTTTTAGCAACAGTGGAGGGTTGCTTGGTGTCATGAGGCGATCTCGAACGCGAACGCCCAGAGGACACCGACTCGGTGGACCATTCTCTACGTGCCTCTTTCCGAGAGCTCGACGTGCGCGTCGAGTCTCGGTTGGAACTTTGTTTGCTGGAAGTGGTGTGGGTAGCGCTCGTGTCGCCGGGGGTCTTCCCCATAGCTGCCCTGCCAGACAACCTTCCGAGGTCGGGGACTTGCGCTTGGCTGTCCATCGACGCCACATTGCCCTCGCCGTCCGAAAGTATGGCATCGCTGAAGGCACCCTCTGCGGTCATGGCCTCTTGTCGCCTGGCGTGGTGGGCCCAACACTTTGTCAAACGGCCCTTAAGGGTCTTCGGTTTAAACCGACTGCACGCTCTGCAATTCGCCTGGGGGTGGTCCCTCGGCAAGCAGAGGTTACACGTGGCGTGTCTGTCAACCCAAGGATACTTGCGGTTGCACTTGGGGCAAAATTGAAAAGGCGTACCCTCCATACGCACCCTGTGGCAGCGGGCTGGGAGTGTAGGAATATAAGTAATGTACTTATATTAATCAGAGTGTAGGATATGTGCCATCCCCCACTCTCCCTACTTGCAGGGCCGGGCCAGAGGACTTCCGAGGCTCGGGCCGAGGCCAGAGGCCTTCCGAGGCCCAAATCCGTTGCTGTAGTCCGACGGTTGAATTTCCTCCGATCCGGCGTTGAGTGTCGATGTTCGGAGACTCGACGTAGAGGTGGAATAAACGGGGAAATATATAACAATATTAGCAAAATCTGACTAAGTCAGGGAACTCCGCTCAGTGCTTCCGACCAGCAAGGCGGAAAAAAACAATCTGAGGGTCCTAGACGCGTGAAGGATCATGGGTACAGTGGACGTCACACTAGGGATAGTATTACTGGCACGCCCTGTGTCGACGCCCAATTTTCGAGTTTCGAAAAACAAACTAATACTCTGCAGCTTCCACTAGATGTCGGCCTATGCACAGCATGTGATCTAATCAGATTCCACAAGCCTCAGAAATATACGGTAGTGGTCATGTAGTTATGGTTAAGTTGCAGTTTTCATAGGAAGAGCACTTTTTGGGCAGCTTATAACTTTACTCTCCCTGGACGAATCCTCACTAAATTTTGAAAAAAAAGTATACGGCCCACTCTGAATTATTTTTGTTGCAAAGTTTGGTGAGGATTCGTCCAGGGGGGGGGCGTCAAAGTTATAAGGGGGGTCCCAAAACTTCTTTTTTTCCCATAGACTGAATGGGGAAAAAATGTTGCTCATGCCTACAGCCCAAGCCGCTGGACGGATTTTTACCAAATTTGGACCAGGAGCAGCGGCTTGGTCCCGAAAGCGTGCTTTTGCAAATTTGGTGAAAATCCGTCCAGTATTTTTTTTTAAAATGACCAAAATGTAGCTCACAAAAATTAGTGATATCTGTGTTCGGTCCGTAGACAGACTTCCCTGTTCGCTCCGCGGACAGAACGGGGATTGGGTGAGCGGCTTGTGTGATGTCCGCGGACATCTGACGTGCCCTCCCATTGGCTGCGGTGAAGCGTGCAGTGCGTCGTATTTTGAGAGACGCCCGCCATCTTTGTTTGTCGTTTGAGGAGCGGGATCTGCAGCCTGCATAGTAAGTTCAGGCCCTGTGTCTTCCTCCCGTTCCCCCACCCCGCTCATGCCTGTCTTCCTCTCATTCCCCCCACCCCCGCTCATGCCCCATGTCTCCCTCCTGTCCCCCCCACCCCATCTCATGCCCCGTGTCTCCCTCCTGTTCCTCTACCCCCGCTCACGCCATCGCCACACGGGGGCCTGCCGAGGAGCGGGATCTGCGGCCTTCACAAGGTCCCGTGTCTCCCCTGTTCCCCCACCACCCGCTCATGTCCCATGTCTCCCTCCTGTTCCCCCCACCCCCGCTCATGCCCCGTGTCTCCCCTGTTCCCCCACCCCTCGCTCATGCCCCATGCCTCTCTTCTTCCCCCCCACCCCGCTCATGTCCCGTATCTCCCCTGTTCCCCCATCCCCCGCTCATGCCCCGTGTGTGCCCTGTTCCCCCATCCCCTGCTCATGCCCTGTGTCCCCCTCGTGTACCCCCACTCATGCCCCGTGTCTCCCTCCTGTTGCCCCCCACCCCTGCTCATGCCCCGTGTCTGCCCTTTTTCCCCCATCCCCTGCTCATGCCCCGTGTCTCCCTCGTGTACCCCCACTCATGCCCCGTGTCTCTCTCCTGTTGGCCCCCGCTCATGCCCTGTGTCTGCCCTGTTCCCCCATCCCCATTCATGCCCCGTGTCTCCCTCGTGTACCCCCCACCCCCCCGCTCATGCCCGGTGTCTCTCTCCTGTTGCCCCCCCACCCCCCGCTCATGCCCCGTGTCTCCCTTGTGTTCCCCCCAACCCCTGCTCATGCTCCGTGTCTCCCTCGTGTTCCCCCCACCCCCCACTCATGCCCGTGTCTCCCTCGTGTTGTCCCCCCACCCTGCTCATGCCCCGTGTCTCCCCCCTGCTCCCCCCACCCATGCCCCCTGTCTCCATCCTGTTCCTCCCACCCCCGCTCATGCCCCCTGTCTCCCTCGTGTTATCCCCCACCCCCCGCTCATGCCCACGTCTCCCTCGTGTTATCCCCACCCCCCGCTCATGCCCCGCATCTCCCTCATGTTATCCACCACCCCCCGCTCATGCTCCGTGTTTCCCTCCTGTACCCCACACACCCTGTGTCTCCCTTGTGTTCCCCCCACCCCCCGCTCATGCCCCATGTCTGCCCTCGTGTTACCCTCCCGCTCATGCCCCGTGTTTCCCTCCTGTACTCCCCACCCCCCGCTCATGCCCCATATCTCCCTCCTGTACCCCCCACCCCCCGCTCATGCCCCGTGTCTGCCCTGTTTCCCCCCCACCCCCTGCTCATGCCCCGTGTCTGTGTTCCCTCCACCCCCCGCTCATGCCCCGTGTCTCCCTCGTGTTCCCCCCACCCCCGTTCATGCCCCGTGTTTCCCTCTTGTTCCCCCACCCCCCATTCATGCCTCGTGTCTCCCTCGTGTTCCCCCACCCCCTGCTCATGTCCCGTGTCTCCCTCCTTTTCCCCCCACCCCTGCTCATACCCCGGGTCTCCCTCCTTTTCCCCACCCCCCACTCATGCCCCGTGTCTCCCCTGTTCCCCCTCCCACCCCCGCTCATGCCCCGTGTCTCCCTCCCGTTCCATCCCCACCCCCCGCTCATGCCCCGTGTGTCCCCTGTTCCTCCCACTCATGCCCCGTGTGTCCCCTGTTCCCCCCACTCATGCCCCGTGTCTCCCATGTTCCCCCCACCCCCTGCTCATGCCCCTTGTCTGCCCTGTTCCCCATCCCCCGCTCATGCCCCGTGTCTCCCCTGTTCCCCCCACCCCCGCTCATGCCCCGTGTCTCCCTCGTGTTCCCCCCAACCCCTGCTCATGCTCCGTGTCTCCCTCGTGTTCCCCCCACCCCCCACTCATGGCCCGTGTCTCCCTCGTGTTGTCCCCCCACCCCCCGCTCATGCCCCGTTTCCCTCCTGTACCCCGCACACCCCGTGTCTCCCTCGTGTTCCCCCCACCCCCGCTCATGCCCCATGTCTGCCCTCGTGTTACCCTCCCGCTCATGCCCCGTGTTTCCCTCCTGTACCCCCTTACCCCCATGTCTCCCACCTGTACCCCCCACCCCCTGCTCATGCCCCGTGTCTGCCCTGTTTCCCCCCCACCCCCCGCTCATGCCCCGTGTCTGTGTTCCCTCCACCCCCCGCTCATGCCCCGTGTCTCCCTCGTGTTCCCCCCACCCCCGTTCATGCCCCGTGTTTCCCTCTTGTTCCCCCCTCCCCCCACCCCACTAAGACCATCCCTCCTTCCCAAGAAACAGTATCAGTGCTGTAATGAAGGAGCATGAGAAACAGAGCCCCAAGCTTATAAATAACACGCACAACATTTTGGGCCGTCCACCCAACCCCCCATATTACTGTTTGGTGTCTCTTTGCTCATTTCCGGTCGCATCTTTCCTTCTGAGTTGTGCTTCCAAAAAAAAAGCCATCTGTACACAAAGTAAATGTTCCTTTAAGAACCACCATTTACAGTTTAGAAAGATTAGAAAAAAAATTGCATAGACCCATCTACTTTATATTTCTCAATAAAGGACACTTACACCCCTAAAATGGGGAATTAATGCCATTAACAATGTAGATTTGCTTGGCAGTAACGCGCGCTACTGAAAAAGGAGGATTTTTGGTTCTAATCCGGGACGCCTTGGGCGTCCCGGATTAAAAACAAAATCCCTTTCCAAGATGGCCACCATAGAAAGGGAAAGCGGTTGTGCCATTCAGGTCCCCCTCTTCGCTGTTAGGCAGAATCCTGTGCAGTTCCCTTGGGGACCACTGCAAGAAGATTAAGACTACAGGAGTAAGCAGTAAACCCAATTGGTAGCAGTCTGCACCACCCAGATTTACCTGGTAGCTGTGGCTGAGCAGTCAGACTTTTCTCAAGAAGAGTAGGGCAGTGTATACACAATAGGGCTAAAAACACAGTAGAGCAAACAAACACTGACCAGAGCTTTGTATCAAAAGTATATAATTATTTATTTAAAATACACTTTAGGCAATACACTAGCACTCTACATCAAAAACAAGTTAAAACACAGTCCAGTAAAGTATAAACACCTCCCTTGATAACTATTAGACAAGTCAGAGTTAAAACACCACTATTTGTTAAAACAGTTGTGAGCGTGTAACCTAGATGGCACTCCAATAGTTAAGTTAAAGGGAGAGAAAAAGGCAGGGCATAAAAATAAAACAGTTCCCAACACTTTTAGAAGTCCAAAGCAAGGGAGTAAAGGCAGTATACACTGTAGAGCCAAAGTTCATAGGCCAGGCCCACTTTAAATGGAGCAAAGTGAAATGTGCCCAAGATCACACAGTTTAAAATGCACTAAAAGTCTTTGCAGAATGTTCAAAAGAGGTTGGGGTGATTCAAGAAGTAAAGTTAGAAGGTCTGGGTCCAACCCAGTTGGAAATCCAAGGATTTAAGGGTCACCTTTAGCAATCTGTGGAAAGGGAGGCCAGGCAGAACACAGTACCTTAAAGAGAGAGGAAGCTCCACCGGTGGCAGTTGTTCCTGGCAGCGGGTGCAGTTCGTTGTTTCGACCAGGGGAAGAGAGGATCTCGTCGAGGAGGAAACTTGGAGTCAATGCACTGTCCAGGGATGAAACCAACCGCGGAGTTCGTTGGTTAAAAGGTGCGTTCCTTTTATTCACGGTCAAAGTGGTGAAGCTTGGCTATCCGGCCGCCGGGGTGCTTGGCACGGGTGATTCGATCAAGAGACGTCTTTGGAAGGCGAAAGGGGCGAACTTGTTGATCCCACCAGCTCAAAGGAAGAAGACTCGTCCAGCAGAAGATCTTCTCTTGTTGTTGGGAAAGTGGCGAGTTCGTTGCAGCAGGGCTCCAGCGGTGGTGTCGTCATCGCAGATGGCTCAGCTTCTTCCCTTCGGATTCTTAGGTCCTGTGGCAACTTCTGAAGTTACAGTCCCAAAGGCCCTGCTTTTATGCAGAAAAACCCCCATTCAACAGCCTAGCTGTCACTCACGCATGCTAAGTGGTGAGCTGGGCGACTCACCACTGGGCAATCAGAATAGAGTGCGACTTGGGTTGCTAAGGCAACGCAGTCCAGGGTGCCAATTCCCCTCCCCACACATCCTGTGGAACCCAGACAGAGTGGCACCATTTGGAGGGCTTCTGTGAAGAAGCCCGCCAAAAAGTGGAACAAAGGGCCCGACCTTGGTTGGAGTTACAGAGACGGACACAAACGCCATTTTAAAAAAAAGAGTTATGCCAAAAAAGACCAGCCCGTTGATTTAATATTAAATAAATAAATCGGCGGTATCTTTAACATAGCACCAAAAAGTGGTGTGTTTAAAATCAATGGGAAAATCTCATAGGAAATATTCTGGTGGAATATTTTGCGTGGTAACCACTGCCACCAGCCAGAAACTCGACATTTAATGCACAGTGCACCCTTGAAAACAGACCCAGGGGCAAACTAATGACCCCCTTCCAGTACTTCCACACTATGATGATTTGTAATGGTTCTGTTCAAAGTTTTAGACTAGTAAAGTCAATGGTGACTTTACATGCCCTGGGAGACAGTAGTCAGTCCCAGGGTATGGAGCCTATGTTTGGGGGTCACTATGACACCCCGGTGTTACTGCACTGAGGGTGCTGTGTAACACATAAAAAACAGATGATATCCTATGGAGTAAAAGATCCCATAGCCCATAGCCCATAAGCACACAAAGAGTCAAAGGCATACCTCAAATCATGCCTAAGAGTGGGAGGAAGAGAGGCTCACTCTTAGCAGGAGAAAAAAACAAACCCCAAAAATCCAGCAAAGCTGCTGAGGGACTCACTAGGTTTGGAAATTAGCCTTATAGAGAATTCTCCCCAACATTCGCTTTCCATGGCAGCCTGCAAAAAGCAAAAAGGAAACGCTGTTAACATATTAGCATAAGCACCTTTTTCTTCCCTTTCAAATTTATCCTAATGTGGTACAACTTTATCACGAAGCCAGTCCCAGGTGGACATGGCCACTGTAATCCTATCTTTTCTCCCTTCTGGTCATGGCCAGTAGCCACATTGTGCGGATCATGAGCTTATATCATGACCCCGACATTATGCAGACTCCCCATAGCTGCAGCCAACCCTTCAGTCAATGAACGTATACTGCTACGTTTTTTAACGCCATCACGACACTTGTGCAATTCGAAAACACTCCCACATCTCGTCACATAACCAACCCTAATGATATTGTACACCTTTTTTGGATGACGTTCCTCTCCACCATAGCCAAATGTGCCCATAAGCACCTACGTGCCGTGACGCAGAACCTGAAAATGAACATACAGCGACGTACAAAATAGCATGTTACATTTTGAAGTAATAAACTGGTTTTTAAAAGAAAATATTAACATTTTAGAATTTCACAATAAACAGACCATAAGACTATTCCCATTTTCAATCAAATTGTAACAGTGTTTCTATGGGCGTCATCGAAACTGTTAATGGTGAGGCACACGTTGTTCTTTTCCCATACACAAAGTATGCGGTTTCAAAGCACCCGCTTTCTTCGCACAGTGATTTCCAAGACGTCGCCATGACCTTTGGCCTACACCACCATAAAAGATGTTATGTTACTCCTAATGGCCACTTCAGCGTATGGACAAAGGGGGCCAGCGCGATCATCCCACAAAATTGTGATGGACAGGCAGCCAGCCGGTCATGAGCAGTTGCATCTGGCGTCCAAAGAAGCCATCACTCGGCATCTGGTACCAATGGCAAGCACAGTAGGGCAGGATGTAGCTGGTCGGAAAACGTTAAAGGAAACACGTATCAATACCCAACCTTTACCAAACAATTTTAAAAAAGACAAAAAGAACGTGGAAACTAATACACAAATCGAAGTGATCATACATGACATTTTAATGAAATATTAGCTTTGAACATGGGTAAATCTAGTGACAGCCTACAGAAGCCGAGAATCTGCACTCTCCATAAGTAAAAAAAAACACACAGAAAGATAGTACTTCAGTCACCAAGCCAAAAATAATGTGCAAGTAATAAAAATGTCCATCTCGTAATTTCAAAAAAGACCAAAAGTACATGCAAAGTGAAACACAAAACGATGTGGTCAAACATGACATTTTAAAGAAGACAACTGCACAGAAAGTTAATACTTCATTTATATTGTCAAAATTATTGTCTTGGTAATAAAAAAATTAAAACTCGGTCCGGTGTAGAGTCGTCAAAATTAAACTTACATGATATGTACCACCTCCATTGTTTTCGGTAAAGTCAGACAGCAATGTATTTGCACCAAAGAATCTTCGTGAACTGATATTTCATGTGCCTTACAAACGTTTTTGAAACATAACCTTATCAAATGGTATGTTTTGCAAACTTTCACTCCCTGCATTCTTACAGATTTTTCCCTTTAGCTCAAGGTCAAAAAACAATTGACCCTTATGGTTCAGTTGGATGCCTGGGCCTACTGAGCTCGCAACCAAAAAAGCAAAGCAAGTGACCTTCACTCAGAATGCAAATACATTCTCACTTGACATATGGAGAGAGGGGGAGGCGCTGGACTTTCAAAAGTTGCAGGACGAGACGGGGGTGCACAGAGGCCAGTACATCACCCATGCTAGGCTAGTAAAACGTGTAAGAACGAGATGGCCGGAGACGGCACTGGCAGATGATCCTGATGCCACCCTTGAAACTATGTATGATGTCTCAGAGGGTGGGCATGAAATATCACGAATATACGAACTCCTCAGAACGAAGGCTGGGAAAGAGTTGCCCCAACTGAGGCATGAATGGGAAGAGGAGATGGGTGAACTCATGACGGAGGGTCAGTGGAAGGGGGTCCTGGGATATCATAAAAAGGTGTCCAGAAATGCACGGCTCCAACAACTCTTTCTACATTACTCACAGGGCCTACCTGACTCCCCAGAGGATCGCACGGTTCGGAGGCTCGACTACTCAAAAATGCCCCAGGTGTGGGGAAGTGGAAGCTGGGTTGCTACATATGTTTTGGGCCTGCCCGGAAGTGTATAGATTTTGGGAGGAGGTCAAGATGAAGCTCGCAAGTGGGGGAGTGGTGTTGGACGTGGGATCTGCCTGGTCATGTATGCTTGGGATCTTCCCCAGGCCCAGACACTTTAGGCACCTGAGCAAGCTGAGGGACCTGGCATATGTTTTGGCCAAACGCAGGATTGCCATGAACTGGAAATCGGCTAGCAGGCCGAGAGTGGACCTGTGGTGGGCGGACATTATGAGGTGGGCGGAGGCTGAATCCGTGGTCTGGTTTGAAGCGGTCACTAGAGGGGGCGAGGAGGGGATAGGGCCCTTGCTGGCCTGGCGACAATTGGTGGCCTCTATGACCAACCCACAACAGGGCTTGGACGACTCTGAGAATTCTGAAGATGTGCCTACGGACAATGTTTCTCCTGACGGTGCCCCAACTGAGGATACAATGGAGCCGGCTCTGGCTTGATGGGGGGTGGGGGGAGTTTTCTCTTTTTTTTCTTTTTCCTTTCTCGTATTTTCTGTTGTGGTTTCTGTAAATAATTAACAGTTGTATTGTGTTGTGTGTTGTTTGTTTTTCTAAAATATAAAATCAATAAAATATTTAAAAAAAAAAAAAAATACATTCTCACTTTGCGACAACATATGGGAATCCATTCATGAGAACCGCTACTCCCAAAACACTTGCAGAACCGCTGTTTCCATCAAACAGTGCAGGTGGCTGGCTCAGATTTCAAACTCTAGGACGCCAGTCTGACTGCAATATTATTCTAAATATATTGGAACACAGACGCAGTAACGCTTTGCCATATATTGAGCACCAACTTCGATATCACCGTATGAATTTGGTGACAAGAAAACACCACTTTTTGACTTCCTGCTGCCACATCCCATCCCAGCCTCATTAACGCTCACCTTCCGAAACAGTATTTCATAAGTGTAACAAGTGCAATGGTGTCTTGTTATATAAGTGTTACCGGCGATGTCCGCGTACACCAAAACACGAACGAAAGATGGCGGGCGCAGCAAAAGAATCTGACGCACTTCACGCTGTTCCACAACCAATCAGTGAAGGCGTCACATGTTCGCAGACATGATGCTATGCATTAGCCAATCGATTTCTTGTCTGCAGAGCGGACATAGATATCACTAATTTTTTAGAGACATACTTTTTGGTCGTTTTAAAGAAAACTACTGGACTTATTGTCACCAAATTTACAAAAGCACACTTTCGGGACCACGCTCCTGCCTCTGCCGTAAATTTGGTGAAAATCCGTCCAGCAGCTTGTGCTGTAGGTGTGCGCAAAGTTTTTCCCACATTCAGTCTATGGGAAAAAAGACGCTTTGGGACCCCCCCTAGACCAAACTCAGAGTGGGCCAAATACTTTTTTTGCAAATTTTGGTGAGGATTTGTCCAAGGGGAGCGGCGTTATAAACCGCCCAAAAAGTGCTCTTCCAATGGAAAAAGCAAATACACACACACACACACACACACACACACACACACACACACACACACACACACACACACACACACACACACACACACACACACACACACACACACACACACACACACACACACACACACACACACACACACACACACACACACACACGTTACCGTTTTATTGCCTCCCTGGGGCCATGCATTTTTTTAAATGACTTGCCAAGTACCTGTTTGGCAGTTTATGGGGCAGTGTGGAGTGCGGTCCTTTTCCGCGTTATTATGCAGAGTGTTGTTGGTATAGATTGCTGTTCACTAATGGAGGACGAGTTCAACCACTAAGGAACAATATGTTAGGGCACTCAGTCCAGGTCAAAATGCCAAAAATTGCTTTACATTTTAATCCTACATCGATCCACTTAATTTCAAACCAACATGGACTGTCACGCCACACATTCCACCCCAAACACTGGGACTTCCTCAGGCGAATTTGCATCTTGTTACAACCAGCCATTTTTTATTTCTATACACCTATAAGCCTTTGGTTTAAGCAGTCATGTGACTCGGTATTTATCAGGTCTCAAACAAATGTCTGAAATCCAGCAGTCATTTTTATTTTAATTTTTTAAAACAGTTTTTATTAACTTTTACAATACAATCCATACAATTTAACAAAGCCCCCATTATGGGGCATAACACACCCACCCAACCCAACACCACCCCTCCCAACCCATTCCGGGCCCTGCATTCATATCACAATAAAGCGTCAGCGTGCTCGTGTCACAACTACAGTTCCATAAAGTGCTCTATTACTATAGGGGATATAACTCCAAGGCAGACCCACACCAAAACAAAGTGAGTGTTCCGACTCAGTGGTCGAGTTCCTTCAAAGCAATGTAGGAGTAGCCTCCAGGGCGCCCTTCAACAAAGAGGCGCTCTCACAGTTCAGTCCATCAGATATGTAGCTCCTGTAGGCCAACAAATAGTCTGGGCCTGCTATTGAGAGGGAGCATCTGATTGTACTGCGTCTCTCTCCGTTCACACATCGACAGAGTTCACCCAATGTTGTAAAGAGGGGGCTGTAGCTGCCCCCCCATGTGCGTGCCACCAATGACCTTGCGACCACAGAGGCCATGCCAACCAAGCGTTTATCGCTACTTGATTGCAATTCCACCAATGCCAGCAACCAGGTTTCGGGAGTAAATGGGATCGGATCATCCATTAACTTCTCCATACCTTCTGCAATAGCCATCCAGAAGGTTTGAATAGGAGGACAGAGCCAGGCAACATGGTAGAAATCGGCTGGGGCCTATTGAAATCTCTTGCAGTTCGGGGACCTAAGTGGGAACAGTTTATGCAAAGAAAGAGGGGAGTAATACAACCGATATAGGAACTTATAATGGATCAAGCGAAATCTGTTGAGAGATCGATTTGGACTGAGCAAGTATAAAACCCCATTGAGTCTTTGACAGGGAACGTGATATATTGCCTTCCCATTTAGTCCTATATTGGTATGATGAGGGAGACACCAACAATCGAGCCATACCATACAGGGATGAGACCACCCTTCTAGTGGATATCGGATTTGTAACGTACTCCAAGATTGGGGAAACCACAAGCGCCATGGGGAAATCAGGCCACCTTAATTTCAACACTTCACAAAGGCGGAAGTACAGCAGCATAGTGATCGGGGACCAGTCGCCCCTGGACTGAAGTTCCTCCCAAGTTATAAGCTTGCCATGCGGCACAACATCTCCCAAAGTGTGGATATGCAGGGTCTGGAAATGCTGAATGAAAATGTGCTTGAATGTGAGAGGGATCCCGCGGACCCTGTATATGGCGATCATTGGTGAGTACCACGGTCCCAACCTTGCCCATTTCGCCAAATGATCCCAATCCTTCAACGTGATCTCTAGGGGTTGAACATCCGGCCCACGTAGAGCTCGCGGGCGGCCCAGAGGAAGCCCCTTAGGTCGTCGGTCTGAGCGATTGCCCTTTCGAGTTGAGAATGGGGGTAGCTATTTGTGGGGGACCACCACCAGGTTGAGTATTGATCTAAGCAATAAGGTAAAAGAAAAAGATTGGGGACCTCCAGCCCACCCTGAGGATATGAACAGCACAATGTGCGTAGGGATATGCGAGGACGTTTCCCTGCCCAGATCAGTTTGGAGATCAATTTTCTTACATGATTCCAGAAGGATATAGGGGGCCATACCGGGGCGTTGATAAAAATGTATAGTAGTTTCGATAGGATCACCATTTTACATAGAGAGATGCGGGCCGCGTGGGAAAGGGGGAGTCGTATCCAAGTATTTACCCTGTGTTCCAGGTGTTGCAGGGCTGTGATGTAGTTCTCCACGAAAAGGTTTGTAGGGGAAGTGGACAGTCTTATACCAAGGTAGCGAATTCCCTGTGGGCACCAAACAAAGGCCTCCCCAACATCTTGCGATGAGACCCCTGTTGTGAGTGGAAGGACCTCGGATTTAGACCAATTAATTTGTAGGTCGGAAATGGCACTGAATGCAGATATTTCCTCCATCACAGGCTGCAAGTTAATCCGAGGGCATTTTATGAATAACAAGTCGTCCGCGTAGAGGGAGACAATATTTACATGTGAACGGATTCTCACTCCACGGTGGGAGTGAAACTCAGGGCGCAAGCCACTGGCTCGATAGCCAGGGCAAATAAGAGGGGTTGGGGGAGGGGCACCCCTGCCTAGTACCTTGAGTAGGGTAAATAGGAGTGGATTGAATCCCATTTGTGTATACCAGGGCACGCGGGGCTGAGTAGAGGAGCCGGATCCAGTGAAGAAAAGTTGTACCTACGCCCGTGCGTCTGAGGACTTCGAACAGAAAAGGCCACTCAACAGAATCGAACGCCTTCTCTGCGTCCAAAACCACTGCAGCGATAGGGACGTCCGGGTTCACATTATGTATTAAAGTGAATAATCTACGCAGATTGTTCTGTGTCGATCGTCCTGGGATAAATCCTGCCTGATCTGGGAGGACCAGAGCGGGCATGTGGGGAAGAAGCCGGTCCGCAAGCAGCATCGCCAGGATTTTGTTGTCTGTATTTATGTGAGACAAGGGGCGATAGGATGAACATTTTGTAGAGTCTTTGTTAGGTTTGAGCAGTACTGTGATCAAGGCAGTCCGAGTGGTCTCCGGGAGTACCCCGGAGGAGGCCGCCTCTTCAAACATGTTACATAAATGAGGGATAAGCAAATCAGGGAAAGCTTTGTATAACTCGGCTGTGATCTCGTCCGTTCCGGGGGCCTTACCGTTTGGGAGTGACTGTATCACTCTAGTAAGTTCATCTGCTGTGGGGGGGGATCGTTGAGAAGCCCCTCCTCCCCCAACGTCAAGTCAAGCCAACCCAGGACAACCCTGGGGGATTCTACTTCTAGTATGGGTTCCAGGCGATTCTAATGTCTTATGGCCCAGGCGAGGGTTCTACTCGGTCCCTCCCCGTATCTCGCCGCTAGCACTGGGTCACCCAGGAATCTCTCCTCACTGTCCATTAGAGAGCGGATTTCTCGTCTTTTCGCCGGCGAGGGGGAGTTTGACTTTTCCTGAAGGAGCTCCATATTTTGAATGTCTTTCTCCATGCGGGCAATTGCCCTACGATTGCTTTTCAGGGAACCCCCCCTTCCTGGGACATGCACCAACCCCACGAATAGACCTTAAAAGTCTCCCATATGACATCGGGGCTGGAGACGGATCCCACATTCAGCTGGAAAATTTCTGCAATGGCCTGGCGCAGATCTTCCCAAAACGCCCCTTCTTCTAGGGCGTGGGCCCGGAACCTCCATCAGAGTTGCTTAGAAGTGGATGATGGGCCTTTAACCTCACTAGCACCAGGGAGTGATCCGACAAAGTGCGAGGGAGAATCGCCTTTCCATCTGCCATCCGCAACAGATCCAGGGGGATAGATATAATCGGTTCTAGAGGAGCTCCGATGTACACTAGAATGGTATGTGAATTCCTGAGCGTTGGGGTGATACGAACGCCAAATATCGATGTAGTGATCTGGCCAGGGGATTTTTGATGACATGGGGGCACAATGGAGATACAACTATATTATTTATTGTATTAAATGGTTAAGTATATATTACAAAGGAGAAAGAGGAGGGAGTCAGTGTCCGCCAACGCTGCGGCTCAGGAGCTGTTATGACTTGACTAGCAGTCGGATTCCATCGGGTGGAGCTGGAATGTCGGGCTCGCTCCAAAAGCACTGAAGCTAGGCAGGAGAGAATTATACAGCCATGCTTGTCTTCCAGGGGCGCACAAATGCTACACATCTCCCTTCCTTTATAATGTTCCAAAACCAAATAGCCAAAACTACTAATAGTGAAGATAGGCATAGGTTCACACATAGTCCTCCATACGTTTTGGTGTAGGATAAGCTCTTCCCCATCTGGCCTTGCAAGTTGTATCTCTGAAGGAAGCTGACAAGGAAACAACTTCAGATTTTTTTTAACAGTCTTTTTGTACACTCTTAACTCTAGATACTTTTTCCACACCTTTCACTCTAGATGCTTTACCCCGATGATTTGTTCTCTCATCCGTTTCCTTCACACATCCGCCAACATCCTCCCCACTACTGACATTAGAATATTTGCTGTCACTACATACCCATACTCTCTCAACATTCCAAATCCTTCCATCCTCCGTTCCAACAGCATGTCAGAATGCCTCCATAACCCTGATTGGCCTAGACCACTTACACAGGCCTTCTCGGAGGGCAGGGGGAAGATTTTTACAATTTTTCACACAGCAGTATCTCTATCATACTTATCCACAGACCTTCTCCTATCATGGGCAAATTTGTTCTTCTATTGAACATTTCTGATCTTACTACATACAGTCCCAAAATCTTTCTCCACGCCATTACTTTTGTTGTCCAACCACAATGGTGCTAAGTTTGTGCTTGCCTTTCTCCCTCTGCTTATCTCAAAGGGAGAAAGACCTGTGGTGGAATGCGGTGTGAAGCTATGTGCTACTATCCTCTCCTTTACCACTTTCTCCCAGTTTGTCTCATTGGACCATGCCATTCTAATGGTCTCTCTCAATATTTAGTTAAAATGTTCTACTGTCCCATTCGTCTGAGAGTTGTATATGGCACTCTTTTTGTGTACTATAGAATATTTGCTGCAGAAATCCACCATCTCCTTAGGTCTAAATTGAGTGCAATTGTCAGTCATGATACTGTCATGATTCCTGCCCCTCATGTCCCCAGCCCTCCAAGATGTCAGGCTGGAGCCAGGCCACAATCACCTACATGGCCCTCAAGGGCCTCTCCATCCCTCCAAAGACCCACTTGGAGTCAGACTTGGCGCTTGTAGCACCAGACTCACTCACTCCCATAGGATAACATTGGGGATTGAACTTGGAGTGCATTGATGGGGACAAGATGGATGCCCCCACTTATTTCGGTTCCCAGCACTGCATGTGCGGTCTAGTCTTTTGGGTGTGGTTCAGCCCAAAGACACCTGGGATACCCAGTGACTATTTAAGCCACACCCAGGCTGAGAAACCTGCTTTGCGTTTTCTGCACCTGCAGCGTGACACTCACCATGTTCAGATCGGTCTCCAGGAGGCCTGCATCTTTCTTCTGCGCTCAGCTCCTACAAGAACAAGAACACCGTTAGGAACAGCCTTACCTTGCGGGGCTTCTGCCCATCCTTCATTGCTCCTTCTGTTCTGCGGGCATCTTCGGCAGTGTCATTCCCATCCCGGCACACCGCTTCCTAAGGAAAAGGGAAAAGAACAGAAAAAAGGCATTAGTAAGCATTCTGCTAATCTTTGCTTATTTATAAATACTGTACGAGCTTCAAACGCTTACCTGAATCCCAGCCGCTCTGGGGGAACTCTGTCTCCGGAACTTCTCATCCATCTGCAAGAGGGACAAGACACTCCAGGTTAGCGTGGAAACATCTAGAGGCGCCGCACACCGCGCTTACCCACCGCATTTGTTCTTCATAACCGGCATCTACACTGAAAACGTCGCAGCACCTAAAAGACACAGAAAAAGAACTCCGTTCAATGCAAATACGAAAGGGGTGCATCGCGCTCTCACTCACCTTCAGCGCTACTCATCTCAGCAGCACGCCGCCATCCCTGGACGCTGGCCATCATCTAAAGAAGGAAAGGAACAAAGTTAGAGAACTGTTCAAAAGACTCATTATACTTACCTGTCAGACTCTTGCCAGTGAAGTAACTAGGCAGCAACGAGCCTGCATCAATCAACGCGCCCCTGCGCTGAAAGCAGGACGGAGAGCACACTATCCAAGAAAACAAGGTGAGCTGTGGATCAAAGGGAAGGGTTGGACCCCGGGGAAGAAGGGGTTCAAGAACACAGACAATAGGGAGTTAAACTCTACCAATCCTGTGTTTCAGGCCCAGTCTCCAGTCAAATAGCCTCCAGGGAAGGGTTCAAGGTCGTAAGAGGTCAGAACAGGCTGAGTGACGTCCCCGTGGATACCAGGTGAGCGTTACAGAATGCAAAGCCTCACATCAAAATCTACATTCCGAAGTACATGCAGCAAGGCAGGAGACTAACACCCTGAGGAGAGAGCCGATAGTAGCCAAAGAACGCACTGATGATTTAAGCCGGCAACTTCTCCAGTCACAAGCAGGGCATGCACCTCGATGCCAGCGCCATCAGCCAATCCCATTCAGATAACCCTTCCTGGGGCACTTCCTTTGGCCCCGCCCGAACGATTTACGGGGGATCCCAAGAGGTTTGCAACCTTCATGAACCAGTGCCGCCTGCCCTTCCTTTGTAGGCCAGGGGCCTTTCCGAATGACCAATCACGGGTCGCTTTTGTGCTATCCTACCTGAGTGGTAGCACCGCTGACTGGTCTGTACCCTTTGTGGCCCAAGACGATCCTTTGCTGCATGACTTCAGGGGCTTTCAGCAGGAGATGGAAAAGCTGTTCGCCCATCGTACTCATGGGCAGGCATTAGACAATGAACTTCTGTCCCTACGCCAAGGGAATGAAGACCTATTAACAAACATAGCCACTTTCAATAGACTCGTAGTTGAAGCAGAATGGCCAGTGGAGAAGAGAACCACGTTATTTCATCGCGGGGGGAGCTCAAGGATGTTCTCGCACAAGTAGTGAACCCCCCAAAAGACTGCTCAGAATTCTTTGACCTTGTTGTTCAACTGGATCATAGGTTGCAGGACCGAAGAGCAGTTCGAACCAGACCGGACCCTCGCCCTATGTATGTGCGTTCAAAGGACAATACTGCCCGAACAACGGAAGTTTCAGGAAAACCAATACAAAATCAGGGGGGGGGGTCAGATCCCCCTTGACTAAAGCGTAAAGGGATAAAAGGAGACAGCAGCAGATATGTCTGTTGTGTGGAAGGTCAGGTCATTTCCTTAAAAGAGTGCCCTGTGAAGCCACCGAGGGGGACGGTAGGGGCCACGGACAAGGAAGATACCATCAAGGAATCGGAAAACTCCCCAGCCTGTCAAGTGTAGGGGTCCACTTGTCGAGCGAAGAAAGTGAATTACAGACCTCCCATTTTGCACTATCTGTGGTCTTGATCAATCACCAACAACCATCTCGGATGCACGCAGTAAGAGCGTACATAGACAGTGGAGCTTTTGGGAATTACATCGACCAGGATCTTGCGGCAAAGATGGAGCTTCCGTTACGCCCTAAATCAACCACCGACACTGTTGCCACTGTCGACGGCACGGAAATAGCTTCTGGTCTAGTATCCCAATGCACTGCAGCTTTAACCCTTCTGTGCCAGGATGGACACCAAGAATCTATCGTTTTCAACCTCATTAAGGCACCACAGTTCCGGTTGATTTTGGGAATGCCATGGTTGGTAGCTCACAATCCTCGAATCGATTGGCAAGCAAAAGAATCTGCATTTCCCGAGACTTGTGCCCACACATGTTATTGCCAAGAAAAACAACCAATAGACACCAGAACATCCACGCTTGTGACTGTGGCAATCGGCACCATACCAAGTGAATACCAGGACTTTCAAGATGTCTTTCAGAAAGAACAGGCTAATACCCTGCCACCGCATAGACCATAGGATTGCCAAATTGACCTGATACCCGGCGCACAAATCCCTTGTGGGCGAATTTACGCACTCACGGGACCAGAAAACCAGAACCTGAAGGACTACCTTGACCAATACCTGGCAAACGGGTTCATCCGTCCCTCGAAGTCTCCAGCAGCCAGTCCTCTATTCTTCAGACCGAAAAAGGAGGGGGACTTGAGAATGTGCATAGACTATCGCGCACTGAACCAGATTACCATTAAACAAATCGCTACCCCCTGCCACTGATCGCTGAATTGCTTGATCAAGTCAAAGATGCCCAAATCTACACAAAACTAGACCTGAAGGAGGCTTATCACCTTGTTTGTGTAAAACAGGGGGACGAATGAAAAAACGCTTTTCGCACCAAATACGGCTTGTACGAATATCAAGTAATGCCCTTTGGCCTTTGCAATGCACCTGCTGCATTTCAATACTTCATGAACAATGTCCTACAGGAATTGATTGATGTCTGTGCTCTAGTGTACATCGACGATATCCTAGTATATTCCGCATCAAAGCAGGACCACGTTAAACATGTCCGATCCGTATTGGAGAAACTCTGTTAACACCAGCTCTACGCCAAGCTCGAAAAGCGCTCATTCCACTTCTCCGAGGTAGAATTCTGGGCTTTATTCTCAGCCCGAATGGAATCCGAGTGGATGTACACAAGGTAGATGCTATCCTGAACTGACCATGCCCAAATTCATTCAAGGGGGTTCAAAGTATGCTGGGTTTTGCAAATTTCTACTGCCGGTTCATCCCAGGATTTTCGCAAATCGTGCATCCCATCACGTCATTGCTAAGGAAAAGCAACAAAAAGTTCCAGTGGACAACAGAAGCCGAGGAGGCTTTCCAGGAACTCAAAGCAAGATTCACATCTGCCCAAATCTTACGCCACTCTCGCCCTGATCTCCCATACCTGGTGGAAACGGATGCCTCAAGCATGGCTATGGGAGCCGTCCTCTCACAAAAGGACCCTGAAACGGGCCAGTCACACCCTGTTGCCTTCTGGTCGCGTACATTCACACCCCCTGAACTCAATTACGCTACCACAGACAAAGAACTCCTGGCCATTAAATCAGCCTTTAAGGCATGGCGGCACTACCTCTTGGGCACCAGACACACAATCACCGTAATAACTGACCACCGGAACCTCCAGTACCTAAAAACGGCAAAGGCCCAATCCTCACGACAACTACGTTGGGTTCTTTTTTTTGCTGAATATGACTACGTGATTACATTTCGAACAGGGGTGAAAAACGGGAAGGCCGGTGCCCTTTCCCGTATGGGCGTGGAAGAGCAAAGGTATCAGACCCCTGACCCAATAGCAATCATCCCGAGTGACAAGCTCTTAGGAATCACAGCAACCATAACTCAAAGAATTACATGAAATCCAAAACCTGATGAGTCCGGAGCAATTACAAGCGTGGAGTGCACAAGGAGAACATTACATGATAAAAGATCAGTTGCCCTACTTCAGGAATCGTTTATTCTTACCAAACCAAGAACTACGAGACCAAGTCATGTCCGGTTATCATGATTCCTTGATCGAGGGCCACCCCGGAATCGCTAAAACCCTAGCCAAGGTAAAACGAAATTATTGGTGGCCCACGTGGCGTAAAGACATTATCAAATTCATCCTATCTTGTGGAGTGTGTGCTCAAAACAAGTCATCCAAGCAGAAACCGGCTGGGCTATTACAACCTTTGGAAATCCCACCAGCACCCTGGCACACGTTGTCCCTCGATTTTGTTACTGACTTACCACCCAGTCAAGCGTTTAACAATATCCTTGTGGTCATGGACCTATTTTCAAAAATGGCACATTTCATTCCTCTTAAGGGGCTCCCAAATGCTTCCACTCTGGCAAAGGTATTTCTTGAAGGCATCGTACGGCTTCATGCGTTTCCTTCAGTTTTGGTCTCAGACCACGGTACTCAATTTGTATCTAACTTCTGGAGATAATGCTGCTCTATGGCCCAGATCGACATCCGGCTATCCACCAGTCACCATCCCCAAACGGATGGTCAAACTGAGAGGACAAATCAGACGCTTGAGCAGTTTCTGCGTTGCATATTACACCAAGCTGAAGGAAGCTGGTTCGACCCATTATGGATAGCTGAATATGCTTATAATAATTCCCTACATACCAGCACTGGGCAGACACCCTTTTATACCATGTATGGCAGGCACCCACGTACTTCTGAGTTGGACGTTCCTACAACTCTGGAAATGCCAGCAGTCAAAACATTGCACACAACCATTTCTCAAACCTTTAAAAGGGCAGCTGAACACCTACTTCAAGCTAAGAATCGCCAAAAGAAGTTTGCTGATCAACACCGAGCAAAGGCCCCCAACTACCAAGTGGGAGACAAAGTCTGGCTGGCGTCTAAACGCGTGTCCATTAAAGGAGCCCGAACTTTCCGTCCAAGATACCTGGGTCCATTCACTGTAACCTCTGTGATAAATCCTGTGGCGGTCAGACTAGCTTTGCCGTCAAACATGCAGATTCATCCTGTGTTCCACGTGTCTCTCCTTAAATCTGTTCAACCTGGGTACCGGGTAGCAACGCCACCTCAGCCAGTAGTAGTTGCCGGGGAGCCAGAATTCGAAGTCAAGGACATCCTAGATTCAAAGTACGTCAGATCCAAATTATACTACTTAGTAGACTGGAAGGGGTATGGTCCACAAGACAGGACATGGGAGCCTTGTGAGTACATCCATGCACCTCGCTTGCTTAGACGATTTCATCAAAACCATCCATCCAAACCAGGACCAGACAGAAGAGCCACCTTGAGAGGGGCCTTAAGGGGGCGGAGGGGGGCGGGGGGCTGAGTGCTGTCATGATTCCTACCCCTCATGTCCCCAGCCCTCCAAGATGTCAGGCTGGAGCCAGGCCACGATCACCTACATGGCCCTCAAGGGCCTCTCCATCCCTCCAAAGACCCACTTGGAGTCAAACTTGGCGCTTGTGGCACCAGATTCACTCACTCCCATAGGATAACATTGGGGATTGGACTTGTAGTGCATTGATGGGGACAAGATGGATGCCCCCACATATTTCGGTTCCCAGCACTGCATGTGCGGTCTAGTCTTTTGGGTGTGGTTCAGCCCAGAGACTCCTGGGATACCCAGAGACTATTTAAGCACAAAACGGGGACTGCCCCCAGCCCCAAGCACCCCCCCAAAACAAACAACAACAATCCTCCACCGCCTTTCACCTTTAGAGAGGTAACTACCCCTTATGTCCTACACATCATGAAACAAATCAAACCCTCACTCTGCAAGGGGGACATCTGTCCAGCAAACAATCAAAGACTGCGCGTAACCCCTATCCCACTTCATTGCTACCTTCATTAATGCCTCATTCGCCACCGGCACAGTACCTTCCTCCCTCAAAGAAGCTTGGGTTTGCCAACTACTAAGAAAACATACGCTAGACCCGGATTCACCCAACAACTACAGACCCATTACAACAGTGCCATTCCTGCTGAAAATCCTCGATAAGGCCGCATACCTACAGATACAAGCTTGCCTTGAATCTCAACATCCTAGGCAAGAGACAGTCTGGCTTCCGCCCACGCCATGGCACAGAGTCTGCACTACTCTACCTTAAGGACCAACTCCTAAAAAACATGGATAAAGGCAAATGCCACATCCTCCTACTCCTTGACCTGTTGGCCGCGTTCGACTTAGTCGACCACAAAACACTAAGTACACATCTCACCAACAGGGCCCACTTCTCAACTAAAGCCACAGCCTGGATCTCATCCTCATCCTTCCTGGAAGGCAGAGCTACGAGGGTCTACTCAGACCAAGCGTCAGCCACCCCCTCCCCAATCAACTTTGGAGTACCACAAGGGTCCTGCACCTCCCAGACTCTTTACAACCTATTCACACTCCCACTATACAACGATTTAGAAGAATTCGGCATAACGTTCACCAACTATGTCGACGACACTCAAATCCTTCTCCCACTAACTGGTGACTACGAGCAAGACCTGAAAACCCTACAAAACACCTATGCCATCATCCAGGCATGGATGGCAGCCAATGGCCTCTGTCTCAATGGAGACAAGACAGAGATCCTACTAGTGGGCCCTAAAGAAAATCTTAACAAATTAGACAAATACAGTACTTTCCTCATCGAGAACTCGGTAATCTCCGTATCCCCGGCTGTAAAAACTCTCGGGGTATACCTAGATTATACCCCATCCATGGACAGACCTGTCAGTTACATCTCCTCCTTAGCAGCTCTTACAACCAAGATAACCAATGCAGTAAAGCCCCACCTGTCGACCACAAACCGCCTCAACATCGCCAGAGCCACCATAGGCACAAAACTAGACTACTGCAACGTCCTCCTGGTAGGTACCTCGGCCAAAAACATTAATAGACTCCAAATTGCACAAAACAACGCTCTGAGAGCAGCCCTCAATATACCAAAGAGAGAACACATCTCCCTAGCAAGACAAAATGCCCACTGGCTCCCAGTTAAAGAGCGCATCCAATTCAAGACTCTCACAATCACACAGATGCATAGCCCAAACTGCCCCTAGCTACCTTAATGAACGGATACAACCAGTCCAATCACTCAGACCCAAAAGGGACCTACATGCCAACCAACTTGCAGTCAAGCTGGCGGCTCGAGTTTCGAAGTCCTAGCACCAAAAGCCTGGAACTCCCTACTGCCCAAACTAAGAGCGGAAACATCCCACACAGCTTTCAGAAAAGCTCTGAAAACCACCCTATTTAAGTAAACCCAGTTTCCAATTTTATCGCATGCAACAATGTCTGTAAATTACAACTGTATCATGATTACGGTTCCCATGTAACCTTGGAACCACAGCCATTCCTGTAACCGAATCAACATGCCAAGTAAACCTTCTTGTAACAGCGCCACAATGCCCGAGGGCAGCTGCTGCGCTTTAAAAATGCAAATAAATAAATTAAATAAATAAGCCACACCCAGGCTGAGAAACATGCTTTGCGTTTTCTGCACCTGCAGCGTGACACTCACCGTGTTTGGATCGGTCTCCAGTAGGCCTGCATCTTTCTTCTGCGCTCAGCTTCTGCAAGAACAAGAACACCGCTAGGAACAGACTTGCCTTGCAGCGCTTCTGCCCATCAGTCATCGCTCCTTCTGTTCTGTGGGCATCTTCGGCGGTGTCATTCCCATCCTGGCACGCTGCTTCCTAAGGAAAAGGGACAAGAACAGAAAAAAGGCATTAATAAGCATTCTGCAAATCTTCGCTTATTTTTAAATACTGTACGAGCTTCAAACGCTTACCTGAATCCCAGCCGTTCTGGGGGAACTCTGTCTCCGGAACTTCTCATCCATCTGCAAGAGGGAAGAGACACTCCAGGTTAGCGTGGAAACATCTAGAGGCGCTGCATACCGCGCTTACCCACCGCATTTCTTCTTCATAACTGGCATCCACGCTGAAAACGTCGCAGCACCTAAAAGACACAGAAAAAGAACTCAGTTCAATGCAAATACAAAAGGGGTGCATCGCGCTCTCACTCACCTTCAGCGCTACTCATCTCAGCAGCACGCCACCATCCCCGGACGCCGGACATCATCTAAGGAAGGAAAGGAACGAAGTTAGAGAACTGTTCAAAAGACTCATTATACTTACCTGTCAGACTCTTACCAGTGAAGTAACTAGGCAGCAACGAGCCCGCATCAATCAACACGCCCCTGCGCTGAAAGCAGGACGGAGAGCACACTATCCAAGAAAACAAGGTGAGCTGTGGATCAAAGGGGAGGGTTGGACCCCTGGGAAGAAGGGGTTCAAGCACACAGAGATAATAGGGAGTTAACTCTACCAATCCTGTGTTTCAGGCCCAGTGTCAAATAGCCTCCAGGGAAGGGTTCGAAGTCGTAAGAGGTCAGAACGGGCTGAGTGACGTCCCCGTTACAGATACTCCCTGGGAACCCCTCCTCTCTCTCACAGATGTCAGTCAGAAATTCAATCACAGTTTTCCCAGTGATACTTGGTGCAATTAACACTTCTATCCATCTAGTAAGGAGATCGATTACAACTAGCCAGCATTTCTGTACTCCATTGCTTTTCGTAGGGCCTAATACATCCATGCCCAAATCCTTTCATACCTTACTTGGAATCTCTGTCACCACCATAGATTGTTTCACACCCACACAATTCTTTTCACTACGACTGCGAAGGATACAGTCTCAAATATAACTTTCTATTTGCAAATCGCATCCAGGCCACCAGAAGTCATTTCTTATCCTCCGTTTGGTTTTTACTATTCCATGGTGGCCTTCATGACCAAGTTCAATCACTCTTCGGCGTAGACCTGAGGGTGGAATTATTTTATCTCCTCTTATGATGATATTGTTGTGTACATGTAATTCATCAGCAACAAACCAATAATCCATAAGATCTGCTTCTTCAAATTGTGCTTTATTCCATGGACCTTGACTGCTGACTAGATCCTTCAAGCGTTCTGACACTTTGTCATCCTTTTCAGCATTATTCCATTCCATCCTTGAGATGGATGCTGCCTCTATGTTCAAAACAACTTCCATATCATCATCCTCATCTAAAATTTCCGCAATATTGGTAAGGCGAGACAGACAGTCAGCTGTGATGTTCTGGGTCATTTCCAATAACAGAGACCAATAACTATGTTACCACCCCTTGTATATGGTCTGACCACTACAAAATTGTTCTTGACCTACACCTACCTATCCCAGTAAAATAACTGGCAAACAAGGCAAGCAAAGTTTTTTCCAGAAACTTTAAAAATATAGATAGAGCAGACCTACAATTCTGTATCAACAGCATTCTAGCCGACATTAACGAAACAGACTCATGCGACACTATTATCAAAAAATATGATCAGCAGATGCTTATGCTAATCAACCAGAAAGCACCTAATCGAGAAAAAACTGTTAGGCCTAACCTCAACCACCAAAAATGGTACACACCTGAACTTATCTCTCTTAAGAAAGAAAAAAAACGCAGTGAAATAGAATGGCTTAAAACCAAACCAATGACCACAAAACAAGCTGGAAGTCACTAGAAAAATCCTACAAATCTAAGATCAACGACGCTAAAAAGAACTATTTCAATAGCCAAATCGAAGCATCATCCAATTCATCCAGCAAGCTTTTCGACGTTTTGAAATCCTTAGATAAGCCCAAGGCGTTGGCCCCTGATTTTACACCATCACAATCTGAATGCGAAAACACCCAGGCAGCCTTTGCAAACAAAATATCTAAAGCCAGAGAACGCATTGCTCTAGCACAAGCTAATAAACCTCAATGCAGCCTCCCTGCAGAGCAACTAACAACAACCAGAAAGGAGAAGTTTCAATTCCACTCCATCTCCCCAGAAACTATGTTAAAAACATTAGCTTCTATGAAACCATCATCTTGCGCTGAAAATATCCTCCCTCCCAAAATCATCCTACAATATCCTGAAATCTTCGCCGCTTTTTACTAAAATTGTCAACACCTCATTTCGGGCCCAAGTAGTGCCCAACAACATAAAAAAGGTTACCATCACACCCCTAGTAAAAAAAAACTACTCTTGACCCTCGTGACCCCAACAACCTAAGACCCATTACAAATTGTAATTTTACTCTTAAAGTACTGGACAAAATAGCAACAGCCCAATTCCAAGAATATGTGGAAAGCCATGAGATCTTACATCCACAACAATCTGGCTTTAGAGCGGTTCATAGCACCGAGACCGCTATGCTGGACCTACAGTCCAGAATGTTGGAAATTATGGACAAGGGAAAGGCTGGACTTCTGGTCCTGTTGGATCTGAGCGCTGCCTTCGACCTGCTTGACCACCAGCTCTTGCAGCAAGCACTTGAGAAGGTTGCTAATTGCTCCAAGGAAGCAATAAGTTGGTTATCATCCTTCCTTGAAAACAGAATATCCAGAGTACACTGGGGGGACAAATTCTCATCCGAATTTAACATCTTCTGCGGGGTACCACAGGGAGCTAGTCTATCCCCCCTGCTCTTCAATCTGTACATCCGATTCCTATGTGAGCTACTACAACAACTCCAGATATTTTTCACCAACTATGCTGACGATACTTAGCTGGTCCTGGAACTGAGTGGGGACTACACTAAGGATAGTACGATACTAAATACACTCTACGGTAACATCGAAGATTGGATGGACAATAACTGGATGTGCCTGAACGGCAATAAAACCGAATTAATGATTTTCGGATCCATCCAGGCTCGAGCCAAACTCCCCGCTGAATACCAGGCCTTCCAAATTAAAGAAATTCTTATTCCAGTGTCTGATAAGGTCAAAACACTAGGCATCACGTTGGAAGCATCCCTCAACTCTGATGCCCAGGCAACGTATGCGAGTAAAAACTGTAATTATTACATCTGGCTACTTAAAGCCATTAGACCACTTTTGAGTGAGAAAAACTGCGCCACAATAGCAAGAGCTACCATCATGTCACGTTTGGACTATGGTAATGCCCTCCTGGTAGGAGCTAGTAAGCAAAGTATCCAAAAATTCCAGCTGGTCCAAAACAATGCGATCAGAATGGTCAAAAAGAAAGCAAGAAGTGAACACATCAGTGAAGCTAGGCAGGACCTCCATTGGCTGAGAATAGGGGAACGCATACAATTCAAGTCTATGTGCCTTACTCACAAGTGTTTATATGGCAAGGCACCAGCCTATTTGAAGTCCAAACTCACCTTTTACCATCCTTCCAGGGCATTAAGATCAGAAGCTAATGGGCTCATAACGCCTCTGAAACACAAAAAGGAACTTGGTATGGGCAGAGCCTTCCCCAACTGAGCGGCCTCTAACTGGAACTAATTGCCGAAGTACCTTAGATTGGAGTCCAATCATTTGGTCTTCTGCAAAAAAACTAAAAACAGAGCTTTTCAAGTAACCCATGTTTAGGACCCAATAAATCAGCCAACCTGTAGTTTTATGTATTTGTCCTGTTGCTTCTTCAGGCTCCACCTGGAGCTATGTACATGTCTACATGTAAGCGCCCCGATGCCTGCGGGCGGTCGGCGCTATATAAATAAATAATAACTCCAGGTACATAACGTACTGTGCAATTATATTCTTGAAGAAGCATCACCCATCTCCTGATTCTATTGGATACTTTGTCTAGCCCTTTAGACATGATGACATGACCAAGCAGCTTATGATCTGTGCGGAACTCCACTTCATCACCCCAGATGAAGCCCCTGAATTTCTCCGCCGCCCATTTTATCACTAGTGCCTCTTTCTCAATAGCAGCATACGATCTCTCAGCTGCCTTGAGTAATCTTGATGCAAATGCAATTAACACTGGTGTTTTGCCTACAAAATGAATGCTACAATCGACCAGGGAGTAGTCTGTTGCAATGGAGTAGTTGTAAGTGGCCTAGGGGACGATGTAGACCTGTCTAACGTGGAAGAGAGGGCCAAGTTAAAGTATCCCACCCAAACCACTTCATACCCTGGAAATGTTCGTAGGTGTTCCGAGCATGACTGGAAAAAAACGATAGAGTCGTAATTAGGGCCGTACGCGTTTATGAATAAAACTGACTAGGCCGCGATCTCACCAGCCACCAAAATGAAACGGCCTTCACTCTCCGACACCTGTCTGTGTAGTTTAAATTCCAGAAATCTGTGTATATAGATTGCCACCCCCCCCGGGAATGTGTCGAGTAGGAGGAGCCATACCTATGGACACACCACCCTGCCAGGGCAAGGAGTTTGTGATCTATCCCTAAATGAGTCTCCTGTATGCATAAGACATTGACATGGTGATTCCGCACATAATTGGAGATGAGGCTTGTCTTTTTTGCATTGGTGAAACCCCGAATGTTCCATGTAAGTAGAACAATCTCGGAATTAACAGGAGCATGAAGCCCATGTGGAGCAGTCACGTTAAGAGTAAGTTGGGAGCAATTGGAAAGACTTGAGACACAAGTAAATCATCCAGTGCAGGACTGCAGAAACACTGTACTAAAACATGACACATAGAGAGCGTACTAGACCCAGAAGGGAAAACCCACCCCCCTAACCCTCTTGAACTGGGAGCATCAGTCTACTAAACACCAACAATTGAAGAACTATGAATACCCACCTCCTCCCCCACCCACGCCAGAAACCCCAACCTGCCGGCCTGCAATACCCACCCCCCACCCACCTAACAAAAATCATTCAACTTCAAGTCACTTAGGTGCCACTGGGCATGGGGGATGCTCATTTACCACATTAAGCTATCCCCTTTGGAAATAACATGCTTAGTAACTGGTAGAAATAACTGCAAAGCGAGGCCCCAAAGCTCGCCAAGGTTCCCGCGAGCAGGGCACAGCTGTGTGAAATTCCCCTCCGAAAACAGACTAGGATGACTGACAGGGGAGGCCCCCGCATCTGGAAGTTCTGAGGCAAATCGCTCCGCCGACTCCGGAGTCGTAAAGAATAATGTTTTCCCCTGGTAGACGACCCCGAGTTTGGCGGGGTACATCATAGAGTAGCGGATGTCTTTCTTTCACAAAATATTTTTCACCACCTGAAAAGGCTTCCTCAGGTCCTGCACTTGCTGACTAAAGTCTGGGAAAAGTCTAATTGTAGCAGAGTCCCACCGGAGAGATTCTTTTTCCCTAGCAGTGCGAAGCAGGATGTCCCGATAGTTAAATATGCGAGCGATGATGGCTCTCTCCGGTGCCCCCAGAGGGGGTTTTACCACCAGGGAACCGTGGGCCCGCTCCACCATGAACATGCTCGTGAAGTGAGGGTCGTCAAGGACCTCTCTAAGCAGTTTCTCCACAAATAATTCCATATTGTCAATGGGGGTGGATTCAGCAACACCTGTGATCCTTAAGTTATTTCTTCTGGACCGACCCTCCAAGTCATCGTTCTTAGCCACCACTCTTTTCACCGTCTGTTGTAGGGACGCCACCTCACGCTGAAGCACCACAATCTTGTCCTCCCCTTCCCCAATCCGGTGCTCCGCCGCATAATTTTTCCGACCTGGCATACTGATCCATCTTCGCCTGCTTCTTCTGATTGCCCATTCCGGGCGCGGGTTGTGGACTCGAGTTGCACGTAGGCAGGACCCAGGGTTGTGAGGCGTAACACAGTGTGTCCAGGAAGGCTGCAGGGGGGTAAAGCCGAGCAGAGGGCCACAATGTCCCCGCCCGAGGACCACCCGACAGAGGAGACAGAGGGCAGATCGGTAGACCCCCACTGGCCGGGCGACACTCTATGGGCCCCCAGAGGAAAAGTCCAGGATTTAGATGGTTTCTGCAGAGAACTGGCTGGAGGTGGGAGGTGTGTCCCTGCCTAGTATTTCTATCAACAGTTCTAGTCTATAGTGCCTCCAGGTCCAAGCGGGGTCCCCGGCTCCCCCGGACAGATGGGGCGACCAGCCCCCATCCCCAAAGAGACCCCCCACCCGCCCTGTACTGCAAGGACAGGGGAGTGCTGCAGGACATGGACAACCAGCAATATCAGCGCAGGGCCCCCCGCACAGGTCTCCCCCAGTTCAGTGTGCCGTACCTCCAGCAGTCAGAAGGCCCCACTGCGCAAGAAGAAAAGGCAGGGGGGCAGCGACCAAGAGGTTACACAATCAGGCAGTTCAAGTGTGATGAGCCCCGGTCCTCCGTCTCATCTTCCCCCACCCCGGAGCAGGAGCATCCACCAAGCACTTCCCCATCAGCCACCCGACCCACCGCTTTGTAAGGTGTCTGGCCAGCGGGGCAGGGTGGGGAAGGAGGAAGCAGCGAGTCCTAGGGTGCACCGAGCACTCGCGAGCAGATGAGGCGAGGCACCTCTAATGTCGCTGATGGGCTCCTGGTGAAGGCAGACCCAGCCCGCGCCGCGCTCAGAAAGGAGGGCCGCACCCTCAGGCACCCGCAGGCAAGCGACCGGGGCCCCCGCCACAGCGTGGCCAGCCAAGTTCAGTGAGCCACAGGGGCCGCCAGCGGGTCCCGCCACGCCGGCCCCGCAGCAGCAGGCAGTCCGGCCACCACAGGTAAGGCGAACTGGGGCCTCTGCGCCACCTGCCAAAGATGATGTCGGGCCACGCCGCTAAGGAAGGGAGCCGTGTAGTGAACCTGCAGATGCCGGTGGGGGAGGGGCGGCCCGCCAAAACCAGCCGAGCCGCGGCAGCCTCGAGGGAGACAACCCATAACTCACGATCCACGGGTTCGCGGAGACAAACGACACCAGCAAGCCCCAACGCTTTTCCGATGCTTCGCGTGCAACTCCCACCACAGTGTATAGCTGGACCGCAGATTTTTGTCCATATAATTGAGCCTCTGCTGGAGCACTGTCAGGCTGCGGCCATCGTACGGCCCGCGCAACAGCGCCCCCCATCCAGCAGTCATCTTAACCTGACCATATCTTGATTGCAACTATATTGATTTTGTTGCCAACTCTTATTCTTAGTCCTGCAATCAACAGGCAACATATCAAATATGTATAACTCAATACGGGGTATTTTCTAAAATCATTGCTCAAAATTATGCCCTTTAGCCTAAATGTCTCATATTGTATCCTCATTTCTGCCACAGCAGTATTATCCTGACTGGCACACAGAGGACCACTCAATTTAAAAGCTCCAAGCCCGGTGGTGCAATAGGTTTTATCTTAAGCCTAATTACAATCCTTATCATTAACATGCAATACATTAGTTATAATATTCTGTCCTGCCCAAGTGGCCCTATTCTTAGGATCTCAAACAATTCAAATGTCAATAGACCGTGCAAATTCCACAAATTGTCCTATGTCATTCAAAAGTGATCTATTTTCAGTGCATTAAACAGTGTGCAAAATTGTCTACTTCATGATAAATTATATCCAATCAAAAGATTACACCAACTTAAATCTCCAACGTTCATGATTCAGAACATTAAAATTCAATGATTCTAAATATTCTAAAAAACTTTTGTTATTTGTAAAAACCAATTAATCATATTCTTAAAACCAATTAAATCATTGATTAGGGTCGTTCTAAAACCACATTTACAAATAAAACGATTACATTCTTTGCCTTGTGTTTTATCATAATTTCATTTAGCAATATTAAATCACTGTAGTCAATACATCTCCATTAGTCCTCAAGTAGATGTATAGCCAATTCTTCATCTAAATTATGTCCCACAGGTTTTTTATTGTTGAATTCCACTATAAGTTTAGGTTCCAATTTACGGAGCTTGCGTTCTCGATTACCTTTTCTTTTATACCCTAGGACATGTGCTAATGCAAAAACTCTGATAAGTGTGCCATCACTATTGGGGTTCTGAGCAAAATGTACAGCCAAAGGATAATTGTAATTATTTAAAATTGCTCGATAATGCTGTAAAATACAAAACCGCTCTGCCTTCTTTTAAGCCAGTGCCGTGAGTAAAATAGGAGAGCCACTCAGGCTGATTAAGAAAATCACGTTCTCCCGGAATCAGCACGACATACTCCTAACTCAAGCGAAAAAATAACTTGCGCCACTGCACGAATCTTAGGAAAATAATTAAGGTTTAATGGATTCTTAACATCATGAATGACACAACCAAGACAGTTATATGAAAACTCATAAAACAAAACCGCCACACGTTCCACCCCTGCCGGGGCTACGTCAGGCTGCATCAGATGGACATTAGCAAGCGTTTCATTTTAAACATCGTGGAGTCTGGGTGCAGGTTAACAGAGAGTCAAACAGAGGACTGGTACTGCATACTGGTTCTAACCGCAAACATCAGTGCCATATAAACCTAGTGTTCATTACACAGATTATTCAAATATACATAGAAAAAACAGTAATACATAAAACAGAGTGTCCTGTCCATTGTCAAGCACCCAGATTCTCACTTGCAATAAACATCGAATTACGCTTTAATGTGCACATTTTGCCAAAAAACATTTTTAAAAGTCAAAGTTGAATCATGTAAAATACAGGACAAATCAACGTATATATTCGAAGTTTTCAAACACGGAAAGCAGGCAAAGGGCAGCAGCAAAGTTAGTTTATTTTGGATTTGAAGAGCGCACTACAGCCTACAGGCATCGAGGCGCTATAACGGATACTTAAGAAGGCTTGCTTGAGGGTTACAATAAGCGGCACAAGAATAAAGCTCAGAGAACCTGATTATAATAGTCACAATAAACAATTATAATCAATCTCCCAATCAGCCATAGAAGCAGGTGCAAAGTCCTTGGAAGCACTGCAACGCTGTATTGCACGTATGTAATACAACAGCAAAAGTGTGCAAAAAGCAATAATAGCAACAAACATTCAAACAAAGTATAAATACTATATACATGTATAGCTATAATTTAAACATTCAAATGTGCAAAAGGAGCCATGTTAGCATTTCACTGTTATAATTTGTTCGCTATCTAGGCGCACCAGTGTGCAAATAGCAATAGCAGCAGCTTATATTTAGATGCGGATGTATCACTGTCCTATAGTTGGAAGTGCAAATTAGCAACAATAGCAGCAAATCATGATTGTAAATATTAAATAAGAATGTTCAAAATAGCAATTATAGCAGCTTTATTAAGGAAACAAAATTGAGAGCATACACACATTCCTCAACCCAAAGTGCAAAAAGCAGAATTAGAAGCCGATATTCAAAACAGCATAAGGTGCCAAGAGTATGCTGTTCCATATTTCTTATGCTTGAAACAGATCTTAAAGTGCCAGTGCAATGCTAATCTATCATAAAAAAACATTCTTAATATGCACAATAGTGCAGCACAATGTAATGGCAGTGTAACATACAAAAATAGATTTTAAAAAAGAGAATAAAATACAGGAGTACAGATACAAGCAAGATTATTTCATAGTAAAACTGGCGGATTCTTGAAGGAGTCTATTACCAATAAATCACCTGTCAAAACCTTGTAGAATTTGTTTAGAATCATAACACCAATGGTGATCATAGGAAGACATGTAGTTCATTGTTCACATTACGCCCATGGGGTTGCAATGTATCAAAAAGAATTATGAGTTTAGATTCAAGTTGATGTCATTTTAACTCTCGATTACCTTTTACGAATAATATTTGGTACATGAGCTAAACCTAAAAATGTCATATTTTCCAGATCACCATTGTGTTTTAAAAAACAAAATTGGCTATAGGATAAGCCTAATCTTGATTCTTTATAGCATGTTAGTGTTGTGATATCCTAATTATTAGACTACATATGGTAGAACCAGTGTGCGCTTGTTTACAAGGACAGAGTATGATCTATAGAACAAATTTGGACAAACATGTTATTTCGTGCTTCATTTTTCATTTAACTTTCTAATCATATTCAAATTTAGAGGTGCAGATTGTCAATTTGCATATTTTGCATTTGCCACACACATAGAACACATGGGGTCTGTGTTGTCACCCAAGCCAATTCGGTTCATTCAAAGGAGAACTATCGGTCATGCTTGGAGCCACCACATTTTTAATATTTATTGCTTTGGAAAAGGTCACCAAAGGATGGGACCCTACCACCTTCACAATGTCTCGATCCGACTGTAATTTCGCCCAATATTTCTGTAATATCTTTCTTACATTGGCCGCCTGAGTTCTGTATTTGGTAATTAACCTAATGTGTACTTCATACGAGACTTCCTGTTCTTCAACAAGTCCGTATGATTTGTTCCTTCTCAAAAGCATCAGTAAAGACTTGCTTGCAATAGCCCCTATTGCCAAAGCCTGTGCTCATTTTTCTTGCTTCCCGAAGGAAATTGGTTTCCCCTCGAGCAGTCGTGCTGCTCTAATGAACTCTCCAAAAGATATACTCTTAATGAGAGATTTGGGATTAAAACTGTTACCATGGAGTATTCTGTCAACATTGTCAGGTTTTCTGTATAATCGACTTTCTAAGCTTTTATCTACAATTTCAAAACAAACATCAATAAATTCCAGTTTGTTTGACCTCAGTCACAGTAAATTCTAAGTTCAGGTCATTGCAGTTCATAATAGCAACATATTCCAACTTTTTGGCTGGGGCTCCTCCCCAAAATAAAAACAGGTCATCAATGTACCTAGAAACTATAACACCACATCATCCATGTATTATATCCTGTTCCAATGACAAGGCTATACATTCCTCGCACCAACCCAAATACAAATTTGCATAGGTGTGGGACACACACAAACCCATAGCGGTACCTCTTTTTTGTCTGTATAGCTTTTCATCAAACAAACATATTGTTATTCAAGTAAAATGTTAAAAGCTCAATAATCACTTCGTTTTGCTGTTTGAAGCTTATAGATCTCAGTTTCAGAAACAGTTCACAAAGTTGGATCCCTGCTACATGGTTAATACTGGTGTAGAGAAAAACCACGTCCAAGGACACAAGACTATAGTTAGATTCCCAGTTGAATTCAACAAATCCGAAGTATCTCCGAGATATGAATTCAGATCCAAAACAAAGGGGAATAATATCTGGTCAAGATACTTGGAGGCCGATTCGAACAAGGAGCCAATTGAAGACACTATGTGACACCCTGGTGGTTCAGTGAGGCTTTTGTGTATTTTGGGAAGCAAATGTAAAATATCTGTCACTGTAAAATCACATTTCAAAAAAACACATTTCATCATCAAGAAGACCCTTTTGAAACCACTGTATTAGTTTACAATTCTACCGACCTGGGGCCTGTGTTAATGTCTCGGAAGTGATAACCTCATAACATTCGCTGTCTCTCAATTGAGGCAATGTTGAAGGGGAGAACCTTGAACTGGTAGTGGGTGGCCTCTATCATGAACCTGAGGTACTTTCTGTGCGCTGGCAACATTGAAATATGAAAGTATGCATTGTTCATGTGCAATGTGGCCACGTAATCCCCCTGCTGCAGCAGTGGGATTACTTTCTGAAGTGCTGTCATCCTGAACTTTGAGGTTTGACATATTTGTTCACAGGGCGCATGTCTAAAACAGGGCGCATGGTGAGATCCTTTTTGGGTACAAGGAAGTACACTGAATAAATACCCTTGTTTACCTGGAGAAGTGGGACAACTTCGATGGCGCCTTTTTCCAGCAGTACCGGAACTACTTCCAGCAGGATGCGCAGGTGTTCAGGCAACAGGCGGCTGCTTCTCGGTGAGTGTTAGCGAGGTGGTCGGAGAAACTTGATACAATACCCTTGGGCAACAGTCTTTAGTACCCACTGATCTGAGGTGATCCCCTCCCAGGTGTGGATGAATGAAGACAAGCGACCCCCGACCGAGGAAGCGTGGGAGGGGGAGCTGAACCGGCGAGTCACTTTGAGGTGGAGGCCGGGGAGCCTGTAGGAGTAGAGTTTCTGCCTCTACCCTTTCCCCTATGAGAGCCTCTTTGTTGGTATTAGAATTTACCAGAGGATCCTTAACCAGATGGACCAGGAATTCTTTCCTGAGCCATATTGCCCCTGGAGCGAGCGGGAGAAGGATTGGCCATGAAAGGAGCGGCGTGAGTTGGAGCCTCCACACTGGTGAAAGGGCTTAGCCGTGATCTGGCTAAGTGATTTCAGGGTGTCGTGTTCTTTCTTTGCCATCTCTAGGGTGTCGTCAACCGCTTTGCCGTAAAGGTTTCAATCCTCCACAGGCTTATTAGAGAGGCCCGAGTTTTGGGTTTGAACCCAGAGTTTTTTTTTAACCAGGCATGTCTTTTAAGCAGGGTACCCTGCGCGAGGGTGCGTCCAGCTGTCTCAGCCGAGTCCAGAGTATTCTTCAGTATGTTTTGGGTTACTTGTCTTCCTTCATCCATGACCACCAGCAGGCGTGTGAGAGACTGGGACAGCAAAGAAGGGGCCAGGCGCGCCTTTATAGAAATCAGTAAAGGGATAGCTTGGCTAGTTGGAGTTTTCTCCTGGAGGATATCCTCCACGAAGTCCAAGTCTGGAGCGGCTTCGTGTGTTGCAATTTTGAAATGGTTAGCTGCTCTTTTTAAATTGAACTGAACAACCTTTGGTTGTGCACATGTGACGACTCTCTTTGTGGAGAAGAAGCAGGGGGATCCAGACAGATGGCGTCTGGGTCGACAGTATGCGTCCGTGTAAGCGAAGGACCCGATCCTTCACCTGGTACCAGTCTGGGTCCCGATATGCTGGGTCCAGAAAAAAAGGGTTAACCTCTTCATAAGACTCCTCCTGGTTTGAATGATCTGAATTTCAGACCTGCAAGATGTCCTCTTGGTGTCCCTGTGCAGAGGTGGGGAGTCTCTGCAATTTGGAGGGGATGGGACAAGAGTCCACTTCCCTATGTCTCTTGGGTATAATATATTGGTCCGAAAAGTCAATGAACTGGGACATTTTGTCCATGTATCGCTCAAACATTTCCCTAGTCCATAGAGAGGACGCTGAATGGTCAGGAGGAAAGGGTTCCTCAAAAGTGGGAGATTTTCCTAATAAGGCCTTAGAGAGGGGCTGGGGGACTTCAGAATAGTCATCTCAATGAGAGGGGGTGCCCTTGTATTCCTAGGCCACCCAAATGATCTCCGAAAGGCTTTTGTGAAGTTTTGGTGGCTGTACAGAGGGTTTCAATGCACATGAAGGCGCGGTCGGCGACTCCCCCATGTCCTTCAGCACTTGTGCGCCTTTGGATGGCGGGTCGGCGACAAGAGGATTTCTTAGAGGGAACGCCCGTTCCAGAAGGATAACAAGTGGTTGCGTGGAGGGCGTCAAACCGCGAAGTTCGGCAGGTGCTGCTGAAACCTTTGATGGTAACGGAGTGCATTGAGCGCTTCTTCGACAACTCCGAAGAGGCCTTGGGGGTGGTGTGCTTTTGTACACGTGGTATGTGGCTGCCCTTGTCAGCGGGGTGTGATTTCCCATAACAGTGCTGGTGGCCAGTCTATTGGGGATGGGCATCTGGGAGCACACAGGCTCCGCTGAGAGGTTGATGGCTTCCAAATCAGAGCCATGGCTGCCGACAGATTCCTTGTTGTCCGAAACGACACGCCGAGGGGGGAAAGGCCTTTGGCTAGCATAGCGTAGGCCGCCCACCCTTAAGTCCACCTGTCTTTCAACGTCTTCGGTCGAAAGAGCTTACAAGCCTTGCATGAGCACTTGTCTTGGTCACGAGGAAGACACTGATTGCATCAGCGATGGGTGTTCTTCCAAGGAAACTTGCTGTTACACGACGGGCAGAATTTAAAGGGAGTCCTCTCCATAGAAGAGGGTAGCGGCAGCCAGACCAAGAAGAGAAGGAGGGGTGAAGGCAATATATTCTCAGAAAGGAATAAAAGCCAGCGCCCCTCTCTCTCTACTGTAAGGGGCTAGCCGGAGGGCCGAGGCCACGCAATCCACAGTCGTTGAGCAGTTGAACAGTCGCAGAGCAGATGTAGATGTTGTCGCTGGCAGTAATCCCAGCTGTCGAAGGCCGAAGTGACTAGACGACCGTAGGCCATGGAAATACACTTAAGCAATATAAACTCCTACGAGCTCTGCATAAGCGACCAACTAGGTTGGTAGAAAAAACAATCTGGTGGGACCTCAACGCGTGAGGGATTTTGGGTACACTACACGTCACGTTAGGGATAGTGTTACAGCCACGCCAATGTCGATGCCCCTTTCGATCTTTGACAGAAAGATGCAATACTCTGCCATTTCCATTAGATGTCAGACTATATGCACAGCATGTAATTCTAAGCAGATTCACAAGCATCAGAAATATATATTTTCCAATTACCCTTTGATGTCACAATACTATTCGACCACTGCATCACTAGCCAGGCCCAAGGGCTTGCTAAAATATTTTTCATAGCCTGTACTTCCGCTCCCCTTTGGGACACTGGATTTGCATCTTTGGTACAACAGTCACTTTGCATGCATTTTACTGTTTTGTGCCAGAAGAGAAAACCTGCATATCTGCCAGGACCAACTTTTTCTTTTAACTTCACGCATGCCGATATGATGTATATACTGTTTAGTTGGGTAATAGTAACATTATCATATACATTTTTTGTGAAGCTACTGGCACGCAATGTAATGCAGTGGATTCCTCTAATTTGTCTGTGCAAGTTAAGTCTTAACATTTGAGTCAGTAACACTGAAAAAAGGATATGTTGGGTCCCAAAGATTAGCCCATTTAGGAATCCAATCTTCCCAAACAAAAAATGTGTATCACAAAGTAAACCCCCTTTTCTTTCTTTTTGGTAGCACTTCAAATATTTCCTCACATAACACACAGGCTGTATGACCTTGTTAAACAACGACTAAAATAAGTTACTCATATATAAGGAACAAGTTACTTACCTGTAACTGTTGTTCTCCAGCATGGGTCTGGCATGGATTCACATGCTCATGAATATTCCCCGTCGTCAGGCTGGGAATCCTCGGTAAAGAAAAAACCAGTATCAGTTTCGTTTCTGATCTGTCTTTCATAGTAACAACCAATCACTGGTCTCTGCGTCATACTGACCACAGCCAATGACTGCCCTCTACCTAAGCACCGCCTCTGGCAGCCATCTTCAGATTTGGAAGCACGTGAAGTGGCAGTATGACCAAGTGAAGAGCCGCAGAGGGGTAGGCGGGAGGGTTCGCATGTGAATCCATGCCAGACCCATGCTGGAGAACAACAGTTACAGGTAAGTAACTTGTTCCTTCTCCAGCATGGGGTCTGGCATGGATTCACATGCTCATGAATAAAGAATACATAGCAGTACACACATGCACAACCACGGGAGGTGGCAACGGCTCAACATTAAGTAGTACATCAAACTCAACATTAAGCATCTTACCTCCTCACCAGGCTCACCTCAGGCGAACAGGTTGCGCAGCACTGCTTGGCCGACCCTGGACTCCTCCCTGGAATCCCGATCGACGCAGTAGAATTTCGTGAAGGTGTGCGTCGACCTCCACGTAGCAGCCCTGCATATGTCCAGCAGGGGCACACCAGAAAGGAACGCCGTGGTAGCTGCGATCGCTCTGGTGGAATGGGCTCTCGGACGGCCAGGCAGCGGTCGGTTTGCTAACCGATGACAGTACATGATACAGCCGGAGAGCCATCTGGAAATGGAAGCCTTCGAGAGAGCCTTCCCCTGATTGACAGGTCCAAAGTTCACAAAGAGTTGTGACGTCTTCCGAAAACACTTCGTGCGGTCCACGTAGAACTTCAGCGCTCTAGCCACATCCAGCGAGTGCAAAGTCCTCTCAGCCGGCGACGAAGGCGACGGGAAGAATACAGGCAACACCAAGGGTTCGTTGAGATGGAAGTCCGACGGTACCTTGGGCATGAAGGAGGGGTGCGTCCTGAGCACCACCCTCGTGTCGTGAAAAGTCAAGTACGGGGCCTTGCAGGAAAGGGCCTGGATCTCTCCCACCCGTCGTGCGGAGGTGATGGCCACAAGAAACGCTGTCTTCCACGACAGAAACTTCAACGGGGCCGAGTGCAGAGGCTCGAACGGAGGTCCCATGAGCTTGGTCAGCACCACGTTGAGCTCCCACGCCGGGGCCGGAGCCTTCACCGGCGGGAAAGATCTGAACAGTCCCTTCATGAACTCTTTCACCAGACGATGAGACCACAAGGACGTCCGTCCCGTGGTCCTGGTGTATCGGGAGATCGCAGCCAGATGAATCTTGATGGACGCGTGTGCCAGTCCAGCTTTGGCCAGCGTCAGCAGGTACGGCAGAACTTGGGGAGCCGTAATCCGTAGAGGATTAATCTTCTGTGCGTGGCACCAGACAGAGAACCTCTTCCATTTGTGTCCGTAGCATTTAAGAGTCGAGGACGCCCTGGCCTTTGCAAGAACCTCTCTGCAGTCGGCCGGTATGTCGTATCCTCCAAACTCTAGCGCTGCAGGAGCCAGGCCTGCAAGTTCAGCGATTTCGGGTCCTGGTGGAGGATGGCGCCTCCTTCCCTGGAGAGCAGATCCGCGTCCACCGGCAGCTTGATTGGCGGGGACGCTGACAAATCCAGAAGGTCCAGGAACCATATCTGCCTCGGCCACGCAGGTGCGACGAGGATCATCCTGCACCGTGACCTCTTGAGCTGGTTGACGAGCCGGATTAGCAGTGGCAAAGGAGGGAACGCGTAGAGGAACAGGCCCTCCCAGGGGAACGAGAAAGCATCGCCCATGCTCCTCGCCTGGGGAAACCTGCTGGCGAACCTCCGGCACTTGGAGTTCGTCGCCGTCGCAAACAGGTCGATCTGGGGAGTGCCCCACCGTCGGAAGAGGCGATCCACTAGATCCTGCCGTAGTTCCCACTCGTGGCACGAGCGCAGCTCCCTGCTGAGTGAGTCGGCGATGGTGTTTTTTATCCCTGCCAGATGAAACGGCACCAGAAACATCCCTTGGGCGACTGCCCAATGCCACAGGTCCTGCGCCTCCTTGGACAGTGCTGGGGACCTGGTTCCGCCCTGTTTTCTGATGTAAAACATGGTGGTGGTGTTGTCGGTGAAGATCCTCACCACCTTGCCCTTGAGGGACGGAAGGAAGGACCTGAGGGCCCAAAACACTGCACGGAGCTCCAGGACGTTGATATGTAAAGATTTCTCCGTCGGGAGCCAAAGGCCCCTTGCGTGTAGATTTTCGGTGTGCGCTCCCCACCCTTCCAGGGAGGCATCCGTGGTCACTGTCTCCTGGTGGGCTGGGGTCTGGAAGTCCATGCCCGCCGTCAGATGCGCGCGGGTGTCCCACCACCGGATCGCTCGTCGGAAACTCTCGTCGAGTGTGATCCTTTCCTCGAAGCTGCCCGTCGTTTGGATCCAGCGCGCGTCCAGGAACTCCTGCAACGGGCGCATCCGGAGCCTGCACATGGGAATGAGGTAGATGCAGGAAGACATCATTCCGAGGAGGGACTTGATGGACCTCACCTTGGCCGCGTCGGCCACCAACATCCGTTGCACCTTGCCCAGGATGGTCCTGGTCCTCTCCTCCGACGGGGAGGCCGGAAGGGACACTGTGTTGAGCCTCGCTCCCAGAAACAGAGCGTCTTGCGCGGGTACCAGGTGGGATTTGGCGTAGTTCACGGAGAATCCCAGGTCCATGAGAAGTTGGACGGTCCTTGCCGTGTGAACCACGGCGAGCTCCCTCGTCTTGGCTCGGATGAGCCAGTCGTCCAGGTAGGGGTAGACGTGGATCCCCTCGCGGCGCAGCTGCGCCGCCACCGGCGCGAGGCACTTGGTGAACACCCTGGGTGCCGACCGTAGACCGAAGGGGAGGGCTTTGAACTGGTAATGACGCCCTTGGACCACAAACCTGAGGAATTTTCGGTGCCCCTTTAGGATGGGAATATGGAAGTAGGCATCCTCCAAATCCAACGACGACAGGAAGTCTCCTTCCTCCAGCTGACCCAGGACGTGCTGGAGGGTGACCATCCGTAACTTTTGCGCCTTGATGAACTTGTTCAGACGTCGCAGGTCCAGGATGGGGCGCCATCCCCCCGTCTTCTTCTTCACGAGGAAGTATCTGGAGTACACTCCGGAGCCCCGAAGCCTCTTTGGGACGAGTTCGATGGCGCCCTTCCTGAGCATCGCCTTTACCTCCAGGAGAAGTTGAGGGACGTGAAGTTCTTTCCTGGCCACGGGGGGGACGCGTGGACACCTTCTTTGAAACTCGAGCGCGTGGCCCCGGGCCAAGGCGTCCAGCACCCAACGGTCGGTGGAGATGGACTCCCACACGCTGACGAAGCTCGCCAGCCGGCCTCCCACCGGGGTGCTTCGGTGGGGGCCCGACCCCACGGTCGGTTCAATCCTGCTTGGACGAGGCTTTGCCGCCTCGACCTCCTTGGCGACGACGGCGGAGTCCGCCAGACTTGCCTCGTCCTCTGTAGGCCTCCTGAGACGACGAGCGGGCCGCTTGACGGTAGGTGGAAAAACCGCCGCCGGAACCTTTGGAGGCGCCCTTGCCTCCGCTGCTCCGAAAGGGCGTCCGTCGTTGCTGCAGAACTCCCAGGGCCCGGGCCGTCTCAGTGTCCGCTTTAATGGCCTGAAGGGAACCGTCCACTGTTTTGCCAAACAGGTTGTCCCCATCGAAGGGCATGTCCAGGACTCTGGTCTGAACGTCTTGACGGAAGTCCGTAGCCTTGAGCCATCCACGCCGCCTAAGGCAAACGCCGTTGCCCAACTGGCGGAACCCAGTGTCGGCGATGTCCGTCGCGACGGTAATGGCGTGGTCCGAAGCCACCTCACCTTCCTGCAGGATCTCCAGGGCCTCTGTCCTCTTGTCGTCCGGCAGGAAGTCCAGCAGGGGAGCCAGTTTGTACCAGAGCTCCCTGTCGTAGCGGGCCACGATAGCCAAGGCGTTGGCCGCTTTAATCGTCGTCGCTGCCGACGAGATGACTCTGCGTCCCATAGCGTCCAATTTCTTTCCCTCACCGTCCGGTGGGGAAGTCGATGTGGAGGCCGCACCCCCCCCGCTTTCTTCCTGGCCGCCGCGGAGACGACGGAGTCCGGGGTAGGCTGCGCCCGGAGGCACAGGGGGGCCGTGTCCGGGACCCGGTACTTCTTCTCGTACCGGTCTCTTCTAGCTGGCGTCGTGGAAGGGTTCTTGAGGAGGGTGAGGCCCTCATCCCAAATGTCGTCCAATAGAGGCACTGAGAGGACCGTCTTCCTCTTGGCCTTGCGCCGCTGATAAAGGAAACCTTCCTTCTTCTTCTCCTCAGGGCAGAGTTGAAAAAGCTCGGATGCCCTGGAGATCATGGAGTGGAACGATCCAATCTCGTCGGGCGGAGAAGCCCTGGTGGGAGGCGACGACGGTACATCCTCGTCGTATACCTCGTCGTCCGTACCCGTCGCTGCCGTGTCAGTCCCCGTATCATCCCCTCGGGTGGACGGGGAGGAGGGCTGGAAGGGGCGCGACGGCTGAAAAGGAGGCGGAGGGTGGATCCTTCTTTTCTTGGTAGGGGGAACACCAGAAGGTCCCGGTTCTGGGTCCCCCGACGGGAGAGGTTCCGTCGGCAACGGTAGTCTTGTCCTTATCTCTGAGCATAAGGACTGTATAGCCAACAAAATGGCCACCGAGTTGTCTCGCGGCGCTGGCAGAGGGGAATCCGACGGGCGATTAGGGGCCCCGTCGGTACCCTCGACGATGTCGTCGTCACCTGCGTCGGGATCCATCCCGACGGGTCGGTCTTCTTCCACGCCGAGGCCGTGGCTTAAGACTTCGACCAGCTCCTCCTCCGAGGTTGAGGCCGAATCTACGACGACGCCCTGCCCCCCTTTTTCTTCCCCACGGGGGATTTCACGGGGGTCCTATCGATGGGCACAAAGATGACTCCCTCCGAGGTGGTAGGGAGACTCTGAGCCCCGAGGTCGCCACCACTGGTGTAGCCTGCACAGGCTGAGCCAGGGCCGCCGCGACAGTTTCGATAGAGGGCTTGGCCGGATGGATTAAGGCCTTCACCACCTTAGGTGCGCTCACCGCCTTATCCTTGAGGGGGGGACATCGCCTCGCTCCCCCTCCGATGGGGCCTTCGAGCTCGACCGGGGCCTCTCCAGGAGCTTCGCCGGGTGCTCGGCCTTCCTCTTACCCGACCCAGAGCGTTGGCTCGTGGTTGATGGTGCCGGGGAGGGTGCGCCCTGCCTGGCGACCGTAGAGCCCGACCGTTCGGCGCTCCCGGTGCCAGCGGACTCGCGGTGCTTGGCCTTATGTTGGACCCCCGTCGCCGGGGCGTCCTCACAGGACTTAGAAGACCGCTCAGATTTCTTCTTCTTCTTCTCGCCGGACGGGCTCTTCCCTTCTAGCCAGTTGGCGAGACGTTGATGGCGGTCCTTCATGGTCCGCTCCGACATGTTGCCGCAAAACGCACAGTCCTTCTCCACGTGCGTCTTGTCCTCATGTAGGCAGTAGAGACAAAAGGAGTGTTCGTCCTCCTTGAAGACGTTCTGCAGCTGGCATCCAGGGCAGACCCTGAACAGCTTTCCGGGCGTCGAGCTTCCCTTCTCCTGGGCCATGACCGGGCCTGAGAAACTTCTGGAGTCCTCCAAAAGCGTAGCTCGACGAATCTTCACCCTTGAGGGGCGCAGACGAATCCGACACGGGTCCCCGTTGATCGGATAGTGAGTCGGTGGAGCTTGAGGCTCTTTTGACCGAAAAAACGAAGTTTTTGAGAAAAAAAACGTGAAAAAATAGCACTAACGCTCGAGAGCAATAGCACGAGGATCCCAACACATGAACGTGCGGTAAAAATCTGAAGATGGCTGCCAGAGGCGGTGCTTAGGTAGAGGGCAGTCATTGGCTGTGGTCAGTATGACGCAGAGACCAGTGATTGGTTGTTACTATGAAAGACAGATCAGAAACGAAACTGATACTGGTTTTTTCTTTACCGAGGATTCCCAGCCTGACGACGGGGAATATTCATGAGCATGTGAATCCATGCCAGACCCCATGCTGGAGAACAGGTTATTTCTTTGTGTGTCTTGAAAGTACAGTAATAAAACTCAGAGGAGATGATTTTTGGGCTCACATTACTTTATGTTCTAGGACAATGGAAGTGGCATTTGGCTGATTTATGTCTTAACTCAATAAAAGGATTCAATGGCCATGACTAGTTCACAATTTTGCATGATCTGCAGGAGCATGCCAAAGAAAGCACCCCCAGAAGAAAAATTAAAACTCTTGTCTTTAGTATGTTTAATGTGCAGGCCCGCCCTCGCTACACCACTGCCCCAAAGGCATCTATGGATCAGACAGTTCTTTAAAGAGAAACCGGTGTCGGATATCAAGCTCAATATGTGGAAATGCTGGAAGTCAAGATTTGGTCTCATTTTTGTGAGGAAAGTATTAATCGCCAATCTGTATTTGGGCTAGCTAAAAAGTGGCAATAGAGGAGGCTGGCAGTCTTGAGTAAAGGGAGTTGCAATAGTCTAGGGGGAAGTTTATATGACAATTGCACCAAGCCAAGGTGGCACAAAGATGCATGACATTTCCGATGTTTGAGTTGAAAGAATGTGCTTTGTCAATCAATTGATTAAAAGGCTTTGTTTAACTTCAGAGAAATCGGGTAATTGGCACGCAGTAGTCCATTGCAATACCAAGGCTTCATACGGGAGACATGCTAGGTAAGACACGAGGAAGGATGGAAAGCGTGAGAAAAGAGGACAAATGCACATTTTGTTGGAGATCAAATCTGTTTTGGGGTTAGTTGGAGTCAGCTGTTATCTATCCAAGATTGTATCTAGTCAAGACAGTGCCTCTGTGACATCAGCTGAACCTGGGTTTTGAAGATGTGAAAAGGCAGAGTACAATCCTAGTAGAAGTGATACAAGAGGTTTGGATTAATTTTAAACAGGGTAACGATGCATAGGTTGGAAAGGAGATGCCATGAGGAAGACTCTTTAGAAACACAGAGCTTGATAGGAAGAGCTGAGAGCTAAAGGAGGCCCGATTTGCCTGCTGGGATCTCCCAGACAGAAAGGAAGCCCCCAGCAGTAGCCACAGAAGTGATGGACTTCAGTAAAAAACATTTAAGCAGAATCCCTTGATCAACCATGTCGAAGGCAGCCGACAGCTCCAACAGGAAGATGATGCAGATGCATAGATCTCAATTCATACTTAAACAAATACACCCTTAGGAGAGTGTTGAGGTCCACAAATAACAAATGAACTAATATCACTAAATATGGACCTGTAGAAAGGATTTCTTAAGTGTACCTATTCCATCTCAACAGGTGTAATAATGACTAATTAGCACAACTAAAACCTTTGTTGCTGTGTAGCAATAAATTGCCAAATGCTGGTTTTTCTACTCCGTGTAGCCCAACCTTATTGGAATCCATGACATCATTGTCCTTTTAGCTACCCCATGCCTGTCTATACATTTGTGGTTGTTTGTAGTTTCTGTGCAGTCCCACCCATTTCTGTTTAGTACTGTAAAATGACTATCCCTGGTATTTTGAAGCCGTAAACCTGTAAATGTGCACTTTACAGAACACCAAAATAAAAAAAACAATGGGGCTCATTACAAGATTGGCGGTAGTACAGCAGTAACTGCCTCCATGGAATTACCATTACCGCCTTTGTGTTTGGCGGAAACACCACTGTATTGCAACATGGTGGGAGCGTGCCCTCAACATTGGCGTTAACAGTCATTTTGTCTGGCGAAATTACTGCCAAAAACAAAGTACACAACAGTAAAACTGCCCATATTCGGCAGAATTACAGTTACCGCCGGGTGAATCACAGCTAAATCCATCAGTGGAATTACCGCCGGTGGAAATATCATCGCAGGAAAAGCAAATGCTGTGGTGGCCATCTTTAAAAACCTCATCCATTGAAAATCAACCTGTAGGAGTGACATCCATCCCCATAGGCAAGTACAATCATGTCTGCAGGGCAGGGCAGGCCAAGTCCAAGGTTCCCAATATGCAGGTGCGAAAACCCAAATTCAGTGATCTGGAGCTGACAGCCCTAGCGGAGCAGGTGGTGGCACATTCTGAAGGGCTCTATGGGTCACAACAATGAAAGACCACCCAGCAACAAAAGAATGCCATCTGGGTAGACATTCGAGACAAGGTGGTGGCTGTAGGCCATGACTCACATGCCGCAGAGGACATGGAGAAGAGGTGGAACGCCCTCACGTTCTGAGTCTGCAGCCTAATTTCCAATCACCGCAGGGATACTGCTGCCACAGGTGGAGGGACAGTAGACCCTCTACAGCTGACCCCATGGAAAGAGATGGTCAGCAGCATCCTCCACATGGTGGGCCTAGAGGGTTTGGGTTCGACCGAGGTTGGAGCCAGCAGCCAGGAAGAACCTGGTGAGTACATGAGTGAATTATGTGCCCATTATAGAACAACCCTAATAGCATGTAGACATACACAAACTGCCATGCATCCAGGCGACAGCAACCCCGACAATGCATGGCCCATCCATGTAACACTGCAGGCCATTACATCATGAGTCATTGAAGCTGTGCTCCCCCTTACATTCCAACCAAGTAGGATGACGAGGGCATTGCATATGCAACAACCACCGTCAAACTGCAAGTTACAAGGACTGACACACATCTGCATTACACATCACAACCATTCTTTTCCTGCACACCGGTCACCCATGCACAGACACCACAGGAAGCAAGGTAATAAATATGTAGTGCATGTCTGGCAAAGACCACCACTGGACGTGGGTCTCAAACCAACAACCACTGCAACTGACCAGTAGCTGCAAGGCCCTCATGCAGACAATGTTCAACCTTTTGTGGCCATGATGCCACCCCAACTAGTAGGGTGTCCCTCAACTGACAGCACTATACGATATGCAAGCAACATGCGTCCTGCCCTGCATGCTGACACGTGACCCTGTATGTCAGTGATGCACATGACTACATGGTCGAAGCAAGGCACGACCCCCACACTGACCATATGCATGCACATAAATCAATGCTGTAAACTGCCATACTGTCAGTCACATGAAGTATGTCCCCCCTGGAGGCCTAGCGCCCTGTGACCAGATAGAACACACAACACACCCAACACATTTCCATGAAGGTACTGACGCACAATTTCATGTCTACCAACAGGCACACAAGACACCCAGGAACCCTCTGAAAGTGCCAGCACACCGGCACCAGCAAGCCCTACAAATGCCACAGGCCTTGCCTTGGCCAGGAGTGGGCGTGTCACCCAAAAAATAAATCAAAGGGGACAGTGCCATCCACCTCCATGGCCACTAGCACACTGGCCATAATTCAATCACCTACTCAGGACATCACGGAGGCTGCAGCTCCACTTGCAACAGGGGCACCCCCCACCACTGCTGAGGATTTGGAAGTAGTACACACTGGCACGAGTGCTGAAAACATCCAGGCATGTTCCCAGCCACTGCACATGCTGCCACCATGCAATCCGAGTCTTCCTCTCCCAACTTCAGTCCTGCCTGTTCACCTGTGAGACACTTCTCACCACAATCCCCCCATGCAGCCTCTCACCCAGGCAGTCCAAACCCCCCCCCACTTTTCATCTCGCCATGCACTCCACATCCGAGCATGCAGAGGACACAGATGACCATGCAGAGCAGGAAGGCCGGGCATCCCACAATGGGCCCCCAACCATCTCCTGAGCCAGTGCAGGCCCCACATTGTAAGCCATTTGGGAGCAGCTGGACAGAATCTAAGAACGGCTGGCTGAAATACATGCCATCACACAGAAGTAATTGTGCCATTCACAGCCCACGTGGCTATGGGGCAGAAGGCCAGTCAGTTCCATACCAGCCACCCCTACTGAGGGGGTCGGTGGCCAGCATGCCGCCCAGGCGCTCCCAGCGCTGCACGACTTGTACTTCCCCAGCCTGTGCACAAAAAGGGACAAAAGTAGTGGTTCAGCACATGGGACAGACTCAGGGTATGGGGTGGGTGATGGAGTTGGGGGATCAGAGTTTGTTATTGTGAAGATAAATCACTGCTGCGTCTAGACAATGTGTACAGTGTTTATTCTATGGTGGTGAAAAATGTGCATTCAGTGAATCATCAGTGTCGTCAGAGGTGCATTTGTGCCAAGCCAAAAGAAATTGTCCATGAGGTCTTGGGGGACCATTCATCCTACGCTCACCTCCCCACGTACGTACTGAGGTGCCCTGTATTCACGTGTAATGTCTTCCTCATCAGAGCAGGTGGGGAGGGATGGTCCTCATATGGAGGCATTTTTATGTTCCCTCGTATGCACATGTTGTGCAGCATTGCGCATAAGACTATGATTTTACCCACTTTCTCAGGGCTGTACATGAGGCAACCGAATCTAGCCTTCAGCATTCCGAAGGTGTGCTCAATGAATGCCCTGGCCCTCCTGTGGGCATCCTTATAAACAGCCTCCTGTGGTGTACCAGGGTTACTCACAGGTGTCAACCTCAATAACTGCGGATAGCCCGAGTCGCCTACAAGAAATTGTTAGACATGGCCATTTGTCTGTCGAGATACATGTATATGGGACTATTGTCCTGCTGGCCTACGTGCGCTCATCTATGCATGTGGGCGGCGCCCCTTGCATCAATTGTGGTGGAAGGGCATTGGCCTACAGAGTGCACTTTCAGTCATTCACAGTGTAACATCATTCATCATGTTTTTGTCTATGCGCTGACGTCACCCATGCTGTTAATACTATGGAGATGGCGGTAGGCCATGTACAGCCCCACAACCATGCATTGGCAGGGAATGGCTTTGACAAGTGCCTTGCCTGGTGTTAGTGTTCTGCTACCTTGCATGCCAGAATGTCCTGTGGAGTCACCTGGGGTCAGTATGTGTGCTGGGGTAAGTCAGTCATGGCTCATTGTTTATTCATTGCTTTCTTGATGATGCATTATGGTACTTCTTTGCTCACATTACTTATCATTCCGTTTTCCATGTGTGTCACAGTGCTATGTCTTTGTCAGACTGACTACTACTAACCCACAAGCCAGGTACGATGTACTATGTGGGTGTCCATGTACGCCGGTAGGGTGCTGTTCCTCAGTATCATGGCATCATGTGTGGCACCAGGGTATCAGGCACAGCAGTCGCTGATTGTGAGGTCAGTATCAGATATCATTTGGGCATTAATGGAATGGAACCGTTTCCTGTTCCGGTATGCCCGCTCCATTGCCTGTGGGCCACTAATGCCACATGTGTGCAATTCACACCCGCTTTGGTGTTAGGGAACCGAGTAATTGCGTAGAAATGTGCCTTTGCTGCGTGCACCTGGGTGATGGGCATGCCTCATGAGCCCATCCAGGACTTGTTCCAGCACCTTTGAGAAAGCTGGCTGGGACATCCCATGCAGCGTCCCAACAGTGTGCTGGAATCCGCCTGTGGCACAGGAGTGTAGGACAGATACAATATTTACTGGGAAGGGGAGGGGTGCTGGAGGGGGGGGGGTTCAGATTGCGATGGTGCACTGTTGATCAGCCTCTATCAGGGTGAGCAGGTCTGTGATGTTGGGATGGTCCAAGCGATAGGTGCCAATAACTGGTTGTCCAAGGGGATGGGCGGACATGTGGTATGGATGCCCTCAGCAGCACACATCTCCTGCACCTCTGTGTTGCCCTTCTCCTTCCCTGCTAGGGTCTTGCATGCTGCTGTAGCTGGATGTATAGTAGCAGGTTGTGGATCCCATAATCGACGTCTGCTTGTGGCTGCATGTTGCTTGGATCTGTGTTTGGGGAGGGTGTGGGCCTTTTACACTCCTCCTGAGTGGATTGGAGGCACCTGTGACTTTATTCCCATCATCCATGTGCATTTAACTCCACCTTTTCAGTGGAGGTAACTGCACTGTGTTTTAGGCTGAATTATCTGTGATTTTCAGTGGAAATTCAGCTGTTTATCAACTTATGATACAGTTGAAATACCATTTGTGGTTCCGGCGGTAATTCCACCGGTGGAATTAGCCCTGGCCCTCATTCTGTCATATCTCAGTGGTAATTCTGCCGACGGTGATTGATTCCGCCGACAATATTTCCGCGAGTGGAGATAGTTAACATCCTTAAATCAGCATTGTGGTAAAAGTGGTGTTAATTCCGTTACTGCCACTTTTACCACTTACCACCAAACTTGTAATGAGCCCCATTATACTGTCATTCCTCTACAGGAGAAGCTATGACCTTCAAAAAACGTGCTACACGCACCGTTTTCTCACCACTTTCTAGTCCCTGTGGTAGAACAGAGTGGCTGCATGTAGGCGCGGCTAGACAAAAGTTCCACAAACGAAAAAAGCTAAGCAGGAGGTAAGAAAATAAGTGCCATGGAAAAACAGCATAGGAAGGAGTGAGAAAGCTTACAACGCCAATTTTCAATTTAGCGGCTTTCAAGGGCATATGCACTTCATCAGCGAGTACACATAAGAAAGGAACAAAGTAAAATGTATAGTATAGTTTATTTTATGCGAGGCCCATAAAACATCAAAAACGTATATGAATTCACCAGTCATCATGTACAATCAAACCACAAACTCAAACAAAAATAGATAAAAGCATACAAATTAAAACAGCACTATGTTGCATACACGCATAAGACCCTATTCACAATACATTCAAATATGTCTTAAGATTCACACCTTCATCAAGTCAAAGATGGCCTCAAAGTACCATTTGCTGGCAATGCTTATTTAAGAGCATAGAAGCGCTCCTAAGCATTAAACATTCACAGATATTGAGTCTTTGGCTTTATATACTTTTTGTCTACGTGATGATTTAATTGCCCTTTTATTCGATGCTGAACATGAGACGGTTTGTCATTTTGAACCCTTAATTAGTTTTTGGAATATATTGTGCCCCCCTGATTTAAACTAGAGGACACATAATTCTATGAAGACGGTCCTGAAGAAGGTGACCTTATTTTGATTGATCACTGAAACCGGTCGACCTCCTAAGGCAGACTGCAATAGTTTGTGCGGCATCCTGTAGTGATCAATCTACTTTTTACATTTTTGTTTTATCCTTAGCTTCTTCGTGTTGAGTTTTTAAATATTTTACCTCGAGGGTCCTAAAATCCCAGATTAATGAAAGTGTGTGTTCCTACGATTGTTAACTTATTTTAATGTATTTGCATTTTTCACAATTATTTTTTTCACCTCATGTTTTTTTTTGTTGAATTTGTATTTTCACACCATCTATGCAATTCACAACTCTGCCAGGAATAGTTTGAAACCTCTTTAAATATAAAACACTAAGATTATCAGTGCCCACACTTCATCCCTCTGATACATAATGTCTGCCACAATGACGCCTCACCTTGCAACAGATGCCACTGTATTTCCTTGTATTTTGCTCTATCTGCTGGTTAATCTTCATATTGCATAATTGAATGCTCAATGTGTACCTTAAAAGTGACAATGTATTCATATGGAGTAATTCACAATCCTAGGACAGTGCTGTAGAATCTGCAGTCACACAATTACGCTCACATACAGTGGGGATGGGTGCAGGTCAGTTATGCTTATCACATTACTTTGGATAGAAGCATAAATGTGCGCAGACATTTGCGCTTTTATAGAAAGCTCTCTGCGAAGATCCTGCTCCCTCACTCTCTGGCTCCCTTCCGTCGTGATGATGCAAAGCTCAGGCATCCGTACTCAGAGACTGTCTATGCAACACTACATTATCCCCTTTTGTCAACACATGACTAAGTCAGTCCATAATAAAGTCTTTATATTTCCCTGGAGGTCTTCTTACCGGAACATTCTCAGGGACAGTCTGTCCTACATTGCCTTTCGGGCTGGCATTTTCAGATCTTCCCTTTTTACTTTGCAACAGTTTCGGAACTCTTCTAGTTTTGTTCTTGTGGTGTAAGTGACTATTCTTCTCCATGATCTTGGTGCTCCCTTAATCTCCTTTCACTGCTTGGTTCCAGTTCCTCACGTGTCTCTTTAGTTCCTTCAACCCTCTTGCATTCTCTTCTGTTTTTTTTTTTTTTTACTGTATAGTGCAATTGTGTCCCTGTTCCATTTCTTCTCATCTGCTGGCTGGATGTAATCCTCTTGTAATTTCCTTGCTTGAATGGGAGCACTGTATCAAGATACTGTCTATTTGTCTTTGGGTGGCATCATAATCTTCATCCTATCTTCTTGAATGTCTTGTCTTTTAGTTTTGACAGCCTTCCTTGCGTCACGTATCGTTCCTTTTGGGTTTCTTTCACTCTACCGTCCGCATCTCTCCATTTCTTCTCCATCAGCCCTTCATTTCTCTTTATTCACTGTGGAGATAACGTTGTATTCACTGGTCTTTTCCTCATCACATAGAAAGGAGACTGGGGATGACCCCAAATAGTATCCCCAATGTGCTGCTATACTTTTGCTCACTTCCTCTTGACAATTCAGATGTCCTCTGTATACTGCCTGTACAATTCCTTGGAAGTATCGATTCAGTCTCTACTCGTCGGTACCCTTGCGGGTGATAGAACATTGACCTCTTATGACGTACATCATTCTTTTGGAGGTATGTGTTCTGAGATTAACTGTACTCATTGTCAGTGACTATTGACTTTGGGTATCCTCTCTAGACTACCCCTCCTCGAAGCATGCTATAGCTGGCCTGGTCATTATCTCTGACAAAGTGCACTTCTGACCATTTTGATACATAGTCCACTATGACAGTGGCTTATGAGTCTTTTGCTGGGATATGTTCCATTGGTCCTATACCATCTCACAGTTGAGCCCACACTTCTTTGTGTCATTCACTGTCCCTAAGGGGTCCACCCTTTTCATAATTCTCGTCTCCCTCTTTGCAAAGGGTGCAGTTAAACAATGCTCTCTCAGTTTCCGAGTCCATTGGAAGCCAACAGTATTGTTCGCTTATTCTTCATTTGGTGATCGTCATCCCAGTGCGCCCTTCATGACCCAGACAAAACCTTTTGTTCCCGAGACGGGTAGGGGGTATCACTACATTACCTCTCATTTGAACTCCTTTATGCTCATGCTTTGCAACACTGGTACAAGCGTTCTTTCTCGTAGCAACTCTTTACTGGTGTATTCCAATGTTCTCTGTACACTCATCTTGTCATGCTTCTCTGCGCCACTCTTGCAAGGTTGTTTGGCTTCCTTCGTCAGCATTTTCCTTTACAGACGCAACTTAAGATACGTTCCTTCTTCATCCTTGGTCAGTGGCACTCTCGATAGACAGTCTGCTTGTCTATTCTGCCATCAGAGTATATGCTCGATCTGGAAGTTAAACTCCTGCATTTTATATGCTATCGTGTTAGCCTTTGTTTCCAATTCCTTGTACTTCTGGGTCCTAATGTGTTTACTAAAGGCTTCTGATCTGTACACAATTTGAACCTTCAAACCCATAGATACGTCCTGAAATGATTTATTGCCCATGTGCACGTTAGCATCTCCTTATCTATTACCGAGTAGTGTTGCTCCATGCTTGGTAACGCTATTGGGGCAAATGCTACTGTATAGGGTTCTTATTGTGCTCGTTGCAGTCAGGCTTCCCCTATTCAATAGGCACTCGCATCTACTGCTATGATTGTTCCATTCTTCTCGCTGAATGGTTTGTGACTAAGTGCTTCTACTATGTCCTTTCGGTCTTTGAATGCGGTCCTGCCCTGATCCATCCATTCATATTTCTATCCTTTTCTGAATAGTTTTCTCAGTTCCTCCATTTTGTTGGAGAAATATTTTACAAACTTAGCATAATTTCCAGCCATCTCCATGACAGACTAACTGTTCCTTGTTAGTAGCTCTGGGGCCTGTGCTATCGCTTGTACCAGGATCTCCTTTGGTTCAATCCCTGCTGCTGCGATTGTGTATTCCATCAAGTCCGGTTTAGCTTTGTGTTGTAGTCACGCTTTCTTTTTAGACTGAATCCTTTCTCTCAATCTCTCTAGTACTTTTTCTAGAGCTGCATCATACTCTTCTCTAGTGGTACCCTCAATCATTATGTCATCCTGGATGAACTTGACATTTTCTATGCCTTGTAGTGTTTGGTCATTATTCTTTAGAATACTGATGCTGTCAACTGTCTTGAATTTGGATATTTGGATCTGGTGATATGTTCATGTTCTGGTTATATCTAGCGACAAACAGGATTACATCATCTCAGATATGTTCAGAAGGGGACAATTCTCGCTCACTGCCTGTTGAGTCAATGCTCTAGGACCTATACACATTCTGAGCTCGTCCTTCTGGCTATTACCACTGGGATTTGCCATTCCTTTGCTTCCACTATTTCAATGATTTTCTCTTCCAACAGTTTCTTCAACATCTTTTGCAGTTCTTCCCTTGCTATTACTCACACTAGTTTCACATTTTGCTTGACAAGAGTGGCTCCTTCTCCTAGTTTAATTTTGTGCATGTCTTCTTTTACTGTTCCTATTGTGTCAAACACTTCTGCATACTTTTCTAGTGTGTCTTGTTCACTTGCATACTCTACCACTCAGGTCTCGAGATAAGGTTCGTAACAGGCATTTTTACACTATCTTGCAAACACGACAGCTTTATTATTTTCCTGTGTACATTTACGCACAAGTTTAGAGCAGAGGGCAGTGCAAAGATATGGTTACTTTACAGAAACCAGAACGGTTCTTTTGATTTTTATCTACATGGATGTAATTGCAAGCCATGGAGAAAAGCCTCTGAAATAGAATATATTTCTCTGAAGCCTTTCAAAAACATTCATCTTCCTCTATGTTGTATGCAGATGCTCATGGAGCAAACAGAAGCAATGTGCACATTTATTTTCCTAGCAGTTTAGGATTGTATAAGATGGAAAACTAAGTTGCAATTGAAAATGTATCTTTTGTAACAAATTTCCAGTGAAAGCAAACCAGTATTGCACAATTGTATTTTTCAGAGTTCCTGTGCTGTGTGCATAATCATGCAGAGGCATTTTTACAGTTCTAATTTAATGTACACTCTAATTATAAAAACAGTGTGTAAAATGATGAGTATGCACGGTCTAGTTTACATCCATTCCTCCTTGCAGTCAATGGGGTACATTACTATAAATGGTCAGTGGCAGCAGAGTCTGCTCAGGGGTGTGGGATTGTCATTACACCAATCACAGGTGTTACAGCCTCTCAAATCTTCAAGACTACAATTAAAACATCCAAAACCTGACTCTCTGGGATGTGCAAGCGCTGTTCTAAAACAAACAAAAGAAAATTACATTTGTAATTGAAATAGAAACTCAGCAAAATCTGTTCCTGTGATAATCCAGATAGGTATTTAACTTTACGTAGCACTTCATACATGGTTCAAAATCTAGGCACTCTGAATATTATACCTGAGTCGATACACCGACCTCTGAAGGGTGTTAGCCAATAAGATAGCTCAGCCAGTTGAGCGCTCGTTGCTACGATCTGTGCGTGAAGGTTGCAGGTTCGAATCCCAGCGAAGGCCAACTCAGCCTTTCATCCTTTCGAGGTTGATAAAGGAGGACCAACTTCAGTTTGGTGATAATTGGGATAAATATGTTCTTGCCAAATGCGCTACATAAATAACCATTTGCCCATGAGATTAGGTATAGAATTTAGCATGAAGTCCTTGCCTCTCTGCACTGTTGTATCATAACATTGGCATACCATTAGGTAGTTATAGCTCCAGGAAATGAGGACTTTCATTAAACATCAAAAGACAATCCTGCTATCGAACCTCAGAACACACAATACAATTCATGCTTGCTTTCCTATGTAATTGACTTGTGTTTTCAACATTTAAATATATACAGGAGAGATCAAATGGCCAGACCTTCGAGAATGATTAAAGGCGTATTCTGTCACAATGCAGAATGCTACCGCATGGTAATGATTGCTATACAGTTTTTGCACGTCTTCTGGATGTCACATACTTTTTACTCTCTTGCAAAGGAGAAAAGTCATTTTTACACTCTTGAAACCACATTTACTCTCAAAGTGTAAAAATATAGAGTAAAATACTCCCACCTCAAAATCTTATCTGGAGCACTGCTACCGCCTGAACTTGCTCTTTAGCTTTTGAGTCCAATTTTGCATTTAGTTCTGCTTGCTGTGGCCAACCCAGGAGTGTATATCCTACATTTCTGACACACTCTTCCCTTGGGTCTCCTGTCTTTAAAATTGTATGTCTATCTTGAAGTATCCTAATATCTTGATTTATTTTCCACCATAGGCTTCAGGGTTTGATTTTGATTTATTTAAATTGTATTCTTCTTTATTAAACCTCTATTCACACAGTTCTTATGATTATGATCGTAAGATCAGACACAGTCAGCCATCATTCGCACCTCACAGCGTGGTTTTTCTTCCTTTCCTTTTTTCGTCATTTTCGCTGTCTTCCCTTTCTACTTGCTTCATGGATTTGTTTCTGCATTTCCTTGAAAAAAGGCCTATCATTTGGAATTTTGTGCACATTCTTCCCTGGGCGGGACATTCTTGGACATGTGCCACGTGTCTGCGCAAGCCGCGTCTGTAGCCCCTCTCTGATTTCTTGACTCTTCTGGTTTGTGATATTCTCTTCGTTTGGTGTTCTCCACCCTCTTTGTTCTGTCGGATTTCCATTTCCTTCATTGACCTCAATGATTTAATTCTCCAGATTATACTTCTGTTTTTGTTTGTGTAGCATATATTCTTCCACACTGCATGCTATGTTCAGGATTTCCTCTAATGTGGGAGTTTTGCATTGCAACATGGTCTATTGCTACTATTGAATCTCTCGACATGTCCAGCGTATCACAAAAGTGACAATCTGTTGCTAACTCCCTTAGCGCTGTGAAATAGTAATCCACAGGTTAATTCACTCTTTTTTTTCCCTTTCGTAGAAGTGTAGCCTGTACCTCAGCTTGTTCCCTCTGTTCTCAAATCTTTTCTTCAGTCTTTATGGCTTCTTCGTAGGATTCTATATTTGATCTATCACTTTCCTTTCCTACAGGGAGCGTTTGAAATAGTCGCTGGCCTTCTATCCCCATTGCATTTGTCAAAATGGCTGCTTTTCTTTTTTCACTCAGCTCTTGGAGCCCTGACGCTTTCATACATACATTAAAGTTTTGTAGTCATTGTTGCTATTGTATGGTTGGCCTACCTGGATTTTGTATGAATACTGGTGGAGTTACCACGTTGAACCTTTTCCCTCTGTGCTTCTTTGTTTTCTTTTGTCTGTTGCTTTACTGAAATGTGGATTCCTGTTTTTCTTTGTATGGGTGCTTACTTCAATTTGTTCTTTACATCCCTCTCCTCGACACCATTGTAGGATCTGCAATCACACTTTAACACTCGCATGCAGTGGGGATGGGTGCAGGTCTTTATTCTGCTTATCACATTATTTTGAATAGAAGTATAAATGTGCACAGATATGTGTGATTTATAGAGCTTTCTGTGCGGAGCACATGCTCCCTCACTCTTCGGCTCCCTTTTGGCACCTTCCCTTGTTCTGTGCTCTTACACCCTGCAGTGTGATGCCCAGGAGTTCAGGCATCCGTACGTAGTGATGCGGTGTCTCTGCAACACTACATCTACCTTGGAATGTTAACCCGCCCTCCATCAGCAAGGCTGCATCCTAAACTCCCCCGTTCTCAGAGAAGATGGAAGAGAGTAAATTATCTCAATTTCCAGCACTGCCAAATAGCACCAAATTTGTAATTCTTACAAGATGTACACAAAAAACACACGCTGATGTCTTCCTTAAGCAATGGTTGGAATTACAATACTCACTGGCAGCTCAGACAGATGGAGGAGCAGGTAAAATACTCATCCGGGAAGAAGGAATGGAGGGCGACTTTATCATCAGGAATGTCACCACTGAAGCGGTCACTCAGCACCTGAAAAACAAAAGACAAACATAAGCAAATCATGCACCAACCTGCAAGGCCACAGTTTAGAAGTATCTGTATGATCACTGCGCCGCCGATAATATCTACTTTCAAAAAGCAGTCTTCTATTACGGCACAGCGCAGTATATCGCTAGTTCTCGGCATCCCCTACCTGCATCCCCACCCAACCTACTTACCTTTCTGGTGGCACACTTATGTGAATAGGAAATTCTCTGCCCAGCTCATGATTGAGAACTTCACAAGGGTCAGGGATCCTGTGTGCCTCTCTCTGGGACTCAGGTAACATTTGGTCACTACATTGTCCATTCCTACTAGTATCGTCTGGTCGGTAAAGAGTTGGCTGAAATGAAGCAGTGCACAGGATACCCCTGAAATTTCCCATCAGTTTGAGGAGACCAATGAATCCCATGAGTACCTAGGCTGCTCCTCCTGCCCTAGAGGGAAGTAGGACTTTGGTGAGGAAGAGTATGGCTGTGTAATGAAGATTATCGTTAAGCAATAGGGAGATTGCCATTCCGGTCCTTAATAAATGAGGATATCCTTCAGGGTTGCTGTTTTGTCATGTTCTCTCTTGAAACCTTACTGCCCCCTTCTCCTGTCTAGATTGGTAATATCTTCATCCATTGAACATATTACAGTTGAAATGTAGTAGTTGGGATTATGGTAATGATTTAAATACCAATCACAGATGTATAAATTGATCGAGCACCCCAGAAGAATTCCAATAGTTCTTCAGTGAATTGAATAAAGCAAAAGTACATCATTGCATAAAATTCACTTTCGAACATTGCGAAAGTGACATTAAGTTTCTAGACCATGTTAAAAAGAGGGGTTGAATCCCGGAAATCTCACGCTGGTAAATGTAAAAGTATAAGTCGTTTTTCAAGTTTTCATATAAAGGGTTTAATCAGTGGTTTAGGTAGTTCAGCCGACACGGGTTTCCACCCATGCAGGTCTTTCCCAAGGCTGAATCAATACAGGTCTTGGTGAAATACAATTTAAAAAGAAATATTTTTAAGAATTTTGACAGAAGAGAGAACATTTGAGATTGTTATATCACAATCCAATCAATGATTCGTAAGGTGCCCAAAACACACGTTATAATAATAAACAACAGAGGATAAAATAAATCAATTACATGTGCCCATGTCCATTTGGAATACATTTAAATTAGTGGCACATAATGGGGATGTGGTTGTTTCATCCACATGGAGTACAAATTGGGTGTGTCGATTGAAAATAGAAAGAGGGAGGAGGAGGATAACTAGAGAAAAACAGCTTCTTAGTATTATTTTGTGCAATGTATGCTTCTTTTTATGAAGGAGGCTGAGAGTCCTGTCACCGATAAAGCATTACCTAAATGTATTCTTGGCTGCACGCAGTTGTTGGGTGGCTTGCCGATGGGAGAATATATATAGGAGTAAATTGTTTGAATACATGTTTCATTGTTGACTGTAAGGGCTGGTAAGCAGCTGTGTTACCTGGCAATCTGGGGGTTGTTGTGGGACCTGTGCCATGGTATATGGAGTGTTTATACAGCCTCTGCGGTCTGCTTACCTAGGTCTTTTGGCTTGCAGTCTCCTAGGCTGGTCTCTAGATAGTGATTGCATGTGAAAAGACTGAGTCATTATAAGCCTGCCATCTATGCTATGCGCGAGTTCCGTGGCGAGACACTAATCTCTTGCGCATGCGCGAAGTACTCTCGTTTCAAGGGTGGTGCACATGGATGTTTGCTAATTTTCCGATAGTGACTCAGGAGTAGTAGCTTGATTGTGTACATGCGCTCACAAATGGACAGATTCAAGTCTCTCTTGTTCGGCTTATCTGCGAAATCCTTAGCGATGTCTGGACTTAATAAAACACAGTGGTGAACGTGTCCAAAGTTTAGAAGGACTTCATGTGTCTGGATTGCTGATACAACAGAAAGCACAAAGCAACAAGGGGTCCAGTCACTTAGCAAAACACCAGGACAACGCAAGGAAAAGAGAAAATCTGTGGAACGAAACACCGGCGAAAGCAAGCCGACGGAAATACAGAGCAAGAGAGTAGCTCCCAGAGAAACCAGAATACCAAAGACATTCTCCTTCACAGTAGGATGTAACGCAGGGAGAACGGGAATGATGGAAGGCCCAAAGAAGAGAATCATACCTTGCAAGAAACTCGTCCCAGTACAATTTACGAGGAAAAGTTGAACGAGAAACTGATGAACTTATGTTGTGATATAAGAGAAAGAACTGTTGAAAATCTTGAAAGTGAAATAAAGGAACAGTGCATATAAATACCCTGGGAAAAGGGCAAAGGGCAGTGGTATTCTATACAAGAAGAGAATGACATAAGAGAAGGAGACTATTATGAGCCAGAGCTCAGAGGAACTGTCCAGTTGAACATAATACAAAATCAAATAGACCAGAACAAGGTGAACCACAATTGTCCAGGATGGAGGGCATACCAGAGATTTAGTATTTTTCAAGAAAACTTTGAATCTAGTAACCAGGAGTACAGATCTTATAAAAGATCCACTAAGGCTACTCGCAATGCGGAGAGAAAAGCTAATAGCCCTCTTGAAATATTAGAGACTGATAAAAGAAATAACTAGAGACTATCAGAAGATTATATATTACTAAGGAGTCCTAAAACTGGTACCAGAAGTATCCTCAGGAGAAGGGAGCCATTCGTCTCACCCAAGTTAGTTATAGTGGCAGGGTCAGTTAGGTGAGTTTAGACAGACTTATTCCTTTGGGTGTTAACGAATTACTGGCATGCACCTTAGTAATACAAGTAGGGACCACCCAAAGTGATAGGGACAGTTAGGCCTTATAGTTTTCCTTTAATAAAACCATGTGAAACATGTCCTATGAGTGTCTGTTTCCTTCTTCTGACTCACCACATATACACATCCCAAGATGGAGGGGGAAGAACATTTGCGTTACTTACAAAATGCTTAAGTTATACAATTCAGTGTCCCTGTGCCAGAATGGCATCCATTTTATAAAAACAAGCATTATCAGTAACATAAAAATGGACAACACAACCCCATAATTCAGCAAAAGGAGGAGGGACTGAGGGGATTTATGACACATAAAATGGTTATCCACACTGGAAGTGATACGCATTACGACTAACATCACTGTTAATACTCTTGCACACTAGCCAGACGTGCTGGATAGTGGCATGTAATTATTTTCGTAGTCTTTTAAATACTTTTGTAAATACATGCATGGTTTGTCTTTCATCAAATTGTACATGAATACAGTGCTTTTAATGGGAGGCATGGAAAAAACATACAACACCTAATCAAGGAGAAGGACGGTGTGAAAAATACCTCAATTTTCAGAACCAACATAATCAAGAGGACTAAACAAACAGAAACTGGGTTTAAAACAGTCCCTATTGTTTGCAGTTTCTAAGAAATGTATTTAAAAATAATTGTAAAAATCACTTTGTTTATATTTTTTAAACGTGTATACACCATTTTTTTTAAAACATATTCAAAAACATCTTTACATCTGAAAACAAACAAAAAACCGTAATGAATAGAGTCTAACAATTCCTCAATACACCACTCATTTTTATTGTATACAATATGTCATAGACAGTAGAAACAAAGACAACATACAATACCAATATGAGAATCGAGACAAAGGGGGGGCGTGGCCTGGAGCTCATGGTGGATAGAGGCTGAGGCGCCGAGCTCCGGCCGAGACGCTGCACCTTGATCCTTTTCTGTTGGATGCAGGCACTCCTTTGACGTGGCAATCAACCACAACGGCGTAGGAACCGAATCCCAGCACGGGACAGTGATTCGGTGGAAGAATCGGAGTTACGGAACGTTCGTAAACTTGTCCGTATGCCCCTACCCCCCCGTCTCCGCCTGCACCTAAGATGGCGACCATCGCATGACGCCACCACAACCCGAGAAGTAGCAGCCAGCTACCCCCACCGCAGCGTTCGCATGGGGAGAGACGGGCTGGGACTGCGACCGCGTGAATGGGAACCCCTGCGGTGGCGCCGAAGACCGCTGGGCTCCCTTAACCCCAGCAGCTTAGACCGCTCACCAAACTGCTGTCGGTGGCCGCCCCTGTGAGAAGAGGGAGCTCCGCCCATAATATGCCCGGCACCAACGAAGGGCACGGCAGGGGAAGCCAGGCACGACCTCCCCTACAGCTGCCCATGCCTGACCGATGTGTGCCGGAGCGCACATCGGACTAAAGAAAAGCCTGTATCTGCGAGCGACATCGGGAAACCGTGAAAAGACGCTGCATCAGGAGAACGAGGGCCCCCTGCTTCCCGATTGACTGCTGCATCGACGAGCCCCGGAGGGCAAAAGCCGACGACCCTGAGGTGAGGAGGCCTGGGGGGGGCGCATAATTTGAAAGAGGGGCCTCAGAAGCCACCACCCTGTTTTGTGCCTCGAAGCACTTCAACTACAATCCCATGGTGCTCCCCCCCACAACTCATTAGGTGAAAGAGGACATTGATCCCATGCAGTTGTGGGAAACACCACTCCCCCTGGCGTGGGCATTCTCTGAGCCACACCATGGCACTAAAGGGACATCTGAACCATTTGGCATATTCAAACTGTAGGCGCTGCAAGTCACGTGTGGCTCACATTTCGCCAAAGAACTGCAACAGATTAACCCCAACACATTTACCAGACCCCAAGACCCTCCAACTGGGCTAACAGTGGGAGTTGAAGCACGATCCTTCCTAGACAAGCTGAGCGCCACAGCATTGAGACTTTAACATGGCCGCCAGAAGTAAAACGAAACCTGCTACAGTGGACACTTATGTCACTGCCAAAACGAAGAACTCATCCAACTGGCACCCTGCCACTCCAGAACCTATACAAACAAAAGGAGCTGACTCCACTGAGAGTCAATCCCAAGTGCTAGAAGCCATAGCATCGCTGCGCACATTCATAGACTCGAAGACAGACCAATTTAGATCCGATATCCAGCTGGTGCATCAAGATGCCAGGAACTTAACAGAAAGAGTGACAAACTCTGAAGCAACCACAAGGGAGACGACAGAAGACACTGTTGAATTAAAGGCCAAGGTTGTGGACCTCGAGAGGAAAGTTGCCATTCTCGAGGCGAGGGCCGAGGAGGCTGAGGGACGGGCCGGACGGGGCAACATCAGAATACTGGGAGTACCAGAAGGCTACGAGGGCCTGAACCCAACAGCATACATAGAGTCCCTGCTACAACAGGAAATAGGCGCAGAAAAACTCACAAGGATTCGCAGTTGAAAGGGCACAGGTCCCTCCAAAAGAACCCCCCCCCGCCTGGCTCACATCCTCACCCGATAATCGCCAAAATACTCAATTTCCAGGACCAAGAAACCGTCCCGAGGTACTCCAGGGAGGGGGGCCCATAGAACGTGTCAACGCCAAAATAACTATTTATCCAGACTATATCCCAAAAGGTGCAAAGGGAGAGAAACTCATTCGTGCCGATTAAGGCCAGGCTCCGGCAATTAAACCTAAAATACATGCTGCTTTACACATCAAGGCTAAAGGTCATCTTCAAGGGTCGTGGGATCTTCCCAGAGTCCCCAGCAGCCGCCAATATGTGGATGGAAGACAACAACCTTGCAGAAGGCGGAGACAGCCACCCCAAGGACAAATGAGGAAAACCATTTACCAGCACGCATGAAACATGAGTAACTGCTGCATCGCAACCCCAATCCAAACATGGGCAATCTGCAACCAAGGAAGTAACCTACACTTTAGTTAGCCAAACAGATGCAGCCTTTGCTTGGCCTCGCACCAGGAACAGGACTCAACCCCCACAAACAGACCAGGACAGGCTAGTTGCCTGACCGACCCTGCTCGAGCCAGATACCCGGATGGGTCCTGACGGCGCGAGAGCGCCTGAGCACCGCAAGAAGAATGCAGTCGCTGGGCACACCAGTTCCAGTTTTGTTAAATGTTCCACTGGTTACACAGTCTTCACACCACCACAATCAATAAGGCAGAGGGTAGGGTTACCACAGACACTGAACAAGATCAGCACTAAGAGCCGAGGACGGGAATCACAGAGGGAAATCTGCGACCACTGAGAAATATCAGAATGGGTAGATACAAAGGGCACACCACTCCATCCCAATGGCAACACAACTGAAAGTGATGATGTGGAATGTACGAGGGATGGGCTCAGGCTCATACTTAAGGAATCGGATTCAATCCTATCTCCGCAGAAAGAAGATCTCGATCGCAATGCTTCAAGAGACCCACCTGTCGGAGGAGTCCTCATCCAAGCTGGCAGAACGATGGGGAGGCACCGGGAAAGGAGCACCCTACTTTAGCTATGATCGAGGGGTTTTCACATGGGTGAACCCGAACGTACCATTCCAACTATAAGGCACGGAGGCCGACCGAAAAGGCAGGTACCCAATAACGTGGGGAACCATCGAGCACACTGCGGTCTGCCTAGTGAACTCCTACTTTCCGCATCATGGAATACCCTCACACCTCAAAGCCCAATGCGCCAAAATGGCACACCACAGGGAAGGAAACTTCATATGGGGAGGCGACTTCAATTGCGTCAGAAACGGAACCATGGACAGATCTGCACCCCCTCAACAACCACATAACGCTGCCAGCCAAGCACTTAACGACATGCTGGAACACCTCAACTTGGTGGACATCTGGAGAGAACAACACCCTACCGAGAGAAGTTACCCATTCTACTCGGCCCCACACAAGATCCACACAAGGATTGACTATTTGTTCATCGACAGAGAACAAATCTCAATGGCAGACACAACAGCATACCTAGGTAATGGAAATTAAGGGGACCCAGACCACCGATTCCGACATGGAGAATGCCCACCGCAGCTCTCTCCGATCATGAATTCAGAGAAGACCTTGGTACCAAACTAGAGGACTACACAGATAACAACAAAGGATCTGTATCAAGCTGCAGTACGCAGTGAGAGGCTATAAAGGTAGTGACATGTGGAGAGGTGATAAAGGGGCGGGAGGCATCCAGAAGCACCTGATGGTGGCGCTAGAGGAACGAGAAGCCGAAATAACACACCTTGAGACCTGCTCTGACGTCACCCCGGAGGTAGAAGCGACTCTGCAAGAAATTTGCGACGAATGCCGCACAGCCTGGGACAGGTTAGCCAAATTTGACTTCATAACGAACACTGCCAGGGCCCACAAGGAAGCTGATAAACAACGAGGCAGATTACTAGCCTGGTTGTGCAAACGCGAACAGCCAAGACACCTTCCAACAGAGATCACAGATGAAAGCGGGACAACATAAGTCACAACAAGATATCAACAACGCTTTCGCAGAGTTTTACTCCAGACTATACTCCCACGACAAGCAAATACCCAGAGAAGAAATCAAGGCTACCCTGGAAGAGATTGGGCTCCCGAAACGGTCCGAGGAACAAAGAGAGGCATTAGAAACAGAGATCACCAGAGAAGATGTTACGGAAGCAATCAGGTCTCTGGCTAATTGCAAGACTCCCGGTAGTGATGGAATTCCACCCGAATTCTACGAAGCTACCATCACCCCAATACTGCACAAGGTCTTCATGGAGGCATACAAGAATGGAATTCTCCCCAACACCATGAAGGAGACAATCATAGTCCCCATGCTCAAGCCGAACAAACCACCCGCGGATTGCGACTCGTATCGCCCACTAGCGATGCTAAACTATGATAGTAAGATCCTGACCACTATTCTAGCCAAGAGACTTGCGAAGGTGGTGGGAACCTTAATCCACGACGACCAAAACGGCTTCGTCCCGGGACGCAATACCACGGCTAATATGAGGAGACTTCTACACATCAAGGCGGAAACCTACACAAGAGACGAAGATCTTGCAGTGTTTTCATTCGACGCTATCAAGGCCTTCGATTCCATATTCTGGGAATGGCTGGTTGAGGTGCTGAGAGAATTTGGATTTGGAGAAGGCTTTGTGAGATGGATCAAAGTACTCTACAACTCGCCCATGGCAAGAGTGAAAACTGGAGGAACGATTTCAAAACCCTGGGCGATACAGTGAGGCACCAGGCAGGGATGCTCATTGTCAGTGATGTTCTACATCTTAGGCTTGGAACCGATTGCTATCTATTTTAGAAAGCAGTTCTTTGACGCAGGCATCAAACTGGTCAACCAACACTCCATAATATCCCTGTACGCGGAAGATGTACTCTTGTATGTGAAAGACCCACACGTAAATGCACAAGTCATACTAGACGTCCTCGACAACTACGCACTTTACTCAGGGACCAAGTTCAGCAGATCGAAATCCTGTGCATTCCCACTGGCCCGACTCAGAGGCCTGGCAGAAACTGACTTACCAGGTGTGGGGATAAAATGGCAGCCTGAGGCATTCCGACCCCTAGGAATCAACATTCATCTCACTCCGGAACTTACACACGACCACAACACTGAAATAACAATGAAAGGATTTCGCAAATCCATGAAATTCTGGTCGGAATTAGCACTCGCAATGATGGGCAGAGCAGCCATTGCAAAAATGATAATCCTCCCCCGTTTCTTATACTTCTTCACAAATATCTACTACTACATCCGTCCACCCTTCTTCAAGAAGCTGGAAACGTTAATAAGAGACTTCTTATGGGGCCCATCCAGACACAAACTACCCCTATCAATTCTCACGCTGCGTCACAAAGAAGGTGGAGTGCAACTTCCCGACTTTCAAATGTATTACCTAGCTGCCCAGCTTAGCGGTTTATAGTCAAAATGTCGAAAATAATAATGTCGACATCCTATACTTATAATGTAAAAAGTCATTTTTTCGAAAAAAAAATGTCGACAAAAAAAATTTCACTTAAAACTATCAACACCTCACCCAACACCCCCCTGCCACCCCCCCACACCCTCCACCACCACCCTCCCACCCCTCAAACTCAACACATTCTAATTATATATATATTTATTTATTTATTTTTTCAATAAATAAATAACCAAAAAGCGTATCATTTACTATTGGGGGGGTCCCCCCAACCCCCCCTCACCCAACACCCCCCTGCCACCCCCCCACACCCTCCCCAACCACCCTCCCACCCCTCAAACTCAACACATTCTAATTATATATTTATTTATTTTTTCAATAAATAAATAACCAAAAAGAGTATCATTTACTATTGGGGGGGTCCCCCCCAAGCCCCCCTCACCCAACACCCCCCTGCCACCCCCCCACACCCCCTCCAACCACCCTCCCACCCCTCATACTCAACACATTCTAATTATATATATATATTTATTTATTTATTCTTACAATAAATACAAAATTTCGAAAAAATATCGAAAAATGTCGACATTTTTGTTTGTCGACATTATTGTTTTTCGACATTTATTTGTCGACATTTTGACTGCGACATTATGACTGTCGACATTATGACTGTCGACATTATGACTGCACACCCAGCTTAGCCACGTGACGAGGTGGCTTCAGGACGAGTCGAACAGTGAGTCGGAACTATTAAGACAGATACCCTCCAATCTGTTCCCCCAAAGAGACACTCTGGAACCCACTGAAACAGACACAGGACGTCCCCATGATCGCCAAAATTGGGCAGACAGATCTGGACCAGAACCTGCTCCATCCTACAATCGAGTCATCCATATTCACCCAATACCCCCATCCTGGTGGACGCATGTAAAACTACAACAGACCTCACGGTGGCGAGAAGCTGGGAGAGAGTTGGGATCTACATATGGGGGGACATGTTTGAAGATGGCAAATTCAGAGACTTCGAATCAATGCAGACGGTAGAGGGGCTCACCAGTGGCCAATTCCTGTGGTATCATTGACTCAAACCGATTGCGAGAGAAAAAATGGGGCAACTGGCCTGAGGAACCCATGCCAGATCGTTGACTACAAAAGATGCACGAACTAGCTGACGGCTGGAAACCGGTGACCCGGCTCTACAGCCGATTCATGGACAAACCCAACCCCAAAAGTACAGCACTGAAGGAAAAGTGGGAAACCGACCTGGGTATCACACTGACGGACAAAGAATGGGAAAGAATACTTCTCTACCCCCTAAGGAGGTGTCTAGAAACGCCAGATTCAGGCATATACAAATGAATGTCCTTTACAGGACGTATAGGACCCCAAAGCGGCTAGCTTCAACAAGAAGGCATCATAGAATTGCCCCTGGTGTGGCAATGACACAGCTGACCTGCTCCACATGTTCTGGACTTGTACTAAGACGATGAAACTCTGGTCCAAAGTTAAGCAGACCTGCACAGCGGCTGGCATTACCAGATATAAATGGGACCCGAAGGATTGCTTACTAGGAGCCCACCCCAGAATGAGTAAATACAAGCATGTTGTCAAGTTGATGGACTTATCCTTAGCCGGTCAAGTGGCACAGCGAGTAGAGCGCTCGCTTTGACATCCATGCAGAGCCTGCTAGCACAGGTTTGAATCCCGGCGGGGCCAAACTCAGCCTTTCATCCTTCCGAGGTCGATAAATGAGCACCACACACCGTGGGTAATAATAAGCAGCGCTCAGATACCCGAGGGTTTGTAGCGCTATATAAATGCCAAATTATTATTATTATTATTATTATTATTTTCCTTGCGAAAAGAACCATAGCAATGGCTTGGAAGTCCCCTGGGGGTCCGAGGTATGAACGCTGGATCAAGGAGTTGGAAAGGTGGACCGAAGCAGAGACTAGAGCATGGCAAGAAGGGGCCAACTCTGGAGCGGATGAAGCAAACGACACCCTCTAATCATGGAAAGCCCTTCTGAGAGATATACCCTTTACCGCGGAACACAAACCCCCCTGAAGGGAATGCCCGGATCAGCACAACGTCAGAAAGAGACTTACCCAAACTCCTGAAGATGCCCGACTTGGAGCATTCTCGGCACCTGAATCTTTGCTCCCCTCCACCTCTGCCCCTGAACAGACGCTGAAGACACCATAGCACCGAATGAAGACTGTTTTATTTGTTCATTATGTTGTTTTTTGTTAAATGTTATCACACATAATCACTAGACAAATTGTTAATTCCTAATTTGTCACAAGCCAATCAAAGCTTACATGTATAAATGCCAATAAAATACGTTTAAAAAAAAAAAAAAGAGAATCGAGACAAGGGTACTCCTACACTCGGCGCAGCCAACACCACCTTGGCTTGTTACTTCCCAATCAATTGGAAAGTAACAAGCCAAGAGCACCTGCCACCAATCAATTAAAATGTAACCCTTAACAAGCCAAGTACACCTCCCACCAATCAACTGGACAGTAAAGCTGAGGCCGTGGGACATGTGATTGGCACGTGCCACCTGAGGTAAGCCTCATGGCTACAACGCCCCTGCAGTAGCTGGGAGACGCAAAGATGATTCTTAGCGCAGTCCGCGCGGTAATCCGACATCAAAATCTATTTTATAAACTTGCTAGGAACTAAGTGCCCCTCTCCAGCTTCCCGACACAGTGAAACCTGTGTTCTCACATTGCCACCATTGTATAGCACGAGGCTATACCCCTTCTAAGATGGCCGTCCTTGTTTCTTGCCATATTCGAAATGGCCCAGCCAGCAGAACTTCATGCTGAACCAGCACCCGATTGGCTGCAGCTCGTTATCTAAGAGCCAATCCACTACCAAAGGCGTGAGCGGGCCCACTTGCAGAAAGGCCCACGTCTGCAAGGCCGTCGCCTGTCCCAGCCTGTCTGGAACTGTTTCGCTCTCGGCCAGGAACTATGCCCCTCCACCTACAATCCCTGTGAGTACTATTACTGAACTATTCTTGCCCCTGACTGTCTGACAACCTATCAGCACCGGTCTGGAAGCTGCGCTGCGTCGCCACCCAGGCAGCCCGATACCAATGGTATCATAGTACTACGCTTTATGATTACACCCATGATTAAAGACTTTGATCAGAAACATTCCTACCATGGGGTTTTATACTGTGATATACTGTGATTTAACTACATGTACCGTGTGCCTATCGCCATCACGCCGTTATCTCAGATATTCATGCTCATGTTCATAATGCCACTGCCACACTACTAGCCCCGCATCTCCACTAGCGCTAGTCGCCATTGATTGTGATGTTGCAAAGCCGTATGTTAGTTCTAACTCCCTACCCTACCCTACCTCTGTGCTGCATCATTAACGCTTAGGATAGACTTATTTAGCACTGTGTACCATAACCAAATGTGCCCTGCTGTAGGTAGCCTATAAACTACTTGTACCGTATCCTGCCTACAGACTACAGCTAGGCTCACGATTGCATGCACCTACTGTCCTCAAATGTTGTATCAAGCGTACTAGACTACCCCATGTCATACCCACCTACCTATCTTGACTTAGATCATTTTTAAGGGTAAGCTAGGGCTCATCGACCACCAATAGTTAGCTATGTCAGCCTGGTTTATTCTTATCATGTTTCCCTTTTGTATTGTACCCGCTGACCTGCTCTGTACAGGATCTCATTTTATCTCCCATTTAGACGGTCTTAGTAGACCAGCATGCCCCAGACACCAAACCCCCATCCCATCCCCTGCACCACCCCATTCCTTCCCAACATAAAGCCATTCCCTCTCTATCAGGACCAGAACAATCCCTTGGGAACTTTGAGCAGCAATCAAAAAGTCCATCCCATGTAATCCTACCAAAAATATTAAACCCAAAAGAAATTCCAACCCTTATGTAGGCACAGTGATATGTGACCGACTTAGATCACAGACACACATCTCCCGCTTTGCCCTAATATAGATCACACCAAAAAAGAACAATGTAAACTGAACCTTACTCTGACCACTACTAGAAATCAATGGCTCAGGTCACAGACCTTTAAACAAGTACCAATGCCACCTCCCAAGGCAAGACCACGACTCCTACAGGGGACAGCCCACCCAATCGTCAAAAAATTACCAACACAAAAACCAGCAAGCATCAAGCCATTCTAAACAAAGGCAGTAACGCCAACCCTGTACCTAAACCTCAGACCCAACCTATCACTGAACTCAAACTAGCAATTGTTAACGCACGATCCATAGCAGCACATGCCACAAATATACAATTGATCAGGAATTAGATATGCCCATAGTGATAGAAACCTGGCTTCACCAAGCTTCTGGACTTATCCTCAGCATTGCCATTCCACCAAATTACACCATCATTAGAATGGATCGAACCAAATCAGTAGGTGGGGGGAGTAGCCATTATTGCAAAAACCCATCTCAAACTAAGGGAATGCCCCATAGACAATCCAGAAGGATATGAAATTGTACTCACAAAACTTGCCACCAATCATAAAACTATCAACTTAGTAACGATTTACAGAGCACCAAATAAAAACTCTCACCCTGACAGACATACCATTACTGCTTACCCCACTTATCAAACCGAAAACTAAATGTATTGTTCTTGGCAACTTGAACCTCGGATTCAATGATAGCAATGATCACAAAGCAGATGCCTTACACAACGCCTTCAAAGACATGCTATTCACACAACTGGTGAATGCGCCCACCCACAATAAAGGGAGAACACTGGATTGGGTACTAGCCCTCAACACCTCAGTCTCCGTAGAAACCATCACGCCTCTGTCCTGGACAGATCACCATACCATTAAGTTTTCCACCTCATGCACTGAACCCGACCCGTCTAAACCCACCACCTTGGAATCCAATGTAACCAGAAATATTCGCAAACTTTCAGCTGAAAACTTCAACCCCATTCTAAAGAATACCCTAACAGACAAAATAATCACAAACAACAACCCTTGCGCCCTTGCAGATACCAACTCCAACTGCCTTACAAATACAATAGATACCTTAGCACCCTCTGTCACCAAAACTAGACCAGACAAAAAAACCTGATTCTGGTTTAACGAGGAATTAGTAGCATTAAGGCGCATGCGAACACCGTTACATCAAATCCCAAAGTCCTGAAACAACTGAAGCCTTCAGCTCTGCAAATAAAAAGTACAAAGTAGCCATCATTGCACATAAAGCAAATTCAATCAACACCAGGATCAGCAATGCATCCTCTGACTCAAAAGAACTATTTTCCATCCTTAAAGAGCTGGAAAACTCCATCCCGATCATCAACCCTGTCCAACCAAGCAAAGAATGGTGCACCACCATTCAATATGCCCTTACCGCTAAAATCCAACTACTACAAAATAAAATCACCACTAAAAGAAAAATACTAACTTATAAACATACTTTGGTAGACACCAACTCCAGATCCACAGTATGCAATACCCCAGCTTTCTATTTCTCACCAGTCTCCCAAGAAACGGTGCATAAAACTATAGGTAAACTTAAAGCATCCACATGCAAAGGAGACCATTTCCCAGCACATTTAGTCAAACTATGTGGCCCTACCCTCACCCAGATTATCACTAATTTTGTCAATGCATCCTTCTGCACCAACCTAGTCCCGGCAAGCATTAAAAAAGCCTGTGTCACACCTTTACTAAAAAAGCCCTCGCTCGACCCACTAATTCCAACCAACTACAGGCCTATAACCACGGTCCCCTTTCTTCTAAAAATCATCGATAAAATAGCATATAACCAAATTCAAACCCATCTCGAACAAAACAAACCCCTAGGAGCCAGACAATCTAGGTACCTGCGTAGGGGGTCCTTTGGGAGTGGGGGAGAAGCACCCATGGTGAGACATGGTATCCCCCTGTTTCCACAACCCATCTAACCCCTATCCCTGCTTATTTTATGGGAAATTACAACTCCCATAATTCCTCTTCACTTTACTTTGACAAAAGTACTGCACCAAGGAAGATGAGGAATGAGGCTAGAAGGATTACCTACCCTGACTTGCATTGGTACTGTCACTGTAATGAGGCCAGGCAGAGTTGGGCAGGTAGCCCTAACAATGTACACTTGCACTTGTTAACACTCCCTGTGAAGATAAAAGGTGACGCGCACAGGCACACTTTGAGCAAGGCAAGGTACGAGAAGGAACAGCTCTTGTGAGGCTGATGCGAACGAGACTGTGGAAGGCCAAAGGGCTGATCAACAATTAAGGGGATCAAAAGAAAGCCAGGCAAGGCATTCGAAGAGCAAAGCTGAGTGAGCAGATGAAAGAAACCTTCAAGTTAACAGAAAGCAGCAAGCGACCCTCGCGGGTGAATGGCAGAGTTGTGGAGGAGCAGAAGAGGCGTTGGTAACGGCCTTGAGCTCTGGCGAAAAGATGAAAGAAATTCAATTAATATAGCCAGTGAGTTATCCAGGGAACCAAAAGTCTGGTTGATGTTCAAGGAAAAGTGACTGTAATTTGAAAGCTGAAGGTTGCGCGTGTGACGATTAAACCTGAATGCAAAAGGACAATTGTTGAAAGACAAGGATACAAAGTAGCAGAGTGGTCCTGCGAGATGAAGTCGTACATTCGAAAGTCTCAGTGAAATGTTGTGAAAGATATTACAAGCAGGGATCAAAGGAAACCTCAATAAGGAATCAAAGTTGAATAAAAAGAAAGTGACATTTGTAAACTGTGAAATAAGCCAAGTGGGCAAAATTAAAATATAAGAACTTTGGAAAAGGTCACGCAGTCAAATGAAAGAGAATGGAAACTACGAAGAACTACAAGTATGATGTGATGTGGCATTTATAACGCGCCTATACACAAGTGTTTCAAGGCGCATTTTTTTTTTTTTAATTTTTTTTTTTTTTTAAATACAAACCTTTTTAGTTTGACCAGACTGACTTGGGCGTATTTTGTTTTGTTTAATGGTCGAGATTACTTCCATTTTAGAGTTAGGGCCAGTTAGGAATTCTACCATCCCAATCCAAAGTGTAAATAAAGGTTTTCAAAACTTCTATCCATTGTGTCTGTCTACTGCTCGATACCATGCCTTCCTTACATAAGAGAAGGTTGGATGGTCTGCCAGAAGTTCATGGACAATTGTTTTTGACTCTGGAAACATGCAGCCCATACATGCAATGAATGCATATGTCTAAATTGCATTGAATGAAAAGGAACAAGTTACTTACCTGTAACTGTTGTTCTCCAGCATGGGTCTGGCATGGATTCACATGCTCATGAATATTCCCCGTCGTCAGGCTGGGAATCCTCGGTAAAGAAAAAACCAGTATCAGTTTCATTTCTGATCTGTCTTTCGTAGTAATAACCAATCACTGGTCTCTGCGTCATACTGACCACAGCCAATGACTGCCCTCTACCTAAGCACCGCCTCTGGCAGCCATCTTCAGATTTGGAAGCACGTGAAGTGGCAGTATGACCAAGTGAAGAGCCGCAGAGGGGTAGGCGGGAGGGTTCGCATGTGAATCCATGCCAGACCCATGCTGGAGAACAACAGTTACAGGTAAGTAACTTGTTCCTTCTCCAGCATGGGGTCTGGCATGGATTCACATGCTCATGAATAAAGAATACATAGCAGTACACACATGCACAACCACGGGAGGTGGCAAAGGCTCAACATTAAGCATTGCATCAAACTCAACATTAAGCATCTTACCTCCTCACCAGGCTCACCTCAGGCGAACAGGTTGCGCAGCACTGCTTGGCCGACCCTGGACTCCTCCCTGGAATCCCGATCGACGCAGTAGAACTTCGTGAAGGTGTGCGTCGACCTCCACGTAGCAGCCCTGCATATGTCCAGCAGGGGCACACCAGAAAGGAACGCCGTGGTAGCTGCGATCGCTCTGGTGGAATGGGCTCTCGGACGGCCAGGCAGCGGTCGGTTTGCCAACCGATGACAGTACATGATACAGCCGGAGAGCCATCTGGAAATGGAAGCCTTCGAGAGAGCCTTCCCCTGATTGACAGGTCCAAAGTTCACAAAGAGTTGTGACGTCTTCCAAAAACACTTTGTGCGGTCCACGTAGAACTTCAGCGCTCTAGCCACATCCAGCGAGTGCAAAGTCCTCTCAGCCGGCGACGAAGGCGACGGGAAGAATACAGGCAACACCAAGGGTTCGTTGAGATGGAAGTCCGACGGTACCTTGGGCATGAAGGAGGGGTGCGTCCTGAGCACTACCCTCGTGTCGTGAAAAGTCAAGTACGGGGCCTTGCAGGAAAGGGCCTGGATCTCTCCCACCCGTCGTGCGGAGGTGATGGCCACAAGAAACGCTGTTTTCCACGACAGAAACTTCAACGGGCCGAGTGCAGAGGCTCGAACGGAGGTCCCATGAGCTTGGTCAGCACCACGTTGAGCTCCCACGCCGGGGCCAGAGCCTTCACCGGCGGGAACGATCTGAACAGTCCCTTCATGAACTCTTTCACCAGACGATGAGACCACAAGGACGTCCGCCCCTTGGTTCTGGTGTATCGGGAGATCGCAGCAAGATGAATCTTGATGGACGCGTGTGCCAGTCCAGCTTTGGCCAGCGTCAGCAGGTACGGCAGTACTTGGGGAGCCGTAATCCGTAGAGGGTTAATCTTCTGTGCGTGGCACCAGACAGAGAACCTCTTCCATTTGTGTCCGTAGCATTTAAGAGTCGAGGACGCCCTGGCCTTTGCAAGAACCTCTCTGCAGTCGGCCGGTATGTCGTATCCTCCAAACTCTAGCGCTGCAGGAGCCAGGCCTGCAAGTTCAGCGATTTCGGGTCGTGGTGGAGGATGGCGCCTCCTTCCCTGGAGAGCAGATCCGCGTCCACCGGCAGCTTGATTGGCGGGGACGCTGACAAGTCCAGAAGGTCCGGGAACCATATCTGCCTCGGCCACGCAGGTGCGACGAGGATCATCCTGCACCGTGACCTCTTGAGCTGGTTGACGAGCCGGATTAGCAGTGGCAAAGGAGGGAACGCGTAGAGGAACAGGCCATCCCAGGGGAACGAGAAAGCATCGCCCATGCTCCTCGCCTGGGGAAACCTGCTGGCGAACCTCCAGCACTTGGTGTTCGTCGCCGTCGCGAACAGGTCGATCTGGGGTGTGCCCCACCGTCGGAAGAGGCAATCCACTAGATCCTGCAGTAGTTCCCACTCGTGGCACGAGCACAGCTCCCTGCTGAGTGAGTCGGCGATGGTGTTTTTTATCCCTGCCAGATGAAACGGCACCAGAAACATCCCTTGGGCGACTGCCCAATGCCACAGGTCCTGCGCCTCCTTGGACAGTGCTGGGGACCTGGTTCCGCCCTGTTTCCTGATGTAAAACATGGTGGTGGTGTTGTCGGTGAAGATCCTCATCACCTTGCCCTTGAGGGACGGAAGGAAGGACCTGAGGGCCCAAAACACTGCACGGAGCTCCAGGACGTTGATATGTAGGGATTTCTCCGTCGGGAGCCAAAGGCCTCTTGCCTGCAGATTTTCGGTGTGCGCTCCCCACCCTTCCAGGGAGGCATCCGTGGTCACTGTCTCCTGGTGGGGTGGGGTCTGGAAGTCCATGCCCGCCGTCAGATGCGCGCGGGTGCCCCACCACCGGATCGCTCGTCGGAAACTCTCGTCGAGTGTGATCCTTTCCTCGAAGCTGCCCGTCGTTTGGATCCAGCGCGCGTCCAGGAACTCCTGCAACGGGCGCATCCGGAGCCTGCACATGGGAATGAGGAGATGCAGGAAGACATCATTCCGAGGAGGGACTTGATGGACCTCACCTTGGCCGCGTCGGCCACCAACATCCGCTGCACCATGCCCAGGATGGTCCTGGTCCTCTCCTCCGATGGGGAGGCCAGAAGGGACACTGTGTTGAGCCTCGCTCCCAGAAACAGAGCGTCTTGCGCGGGCACCAGGTGGGATTTGGCGTAGTTCACGGAGAATCCCAAGTCCGTGAGAAGTTGGACGGTCCTTGCCGTGTGAACCACGGCGAGCTCCCTTGTCTTGGCTCGGATGAGCCAGTCGTCCAGGTAGGGGTAGACGTGGATCCCTTCGCGGCGCAGCTGCGCCGCCACCGGTGCAAGGCACTTGGTGAACACCCTGGGTGCCGACCGTAGTCCGAAGGGGAGGGCTTTGAACTGGTAATGACGCCCTTGGACCACAAACCCGAGGAATTTTCGGTGCCCCTTTAGGATGGGAATATGGAAGTAGGCATCCTCCAAATCCAGCGACGACAGGAAGTCTCCTTCCTCCAGCTAACCCAGGACGTGCTGGAGGGTGACCATCCGGAACTTTTGCGCCTTGATGAACTTGTTCAGACGTCGCAGGTCCAGGATGGGGCGCCATCCCCCCCGTCTTCTTCTTCACGAGGAAGTATCTCGAGTAAACTCCGGAGCCCCGAAGCCTCTTTGGGACGAGTTCGATGGCGCCCTTCCTGAGCATCGCCTTTACCTCCAGGAGAAGTTGAGGGACGTGAAGTTCTTTCCTGGCCACGGGGGGGGGACGCGCGGACACTTTCTTTGAAACTCGAGCGCGTGGCCCCGGGCCAAGGCGTCCAGCACCCAACGGTCGGTGGAGATGGACTCCCACACGCTGACGAAGCTCGCCAGCCGGCCTCCCACCGGGGTGCTTCGGTGGGGGCCCGACCCCACGGCCGGTTAAATCCTGCTTCGACGAGGCTTTGCCGCCTTGACGACCTTGGCGACGACGGCGGGGTCCGCCAGACTTGCCTCGTCCTCTGTAGGCCTCCTGAGACGACGAGCGGGCCGCTTGACGGTAGGAGGAGAAACCGCCGCCGGAACCTTTGGAGGCGCCCTTGCCTCCGCTGCTCCGAAAGGGCGTCCGTCGTTGTTGCAGAACTCCAAGGGCCCGGGCCGTCTCGGTGTCCGCTTTAATGGCCTGAAGGGAATCGTCCACTGTTTTCCCAAACAGGTTGTTCCCATCGAAGGGCATGTCCAGGACTCTGGTCTGAACGTCTTGACGGAAGTCCGTAGCCTTGAGCCATCCACGCCGCCTAAGGCAAACGCCGTTGCCCAACTGGCGGAACCCAGTGTCGGCGATGTCCGTCGCAACGGTAATGGCGTGGTCCGAAGCCACCTCACCTTCCTGCAGGATCTCCAGGGCCTCTGCCCTCTTGTCGTCCGGCAAGAAGTCCAGCAGGGGAGCCAGTTTGTACCAGAGCTCCCTGTCGTATCGGGCCACGATAGCCAAGGCGTTGGCAGCTTTAATCGTCGTCGCTGCAGACGAGATGACTCTGCGTCCCATAGCGTCCAATTTCTTTCCCTCGCCGTCCGGTGGGGAAGTCGATGTGGAGGCCGCACCCCCCCCGCTTTTTTCCTGGCCGCCGCGGAGACGACGGAGTTCGGGGTAGGCTGCGCCCGGAGGCACAGGGGGGCCGTGTCCGGGACCCGGTACTTTTTCTCGTACCGGTCTCTTCTAGCTGGCGTCGTGGAAGGGTTCTTGAGGAGGGTGAGGCCCTCATCCCAAATGTCGTCCAATAGAGGCACTGCGAGGACCGTCTTCCTCTTGGCCTCGCGCCGCTGATAAAGGAAACCTTCCTTCTTCTCCTCAGAGCAGAGTTGGAAAAGCTCGGATGCCCTGGTGATCATGGAGTGGAACGATCCAATCTCGTCGGGCGGAGAAGCCCTGGTGGGAGGCGACGACGGTACATCCTCGTCGTATACCTCATCGTCCGTACCCGTCGCTGCCGTGTCAGTCCCCGTATCATCCCCTCGGATGGACGGGGAGGAGGGCTGGAAGGGGCGCGACGGCTGAAAAGGAGGAGGAGGGTGGATCCTTCTTTTCTTGGTAGGGGGAACCCCAGAAGGTCCCGGTTCTGGGTCCCCCGACGGGAGAGGGTCCGTCGGCAACGGTAGTCTCGTCCTTATCTCTGAGCATAAGGACTGTATAGCCAACAAAATGGCCGCCGAGCTGTCTCGCGGCGCTGGCAGAGGGGAATCCGACGGGCGATCAGGGGCCCAGTCGGTACCCTCGACGATGTCGTCGTCACCTGCGTCGGGATCCATCCCGACGGACCGGTCTTCTTCCACGCCGAGGCCGTGGCTTAAGACCTCGACCAGCTCCTCCTCCGAGGTTGAGGCTGAATCTACGACGACGCCCTGCCCCCCCTTTTTCTTCCCCACGGGGGATTTCACGGGGGTCCTATCGATGGGCACAAAAGAGGACTCCCTCCGAGGTGGCAGGGAGACTCTGAGCCCCGAGGTCGCCACCACTGGTGTAGCCTCCACAGGCTGAGCCAGGGCCGCCGCGACAGTTTCGATAGAGGGCTTGGCTGGATGGATTAAGGCCTTCACCACCTTAGGTGCGCTCACCGCCTTATCCTTGAGGGGGGGGGGGACAGTGCCTCGCTCCCCCTCCGCCTTCGAGCTCGACCGGGGCCTCTCCAGGAGCCTCGCCGGGTGCTCGGCCTTCCTCTTACCCGACCCAGAGCGTTGGCTCGTGGTTGATGGTGCCGGGGAGGGTGCGCCCAGCCTGGCGCCCGTAGAGCCTGACCGTTCGGCGCTCCCGGTGCCAGCGGACTTGCGGTGCTTGGCCTTATGTTGGACCCCCGTCGCCGGGGCGTCCTCAAAGGTCTTAGAAGACCGCTCGGATTTCTTCCTCTTCTTCTCGCTGGACGGGCTCTTCCCTTCCAGCCAGTTGGCGAGACGTTGATGGCGGTCCTTCATGGTCCGCTCCGACATGTTGCCGCAAAACGCACAGTCCTTCTCCACGTGCGTCTTGTCCTCATGAAGGCAGTAAAGGCAAAAAGAGTGTTCGTCCTCCTTGAAGACGTTCTGCAGCTGGCATCCAGGGCAGACCCTGAACAGCTTTCCGGGCGTCGAGCTGCCCTTCTCCTGGGCCATGACCGGGCCTGAGAAACTTCTGGAGTCCTCCAAAAGCGTAGCTCGACGAGATCTTCACCCTTGAGGGGTGCAGACGAATCCGACACGGGTCCCCATTGATCGGATGGAGAGTCGGTGGAGCTTGAGGCTCTTTTGACCGAAAAACCGAAGTTTTTGAGAAAAAACGTGGAAAAAAATAGCACTAACGCTCGAGAGCAATAGCACGAGGATCCCAACACATGAACGTGCGGTAAAAATCTGAAGATGGCTGCCAGAGGCGGTGCTTAGGTAGAGGGCAGTCATTGGCTGTGGTCAGTATGACGCAGAGACCAGTGATTGGTTATTACTACGAAAGACAGATCAGAAACGAAACTGATACTGGTTTTTTCTTTACCGAGGATTCCCAGCCTGACGACGGGGAATATTCATGAGCATGTGAATCCATGCCAGACCCCATGCTGGAGAACCCTCAAAACTGATAACGATTTTGAAGTGTGTTTATTACTGGCAACAGGGAAACCCCAGCCCCAAAACCAACTCTCACCCCAGCCCCAGGAACTACTCCCACTAACGCTTGCGGTTCTCCCCTTTGTCTGCAGGCTTAGCAGCATTTCATGCATGCCGTTGTGAGCGCCTGGGCGGGGTGCTCGCCAATGACTCCTCCGGGCGGGCCACCACCTGCTCTGCTAGAACAAATTATCAGTAAACTTGAGCTTCCTCTGCCTCATATCGGGGACCCTTCCTCTTTCCTCCAGACATATATTTGGTGATTTTGGTGTTTGGATGGCACTACTGTGTCGTGATATGCAACGAATTCTGATTTCCAAAATGGCCGGTGGTGAGCTTCCTTTTACAGCGGTGACGGTTTTCCTCTGGCAGTTTTCACTGGTGGACTTTCCATCAGCAGAAATTCCACTACCCTATGCACCGGCAACAGAAATCCTGCCAATTTGCAGACGAAATTCTGCTGAGTTCATGGATGTTGGCCAATGCCAATGCTATGTGCGCGCAGCCGACATGTTGGAATACAGTGGTAATTCTGCGGTAAAGGCAATTCCGCAGCAGCAAAATGACCGCCAATTTCTGGGCCAACTTGTAATGAGGCCCAAAATCTTTCATATTAATATGGATGAAATGAATTCCATTTCACAAAGAATAGTATACGTGTCAGTGTAATTGTCCTATGTTTTTGATGAACCTAGATTTATCAAGATACATTTCCAGATTTGAATTTATCTGAAGTGAATCTATTAAGCAGAGCTGCATTGCTTATGATGTTTTACATAGCTTTTAATTGTTAAGTTGTTTGAAAATAATATGTATATAAATGAATGTGGAAATATGGGTAATTAGGTTAACTTTACCCATGATTTCTTGAGAGAGGAGCATGCTAACTGAATTGATGACAACAACTTAGGACTGTACTGCTCATCTTTTCGATCCCTGGAATAGAACTCTGGATATGTGTATCCAATGTATATTGGGTATCATAATTATTATTTTTCATTTGTTACTCGCCCAGACCCTGGTGTATCACGGCGAGGTTACAGATAGCTTATGAAAATTTCTTGTACAATGTTACAGTAAGACAATTAGAACACAACAGTAAAGAATGTTTATAAAACAATACGTTTGATAGTCGTTGGGTGGATCAGTCTTAGGTGTATGAGGGAAGGAAGGCCTAGTCAATCAGAATTTGTTGAATAACCAAGTTTTCAGTGATTTTTTGAAGGTAGTGATGGTTTCCTCATTTTTGATTCTGAAGCTGCTCCCTCCTGCTTTGGTACTTTTGTGGCGCGGTATTTCTAGTAGTGCCTTATTATTCGATCTGAGTGCTTGATTGATGTTTTTTTTATTTATGGCATTGTTTAAGTAGCTTGGGGCTTTATTAGTGAGACAATTGTAAACCATGCATAGGGTTTTAAAGATGATTCTAGCTTTGATGGGTAGCCAGTGATTCTCACCTCACGTTGTTGATGTGGTGGGATAGCTTTGTGCCGAAAGCTGCTCTAAGTGCTTTACTCTGCAGCAATTGTTTACTTGTATTGGCGTTGGAGGTTCCTAGGAGGAGGACATTGCAGTAATCAAGCTTGATTAAGATCAATGCTCTGGCTAGTGTTAAGCAATTTGCGGGTGTAAGGAATTGGCGGCTCAGAGCAATGAGTTTGGGTGTTTATGCCTCGGAGGATGCTAGTGCCGATGACAATGCATTACTTACCGTAAAAGCATTTCTGATGATTGTATCTGCTTAGATTCACATGCTGTGCATAGGTCCGACATCCAGTGGTCACTGCGGAGTATTGCATTTTGTTTTTCGTAGTCGAAAAGGGGACGTCGACAAGGCGTGTCTGTAACACTATCCCTATAGTGACGTGTGTTGTACCCACAATCCCTCACGCGTCGAGGTCCCTCTGTTTGTATTTTTCTGCCCTGAGGGAGCCTTCTAGACGTGAGTGAGTACAGAAAAGAGAGAAATATAGAAAGATGTCTATGTTCCTTCCATCCAAGCGGGGAGGACGGGTGGGCGCATGTGAATCTAAGCAGATACAACCATCAGAAATGCTTTTACGGTAAGTAATGCATTGTCTTCTGATGTTTGTTAATCTGCTTAGAATCACATGCTGTGCATAGACTAGCGAGCAGTACCCGGAGTTGGCGGTGGGTTATGAGAAGGAACAGTAGAGAAAAGATGTCTTAATACTGCCTGTCCCACCTGGGAGTCAGATCTAGAGTGTGCATCTAGACAGTAGTGTTTTGTAAAGGTGTGCACAGAACTCCAGGTAGCCGCTTTGCAGATGGACTCAAGGGGAACATTTGCAATGAATGCTATGGACGCCCCCGTGCCACGAGTAGAATGTGCTCTTGGCCTAAAGGGCAGTTCTCTCTTAGCAAGAGTATAGCAGAGAGTGATGCATTGGACAATCCATCTAGAAATAGTGGACTTTGAAACTGCATCCCCTTCTCTTCCTGCTGCCACCGAGACGAAGAACTGATTAGTCTTCCTCAGTGGTCTGGTTCTTTCCATGTAGAACATGACCGCTCTGCGCACATCTAGTGTGTGCAGAGTCCTTTCTCCCAAGTTGGAAGGATTTTGAAAGAACGCTGGTAGTTCTATAGACTGGTTTACATGGAATTTTGAGATGAATTTTGGAGCAAACCTTGGGTGAGTGCGTAGAACCACTTTATCTTTGTGAACTGTAACAAAGGGGTCTAGAACAGAAAGAGCCTGTAGTTCACTTACTCTCCTGATGGAGGTGATAGCTATTAGAAAAGCAGTCTTAAGAGTGAGGTCTTTAAGAGTTGCTTTGTGCATGGGTTCAAAGGGTGATCCCATGAGTTTTGTAAGTACCACGTTAAGGCCCCATCCGGGAGCTGGGTCAGCTATCGGGGGGTGTATTCTCTTTACTCCCTCCATGAAGGCCTTTATAACAGGGATCTTCCACCACGACACTTTGAGTTGGGAAGTGGTGTATGCAGAAAGTGCCGCTAGGTGGACTTTAATGGAATTGAACACTAGACCTGAATCCAATAAATGGGTCAGGTATAGAACAATATGTGTGGGAGTGCAGTCAATTGGGTTGATGCTCTTTCCTCTGCAACAGATGACAAATCTCTTCCATTTGCTAGAATAGCAGTGGCGAGTGTTAGGTTTTCTGGCTTCCCTGAGGATGTCCATGCATCTCTGCGGGAGCTGTAGATGTCCAAATTCTACGATCTCAGGAGCCAGGCTGCTAAGTTCATGTTCTGGGGGCATGGATGCAGCGTCCTGCCCCTGTCTTGTGACAGCATGTTGTACGGGCAGGGGAGTTTCACTGGGGGAGATAGAGACATCTCCATCAAGTGAGCGAACCATGGCTGTCGGGCCCACATTGGGGCCACCAGTATCATGGTTACTTGTTCCTGGTGCATCTTGTGCACCACCTTGTTGAGAAGGGGAGTCGGGGGAAAAGCGTAAACAAATTTCCCTGACCATTGAATCGACAGACCGTTCCCCTTGGATTGGTTTTGGGGGTACCTGGAGGCGTAACTTTGGCATTGTGAGCTCTCCAGGGTTGCGAACAGGTCTATTTCTGGGAATCCCCATTGCGTGAAGACGTCGAAGACGATGTCTTCGTGCAGTCGCTATTCGTACTCTTCGGGCAGGGGGAAATCTCTGCTGAGTTTGTCTGCCAGCAGATTGAGTTCCCCTGGTACATGTTGTGACAGAAGGAACATATTCTGTTTGAGAGCCCACTTCCATATGTTTTGGGCCAGTTTGGACAGTCCTGGAGAGTGGGTTCCCCCCTGCTTGTTGATGTAAAACATGGCTGTGGTGCTGTCTGTAAGGACCATCACTGTCCTGCCCTGTAGGTGTTCCTGGAAGGCTTTTAGCGCCTTGAACACCGCTAGTAGCTCCAGAAGATTGATGTGTTTGGATGCTACGCTCGGAGTCCACTCTCCGTGAGCAGTCTGATGGGATAGGTGAGCCCCCCATCCTGTGAGGGATGCGTCTGTGGTTAGAGTGGCTTCCGCCGCGGGTGTGGCAAAGGGTTTCCCTTTTTCTAGGTTTTCTTTGGTCCACCACCGTAGCGAGAGAACTAAGGCCTGCGAGACCACCACTAGATCGTCCCATAGTCCGCTGGCCTGACACCACTGGCTGTTGAGCCACTCTTGCATTGGGCGCATGCGCAGGCGCGCGTGAGGTACCAAATAAATACACAACGCCATCATGCCTAGCAAGCGCATTGCTTTGCGTACCGTCACCTCTCGACCGGACACATATTGAGGGATCTGAAACAACATGTTTTGAACCCTCTCTTTGGAGGGGAAGACGAGGCCGTCCTTTGTTTGAATTAGAGCCCCTAGGAATTGTTTGATTTGGCTGGGGTCTAGGCTGGACTTCTTTTCGTTGATGGAGAAGCCCAACTGGAACAAAAGGTCTACGGTCTTTTGGGTATTGGAGAAGCATGTTTCGTAAGAATCCCCTGTTATGAGCCAGTCGTCGAGATAAGGGTAAACTGGGATGGACAACCTGCGCAGGTGGGCCGCTGCCACTGCCAGTACCTTCGTGAATACTCTCGGTGCTGATGCTATGCCGAAGGGTAGCACTCGGAACTGGTAGTGTTTGCCCTCTATCATGAACCGGAGGTATTTTCTGTGCGCTGGCAACATTAAAATATGAAAGTATGCATCTTTCATGTCCAATGTTGTCATGTAATCTCCCTGTGATAGCAGTGGGATCACTTCCTGTAGGGTCACCATACGAAACTTTTGGGGTTTGATAAACTTGTTCGCTGGGCGCAGATCTAATACAGGGCGCATGGTTAGATCCTTTTTGGGTACAAGGAAGTACACTGAATAAATACCTTCCGTTACCTGAGATAGAGGCACAACCTCTATGGCTCCCTTTTCCAGCAGTTGCTGTACTTCTTGAAGAAGGATGGCAAGATGTTCCGGTGACATGCGTCGTCCCCTAGGGGGTTTGTATGTTGGGGAACTGTTGAATTCGATGCAGTATCCGTGGGCTACGGTGGAAAGTACCCAGCGGTCTGACGTTATACCCTCCCATGCTGGAAGAAAGGATGTTATCCGGCCCCCGACCGGTGTTGCATGGGAGGGGACGCGAATCTTCGCGTCACTTGGTGTTGTTAGGGGCTTGGGAACCTCTGGGGGTGGACCCTCGCCCTCTTCCTTTGCCCCGGCGCTGTCCTCTTTGACTGTATTGGCCACTACTGGTCTGGAAATTGGTGGCAGGGTACTGTTGCTGCTGGTTTTGTTGTTGGCGTTGGCCACGAAAAAAGCGTTTACTGCCATATCCGCGCCTGGTAGCGGGCTTAGAGATTTGGTCAAGAGTTTTGATTGTATCGAACTCTTTTTTAGCCATCTCCAGAGCCTCATCCACCGCCTTCCCGAAGAGGTTAGAGTCTTCAACAGGTTTATTTATTAAAGACGCCTGTGTCTCCGGTTTGAACCCTGAGTTGCGCAGCCATACGTGTCGTTTTAGGACTATTCCCTGAACTAGGGAACGTCCCGCAGTTTCTGCCGCATCCAGAGAGCTCTTCACAATACTCTGGTTGACCTGGGTTCCTTCGCCAATAGTTGAAAGCAGGCGTGTACGTAATGGTTCCGGCGCTTCTTCGGCGTCTTTGCGCAGTTTGGCCCACTGCGCGTCCGCATAGCTAAAGAGCAAAGAATTGTTGTTGGCAATTCTTGCCGAAAAGGCGGCCGAGGATGTAATTCTTTTAGCAAGGGCATATAACCGCTTGCCCTCCTTGTCAGGTGGTGCCTCACTGGTGGAAAGTGGTACCCCTGCCCTCCTTCTTGTGTTGGTTACTACCAGGGAATCCGGAATGGAATGTTCCCTGATGTACAGCGGGAGAAGGAGTGAAAAGTTTTTCAATTCTAGGATTGACCCCTCTGATTAGTGCGGGTGTGGACAGCGAAGGGATGATTCTCCTCTTCACCGAAGCGAGGAGGGGAATTGTCTGACTGACCGGGGGTTTCTCCTTAATTACCCTTTCTACGAAGTCTAATTCAGGGGAGAGCTCCCCAGTGTCTAGTTCGAAGTGTGCTGCTGCTCTGCGCAACAGGGCATTAAACGTGGGTTGATCGTCAATGGGAGACGTGTTTCTCACAGGTGAAGTGTCAGGAGGATTTAAGTTCAGGGCATCAGTGTCGGAATATATTGATGGTGATTGCCAGGGGTGAGAAGGTCCTTCTTCTGGATTTTCTCCGAAGCCTTCTCCTACCGAGTCTGGGCTGTCCTCCAGACCTTCCTCCTGGTTCCGTCCGTCTTCCTCGTCCATAAAATCATCCTCTTCCTCAAAATAATGTTCTTCCCCAGTGAGGTCATACACACTGTGGAAGTCTGAGGCTGTGTCCTGGTGGGGATTGATTAATCTTGGAATTTTGGCCCTGGGGTCCTCCTGAGGCCCTTCTCTTATTCTCTTTGGAGTGGGAGGGTTTTGGGCATTTTTAAACCTCTCCATTCTTTCCATGCAGAGATGGAGCCTTTCCATGGTTTCATGGGGTACCCCTGAGCGGTCTAGCGGGGGAAAATTGGTGTCTTGTAGCTGAACACGGCTCGACCTCTCCCATAACGTCGAGGAAAGTGTCCCATCGCCTTCCGAAAAGCCTTCAGGTGTGTCTTTCGACCTTTGCGTAGCGCTCGACATGTCTTTCGGCGCACGCTTGTGGGCGTCGGCTACCACGATCCTCGCCAAGCTCTCAGCGACTCGTTTGACAGCGGAGAGCTGTGGTTTCGACGTTATTGGTGTCGAACGCTCTACGGCGGCATGTGCTTTCTGCTGATGCGCTCCGGCCGATGATTTGGGGGCGGCGCCCTTATTTGCCGAAAGCCCAGTCGCTGGTCGCGGCTGCGGTTGCGAGAGGGGCTTCGAACCCGAACGGTCCGAGGAGGCCGCCGGTGAAACCTGCGTCTCCTTGGGCGCTGATGCTCTCTTTGCCTTCGGCAAAGAAGAGCCATGGGTTGTGTGCTTATGTGTGGTCTTGTGTGCGTCAGTGTCGCCGGGGTGTTCATCCCCATAAGCAGGGCGTGAGCCGAGCCCGTCGGGGCCGGGGACAGACGACGGAGCGCGTGTGCGCTCTCTAGGGGGGTTTACGACTTCCGTAGCGGAGGTCGTGGTATTACGTTCCTCGTCACTGTCGGAGGTAGCGACGGTGGGTGGAGCGTCGGCCTTCGACATAGCGTAGGCCGCCCACCTTTTGACCCTACGGTCTTTTAGAGTCTTCGGCTTAAGAAGCCGACAAGCCGTGCAACCTTCCTCCTTGTGATCGAGGGGCAAGCAGCGGTTACACCGTGAATGCTTGTCCTTCCAAGTAAACTTGCCCTTGCAAAGCGGGCAAAACCTAAAGGGTGTCCTCTCCATAGCTGAGGCAATAAAACGTGATAACCACCCCAAGGGAAAGGAAGGGGAAAAGGAAAGGCATTCTCAGAAAAGAATTAGAGATGTCCCACGACCCCCACTCTCCCTACTGTATTTGGCCTGCGAGGCCAGGCCACGTGTTCGGCAACGCCGAAGGATCTCCTCCGCTCGTCCCCTCCGTCGAAGATCTTGCTCGGCGGAGAAGCTTCACAACAGCGTCGAGGGGAGGATCGATATGTTATATATTAATATAGGAAAACGACCAAAGGTCGAGGAGATGAAATCTGCAATGTCTCTCGAGGAGCTCCGCGTAAAGGCGACCAATATCTGGGCGGAAAAAAACAATCTGAGGGACCTCGACGCGTGAGGGATTGTGGGTACAACACACGTCACTATAGGGATAGTGTTACAGACACGCCTTGTCGACGTCCCCTTTTCGACTACGAAAAACAAAATGCAATACTCCGCAGTGACCACTGGATGTCGGACCTATGCACAGCATGTGATTCTAAGCAGATTAACAAACATCAGAAATGTGTTTATACATAGTGAGATTGGCATCTAGATGGACGCCGAGAGTTTTAACATGCTTGAGTACTGGTATCAAGGTGCCGTCGATGTTAATATGTGCATACTCAGGATGGAGAGAGCCTATTCTGGACTGGGATCCTACAATGAGAACCTCAGTCTTCTCATCATTGAGACAGAGGCTGTTCAATGCCACCCAGTTTTGGATGATAGCGTAGATTTTGTTAATGGACTGAGTATCTTTGGCATAATCCCCCTGTGATGGGTATGAGGATCTGGGTATCATCTGCAAAATTTGTGTAGATGACACCCATATCGTCTAGGGCTGAGAATAGGAGTTAGAACCTTGGGGTACTCAGATAGGGACTGCTATAGGGTCAGCCACATCTTTCCCAATGGCTACTCCGGATGGTCGTTCAGCTAGGAATGATTTGATCCAGAAGGTGGCATATGTGGAGAAGCTGAAGTCTTTGGCTAGTGTGTCAGAGTTTGTCATGGTCTACGAGGTCAAATGCTGCTGAGCGGTCCAGCAGTAGTAATATGGCAATTTTTTCTGGTCTCTAATAGAGTATTTGTATTTTGAGGTTGGTGAGCGTGGTTTCCTCCCTTGCTTGTCCACCTGCAAGGTCAGGATCCAAATGAGACAGCCTTTCCCTGGCCACCTGAGTACAGGATCCCGGGGTCTAGGTTGTGAAACACCATCTGGTTTTTCACACTTAAATCCCCACGCATGACCTGTGGTGCACTGTTCACTGCTCCATTGTTTTCCTCATCAGAGCTGGTCATTGTGGGGGTGTGGGGTCATTGTTGTCATCTGTAGGCATTTCAATATTCCGATGTATGCACATGTAGTACAGCATGGCGCAGACCACTAAGATTTTGCCAACTTTTTCAGGTGTGTACATGAGTGCACTGCCCGTGTGTTGTAGGCACCTGAACCTTTATTTCATATCCACTCGATGCATGACCTGGACCTCTACGCTTCATTGCAGCCTATCTCCTGTGGTGTAGCAGGGTTTCTCACAGGGGTCATTTGCCATGGAAACTGCAGGTATCCAGCATCACCAGCAAAACATGAATGGACTGTGTGAGATATGGCGCTATGTGGGCCAGGGAACAACGTAATGGTCCTGACGTATATACCCCTATGTGTATGACTCAGTGGTTGGGCACGGTGCACCTTGTGTGCATCAAGGTTGTTGGGACTTGGGCTACATGGTTCACTTGCAGTCATTCATGTTGTGGGAGTCGACGGTCATGTGGTATTCGACACTGCTGTGACACTGGCATTGCACTGGTCAACTATGGTGTTGCAGCACACCATGTAGGGTCCACGGCAATGCTTACATGTGTTGTAAGTAGCCCTCGTTGTGTGGTGCTCCCTTGCATAGCTGGATACCCTGTATTTTGTCACATAGTTCAAATCTGTGTCTGGGGGTGGGTCAATCAGGGCTTGGCCTGTTATGTGTATTCGTGTTGTTGCATTATGGCGCTTGTAGTTTTTTCCCTTTACTACTGCGTACGTTCCCAAGGTGTATGTCAGTGCTTTGGGCTGTCAGGTCTGAGTGCTACATACACAAAAGTAAGGTGTGCTGTCCTCTCTGCCTCTTCATGTATGCAGGTAAGGTGCTGTTGCGCAGTTCATGTGTGGCCCCATGATATCGGGCACAGCAGTGGCTGATGGTAAAGTCTGCATCGCAGGTCATCTGCACATTCATCGAATGGTATTGTTTCTGGTTGTGGCATGCCCGTTCAGTTGCCTGGGGGGGTACCAACGCCACATGGGTGCAAACCAATGCCGCAATAGTGTTGGGGAAATGGGCAATGTTGTACAATCTCGACTTGGCTGCATGCACTTGTGTCTGATGGGCATGGAGATGTGCATGTCTCATTAGGGCATCCAGGATTTGGTCCAGCACTTTGGAGAAGATGGGCTGTGACATCCCATGAAGTGTCCAAACTGTGTGTTGAAATGCACCTGTGCCACAGAAATGTAGAACTGCCACAGGTTTCAGCAGGGGAGGTGGCTGTTCTGATGGAAATGGCACTCTGCAGTTCTGCCTGTGTCAGGGTGAGCAGTTCAGTGATGGTTGGGATGGTCAAATTGGTAGGGGGTGACTGATTGTGTGTCCATGGGTATGGGCGGACATGTGGTATGGGTGCTCTCCGCAGCATGCGTCTCCTGCGCCTTTATTGCGCCTGTCTCCTTCCCTTCTGTCGTCCAGCATGCTGCTGAAGTTGGATGTAGAGTATCAGGTTGTGGAGCCCGTAATCTATAACTGATTGTGGCTGCATGTTGCTTGGATGCATGTTGGGTAGTGGGTGTGGGCCTTTTATACTCCTGAGTGGTTCTGGTGCATCTGGGCCTTGATTTGGTACACTTTATGCATTTACCACCACCATTATGGTGGAGGTAACTGTGCTGTGTTTTTGGGGGAATTTCCTCCGATTTCTGTAATGATTACTTGTAATGTGGCAGTAATGGGTTTTTGTTTTTTGGCAGTGATTCCGTCGGCGGAAATTAGCTCTGGCGCTTATTCTGCTGATTCTTGGTGGATTTACTGCTGGGGTTAATTCCACTGGAGGTAATTACCGCCAATTATTTGCCCTCTCATAATTTGGCAGAATGGTAAAGTTGGTGGTAACCGAGTTACCGCCATACTCTTAATGAGGCCCATTCGTTTTAAACTTTCACATGCAAATCTGACAGTTTAGCCAAATTAATTTTAATCTACTCTTTTATCACAAGTGTACTAAATACAACGAGAAACAAATAAAGTCAAAGCTCTTCCTGTTGTCATGCAGGTAGGTACAAGAATTACAGAACAATCGTTTTGCCTGGTAAACAGAGAATCCTTTTTATCAGTAAAGCTTTTACCACTGGAGGACGCCATTGGCTCCCAAACTAAAAAATACAGTAATCTTTTCAGTTGCAACTGTTTTAGGTGCAGTCTGTGTGTCGTCAGCGAGATTTGTTTATGAGACAAAAAGATTGCACATTTCTGTGTCTTAATTGCAACAACTATAACGAACTCCAAAAAGAAGAAGCAGTATTTCGTTAAGATTTTTCTGAAGAATGATTCTACATCAACTTCAATAAATGTAGTTTATAAAATAGGATGTTCTTGCAGAATTTATTTTGTTGGACAAAATGTAGAGGTTATCACCAAGAACACATTAGCTCTCAAAGACACTTCAAGGGTTTTTATTGAATAGTTTGAGAAGGGGGATCTCTATGGGGCGTTCCTCTGCTCCAAATTTCCTCTGGGTGGTTTCCTCCCTAGCCCAGGCGTCCCTAAGCCTACTGTCTTGCCTGGCTCGTCATGATGGTCTTAAAGGTAAATGCCTTTTCTTCCACTGGGTGGGTCCTATCCTGAGTCGCACAATAGGAATGTTATCAAGACAAAGAGCCTTTCAATCACCAAGGTATCGCTCAGACGTTTCCTTGTACACTTTTGTACTCCTCACCTTGATGTTTCATCCGGTGTCCAGTGATTACACCAAACATAAAATAGAGAATGAAATTTGAAAGAATAAAAAAAATACAGAAACATACCGAATTTTTGTTTAAATAATATATGTGGGGGTTGGCTAACGGGTTAAATATGGTGGGGAGGGGTTTGAGGTGGGGGTTTAAACAGGGGGAAACGATTTTCTTCATAATGTATGATTCGTTAAAGTTTCATTCTGTAACTTCATTTGGTAAAATCACAGTAATCCGTTCCATCCTTCCTTTCTCTTTTGCCTATTCCCTCCTCTTTTTTCCTGCCACTCTCCTTTTACCGCCTTTCTTCTTCTCGCTGTCCCTCCAATGTTTTCCCTACTGCCACCACATTCTACACTCCCCTCTTTACTACACTCCTCTATGCTGCATTCACCCCCTACTCTCTTATTATTCTCATTCACTCGCCTTGCACACACAAACAATCAAGTACTGCTTTTTCTCACCAACTAATATCTCACCTTGCACACGCTTTCAGCAAGCTTCCTCCACGCACTGCTGCAGCATCCTTCAGCTGAAACTTTGTCTACTTTCTCCCTCCTTGAACTAACCCGAAAAACCCACACTGCAATGGTTTCCAAGTTCCTTTTTACCCCCCCCCCTTCCATTGGTTCTCACCCTCAGCCGGTCCCCCAGGCCAACCACTGGCTTCTTTCTCCTCAGGGGCTAGGTTTCATGTTTAGATGCATATATAACAGCCCCCAGCCCTGCCTCCTTTTTTGTATGCAGTCTGCTCAAAATGTTAGAGTTTGTATCTCTGCCGCTGTTCAACAATGGGAGTGTGGTAAATCAGGGTGCAGACACTGGCATGTAAATCATGTACCAATCTTTAGTCCTTATCTTATGTAACTTATCACAGAGCAATGAGGCCCAGCACCCTCAAGTCCTTCAAGATGGACACCAACTACTGTTCATTGTTGTCATAGCAGCCACCACTATCCAAGCTGCTATGACATCACCTACACAAACGTTATAACTATATAGAATCTACAACCTAACGGAACAAAAGGTGGGACAGGAGGGCCAAAAACAAGGAAGGGGTAGGATTCAAAGGAACAAGAGTGAGGAAGTGAGAGTAGACACACGAGGCTGGGAAACTATTGCAGAGTTGGCAATAGGAAAATCCAACATACCTTCCCCATCATAACAAGTGATCAAAACTAGGATGTCAGCCACGCCTAGCTTAACTGCCTGAGGAAACTGACAGATGGCTTCAAGATTCCACCAACTCACAGATGTGGTTTAAAGGTTTCTATCTTTAAATTGGCAAAGGGACTAATGGCTGCCCCGCTCACTCGAACCTAGAATGGGCAGTACCACCTAACCGAGGTGTCCCTCAACCCCAGGCTGGTACTAGTGATCAGTAAGCCCTATCGAAAAGCTATCCGTCTTCTTGTGATGGCCTAGAGGCCTAGAGGCAAATGCCTCATCCATCTAAACTTCCTCTTGGAACAATCTAGGTGGCACCCATCAGGTACCCCAGTTGGATAGGGCCTTTCAATCACTCCGGGCACTCCCCTTTTCTTTCACACCCTTTTACTGCTTTTCTTGATGTTCCACGCCCTCACTTCTCCACTACTATTCTCCCTTCCTCTCTGTAGCTGTCCCTTTGATTGTATATCTCTCCACAGCTCCAAGACTCTTTCCTGTCCATAACCTTACTACTCCTACCTCCAAACCTTGCTGTTTCCTGTGCCCTGTTTTATCCTCCCCCCTCCTTCCGTTGGTTCTCCAAGCCAATGAATAATGGTCTTCCCCTTCCAGGGGCAGGAGGAAGCGGTTAAGAAAAATACATAAGGGGTCTAATCCCTCCCACTTTGTCACATGCAAGGTCGCTGAAGCTTGGCAATGGCGGCCCGCGAAAATAAATATTCCAGTTCATAGGAGGATTTCCAAAGTCTGTGGGATGGTGGTCCATCTCGTGGAGCCGCTTGGTGGCCCTTTTACAGTTAAGCATGGTTTCAGCCTGTAGCAGATTGCAGTCTGTGTCGGGGAACCGCTCAACGGCTCTATATTAGATGTGAGCTGTTGCTGTATGGAGCAGAGGGCAGTATTCTGCGTACGCGCCAACACTTGTTGAGGCGGGTTGTGCAGCATCGCGTAAATGCTTCCTTTTATTGTGCTGTCAGTTGGGGTGCACTGGTACGCGGTCCCCTTCTGAAGGCTCTTGTGAGATGTTTTCCCTTCAAACCACCTCTGGGGCTGCTGCCATTTGCCTCGTGTACCAAAATGATATTCTAGTATATGGGAAGGGAAAGGAGGAACATTAGACAATGTTATGAGCAGTACTGAACAGGCTGAAGGAGAAAGGTCTAAAAATTGAAGCAAGTAAATGTAAAATTAGAAGCAAAGAGGACTATTTAGGGCAATTGGTAAATGCTTAGGGATACAAACCCAAAGAAGATGCTATGGAAGCCGTTTGGAAGACACCAGCAACGACTAATGAACCTTTTGTGAGCTAGATCTTAGGGCTGGTAGAGTTTTATAATAACTTTATCCGAAATTTTACCAGCACCACTCAGCCGTTAAGGATGCTACAGAAAAAGAAATTTAAATTTGAATGAAGTATGTAGACACGCAATGGAACAAATAAAGGAAGGAATTTATAAAGCGCCAAACCTAGGGGGGGTTTGTATTAGGTGAAGCAATAAAGTTGACAGTTGATGCGAGTGGAAAAGGTTTGGAAGCTGTCATTTCCCAGGTAGTGGATGGTGAAGATAACAGTGTGTGTTGTGTTTCTAGTAGAGGAACCGTTATTAGAATGTGTCTGAGGCGTCAACTATTAAAAGAAATATTTATGGACAATCCATTCACAGTGGGTCCTGATCATAAACTGTTGGTGGAATAACAAACAGTAGAAGGTATGAGAAGGGCAACGACCAGGTTGGCAAGGTTTAGTTTGATATGGCAAGACTATGATTTTAAGGTGAATTATGTATTGGTTTGCGAGTAATAGTATAGCATATCTTTTCCAGAGAATGCCAGTGGGAGGAGAAAAGGAGAGTGAAGAAGCAGCTGAAATTGTGGCATTATTGAAAGGAGTTATGAAGAGGAAGAAATGGGATGGGAATTGGATAAAGACAACGTGTTGAAACAAGTTATGAGATTTACTAAGGAAGGTTAGCCTTTGAAGAAGCATCTAGAGTAAGGTTTAAGGCCTTTTGGAAAGTAAAAGAAGAACCATCTATAGAAGGAGGCATACTAGTGCGAGCCTTACAATGTTTTATTTCAGATTACTACATTAACATTAAAATTTACAGACAGTAATATCAATCAACAATATAGATCTGCAGTGTATTAGTAAAAACCATAAATGAATTCAGATAAAAATGGTAAAATCAACAAAATAAGACTGTCCCCAATGAGGACAGGTCATTAAACATCATCTGTACTAATACCTATTTAGTCTGCACAGCAAAAACCACCCATTGTAGCTCTTGTCAGGATGCCTCCATTTGTACTTTGCACATTGTTTTTGTTTAAGGATAGATCTATAAACCTCACCAGGTTCTACAAGAACCAAGGCTCAGCACAGCTAAACGGCAAGGTCATAGCTTACTTGCATGATCTGATGTGGTGCTCCAGGAAGTGTGGCTTTAAAGGAATAGTGCGCTCAAAAATGTTATTGTCCCGATCGATCAGGCAAGTCGTTATCAGCATACGTTGATCGATTGTAAAAAAAAATCCTATGCATCTAACCTTAGTTTTCCGCACTTTTACACATGCGAAATCAACGAGTGGGGCGTGGCCATCTTGTGCTAATCTTTTACGTTGCCGCATCTCCCCAAGTTCAACTGCCCTTGCGGCACTAAATCAGATCTCGCGCCCCTGAAGCTGACATCACTAGACGAAAACAGCCCCTTTCAAAAAGCGAATGAATGCACGTCTCGGGTCAACGTTCTCTGTGCCCCAGCTAATGACATGTCTCCATGGAAATGGCAGGACGCCTCTTTCCTCAATAAGTATAAACAGACCGCTTCTCATGAGAGATCAGAGTTGCTTTTTCAATCGTTTCACAGGATTTTTTTTTTTTACATAGCCAGTGACTCGTTTCTGCTCTGTTCAACAATCTTCGTTGCTCGGAGCCCGTTCGAACAGATACTTGTACTAGCATTAGTAGTGATTTTGATTTCGTCGTATAATGGCAACAATACAGCCCTACCAGTACGAGACGGAGTATTCCGAGGCGGAATTACTTCATAGAGAAAGATGTGGAAATGATGGGGCATCGGACAACAGTTGGGAAGACGAATCACTGGATCATGAGCCTGAGCCTAGTCGCATGGAAGACATTTCCACCTGGTGTACCTGCAAGCGGTGCAAGGTCATGCTGCTGCAGAGAAAACTCTGGATGCTTGGCATACATATCGGAAGAAGAGACAACGCCGCTATGTGTAACCGAGCTGCATGACTTCAGGGCAGCCTGCCTCACAAGGTCTGTGTTGAGGATTATGATGGTGCTTATGCACGGACTAAATGCAACAGTTTACCTTTGCAATCCAAGTAACGAGTAAGTGTACTCTATATTTGATGTCACTTTGACCACTGAGGCCACTAACATTTCTTGTTTGTCTCCTATATTGTAGCAACTTTGATCTATCACAGCCAAATTAATGTAGTCTGGCAATTCAATACATCTCTCGCGCTTTGGGGAAATCAAAGTGGTCATCTTATGTGTCTTTCAATTTCAACTAAGAAACAATATTTCTCTGTGCCCCAAACATTATGGATTGAATGAGTGTTCACTTTTGTAATGTGTCTACACTTTAAAGCCCAAGTTGATTGATCCATGAAGTTAAAATTTGTACGGGCAACTATGCCATAGGATACAGGATGCATTTTCAAGCAAGGTTTGAACACTTATCAGGTTCATTTAAATACAGTATGTATGTTTCTCTTCCACAGGTGGTACAGGCTGGTGGCCTATCGTTCGTTTACATGGTGGCTTCATGGGAGGCTTGGATACTGCGTTTGATGAGTAATACCCGCCTGCGTCGTTGGAGCCATTCGCGGCAAACTCCCCAGTGACAACAGACAGTAAAGGGGATTTTCCCACACTGTACTGCAACCCGAAGTATACAATGTGTAGTATATTTGTGGCAGCAACAAAATAAAATAAAAAGAGTCTTAATGAACAGTTGTTTCAATTTTATAGTGAATCGAGGACAAGCTCACTTGTCTATGAGGGATATGAAAGAATGGTTGGTGCCCTTTTACGCTCACCTCCTCTGCAACAATCCATCCCCCTACATATAAACGGCCAAAGTGCTGAACACCATGTACTCTTCAAAGGTATCTTCTGCACAGGGGCCATTGTACACATGGCCTCCCCAGACCCCGTGTCTCCAGGCTTGCCTGAAGCAGACCGAGCCCCTGCAATCCACAAGTGTGTCTCCCTTCAGCAGTGTTCTGGCCCTTTTCTGCACGCCTCCTGCCTATCCATCCCCCTCCACTATCAATGGCAGTTTGCACCTGTGACTGTGCCCTCCCACGGGGCCTGACAGGGTGGGAACGGCCAAAGTGTCAAACGCCATGTACACTTCAAAAGGTATCTTCTGCACAGGGGGCACTGTTCACATGGCCTCCCCAGAATCAGTGTCACACATTCACATACAAACTCACTTTTCCAAATCTTTATAAACCCCTTGATATTTATCCGAAGAACATCTCTGAGCACTGGAAGTCAACTCTTGATGGTGCTACCTGTTCTCCTGCTACTAACTCCCATGCTTGCTGAATCTAATTGTTTGTTAGTCAAGGTAAGGTCATGTCACCTATTTTTTTTTCCCTATATTCATCTCTTTCCGATCTCAAAATTTCTATTTATTTCGACCGAATGTACCCAGTAGTGTAATGTTCATTCATCTCAATGACTTTACCATTGTCTAATGTTTCAAGTGTTCTGGTCTCAATATATATAGCAAATTTCATCAGGGTCAATTGTAATAGAATCGCATCTTTCTCGGACCATGTCTATAAGCAGGTTTCCTTTTGATGCACGCAAGTACATTCAACCAACGAGTAACACGTTACGATTTGCGTCATATCAATCAATTCTGTATGTTTGTCAATTGTGTATGTCAATTCTGCATGTATGTAGTATTCGACTACGCTACACAGGTGTTGCTTTTTTGACGAAAACAAAAATTGCATAGATAACTGCGATATAATTCCATCTATCTCATGCATTCAGTACATTTTCTATTTATTATTTATACTTTTTTTACAGATCTTATAGATTTTTCAAGAATGCCTGCTTGTATGGTTTTGGGTTGCCGTTCTAGGAGCCATGTCAAAAGTCAGAGCACAATCCTGCATAGATTCCCTAAGGATATTGATTTAAGAAGAAGATGGGTTTGACATTGTGGTTTTGCGATGGGCGAGATTGAAAGTAGAGCCCAGGCTGTCTTGGGAGCCTTGCGAGCCAATCGATTCCGCATCTGCGGCCTGCACTTTACCGAGGATATGTACGACCAATCCACGTTCACAAAAAAGGGTCGACCCAGAATATTTCATAAATTGCTTCCAAATGCAATCACAACTCTATTAATGCACACGTTGTCTCTGGTGCGTCCCGGATGATGAATTAGCTGTAGGCAGTGGGGAACTGAACAGGTAACTCCATCAACGGATTGGTGCTTTCAGTGTAAATGTGTCTTACTAAAGTTTGCTTATTTACCAGATTGCATTACATTTTAACTATACTACATTTTACTACACATCTGTCCCTGGTTTATGGAGCCTCAAATGAAGTAATTATGACCATGAAAAACAATGCCATAGTGCCCTTCACAAGAAGCATAATGTTTTCATAATCGGTTGCTTGACATGTTAATTTTTTTAGGAAAGCATACTGACGGAAGCACAGACCCTCCCAAGTGACGAAACCACCGACACGTCCAGTATACCAATGGTGAGCCCTACAGATTTGCAGATGTTTATATACTCGACAGTTGGATTACCCCACATATCTAATGCAAATCTAATTTTCCCTTTTACCACTTTATGACAATGCACTGAAAATGAAGGAGCAAATTCTGCCTCCCTTTATTGTCACGAGTCAACTACAACTTCAAGCGACTATCCGGTAATTTTATTTCACTTTTCAATTACGAGAACGTATTATGCTTGGAATTCTAAATAATATGAAATCTTTTATGTATCATGCCCGTTTACACTATGTGTCATTTATGGGTTTCTCTTTATATGTACCATTGTCTGCATCCCATTGTCTCTGTTCCGTTTTGCTGTTTTCATCCGTACTAAAACAGGTATTGTGTGACAGGGGGAGGCTGGTACTTCGACGACAATTACATTGTCCTTTGCAGCTGGTCCAGAGTATGAAGTATGTGTACTTACAGTTCCCTTGAATGAAAGAAAGTAAATCCTACATAGGATACTATTAGACAGTGACATTCATATAAATGTGCAGTGTTTAATGAATTTCTGAATTCAGTTCTAACGTTACACTTCCTCCCTAATGCAGAATACATTGCAAAATGTTTGAGGGCAACATTACAATCCGTATGTTTTCACGGTGATCAAGTACACTTGCCATCAATCAGGTGAAATTCGAAATGTATATTTTGACTAAATGACGTACACTGTTTGCGAGGGTGTGTGTGTAAGGGATGTGTGCGATGAAAGATTTTAATTTCCAATACGTTTGACTTTTTTGTTTTAATGAATATTCTATTCAAGGAATGTACACAAGGTGGGGAATTAGAAGAGGAGGCACATGGATCAGACGTGGTGGATCAGTTTGCTGTGCGGTCCTTACAGAGAAGACCACTGTTTCACAGAAAATAAGAAAACAAGGGTAACTAACAAACAATTTCGTTTTCTAGAAGTGTTTTGGGCTGGTGTTTTCTTGATTACATGTTTTTGTATTTAAAGTGCTATCTACTCTATGTGTGCTATACATTGAACATGTTTTTACAACCCATCTCCTATGGGCCCAGAAGTATAAAGACAGACAACAAATGAATGAAAGATGCTGCTTACCAATCAGATTTCACCATGGAGCAACTATTTGAGGCACAGCGTGGTCCAGTCAATAGCAGACTTTAGATGCTTATGTCCAATGGCCAGAAACTGAATTGAATGTGACCGGTGAAGCCAGCAAAGTGTTCTTGGACCATTTCTACAATGCGAGTACTCGACAAGATGAAACTGAATATAATGAAGATGCTTTGGAATTCCTCGCTGACCACTTGACGCAATCTATACCCACAAAAAAAGGTCCATCCAATAAATAATCGACGTTGATGTTTTCTCCAATTCGTGTGCAAATAAATCAAGCTGAACAAACAGACTGAAGCTTCAAAGCAATTGACCGAGGACCTTGTCAAAGAACCCAACTACAATTTATCTAGTTTGGGCGATTTGTCCACCACAGTTGAGTCACAAACCACATTCATGCAGGACGATTGGCTAATAAAGGAGCACAAATACATTGCATTCAACAGCTGCCTGGTAGAGATTATACTGATGCTGAAATGTGTCCATCCAGAGAGGGGGAAAATATGCGGGGAGCCATTGATGAATGCGACGCGTGTATTACAAAGCACTAACCTGAAAATCCAAGCCACCTGTGTCCACCTCCACGATACATTTTCATGGTCCGCTCAACCGATGCTGGGCAAAGTGCCAGCTGGAAATCTACGGTGTTCAGTAGCTTTACTTTTCAGTGGCTCGACTAAGTAAATTGTCCAGTTTCTGTCAATTTATGGGAGTTAAGTTCCTTGCTAAAACGCAGTACTACAAATATCAAAGAGAATTCTTATTCCCCGCTATTAGTCAAGCCTGGAAAATTGAACAAATGTCAATTGAAAGCACATTCTCTGGCAGACGGTTCAGGCTAGCTGGCGACGGACAGTGTGACAGCCCCGAATTTTCAGCAAAGTACTGCACAAACCACTTTCAAGACATGGAAAATAAATTGTGAGTTTGGAGAGTGTGCAGGTGTCCCAATGTAAATCCTCTGTGGCCATGGAGAAACATGGTTTCATAAAATGCTTCAAACATCTTCAATCGAGGGGAATGCAAATAGACCTCATAGCCACTGACAGACATGTTCCAATCGCCAAGGCCATGCAAGAGCAGTTTACAAATATTCGCCATCAATTTGCTGTATGGCACGTTGGCAAATCAGTCTATACAAAAATTACAGCTGCTGGTAAATAAATAAATAAATAAATAAAAGGGTTCGGAAAATATTTTGCAGTGGTCTTTCAGCAACCATCTTTGGTGGAGCTCCAAAACTTGTGATGGGTCTGTGGAAATTCTACTTGAAAAATGGCGCTCATTGATGCACCACTGTTCCAACGTTCACTCATGGACAGAAAAACAACATTGTCATGAATGTGCACATGGGCCTTTATCGGAGGAGCAGGAACGCAAGAAGAAGTGGTTGGTTCCATCTTCAGCTCCACACAAAGCTCTGGAAAAGATTGTGTTTGATAAAACTCTTTCAAGAGACCAAAAGGGACTCACAGAATTCTGTCACACCAGAGATTTGGAGGTGTTCCCCAATATGTGCCTAAAGTACAGAGCCAAAAGGTTGCCTTTCGGCAAAGACGGTATGCAATCTAGAACATTACTAGCCGTATTAGCACATAACGAGAATCTAAGAAGAGAACAATCGAGAACTGCAGGAAACTTTGTGATGCTTCGTTACACAATGGCCTTTGCAAAACAAAGCACAAAATGGGTGGCAAAGCCAATATACCAGGAAATGGAATATGATTTTGTGAAAGATCTCACTGACTGTGTTGGCCATGCATACACATGGAATCGATCCTGATTTTGTTCCCAGGACACATACATTGCCACAAAACATTGCAAACGAGCCCTGTCCACCTAAAGCGGACCTCGTTGAACAGTTGGCTTCCCGGTATAAATGATTTGCAGCAGTGTTCTTAATGTGTTCACTATAACCTTTGGGATATACAATGTTTGTACATTGTACATCAACAATGGAATGCTATTAAAGGAATGGTTTTGTCAGAAAAAATTATTGGCCAAAAAGATGGCCAATAATAAAACATACCTAAAATATATATATTTTTTTAAGTCCCTATGCAAAGTTTCGAGCAAATGAAGCTCAAACTATAAAATTGCAAGCACTAGGGGGCATCCATTTTGTGAATTTAGGCACTCTCCTCGGCTCTGCCTTTGCAGCACTAAACAAGCAGCAAAAGCCCCCTACTGGGAGCTTTTGCTTACTGCAGCCTAAGCAGAGCTAAGGAGGCTGCCTTCACTTTCATTTTACATTTTCTGTGCTCTCCAAGCCCAGGGAAGCACAGAAAACGTAAAATGAAGGCAAAAAGCCGAGGCGCACCAATTAAAAATATAACGTTGTATTTGTGATTGCTGTGGTTGGAAAGCCACGGCAATCACAAATACAACAACGTTGTTATTCTGAATGCTGCAGCTTTCGTCGGGAGTCTCCTGGGCTCGCCCAACCCTGAGGGAGTCCAGGAGACTCTCAGCGAAAGCTGCAGCATTCAGAATAACAACGTTTTTGGATTTGTAAATACTGCAGCATTTACAAATACAAAAACGTATTTCTAAACACTGCGGCACGGAAACACAACCGCGTTGTGTTTCTGCCTACAGCAGCTTTCACTTTTGGGCTTTCGGCCTCTCCGCGGGGAGCCAGAAAGCCCAAAAGTGAAAGCTGCTGTAGGCAGAAACACTGCGGCATGGAAACACAACCGCGTTGTGTTTCTGCCTGCCTTGGCTTTCACTTTGGGTCCACGGTGGGCCCCCGGGGGAGCACTGGACACCCAAAGTGATAGCCACGGCAGGCAGAAACAACGCAGTTGTGTTTAAAAAACGCTGCGGTTTTTCTTTCTAAGTTTCTCAGGCTCCTCCAGCTTGGAGGAGAGCGAGAAACTTAGAAAGAAAAGCCGTAGCGTTTTTTTAAACACAACAACGCTGTATTTATGATTGCGGTAGCTTCAGCTTGGAGCCCTCTGGGCTCCAAGCTGAAGCTACCGCAAACATAAATACAACGTTTTAAAAGCTGCGGTTGCTCCTCCAGCCCGGAAAACTTAGGAAAAAAAAAACGCAGCTAGTGCTTATTTAAAAAAAAAAAAATAGCACTTACCAAGATGCAGCTGCAGCTTTCCTGTCTGTAGTCTCTGGTCCCCCGTCCTCCGAGTCTGGCACCAATGAAGCAAAAGTCACAGAGTGGTAGCTTTTGTTTACTACAGCTGGCTGGCTTTTGCTTCATTAGTGCCGCAAACGCAAGCACAGGCAGCATCCATTTCACAAAATGGATGCCCCCTAGTGCTTTCAATTTTAAAGTTTGAGCTTCATTTGCTCGAAACTTTGCATAGGGACTTACAAAAAAATATATATTTTAGGTATGTTTTATTATTGGCCATCCAATAATATTTTCTGACCAAACCATTCCTTTAAACTTGAATTTCAAAGCTATTAAAAATATTAAGAAGTATTTAATTGTGCACATTTAATCCGGTTTATGATTCATGAATGCATATCTCGAATGATATCAGGTGTAACTCTGTGTTTTACCCCACTCTTGTGGATCCTTGACTGATCAGGGCATGGGAGGGTCAGATGGATATCAGCATGAAAGGAACTGCGGGGTCTGAGCTGGTGGGGTCAGGCCTGGCGGGGTGTAGGTTGTTAGTGCACAGGAAGTTCAGTGGAGATGAATGGGCACTTGGATTTATGACTTGTCAGTGTCTCACATTATCCACAGCACACATTACTCCGCGAGAACAGAAAGATTTCATTGGGCCTATTTGATAATGGTTTCCTCGTTATCTTTTTTACTTACCCTTGCTGTAACTGTTGTCCTAAAATAACTAAATCACTAGCATCATTGATGGTTAAAAAAGTATTCACGGGATTGGCCACCTGGGGGCGCACGGATGAGGCTGGCCTCCATGTGAGCCCCGTCTCCAGTGGTCCCAAAAGCGGGCTGAGCCCCCTCCTTAAGAACCCCCACCCAAAGAAAATGTGTGGAGTTGGGTGTGGGAGTGTCCCTCCCTGGTTATGAAAGAAAACCCGAACGAAAAAGGACCATGTACCCCAAAGAACAGCGAATGCTAGGATCCGACGTGCCGTGCCAACCACTTGGTTGAGAAGTGAAACCGAAAGTGGCTTGGCGTTGAGGGATCCCAGCGAGAGCCCCCGCTGCTTTGGAAGCACCCGAATTGGATACCTACGTGCCATGCGGGGGAAATGAAGACCTAAGACGAACCCCACTCGGTGAGGCCCCCACCCCAGACGGGGCTCCCCCAGGACCTGTGGGGTGAGGTGCCATCGAGACGGACCCGACTGAAAGAGGCCCTCCCGTCGGTCGTTGTGGGGCGGGCGGGTGATGCCCCGCTTCCAGGGCCTCCGCGGCCAAATCTCTCCACCGAGCGCCAACTGCAGTGGCAGTGCAGAGGTGGGCCTGGCGGGAAGCGGATGTCCCTTCAAACTGTTGAAATCGGGCAGATGGAAGCGCCCACTGCTCCAGCATCCTCTGCAGGGGCCAAGACTGCTCTTCTCTGGTGATCGAGCAACATCGCACAGACATAACAAACCGTTCAGCGATGTGACTCGGTTCCACCAACTGGAGAAATAGTCTGGAGAGGCACTTTCAAGTGAGTCTCGGCTCGCCGCTTGATCGCCCCCCCCCACTGTCCCAAGCCCGAAGTACTGAGATACGCGCTCCAAAGACCCAGAGGAGTGCACATTGGGCTGAATACCTAATCCACCCAACACTCTGAACCTGGATCGGCTCAGCGAACTATGAGGCCCGCCTCCGACACTGATCTCCAGGCTGCACCACACAGGGCAAACTCAAAAACAAGGGCACTAGCGGAAGAAGTAGTGCATACGACCACCAGCAGGCAGACGCCGCTGCCACTCCTACAGGATCCCACCCGTTGGCGATGCACAGGATTTCCTTCTGCAAATCCCGAGCGGAGCGGGCATAGAGGACAGGTGAGAGGCAACTTTGCTGACAGCACGGCGCATCTAACATAGATGTAACGAGGGCCCGGAGGACTATCACAATCACGGGGACTCCCCCCACACAGGAGCAAACTCCTGGAACCATAGTGAAGTCTACCGAACAAAGTACTAACTTTATAACCGATATTGAACAGATCCCACGGCGGTTAACTCATCCGCATGCCAGGAAGCTCTTGAGGTGAAGGTAATCCCAGAAGCATACTATTGAATAGTAGAAGCACGTCCCGATCAGGGCGGAGTATCTTTTGGCACCCTGCCACTATACACTTTCCTAGGTGGGACCAGACTATACAATTCTCGTTAACTTAATATTCTATGGAGCTTTGAGGCACATGAGATGCGCACCCACCCGAGGAGTCGTGCTTCCTCAGACATAGCATCAAGGCACACAGTCGAGTCCTGAGAAAGGTGAAGAGTCTTCACATAGTACTACAAACGCAAAGTGACCACTGAAAGCAGACCCCAGAGGGTTGGGCCCCTGTTTGACAGGGCATGTGCCCTCCTCGACACCAGACTTCCTCGAAACAAAGGAGACGATGGCCATTCTCAAGGTACTCCACCTCCAACAATCCGCCAAAGTTCCCACTCTAACCGTCATTGGCACAGGTCCACACTGGTAGGCGGCCTAGATCCTCGGAAGCGCAGACCTTCTCTTAAGAATCATCTTGAAGCCATCCCTTCTGAACACAGCTCATCCTCTCTGGTGAGCAGTCCCGGCACGCCACACTCACCTTGGGAAGTGAACGCAGAATGGTCCCCCTTTGAAGACTGCACCCCTAGGTTTTCTGCTTCATCCCAGAGTGGACTGTCAGCGCATCCTCGTCCCAGTGGTGGCTCACACATAGGAACGGATAAGCAGACACCCATTAAAGCGGATCCTCAGGCCAAGGGAACAATGCACCCTTGGAAATCCTAACTGAAAGGTGCGTGCAGAAACTCCTCAGAACACACCACTCCGACCCACGAGGCCGAGGGTTGGGTCCCTGCACCCCAGGGCATGTGCTCTCCTCGGCACCAGCGAACAGTATTGTTTACATTTCAATCGGGTCTCCAACAGTCGGACAGAGGAGCTGTGATTCCCAAAGTCACCCAGCAGCCACCTACTCAAGTGCGCACAGACCTAAGGAAAACATAGCACAGAGTCACAGAAGTGAAATGGTAAGCCCCATAAATCACTCTCAGTGATCCACAACAGCGGATAGTACCAGACTATGCCCCCACTGGTGTACCACGTGCCCACTCCTGAAGAAACAGACAAATTGTTGCCTGGGAAGACCCCCCCACTCAGATGCCCAGTGGACCACCGCACTGAGGGTTGGGAGCCTGCAATCCAGGGCGTGTGCCCTCCTCGGTATCAACGTGCAACCCAAGCCATGACCATCATACGCTTCAGTTGCCCTTTGCAACTCACCGAGATACACAACACGTCATCATAGAGCTATACTCCTCTCACTAACCAAAGCTCCAAGGAAGGACACTGTCACCCATCTCGACATTGTAGGTCAAAGGGGACAACCCAGCCTAGCACTGCAGATTCGCTGTTCATGAGCATCAAGGAGAAACTGGCAATATACAAGTTCTCACCAACACCCGACTGTCACTGCACAACTAGCGTTGTAGCAATGGCGTCCCCGGGATCCAAAGCAGCCGCAACCAAAGCAGACATTGCTGACTTACTCGCTGAGATGAGGAACATGAGAGCCGACATTGGTGGTAAAATCGATAAAATCACCCAAAGGATCGACAAAATGGAGGATAGACTGGAGGAAGTCTAACACAACCAGACATCCCTGAGTACCCTAGAAACTCAAATGGGCATACGGATTGCTGAAACCGAGCAGGGAGGAGGGAGGAGGAATTCCGCTTAAAGGTCGACGACCTGAAAAACAGGGACCGACGCAACAACATAGGAGTGTTCGGCATCCCAGAAAAGGATGGCGAGACGGAGCTCGATCTAAAAAGAATCCTCCATAATCTATTGACACAGATATTCCATGATGACTCAGTGGACGAACCCAAAATTGACTGTATCCACAGGGCCGGCGGTAGGCCAGGCGGTCCGAGAACAGTCATAGCCCAATTCCATAATTTTGCAGACAAAGCCCAAGTCCTGGAGAAAGGCAGACACACGCCGCTGATCACATTGGACACAGCAAATATCTCCATCTACCAGGACCTGTCCTCTCTCACATTGGCAATGAGGAGAAAATGTCTCCCACTTACCTAAATGTTCAAAGAAAAAGAAATACAGTACCGCTGGGGATACCCCTTTTCGCTCACCTTTGAGTGGGAAGGGACTGAAGTAAAACTGATTTCTGAAAAGGGTATCTGTGGCTGTATAGCAGATTTGCTGAGTGTCCATGAAGAAGAGGCATCCCAGAGTGGGAGAAGAGCTGAGGAAAAGGAATGGCGGGTTAAGGGACCACGACGAAAGAACATACACGGTTCTAGGAAGTATAGAAAGATGAATGCATCACCGGAAATGGAGCACTGAACCCCTCAGAGGAATACACCGGTGGTTGTGCATAAGTGCTCCCGACGACGGGAGTTTGGCTGAAAGGGGACTTATATCATCGGCAAACGTATACCGACCAACCACCAGAGAAAGAGGGAATGACTGGTATACTGGAGGTACTGCACAAGGGGGGCGGGGAGGGCTTACTCCTCGTGACGCACCAGTTGTCTCGTATTTAGTACCCGATGATCAGATTACGGTAAGGTTGCGATTGCATGATGGTACCCACTGTACTTTAATTGGCCAGATGGATAAGTCGAGAAGGTCCGGGTACCATGTCCTCCGAGCCCACGCCGGGGCAATGAGGATCATCCGGGAACCGAACTTCCGTAACCTCCGCAGCACTTGTGGGATGACGGGGACTGGAGGAAACGCGTACAGCAGCGGGAAGGACCACTCCACCACGAACGCGTCTCCTAAGGCTCCTTTTGGAGGAAATTCCCGCGAGCAAAACCTTTCGCACTTCCGGTTGACACTGGAGGCGAAGAGATCCACTTGAGGGGTCCCCCAAAGGGCGAAGATCTCCAGGAGAATCTCCTGAGCCAACTCCCACTCGTGAGAGATTGCGCTCTGCCTGCTCAGAGCGTCCGCCGTCACGTTTTCGGCTCCGGCCAGATGAACTGCCGAGATCGAAACTTCCTGCTGGATGGCCCAGAACTCGAGCTGCATCGCCTCCCTGCACAGAGGAAGTGACCCTGCCCCCCCCTTTTTGTTGAGGTAGTGCATGGCCACTGTGTTGTCCGTCAGGATCAGGACATTCTTCCCTCGCACAGACGGCAGAAAAGCCTTCAGGGCTAGCCTGACGGCCCTCAGCTCCAACAGATTGATATGGAGTCTGGACTCCGACGGAGACCAACGACCGCTGACTGTCAGCCCGTTGGCATGAGCTCCCCATCCCGTGAGGGATGCATCCGTCACGATCGTCACCTCCGGCCAGGGAAGCCAAAATGGAGCCCCCCTCATCAAGTTGCCTTCGACGGCCCACCACAGAAGGTCCCGGGCGACCGAGGACGGCACCTGAATCGAGTCTGACATCCTGCCGGAGGACTGCGACCATTGCGTCTTGAGTGCCCACTGCAAAGATCTCATCCGCAAGCGAGCCTCTGGCACCAGAAGAATGCAGGATGCCATGAGGCCGAGCAACCTCAAGAACTCGAACGCTGGGAGCGTCTGGGCATGCTGAAACTTGTACACCATCTGCTGAATGTGAAGAGCCCTCACCTGGGGAGGAAAACACAGCCCCAGGGAAGTGTCCAGCACTGCTCCGATGTACTGGAGCCGCTGTGTTGGCATCAAATGGGACTTCATTAAATTGAGGGAGAAGCCCAGCCTGTGAAGGGAGCGACAGGTGACCGATAGATGATCCAGGACTTGCTCGGGAGAGCTCCCCCTGATCAAGCAATCGTCCAGGTAGGGGTAGACGTGAATCCCCCCTTGCCTGAGATGCGCTGCCACCACCACCATGAGCTTGGTGAAAACCCTCGGGGCGGAGGTCAATCCGAACGGCAGGACCCGAAACTGAAAGTGCGAGTCGCCAACCGCGAACCTCAGGTACTTCTTGTGCTTGGGATGGATCGGCACATGGAAGTAAGCATCCTTGAGGTCGAGTGACACCAACCAGTCCTGAAGCTGAAGGGCCTGGAGGACTTGAGAGAGAGTAACCATCTTGAACTTGTCCTTCCTGAGGAGTTTGTTCAAACCGCGCAAGTCCATGATGGGTCTCAATCCCCCGTCTTTCTTCGAAACCAAAAAATAAGGGGAATACCATCCCTTGTTCCTCTCCGCTACAGGCACCAGTTCTATGGCGCCTTTCTCCAGCAGGGCTTGAATTTCCTGCGCAAGGAGCGGATCCGGACTCTGCAAAGAGAGGTTCCCCAGTGGATTGTCGCGAGGCCTGTGCCGAAAGGGAAGACAGTAGCCGTGGGTTATGATCTCCAGAACCCACACATCTGAAGTAATGGCTTGCCACTCTACAAGATGCTGCGCCAGCCTTCCCCCAACCGGCGAACCATGGGACATGGCCTCACAACTGAGTGGGAGCGGCTGCGGCGTTACCTGAGGGCAAAGAGGCAACTGCCCGAGCGGCCTTGGCACCACGGGTACCCTGTCGTCCACCTCTGGTACCCCTGCGTTGGCCTCTTTGACTGCCAGCTCCTCTCGCTTTACTGAAGGATGAGTAATAGCGAAAGGAACCACCCCTCCACTGCTGTCCCCTAGGACGAAAAGGCGGAGGTTGGCGAACTGCAGCGCCCAACGACTTCGCTGCAGCTTTTGAGGTCTGCAACCTCCCAAGGCTCTCGTCAGCCTTGCTGCCAAAAAGGTGTTCACCGTCAAAGGGCATGTTGAGGAGCCGGGACTGCACATCAGGAGCAAACCCCGACTTCCGCAACCACGCAAACCTGCGTATCACGGTGCTCGCCGCCATGGACCTACTGACGCATTCAGCTAAGTCCAAACCCGACTGAACGGACTCACACATGGCATCCTTACCATCCTGGACCATAGCAAGGAAACCATCCCGTTCGTCCCCTTCGGGAATATGTTCAGCCGCTAACGCAACACAGTTCCACAGAGTGTGCGTGAAACGCGACAAGGCACAAATGGAGTTGGCCGCCTGAAGCGCCATACCACCAGAAGAAAACACTTTCTTCGCCCAGCCATCAAAACGTTTGTCGTCCCCATCAGGAGGGATGGTAGGGTACGACGCCTGCTTCGCCGGGGCCGTGGCCGCCTGCACCACCAAACTCTCCGGAGTGGGGTGCCTGGTTAAGTAGCAGGGGTCGCCACTGGCTGCACGGTATTTTCGCGACAAGGATCTGCCCACCGCCGGGAGACTCTCCGGAGCAGTCCAAGCCGCCGCCACCCTTCTCTGTAAAGCCATATGGAACGGCAGAACCGGGTCAGTTGGGGGACCAACATCAAGGATGTCTGTCAGATCATCCTGCACAAACTCCCCTGGGGGAGCAGACCATCCCAAGTACTCAGAAACCCTAGCCATAAGGCGCCGGTACGAGGAATCAGCATGAGAGCCAGGCTCAGGCCTACAAAACTCCACCTCCGGAGAGGTGTCCAGTCCACTGGCATCATGCAGTGACTGTCAACTCGTCAAACTGACTATGGCCCGAGACAATTTCATCCGGAACCTGACTAGGAACCAGGCCATCAGAATCCTCATCTGCCTCTGAAATATAGTCCAGGTGGCGAAAAGAAGGCACTCGAGAGTGCTTGCTCTTAACCAGAGCCTTCCTAGGGGGTCCACCCGTGCCCTGGGGTACCTCCGACACGAAAGGCGTCGATGGTGTCGAGCGAATCGGCGCCAGCGTCGAGAGAACCGGCATCGGCGCCGAGAGGATCGGCGTCGAGGAAATCGGCGTCCACGTCAGATGCAGCGCCTCCAGAATCGGCGGCGTCGACACAGCCCTCGAGGCCGGAGCCCCGAGCGTGTCCCTCGACGACCTGAGCGTCGACGGCATCGACGACTTCCTCGGAGCCAGAGCTTCGAGAAAGCCTGTCGACGCCCTCGACGCCACAGACGTCGATGCCTTCTTCGAAGACCTCACAGGTGCACACGGTCTCGAACGTGTCGAGGACCGGTACCTGGAACGGGTACGTCGAGAACGAGTCCCCTTGTCCGAACGGGACCTCTCCCATGACTCGTGCCGACCACTCTTGCGAGCGGTGTCTCTCGACTTCACACGACCGACCCCACTCGGGGGCGCGGACGGCTGAGTACCCTGCGACTCAAGAATCGCCAGCATCTTCTTCCCGAAGGAAGCCCATTCCTCCGGCGTCGCACGGCTGGAGGGGTAAGCGACGTGCCGGGCAGAGCCCTCCGAAGAGGACCTGGAAGACGACCGGTGTCGGCGCTTCCGAGAATGCCTCAAAGAGGCTGAGGAGTGGCGAGACCTACTCCTAGAAGGAGACCCACGAGACTTCTGACGATGACACGGAGAGTCTCCCCTCGAATCATCCGTCGAAAGCCCCGCAGACTTCGACTTCCGGGGCTTGGACACCCGACCTACCGACAACTTCTTCTTACGTTCGCGTAAGGCTTTGGACGTGAGCGACTGGCAGTCGATACAGTCATCCGTGTCGTGGGCCTCCCCGAGGCACCAGAGGCAGGCGTCGTGCGAGTCCGTCACCGATATCTTGGACCCACACTCCCCGCACTTCTTGAAACCCGGACGCGGGGTCGAAGACGAAGTAGACATCTTCAGAAGGATTTTCACAAACGAACAGGTTCGAAGAACCGAGAAGAACAGAACTCCAAAGAGTCGAGGCGTTTAAACCGAGAAACACGAAGCAACACGTTCGCGGAAAAAACGGAACTGAGGCTATGGGCGTCGTGCGTCCTACTTATCACATCGGATGACGTCGGACGTCAGAGGAGGTCCTCGACGACGGCGCATCGACGTCATCGACGCAGGACGCAGACGCCGAAAAGTTTCCGAAGCAGCACAGCTGTGGTGATTACATGTCATAGATATGGAATACGTCGGAGGACCCAATCCCCTCGAATAAATAAAACAGAATTTGAAAAAAAAAAAGTATTCACGATAGCGCGTCATGGGTGGATGCCAGCAAACAATTTGTTTATTTTTCAAACATATTTTAAATACAACGCTGGTCGGCCTAGCTAATCGCTCCCATTAAGGTCACTTAGTTTGACGTTGCTTGTGGGGATTTCACACTGATGCGTCTTTTACAGTATGTTTTTGATTTGTAGCTTTGCTTCACAAAAAAAACGAAACTTACCATATATGCCACCAAACAAGGTTCAATTGTTGTTCGAACATAGAAGAAAGGGAGGATTCGCTATGGATTGAAGGACGGAAGGTGTGGAATACTCGCAAAGATGATCAGGTTCACCATTTTAAAACTTGACATTGGAATGTTTATTTTCATTCTATGAAAACCGTTGTACTGAGTGGACACTCTGCGTTACGCCAAGAGAATGGGAATACCAAATATAATGTAAGTTTACCCGTTATGTGTTTTTTCCACACTTAGAGTGTCTGCAGCCATCGCCTTTAGCTCAATGTACCTTTCACAGATGGGAAATATCCATTTGCAGATTTGTCTTTATCCCTTGCACATGGGCAGTCCAGCACCGAAATGCTATGGCAATTCCCTTCTGAACTAGAGTAGCCAAGACAACCCCATACATGTGTTTCAACCTTGTACCTCATCAGTGAGGTGGAGCTGTGCCTCTCCGAGCACAGTGAGCATGGAGTCCAAGTCTGGGTTCCCCCAGGTTCCACCAACACCAAGTTTGTTGCTAATATTCCCTTAAATGCCGTCTATGTGTTGTTCGAATTTTTCCGTCAGCTTCCGCCTCACATTGGGAGCTAAACATACTCCACAGCGCTAACCTCTCAAGCACATTGTACACTCCAACTTTCCCCAATGTTTTATGTGCGTTTCTATTGTTTGTGTCCGTTATTAGGTTTCACCCAGGCAGAATTAAAGGGTAAATGGATACATTTGAAAAAAGAATGGCTACTGAAATATATTTGTATTCTGTTTCCTACACAGCTACATTCTTTCTTTCTGCGAATGTCATCAGTTCCAGATGCCCAGTGACGGTTTATTCAGCCAGCAACGGCAGATACGCCTAAATGGATGGATTTCCATTACGCGGATGTGGGACGATCGCCCGGGACCGATAAGCCCTTTGGCAGTACCAGCAACAAGGAGCAACCCGTCATAGTTTACGGTGGTGTAGCAAGAAGCAGATGCCAAAGCCTTGCGAATCAAGGTGCGTCGAATGCACATCTCCCGAAAGGAAGAGTGTGTGCCTCATGATAAAGTTTTGATGCTGTAATCGAAGGACATTCACAAATTGTTGTTAATTGGAAATCTGCAGATGTTCTCTGAGCGCTTTTTGTGAAATAAGAGAACATAAATTGCAGAGTATTGATGGTTCCTTTAAAAATAGTGTTTTCTATTCTGATTTTGGACGTGCTGTGCTGCGAGAGGATGTGATGGAGGAATTTCCGGGTTCTGCGTCAAGTGATGTTAAGACGTAGGTTATGACTGGGCAAGTTTGGCTACGCTGCCCACTAAAGTCAAGAAAGTAGATGGAGAATATCGCTATGAATAGTGATGTCAGCTTCAGGGGCGGGTGATATGATTTAGTGCCGGAGGGGCACCCGAACTTAGGCTGATCGATCAACAGATCAGATTCACAAGACGGCCGCGCCCGACTCCTTGATTTCGCATGTGTAAAAGTGCGAAAAACTAAGGTTAGATGCATAGGATTTTTTTTTTTTTTTTTTAACAATCGGTCAACGTTTGCTTATAATTACTTGCCCGATCGATCGGGACAATAACATTTTTGAGCGCACTATTTCTTTAACCACACAATCCTCTCCATTCTGTAGAACTGTAGAATGGGAAGACCAGAAAGAAATGGACCAGATCTTCGTCAAACCCCATGCCACATAGGCATTTTGGCGAAACCCTCCACCAACTTGTCCTTTTGAAGAGAGGGAGTATGTTCAGTCGGGCCATGATTAACAGCCTCCTTACTGTAGGGGGAATTCATTTGATTAATGGGCCTGGGTGTGTCATGGTCTCCTTCAGCTCAGAATACATAGCCAGGGAAGGCAAAGATTTAATTCTATCCACATCTGAAACCAGCGCACTCCTTCTGGACGAAGCTTTTATGGCCAATTTAGCTTGTGCCAGATTACCCTTGCCTATACCGGCCCCACTTACGGCAGTAACATCATTCCAAAGCTTACTTTCTCCCTTATACCAGGGATATTTGTCCTTACTCGCAGAGGCCGCCATCTCCAGGAAACCCACCACTACATTTGGGTTGTCCGAGATGCCCAATTTTAGCTTGGTATAGTACATCAAATGTCTTGTGCTATAGATTCAATACTTTGGAGCCATAACTCAATTCCAAGAGCACTACGTGGGCATCCAGGAGGAAGACCCATTGCCTACTTGCCTCAAGAATTTAGACTGTAAATTGTCCAAGAGTTTACAATGTCTATGGCCCCAGATTTCACTGCCAGAGTATCAATGACGACACCTTCAGTTTAAAGACTTCCAAACACTTATCAAATCGATGGGCTCTGCTAATAAAATCTTAGGAGCCCTTTAAGTCTGGCGGTTGCCCTCTCTGCCTGATTTTAATATAGCTGTCCAGAGGCCATTCCTTATAAACCTCAGGCCTAGGTATGCATAGGAGTTTACGACTTTGATCAGTTCCCCTTGTATTTCCCATTTGTAAGGTCTCCCCTTTTTGCATTAAATTGTGATTTTAGTTTTGCTTTTCTTTAATTTCGGCATATGCTGTTCTAGGAAGTCACTGGTGTGAAAAAGCCCTTGAGTAAGGCCAGCTAGGGTTAGTACCATAATGACACTGGACTCGGCATAAAGGAGAGCGCTGTACTATTTATTTCTCAGCTTGGCAGGGGCTTTATGTTTGTCCTACCTGACTCAAAATCTGAAATAAAAAGAACAAACAGCAAAGGGGCGAGGGAACAGCCCTGCTTTACCCCCTTATTGGTCTCAAAATATGGTGTATTTACTCTGAGTCCACCATACCTCAATGCTGTCATGGTGTCCACATAACAAATTTGGCCCTTTTTTAGCAACCCCGGCGGTATCCCGTTTGCATCTACTAGTAGGATGTCAACAGTTAATCCCTCCTATGACCATGGGGCAGAGTATAATTGAGTTGGCACACGAAGGACACCCAGGAATAAATCACCAAACGCAAGGTTAGGGAAAGGTTATTTGTGGGCAAGCGTGTACTTTTTCACAGAAAGAATGGTCAGGGATTACTGGACAGGGTGTAAGCCTGTGCCACAAAGAGTAGGGGCCATTGCACCTACGGAAGGTCCACGGAAATAAGTGGGAATTTATATTTTAGGACCTTATCATACATTGAAATCAGATTTACATTTTGTAATAGCAATGATTGATTATTTTTCAAAATGGCCAGAGGTAAAGATGGTTAAAAATATAAGTGCATTGGATGTATTTAGGAAGGAAGGATTTCCAGATATAAGTGACAATGGACCCGTTTATAGGAAGACCTATGATGATGTTTTCAGAGGAGACAGGAATTAAATGGATGTTTTTAGGAACCTATCATCCTGAAATTAATGGTTAGGTGGAAAGGTTTAACAGAGTGATAGTAGAGACTATACTGTACAAACCATACGCAATGGTGGGAAAATAAAGAAGGCAATAGAGAACTTATGGAGTATAAGGATGTCACCAAATGGAGTGATGGGAATTTCACCATCTACATTGTTGAGAGGCAGATAACCTAACACTAGGTTGAGCCCAGCATGGGTGAATGCCTTGATAGAAAGGGAACGAGTTTCGGAGGAGGAAATAAAAAAGAGAATTATTGAGGGACCAAGCAAAGTATGAAATGACAACAGGCTTTAGACAATTGGCCTCATCACGAGTTGGGCGGTATCCTGGCTGTATTCCTGCCGGGATATCGCCTGTGCAAATAGCGCTACCGCCAACTGGTCTGCTGCTATTAGCGCAGGATCACAGGTTTGGCGGAACAGTAGTTCCCCATTGGGCCCAATGGGGAATTTTTGGCAGGATTACCGTCAGCGTTATTACCATCGCGGTAATAGCACCATAAATCAGAAAAATCCTGGCAGATTTCCCCCCAGCTCTGTGCTGGGGTAAATCCTGCCAAACTCATGATTTGGCGGGCCCTTAAATGGGGCGGTAATACTATTACCGCCCCATTTAAGGGTTACCGCCAAACTCATAATGAACCCCAATGAATAGTTAGACCTGGTGATTGGGAGAGACTAAAAAGGGGCCAGATGATGGGCAGAGGATTGTCAAAATGTTGTAAATCTATGCTGGTGAGTGAAGTCTTTAAGAATGCAGTGAGAGTAAGAGATATGTCAATACGAAATCTCAGTAGAGTGCTGATGTGTGGCAGAGTTGTACCGGATGAAGAGACTAGGAATATAAATGCGAGACTCATGAACAATGGAAATAAGAGTTTGCAAGCCACAAGTGTGGGCTGAAGACTACAACATGTAATGTCAAATTAAATGTAATTAGCAAAATAAGTGATTTATTCTTGGTAGTAATTGTTCTTTGATTCTTACAATTCATTAGTCTTGTTATTTTAATTTTTTTAATACATTTAAGTTTGTATGTTTTGGTTGTTGGGAAGGAGATGTTTTGCATGTGCAACCCTTGTGAGGCATAATTCCGTGATATAGAACTAGAACATTGAATGTGCAATACAAGACAGTTAAAGAAAAACAAGGGTAGAGATAGGACGGTGGATTTGTTGCAGGTGATCAAGGAATAAATCAAGATAATCGAAACAGGCTTCAAGTGTAATCAATTAACATACAACACCCTTCAATATAAATGACTAGGAAGAATTTTAGAAATTAATTACCAACAACTATGGGAAATTAACTTAAGAACAGCTTTGTGGTATACCGCAAGTGCTCAGATTGCTTGTATCCTTTTTCACGACCGATGTGATATATTATTTAACTTGCCAGAGATTGTGGTTCAATTTGATTTGCGATATTTGTAAAGCGCACTGAACGAACTAAATCGTATCTAGGCGCAGATGGAAAAACACTAGATCGCCAGGAACGAGGGGGAATCGAACTCGGTAACAGTTTGATAAAATGAGAAAACCAGGCCCAAATAGTTACCATCTGTAGGCCACTTAAACAGTTAGGTTTTTAGGGCTTTACGGAAAAGCACAGATCGCCATTGGAAGGATGTTCCATAATTTGGGCCCATGGACACCAAATCTTCGGCCACCCCATTAAACACAATTTGATGGGGGAACTACCAGCAGAAATGTATCCGCTGGCCACAACCAAGGAGTAGTTTGGTAGCTACAGACCACAGTTTAAATCAGCAGGTCAGATGGAGCAAGGCTGTTTAGGCAGTTGAAGATTAGATACAGGACTGTAAAATAAATTATGTCTTTTACAGTAAGACAATGTAAAGATCGCCATAGATGCGAAATAGGAGAGGACTCCCTCACTCTAAAAATCAGTCTGCTGTGTTTTGCTCTCTTTGCAGCCGTTGATGGAATACCTGCAAGAAGGCCATTGCAGTAATCAAGGTGGAAGTTCACCAAAGCCCCAAACACCAATGCATGGCCATCCACTAGATCAAACTAAAGTGCTTGCCCCAAGAGAGACAGAGAGTGAAACACAGACTATACCTTGGCGCCCACCTGAGCGTCGCTGCTCAGATCCTCCTGCCAAACGCAGCTAAGAATTTTTATTTTGGTGGTAAACTACCAGAACCCAGAAAACAAGGTGGATGAGGGCATCTCCTACAGTCATGATGATGTTTGGGCCCAAATAGTGCTACTTTGGTCTTACTTGCGTTAAGTTGAAGTCAGTTGGAGGACATACAACAACCAAATTCATCCAAACAATGTTTGACCCTCTGAAATGACTCATCCACATTACCTAATTTGCTGAGCATGCGAGTGTCATCTGTGTAGGAGTGGAAGTTGACCTCATGCCTCCACAAAATGTCCATCAGAGGGCACAGGTACAAATTAAAAAGAAGGGGGAACAATGGGGATCCTTGGGGGACTCCAAAGTTCTGCAGGAGGGAGTCCGAACTGAACCCTACCAATCTGACTAGTTGCTGCCAGTCGGTTAAAAAGGAATCAACCCATTGGATGGGTTGTTCTGATATATTCCCAATCTCTCTGAGGCGGTTGAGTAAGATACAGTGATCCACTGTATCAAACGCTGCAGAGAGGTCTAACATGACCAAAAGAGAGTTCTCCTTGGTCAGCCACCTGTAGGAGATCGTCCCATAGAGCCAATAATACAGTCTACGTGCCAAACTTTGACTGGAATCCTGACTGAAGAGAGTCTAATAAGGACTCTCTCTCAACATATTGCTGCAATTGGGATGTAGAAATCTTTTCCAATCCCTTGCACGGCCAAGGTAGACCGGCAACCGTTCGATAATTCAGGACATTTTCAGGATCTAAATTAGATTTTTTTTCTTTTTTTAGAAGAGGCGCAACAATAGCCCTTTTCAGCTCTGATGGTACTTGAGAGAACGGATCTCAACGACCGGTGGGGGGTGTCTGTACTCCCACTCCCTATATGGTGGAGGAGAGGCACAGGAGACCCCAGCCAAGATTCTCTATTCGGTAGCAATGGTCGAGCAATCAAGGCCTAGCTTCTCAGGAGGTGATGCAGGCTGGTTCTTAAGTACAGTGTATCCCCAAGCCCCCACAAAGGAATATCCACACTCTGTATTGGTTAGAACACAGTCTTTATATAATCAAAAGTTAAGGTTATGTACATTTATCATGATAACTCACTTTGTACTCTGGCAAAATCTACAATGACAAATATTTACAATCCTAAAGTGGTACCACCCTAGATCTCATTGAAGTGCATGAACAATACTGTACAATATCACACAGACCAATAGAGTGAAACCAGCAAGAGAGAGAGGAGAGAAAATAAGATGGTTGAGCAATAGGCAGAATACTGACCCCTACCACTAGGCACAGTTCTGTGTGGAGATCCCCCCACCTGGGCAACCTGTAAAGAAAGATATGGTACCAGCCCAGTCCATATATTGCTCTGCAAGTCTTATTCTCTCCTATGATGTTTTTACACCCCCAATGTACCTGGTGGAGTCGACAAACGTCGAGGGACTCGCTGTTCGGCGACGGGGAATCGACGGCCCTTCTTGAATGCCTTCCCTCTCAAGCGGGAGGCACGGGGCGTCGAACGTCCGTCGACGAACGAGGTAGAACGATGTCGAAGAGGCGGCAGCTTCGTCCGAGCGGTGCTCGTCGGCGTCGAGACGTCGGCGTCCTGCAAGGCGGAGGTGTGCGGGGCACCTCGATGACAATAGTTCTGGACCGCAAAGATTGTAGAGACGGAAACCCAGCAAGGGCGTCGAATCGTCCAAGTCTTTGAGGTCGTTGGGTGGTGGGAAACCCACCGGCAGGTTACTCCTCGGCGCGTTGGTCGTCCTCGACTTTCCCCGGCAGGATAAGCGGTCGACGAAGCAGTCGAGAGAGTCCTTCGATAGAATGTTCTTAGGCAAAGGAGCGGACGGCTCCGGTCGTCGGCGGCACGGCGTCAAGTGGTTCCCACGGCTGGGCAACACAACTTCGACGGGCCTCCAGCGGTTCCACAAACCTGCAAACCCTGGTCGACGGCAATGGACTTCGACGGCGTCGATGTCCGGGTGCTTCACTTCGATCTCCTCAGCGGTCCCGTCTCGGGTCGACAACCTTTCAGGGGTCTGTCTTCCAGGGCGCTTCGGCGAAGATGGAGCGATGCTCGATGATCCCTCGGAGCACGGGAAGAGGGCGCCTTACCAGGTCCTCTCTCGGGTCAGCCCTCGACGATCTCGTCAGCCTTCAGATCGGTCGAAGCAAATGCCACAGCAAGTCTTCTTCTTCCAGCTGGACGTCGAGGATCAGCAGTTCCGGTTACTCGTAGAGTGGAGACTCAGCTCCCTGGCTGCTTCAGGAGCACAATGGTCGCTTCTCAACCAAAGGTCCCTTCTGAACACTGAACACCTTTCCAGTGGTGAGAGGTCCCCAGATATACTATCCTCACTCTCATCCACGCTGCTGGCACACACTCAGCAGCCAATCATACTTCAGGGCATTCATGCAGTCAGTCAGCCAATCAGGCACACAGTGCATTCAGGGCACACTCCTCCCTTCCAGACACTCACAACAAGAAATGTGGATTGGGACAAGTACCCAGCCATTCAACACTACACACTGCATTCAGGCCAGTTTCGAGCAGGGCTGTCTCAGTCTTTGTCTCTCATGCCAGAAACCAGACAACCACAACAAGGAGTGTATATTGGTCACACACTCCATTCACCCAGGTCCCACCCACAGGAGGTACCCACAACATACAGTCACTGGGAAGGCTCCAGCCAGTCTAGCTGGGCCTTCACAACAACACCATATATGGAACTTCCACCCAACAGCCAGTCAGGGGGAAGGGACAGAGACAGGGCTTCCCAGGACTTTGGGAAAACAAGATAACAGGCAATAGAAAGCAAGAGGCCACAGGGGCCATCTTGTTTCCTATCAGGAATCAACAGATCCCAATGGCAGGGCCTGGGTATCCCAAAATGGAGGACACCCAGAGCACCTGTCAATTTCAGCACGGAGCTGCCACCAGCCCATACCCTGCTCTGTGGGCCACCCACAGGTGCCCAAAAACATACACTAGGGGCACAGGGTTGTACCCCTACCCATGGGTGCCATAAGGGTATCCCATGGGTCTGTTCACCAAACCAAAAGAGAGAGCTGCAACATAACAGAACACACGGTAAAAACAGAAAAAGGACAAGGATTCAGAGGCCCTGTCCCTCAGATGCATTTCCAGCATCACAGTACTGAATCTAATGACAGATTTATTTATGAATTGAGTCAAAAAAGGTGAGTTCTAGGGAGCCAACAATTTTGCAACCGTCGCAGGTAATGAAAAAAAGTAAGTCATTGGTGGGCTTCAACTTTTACTGTAACGATCGAACAGTATCCTCTGATACTAATGAGAATTCAAAAGGTGAGGTAAACACTATGGAGAATATAGGGGCAGAGGGCCGATGGGAGCAAATATCAAGAAGATAAGGGTAAAGAGACCCAGGGGGGTGGGGGGGCTAGGAGAGGGGGAAGACTCCCAACTGGTGGGTGCAGGGGGAGGAAAGGAGGAGGGGACGAGAGGGGGGCAGGACAAGAAAGGGGGGCTAACAAGAGCGGAGAGGGCAGCAAAACAAAGCAGGGGAGAAATGAGAGGGGGCAGGAGCATTCAAGAGACTAAGGGAGCCAGGGGGCATGGGGGAGGACCAAGGGAAGAACTACCACCCAAAAAGGCAACAACACAAGGCACAGGGCCAAGATGCATCCTTCAGGTGGGTGACTCAATGTAAGGGGGCTTAATTCCCCCCTGAAAAGGAAAATGTTGGAGAGGTTTACAAGAAAGGAGGGACCAGATATATTGGGGCTGCAAGAGACACCTCCTGACCGGTATACACGCATTTCGTCGAATGATTTTACATCGTGGGACTTTTCATCGCCAACCCTTTCATCGCCAAAAACCTTTTTTTTTGTAACTTTTTTATTGGGGGGGTGTTTGGTGCGGTTTGGGGTATGATTATTTAAGTAAAGGAGGTTTGGGGGAGAAGCCCCCCCATAAATAAATTGTTTTTATTTTTTTAAAAGGAGTTTTTGGCGATGAAAGGGTGGCGAAAAGTCCCACGATGTAAAATCATTCGGCGAAATAACGTAGAAACCTCCTGACCAAACACGATTAAGGTTGCAGGGATTTGATCAAATTTACCAAGTGTCAGTGGCATCCAAGACAGGGGGAGTGGCTCTAGCCATCCGGAACTCTGAACTTCAGGGAAGCCGGAATCATACGAGATAAAGATAGATAATAGTACAGGGAACCTGTGGGGAGCAGGCATACACAATTGCAGTGGTGTACGCCCCCAACTCGGGACAGGAAACATTCCTGAAACGATTCCTGGGGCTACTTGAGGACAGCGCAAGGGGACAAGTGGTCCCGATGGGAGACTAAGATCGCCGGGGACAGGGAACTGGATAGATCCGGGAAAAGAACCAGGAAGGGGGTGGGGGAATAGCAAAGGCAGCCTTACGAGAGAGCATGGTACGGATGGGTTTAAGAGACGTGTGGCGCGAAGTGAAGGGAGACGAGGAACGCTACACATTTCTCTCGAGTGTGCACGGCACAATCCAGAATAGACTATATATGGGTGACGGCGGCTCTCCTGGGAAGAATTAGGGAGGTAAAAACAGGGTTTATCGGAATAGCCGATCATAAAATCGTCACTATGCAACTGCAATTAGGAGACAAAAGCAGGGGGTTGTGGGGATGGAAATATCCAGGGACACTCATGAGGGACCCAGTAATAAGAGAGGAAATGGAAGGTAAAATGAGGTAGTTTATGGAGACCAACAAAAGAGGGGACACGACGGACGACACACGATGGTATGCATTTAAAGCCACAATGAGGGGTGAGCTCATAGCAGCTAAAGCCCAGAGGGGAAAGCAGCTGGGAGAGCTAGAGAAACAACTAGAAGCGGAGGTAGAGGCAGCAAGGAAAAAAGCAGAGGAGGCACCCATGAATGAATACAGGCGGGCGATGGGCCAACTGGGGGTCCTGAGCATGAAAAAGGCAGAAGGGGCACTGCTCTTTGTTAGACAAAAATACTAAGCAAAGGCAAAGAAGGCAGATGCGGGGGGAAGGGTCACACTTAACTAAGACAAGAGAGCCTAGCAGAATTCTATGATAAATTGTACACGTCACAGAACCCACAGCACCACCTGCAGGAGGTATTCCTGGAGAGAGTTAACCTACACATAATCAGCAGGGTATCCCAGGAGGCCCTAGAACAAGAGATCACGGAGGAAGAGATGAGAAGGGTTATCGCGGACAGCTATACAGCAGCATTTTACAAAACCTTCGCAATTTTCTTAATACCACACCTGACCCACCTCTATAACACATTTAAAGACACGGGCCACATAGCTCCCTCCATTGAAGAGGCCAAAATGACCCTAATCCTAAAAACCACTAAGGACCCCACAGAATGTACATCCTACCGGCCAATAGCATTAATCAACGTAGATGCGAAAATCTACACAAAGATACTGGCGAATAGACTGGAGGGGCTACTCCCAGGGTTGATCCACCAAGATTAGGCAGGCTTTAGAGGAGGTAGGCAAACAGACAATATAAGAAGGGTTGCTCATCTGGTGGAAAAGGCACAGAGAACGAACACTCCTGCGGTCCTGCTCTCACTAGACGCAGAGAAAGCGTTCGACCGCGTGGCATGGTCCTTCCCATTTAGGGTCACACGGACGATGGGGCTGGGAGGCAACTTTTAAAAAAATGGCACATGCCAACTACCAGGGACCAATGACATGGGTTACAGTGAACGGGACAATGTCACGCCCATTTAAACTGGGCAGGGGAACAAAGCAAGGTTGCCCTCTCTCCCCGCTGCTTTATGCAATATATCTAGAACCACTTCTTCAGGCAATACGGGAGGCAGACTGCATCCACAGCATCCCCTTCAGGGGAAAACAGCATAAAGTCGCTGCATTCGCCGATGACATGCTGCTCACCTTGACCAACCCTCTTGACTCAATCAGGGCAAGCAGGGACATAGTGGAGGCATTTGGAGAGGCATCAGGCCTGCATATAAATACCGGAAAGTCAGAGTTAATGAACATGACCCTAGAGAAGGAAGACTGCAATAGATTAAAAACTGGGACCCTGTTTGTATGGAGGCCAGGGGGAATCAGATACCTCGGGGTACAGATAACACTGACACTGAAAGGGTAGTATGCAGCAAACTACCTCCCCATGCTCAAGGGAATTAAGAAAGATTTCCATAAATGGCGGGCCCTGAAAATCTGATGGCTGGGGAGACTAGCTGCAGTTAAGATGATCATGCTACCACACATACTATACCTATTCCAGGCTATCCCACAGGTAGTGCCAATGAGATTCTTCAGGGAACTAGACTCCCTGACAAAGGACTTCATATGAAAAGGGAAGAGGGCAAGTATTAGTAATCGCCAGCTAGCGGCCCCCAAGAGGGAGGGGGGACTGGCTCTCCCTAATTTCAGGCAGTACTACGAAGCAACTCAGCTTCAGGTAATCAGGGACTGGCTACACGAAGGCGAGGAAAAGCAGTGGGTCGGGATGGATAGGGCAGTCACTAAGCACAATCTGGAGGCGGTACTCTGGTTACAGAAACATAGGCCAAAACACATGTACGAAAGCACCATAATGTGCTTGATGGCGGAGAACTGTGATTAGCGAAAACAAGGGGTATCAAGACCTTGCCCTCCCCCTTTACCCTCATCTTTGACAACAGGGACTTCACCCCTGGAACGGAAAAGAGCGTTTAGGAAATGGCAAGAGGGCGGTTGCAAGAGGATGCGGGATATGTTTCAAGATGGGGAGATTCTGTCCTTCATAGACTGTAAAAGGAATTTGCAATTGGAGAGGGGGGGAAAGGCTGAGATACGCTCTGTTACAACACTGTCTGTGGCAACAGGAGAACAATGAGGCAGCAAATAGGGAGGTAACTCAGTTCGAGAAGTTCCTGCTGTCAAGTGATGGGTCCAAGGGGCTGATATCCAACCTATATAGGATAATAGACAACACAATCCCTAGGGAGCAATGGTCATACATGCAAAGATGGGAACAGATACGGAGGAGAGACATAGAAAAGGAGAGACTATGGAGAAAGATTCCTAAGCTAGCCAAGGCCTCCAAGCTGCAGGAAGCCAGGTATAAAATACTCTTTGGGTGGCACTACACGCCAGCCCACCTTCACAGAATATACCCAGGGGAATTTTGGAGAGGATGCGGGAAGGAGGTTACAGCGGAGCATAAATGGTGGAGGTGCCCGGAAATCATCCCCTTCTGGGCTGAAGTACAGTAGGCACAAGGACAGGCATATAGGAAGGGGAGGGGGGGAGTAGACCACCGGAACAGATCCTGCTGGGCCTGAAGGGAAGGGTGGCGGCGGGGGAACCTAGCAATAGGGTAAAGGCAAGAGTGGTACTAACCCTGGCAGCAATGATTATAATCGCACAGAGATGGAAAAGTGCGAACACACCGACAATCCAGGACTGGCTACGCAAAATCTGGGAAATAGTAGCCTTGGAATGGGCCACGTATGCCATGAACGGGAATGTACAAATGTTCGCAAGGGACTGGGGAGAAACTCTGGCCTTCCTCAAAGACGACTACAGGTCAGTGTGGTGCCCTCAACGCCTCAAACTCCTAGACTTACAATGAACACGCAAATCAGCATGAGCCGACCCGGCACCAGGAAGAACGAAGGGAGGCCCAGGGGGTGGGGGATGAGTTGGGAAAAGGTATGACATGTTGTAAACTCAAAAAAAAAGAAGTAAAAAAAAAACTACTCATTAGTTCTTCTATTTAAACATTCTTTACTAGGAATACACAAGATTTGACCTATGGTCTCAGGTTTATAGTGATAATGTCGAAAAAAAAAATGGTGAAAATCAGAATATCGAAAAGATATACATACAATTAAAAGAGTCAATTTTTTCGAAAAATAAATGTCGAAAAAAAGGTTGATTAACAATAACAATAACCCGATATAAAGAAACAACAAGAGTATCATTTACTAGGGGAGGTTCCCCCCCCAACCCCCTGCACCAGACACACCGCGGCCACCTGCCACCTCCCCCCCCGACCACCCTCTCACCCCTCATACTCAACACAAGAGGGTAAGAAAGGGTTAAACTCATAGGTGACAACCACGAGTAAAGAACCTTGTTTAAGTACCAAGAAACCAATAACGGTTGTGGAAAACCGTCATTACCTGACAGAACATCACTTGAGAACGTACTGCAGGAAATCGATTGGAGTTGCTTCAGACTAAAACAGGTAATATTGTTATAACGAACATGTAACTAGACATTAAGGTATCATACAACATACAATTGTGTGACAGGAAAGATAAAACAGTTAATTTTCTCGTTTATTTTAGAATAAAAAATGGAGAACAAAGTGTAGTTCATCACCACACAAAAAGGAGGAAAGCAGTTGGTTTTAAATGGTTACGTTTTCTATAAGGAAAGCCAAAAAAAAACACATTTACTGGAAATGCACAGAGTATGCGAAAACTAAATGCAGCGCACGAGCGATTACAGAGGGCGCAGATATAAAAAGTAAAAATGAACACAACCATCTACCAGATCAGACCAATATTATTATCAGAAAAACATCTGAACTAAAAAGAAAAGCCGTTGAGTCACGGTGAAGCTAGTGGATCAGTACTTGCAGGTGTTTGTGACAAATTACCCACACATATAACGGCTCAGTTACCAGCTGAAAAATTGATGCAGCGTACGATAAACCGTACTAAACAGAAAGAGAATCTGCCACCAGCACCAATGTTATTTAGTGATATGACAATCCCGGATGTTTTCAAATTAACCGCCAAAGGAGAGAGTTTTCACCATGCCACACTGGAATTGAACAATGAAAAAATATTGATATTCTCGACTGCTGCGAACTTTCAACATCTCACTCGTAGTCAAAATTGGCAAAGTGACGCAACGTTTAAAATGTGCCCACAACCTTTTCACCAGTTTTACACCGTACATGGGACAATTAACGATAAAATCGTACCGCACCTGATTCTAATCCAACTACAATAATCATGGACTACGAAACGGCTCAAATTCAGGGATTTTCATCAGTGTACAAAGGGACAAGGGTTTAAGGATGTTTTTTTCATTTTACACAAAGTATATGTCGAAAGTTACAAAAATTAGGATCAAGTACTAAATATACAGAGGACAGTTGTTACCAATAATACAAAAAAACTTTTTGCATTGGATTTTGTAAAGGAAAATTATGTTGTTGATTTTTACGAACATTTGATTGAAACTGAATACTACAAGAATCATGAGGAGGAAAATACTGATTTATTAGACTATTTTGAGAACACATGGATAGGACAATTAACTCGAAATGGAACAAGACGCAGACCAAAATACCCGGTACCGCTGTGGAATTGTTACCAAGCTACATTAGAAAGTACACCACGCACCAATAACACATTAGAGGGATGGCATAGCAGATTAAGTAAAAATGTCAACATCCACAACCCTAATTTAAGGCATTTTTTTTAAGGACTTGCAAATTGAAGAACACCACCAAGAATTTAGGATATCACAAACACTTTCATTGGCTAACCAAGAACCAAAAAGAAAAAAATACAGGGATTATGATAGTAAACTGGTACAACTAATACAAGATTTTGACGCACAGAATAAAGAAAACTTCTTGAATTCGGTTGCATTTAACTTAAAATGTTAAGCAAACTTACGATTCATAGACATCTACAATCCAGTGTGACATAGGCGAAGTAAATCCGAAAACACCAACCTGCAGCTCCATAAAACCAAATCTGCAACGGCAATCCATGTAAATATACCAAGAAAAAAAACAAGAAAAATCCAAATCCAGCAAGGGAGAAAAAATGCACAATCCTTGATGAGAAACTCCATAAATCCAAGTCTGTAAGGGCAATCCATGTAAATATGCCAAGAAAAAAACCAAGAAAAATCCAAATCCAGCAAGGAAAAAAAAGTGCAAACCCAAAAAGGCCCCATACGAAAAAAAATCCACGATCCTCGATGCTCCGGAAGAAAAGGGTTTAAAAATCCATAAAAACCAGTTAATCCAATGGAAAAAACACGATTGCTCCGAAAAACCCCCACGAAAAATCCATGAAATCCACGACCGGAGTAACAGACGCGAACGCTGGAGAACCGTTTGGAAAATGAGCTTTAAAAATGGCGCTTACGTATACGTAGGCAGACGTAACGTACATAGGAAAACATTAACAAATTTTACATATAAAGTTAAATGCATGTTTATAATGCTCTAGCACCATCTAATGGACAATAAGTATATTACAAGTTGAACTTCATGTTATATATATATTTATCAATACATTGACAGTCATGTAATATATATATATATCAATAGATTTACAGTTGAATAAAATAAGTATTAATTCATAAAATCAATAAATGTTATTATAAAACAGAACAAAATAATAAAATAAAAGCACATATTTGTTAAATAAACATTGCATGAATTGTATTAATATTCTATTTGTTTTACTTACCTTAAATAATGATTTGAATAATATTTTTGAAAAAATTCAACATTATTTGACATTTTATTTCCCGATCAAATGTTTTCGACATTTTCACTTTCGACATTATTGCATTCGAAATTATGACTGACCACCATGGTCTCATACACCCTTCCAAGCACCGATTGGAACTTCACATATATGAGGTGACTAATCAAGCCTACGATGTATCAACGTTGATAACATTGTGAACATTACATTCAACAATTGTGATATCGGAATGAGCAGTTACATTAGTGAGTCAAAATAGCTTTTTCTTATTACTTTCAGCTCTTAAGAAATATACCCCTGACGAAGAGAATCATTTTTAGATACATGTTGGGTTTTGTTTTATATTAAAGTTTATATGTTTAGGACAGTGAAAATGTATTCTAAGAAGTATTTTTTCCATGAATAATTGATGAGTAAGCAAGTAATTTATACGTATCCAAACACTACCAAATACTTATACCTTTTATAGAATTACTTGGCTTTATTTGGTCCAAGATAGTTTGCAGGGGACAGGAGTTCCCACACATTGGGAACTTTGCTTTCTTGCTCGTTATTATACAGTCCATGTGCCATGACTGCGTTTGATCCACCATTTCAAAAATCATTTTTACATTTTCTATGACTCACAACTAACAGAAGCAAAGTGGAGAGCACTGAGCTGCTTCTTTTTTAAAGAAATGGAAACGTCTCAGGATGTGCAGCGGACGCTGGAGAGGTTGCTACTCAAGTTACTTGGAACCACGTCCAAGAGAGAAATCAGATTTGATAAGGTGGTCCATAGGGGTACAGGGTCTGGCGAAGCGCCTTGTACAGTGTTGGAAAAGTGCCATAACTATAGAGAACAGGAAGAAATTCTCCAAAGGGCCTGAGAAGTTGGTACTATAGAATGGGAGGGAGCACAGGTAAACATTTTCCAGGACCTCTCCTCGTATACCCTCAACCAACAACCTAAGTGTAGGCCCTTGACGAGATGGCTCCAAGAAAAGGGTGTGTGTGCTATCGATGGAGGTTCACCTTCGTTTTGGCGTTCGAGTAGAAGAGTGAGAGGTACGCTTTGGACCGGGTGAAGAGGCCGTTAAGCTCCTTCAAGAACTACAAGAGGACACTGAGCGAGACCGGGAAAGTCAGCGCCAGTTGAGAAAACAGTTCAAAAGTGCATTCGCCCAGCCGAAGGGACGCATAAGAGAAGGGAGCTGTAGAAGAGTTTGAAAGTCACGGGTCCCGCAACCATCGATTCATTTATGATGTAGAATTCAAGGGCTTGTTGGACCTCTTTGACTGTATATCTGGTTCAGATGTTGAGGTTTCCCTGCTTATCAGGAAATGAGAGGCATGGCTAGCGCCGGACTTCACACTGCCTAGTGACCTGAAGATATCTAGGTGTCTCAATCTAGTGGGGCTTTATGCCCTGATCATCATTCACAATTGGTTATGTTTGATGACTGACGGTTATACAGGATGAAAGCGTACAGAGAGGGGAAGAGGAGGGGGAAGGTCCAGCACACACATTACTGCAGTAGTTATTGTTCTGTATAGGTCAAGGGTTAAAATAGATTCCGATGTTCGCTAGACAGGGGTATGGCTGAGCTGAAAGTTGCAACCCTGAATGTTAAGGGGCTCAATCCCCCCAATAAAAGATCACCGACGTAGAACATGTTTTGGAGACTCAATTGGTGTGTATTGTTTTTACAGAAAACTCACTTTAAACAGGGGAAGGAGTGCTTGTTGTGGAAGGGGGAGGTCGGTCAAATAATGTGGACCTTGCATAAAGACCATAAAAAGGAAGGGGTGGTAATTGTTTTGGCAAGGGCCTTCGAAATGAAAGCACTTCAAGTGACGAGGTGCTTCGGAGGGAGAATCCTTGCATTCAAGGAGCGTGTGGATGGGGTAGCAATTACATTGGCTATGGTATACGTGCCGAATGTGGGCCAGCTCCCCTTTTTTGAGGAAAGTCGTTGCGGTACTCGAGGAGTGAGGGGCAGGATACATGCTTGTGGGGGGTGATTTTAATATTGCTGACCCAAAGGTGGATTGACAGTCGGCAAAAGGGGGGTGGGGTGACAAGCCCATGGGGGAAGGAGAACAGATGTTTTGCACTCCTTCTGGAACACCACTATAGCATCGATGTCTGGAGATCGAACTTCCCCCAGGAGGGAGGGTACACCTTTTTCTTACCCCCACACTCCAGATACTCTAGAACAGATCTTGTACTGGTGCCAGGGCTGCGTGCGCATGCAGAACAAAGTGAGAGGCAAGCAGTGCACCCAATTCTTTTTTAATGTGGTGCAAAGCTTGGAAAGTTTACTCTTAAGACCATTGATTCGCTCCACAACTCGGTTGTCCTGGGGGTGGTAAATTGTGTATATCCGATGCTTGATGTCCAGTAATACAGTCATTTCCTTGAAAAGCTCATTGAAGAAAGGCGTGCCGTTTTCAGACCTTAAAACTTTGCACACACCCCATATCTCTCTCACTAAAAATGTTGCCGCACATTTTGCATCAGGATGTGCACAAGGACCAGCTCCCTATCCACCGTGAGAAAGGTCACACAACTACTATTAGATAGCGGGATCCATTAAATCTTTCACCCATATCAGCGTAGTCTATGTGCAACTCGCAGAATGTCCCAGTAGGGTGGGGCAGTGTACCTGGGATAGTTCGTAAAGTGAGACCAGTACTATAACTGACATGTTTTACAGTTGATGACCGTTTTAGTGATTGCCTCCTGCAGATTGGGAACAAACCAGTCCTCCTGTATTTCTGCAGCGATGTGTTTGGATATATGGGAGTTTAGTTTAGTTTATTTGCTTGTATAGCGCAATGAACCCAGAGGTAACTAGGTGCTTGACTTAAAGGCATAGAAATTGTTACATATAGAATTTTGGTTTACAGATAATGTACATTATAAAACGGGAGTTATGTTACAGAGGATACAGATAGTGTACAATATAAACTGGGTTATGTTACAAAAGATACAGAAAATATACACTATGGGCATAAGCCTGAGGCAATCAGAGTACAGACATATAAACTAAATATACATTAAAAGAACCAAAATACAAAGTAAGCACGGGAGGAAAGATAATTACAGAGTGTCTAGGGCGTGGGATCCTTATGGTGGGCTTTGCGACATGAGCCAGGATTTGACTTTGAAGTGGAAGGCCGGGAAAGAGGGTTCATCTGAGGCTCTGGGGGAGCGCGTTCCAGGTTTTACCTGCTTGGACAGGGAAGCTGGAGCCGCCTGAGTTTTGCAGCCTGAATTTGGGAATAGTAAGGCTTTGATCTGGTAGGTCTGGTGGAGGTTTTTCTGCAGAATTTATCGGCAATGTATTTGGCAGCTGTGTTGGATAGGCATTTGTGAGTAATCATAAGAGTTCTTAAGGTGATTCTGTCATGTATGGGAAGCCATTTGGCATTTCGAATGGATTGAGAGATGTGGTATGGTTAGTGCTGCACAGAGGGCATTGTTTTGCAAAACTTGGAGTTTGTGAAGGTTATGTTTACTTGTGCCCAGGTATAAGGTGTTGCAGTAGTCAAATTTGGAAAGTATCAGCGCTCTGACCAGTGTGATGCAGCTCGATACTGACAAGAAAGGTCTGCAGGCAGTTATAAGTTTGGAGGTGTAAGCAGCAGAGGACGCTGTGGCATGGACTTGTCTTGAAAGGGAGAGGGTAGAGTCTAGGTAGACTCCGAGAGTTTTTCCATCTTTGGACACAATGTTAAAGGATTTGTAATGTGGGTTCAGTTTGTTTAAGCGCGGCTAGTGCCAATGAGTAGAAGCTTGTTTTTTTCATCATTTAGAAAGAGGCCATGTTTGGCCATCCAGTCTTGGATACTACTATACATTTCGTTTAGTCTGACATAATCTTGCTCACATGACCCTGTGAGTGTGATCAGAATTTGCATTTCGTCAGCATAGTTAGTAAATGGGACTTTCATATCATCAAGAAGATCAAACAGCATCTTTGTAAAGATGTTATATAGCATTGGGGAGACGCAGGAGCCTTGTGGGACTCCACAGGTGATGGGCGAAGGATCAGGCGAGGCCGAGAAGACCTTCATGGATCTTTCAGATAGGAACGATTGGATCCATTTCGCAGCTTTGGGTGAGAATGAGGCTGATGTTGTTAGGTGGGTGGTCAGAATGCTGTGATCCACCAAATCAACAGCAGCAAAGAGATCAAGTAATAATAGTAGGGAGGGGTGACCATTGTCTTTAGCTTCATCCATTCGGATTTTTAGATCCAGGAGAGCTGTCTCCGTGCCATGTTTGGGCCTGAATCCGGATTGGCGAAGTCCTAACAGATTGTTTACTTTTAGGTGGTTCTGTATTTGGATGTAAGCTGCTTTATCTAATATTTCTAACAGGAACGGAATGGTTGTAATTGGTCGGTAGTGTGTGGGGACATTGGGGACGAGGGAGGGCTTTTTGATGAGGGGCATAACCCAAGCATCTTTCAGGTTCTTAGGTACAGAACATGAAGCGAAGGAGGAGTTGATGAATGAGGTGATGAAGGGTGCAAATTATTTGGCTCCTTCTTTAATGACGTTGGCTGGGCAGATATCCCCCTGGCATTTGGAGGATTTAAGGTTGGTTATTATAGCCTCCGCCTCTCTAGTGGTGACTGGTGAGAATTCAAATAGTTTATCTGTCTTTGGTGTGGGTAGGTGGTGCTGGACGGCTCTGGGTTTGACTTTAAAAGTAAGGATGAGTCTTTTGGTATCTATTTTAGCTTTAAGCAATACTATTTTATCTAGCAGTGCCTTCTGGATGTTCATGCACCACAGGGCATCTTTTTGCATGCTGTCTGGGGTGGAACTGGGGATTCCAGTTCTTTTAGAATGGTGAAGAGTTCTTCGGAACTAAATTTGGAATTTGAAATTCTATTGTTGAAGGTGTCACTTTTGGTTGTTAGGATAGCCTTTTTGTAGGTATTGGCTGAGATGCTGAAGAGTTCTCTGTTTTGTGGTGAAGGGTTCTTTCTCCAATTGGATTCCGCCAGTCTTTTAGACTTTTGCAGGTCCTTAAGATCGGAAGTGAACCATTTTTTAGTGACTGGGCTATTTAGCTTTTCTGGTTTTGAGAAGAGCTATTTGGTCTAGAGTCGTGGCAGATGGTATTTGAGGCATAATTGTGGTAGATTGATTGAGGTTCTTAAGCTTGAACTGGATGATGTGATGGTCTGACCAATTGTTTGTGCATATTCCGCCGATTCAGACAAAAAGCTAAAACCTGGCTACTCGGCAAAGAAGTCTAAGACCACACCTAACAATCACTTGTGACACTTGTACATATATGTATAGATATACATAGCCACTACAACCTGTTAATACCCTACTGCTCCTATATCATTGTATATAGCCAACATTCTGACTTTTTTAATAATTATGTATATGTATATATTATCATATACTACAATTACTATGTATATGCATATATTATTTGTAAACATTTAACCTTGCCAAGCGCCCAGATGCCCCAGGGCCAGACCGCACTATACAAAACAAACTAAACCATGCACACAGAGTGGTTGAGAGTATTTCGATGTTGCAATTTAGATAGGCAATCTAGTACAGGATTCTGCTTTTATTGTGTGTAGGTTCTACTGTGTGCTGGGTAAAGTCAAGTTCTTGTAATGAGTGTTCTATGGCTTTGGCGTTGGGGTCTTGAGGGTCGTAAAAGCCCAAGTTGAGATCGCCTAGTAGTAGAATTTGGGAATTGGGTTTGTGTGGAGCGGGAGTAGATTAGTTATGTCTTCATCAAAAGATGTCATGGGGAAAGGGGTCTATATATCAGGTGTATGAGTAATGTGTGTTGAGGTGATTAAGGAAGTTTGACGGAGAGGAGTTCTCCAGATGAAAGGGAGTGGTGAGGAAATTCTCTCATGCCAAGTTGAGTTTTGGCAATGAATGCAACACCCCGCCCACCCTTACTCGCTGTTCTGTCAGCTCTAAGGATAGTGTAGCTTTCAGGAAGGGCAAGCATGAGTGAGGGACCTGCTGCTGGATGTAGCCATGTTTCAGTGACTGCTCGAAAATCAAGGTTGTTGGATGATATGAGGTTGGCTATGTCGAGTGCGTGCGCTGTTAGGGATCTGGCATTTATAAGAGCACCCTTAAAATGGGTGTTTTCTGATTGGTGGGGCAGTGAACTGTGGACTGGCTTGTGTAGGTGAGGTGTAGATCTTGTGTTGTTGTGGGGCTTGCATCTGCAAGAGGTGGTTTGGGTATTTGGTCTGGCGTTATTGCAAACTTGGTATGTAGTTCAAAGGTCGAGTGTGGAGTTTCCGCGTTCAAATGAGCAAGGTGCACTAGGAAAGGGGTTGTAGTGCCATAAGGATGCCCCTGAGTTGGCGCTAGCAAAGAGCTGTCTTCTTGTGTAGCCATGTGCATAGGATTTTTTTAAACAAGGCACGTCACAACAACGAGCATTCGTTCCCATTTACCAAGTGAAACACCTATTTTTGCAATGTTTTTCCTCTAAATACGGCATTTTCTTTTTTGACAATTAGGAGCGTGATCTCATTTTCTGACGAGCACCTACACGTACTAATTCTAAATGATTCCTTGGCTTGGACACGCCTAAACCATATAATTTTGCTTCAAGATTTTTTCTATTTGCCTCGCTAAAAACAAAGAGTACACAAGTGAAACCCATAAGGTTTATCTCATTATATTTGGTCTATGGAAACCCATTCAATCATGGCGTGCACATTAACACACTTTCTTAATTGCATACTTGCGGTCACGCTCATGTGACCGCAACGTCACGGCTTTCATTCTCCTTTCTTTCACTTCTGGGGCTTTCCCAGCAGTGTCCACAGTACGAACGCTCAGCAATTGAACCGGAGATCACATTCGAACTGCTACCATTTATACCAAGGTAAGAAGCCTCACCCCCTAGTTTTTGCTAAGCGGCACTAACTGCACTGTGTACCTCACAATGCTCGCATTTCAGAGCCTAATTATGTCTGGTATGCACGTGATTACTACTGACACCGCATTTGTATATTGTTTCAATTTAGGGTCTTCCTTACGAACAACTATTCTTAACTTCAATATTTTATAACCAGATCTACTCACACTAGTCAAGTGAAACTGGCCACTCAAGTGCTTTTTTTGTATATATCTAGAGATCGTTTTTTTCAGAAACAATAACCCCTACCACAGCCACCCATTTGTCTAAATATTTTTGTATAAAAAGTGTCACAAACAGGATATATGTAAAACTGGGAATCCACTTTTTCTTTTCAACTAGAGTAATTTTTCTTTTCTTTTTTTTTGATGCTCACTAGGCACCCTTGTAGAACAAAAACAAATACCATCAGTTCAACTGATTATCTTTCTTTGAACCACTTTCAATTCGATATATTATTTTTTTTAAAAACCCTGAAGATCCGCCACACACCAGACGGTGAAACACGTGTTGGGTATTTGAATTTGCATTTTTTTGAGACTAGGGTATTTGAATTTGCATTTTCTTGAGACCAATTGAATTCTGTGATGCAACAGTGTTTAACAACTATATTGTACTTGGATGGAACTAATGGATGAACTAAAACCAAACCTGTGAAGCAACAGTTCTTATATAGTAAACGAATTTGCACCATTTTTGCATAGTTAAAACCTGTGATGCAACAGTGTTTACTTTGTTTGCAATTCATAATTTAAACCATTTCCTGTTTGGAATAAAATCAAGGCTAAGACTATAGAACTAACATTTGGCTTTATTTCTGCAAAAGATTTTGAAACTATCCTTTGAAATACATACATTTTTTCTTGTTAAATGGAAACACAGTCTTTTTCTCTGCAGAGCGCGAAAAACCCTTTAAGGTCTAAATATTCAAATACGTTTATTCACTTCCCCTTACAGTCTAGGGGTAATAGACTTTAGTTTCGCTGACCTGCATCTATTTCATATGGACATATTGAGGAGCGCCAGAATCAGCCAAAGACTGTCCTTATTAGATGTATGTGCATAGGCTTGGTAGAGGGGGCGGGCTTAGTTGTCTCTGCTGTGGGGATTACTGTGACAATGAAGGAATCAAGAAGTAGGCTGGTCCATATAATGAAAGGCAGCCCTAGACAGGCCATGGATGTATTTTCAGGGCGCGTCAGAGTCTAGTGGGTGCTAGGTGAGATGAAAGAGCTGGTACAGGGTTCTTAGAGGAAGGAATGAGCAAGGATCATCGACTGCCGGTAGCAGAAGCTGGCAGGATAGTGTCTTGGCTAGGCAAGAAGGCTTTGGGGCAATTACTTTGCGGATTGCAAGTTGTAGGCTGGCATTACGGAAAGGACTGCAGGTATATGCCAGTGAACAAAGGCGCCTGTGGTGGTTAGTCAATGCACTTTTGGGTTCGCCTTGCTATCTCGCAATCTACCGCTAACAGAGTTGGGCAGTCCTGGTGACAAGTCGGATAAGCAATATAATTAGAATGACCGAATTAGCTAAAGGTGCGTGTGCACTGGAGGGACAACTAAGCAAAGTGGTCTAGGATATGCATGCAGTATACGCAATTGGCATGAATACAGTACAGATTAACAGTGGTACAATGAAATTTGTGCAGTTTAGAGGCATAGATGGACAATTTGAACAATACGCCAGGTCAGCAGTGTAAATAGACTAAACAAAGTGGTCTAGGATGAGCAAACCATGTAGGCAGTAAACAAGAATACAGTGCAGGTTAATAGGAGTACAAAGCAGTCTGAGGGCATATTTAGATAATCTGAGCGCATCAGCGGATATGCAGTGTGGCTGAACTGACAGAGTTAGCATGTGCACGGGTAGTGCAGCCGGGAATTATACCTGAACTAGGAAGAAACAACAAGATATGAGTATATAGAAGGTTGACTGGAAGACAGGACACCGAGTGTGCCCCTTCGGGGAGAGCGCTTTGAACAAAGAGGTAGGAGGAGATGTTAAATGGAATGTAGCGAAGAGTCAGGGGCGGTGGTGCCCAAGAAGAGTTGGTAGCTCACTTGCACTGATATTGGAGTCATGTGCAAATACAGGTGTAGTATAAGCAGAGTTAGTAGGAAGCTTACCAGTTAAAGCGGGCGGGGTTTGCAAGCACTTGTGGGGGGGTGGATACTCCAGGTCAAGTCAAGTGGGGTTGCAGGGTTCCTGGCCGAGGCGCACAGCGTCCCAGTCAGGCACCTTATCGTGCACCTTGTAGTGTGCCGGTTATGCACGAGCCAATCGGCTAGCAGGAGGCCGGAATGAGGCCGAAGGTCATCAAGGCAACGGCGGCCATCTTAAGTCAGTGAAAGACTTGTGTTAAAGTAAATGGGCAGAGAAAACAAATACTGCTCTGGCTGCTTAAATGCTGGTAACAGAGCAGCATAGCATATGGCCGCATCGTGTAGAACATGGCAGCAGAGTCAAATGCGAAAATGGCAATATCGGAAGGGAAGTAGTGTAGAGCGTTGCGGTCATTTCCTTCAGTGATTGGGCATATGAACAAAGGTTGCAATTAGCAGGCCCCCAGTTACGGGCTTATCTCTGACCATGTGGAGGGGTGGAGCTGCAGGACTGCAGCATACTGCAAGGAGGAGAGCTTCTGCTCCGAGGAACCTGGAACTGTGCACTGGCTCAGTCAGGCACCTTATCGTGCACCTTGTAGTGCGCCAGCTTCGCCCGTTGGAGAGCACTGATTGGCTATGGGCTGTTCACAAGCCAATCAGGTAACAGGAGGCTGGAATGAGGCCGAAGAGGGTCATCAAGGCAACGGTGGCCATCTTACGTTGGTGAAACACTTGTGGCAAAGTGAATGGGCAGAGCAAACAAATATTGCTCTGCATGCTTAAATGCTGGTAACAGAGCAGCATAGCATATGGCCAGGTTGTATAGAACATGGCAGCAGATTCAAAGGCGAAAATGGCAATATCGCAAGGGAAGAGTGATGCAGTTGGTCAAATGCAACCATCAGCTACTCGTATGGCATAACTGCTTTGCCTGATGCTTCTTGTGCCCACAACAAATCTGTTTGGGGCTACTACTATCCCCTATTTAACCACAATTCTTTCTCTTTCTGCGGGCTCGTCCTTGCAATTCTATTAGTTGGGCAATCGGTAGGGAATTGTAGGAATCTGGCAATTGCCCCCTGCTCTGCACTACCACTGGCTACTCCGTGACACTCGGCACCAGCAAATAGTGCACTGCTTGCTTAGACGCCGCATCCGCGGCAGCGTTGCCAAGTGAGACCTCATCTGTATCATTGGGCGGTGCATTTTACCACCACTGTCAAGGATGGTTGGGACAGAGCGTCAATTAACTTGTCTAGCAGTGCCGCATGTTGTACTGGGGACCCGTCGGCTCTCCTAAACCCCCTCATCTTCCACCGCGCCAGGCCTGCGTGCACCATGGTGGTGACTTAAGCCGAATCAGAATAGATGGTAACACAACACCCTTGAGATGCTAAAGTGCCTCAATGAGCGCTAGAGGTTCTACTGCTTGGACCAAATAGTGTGTAGGAAATCTCTCCTGCACCAATACCTCATACACTCAACTATCTAGCAGGCATACTCCTGCCGTCCCAGTATGCCTCAACCCTGAACAGTGGGTCAATAGTTGCTGACCTGTCAATGAAAATGACTCACCCTCCCCCCTTCAAGGGGGCTATCCCTTGCCTTTGGGATATCCTCCCCCACAATTGTCACACAATCATGTGCCACCAGATCTTCCTATGTACAATGCCATGTTAAAAAGGTGGCAGGATTCACAGTTTTACACCAATATGAATGTTAGGGTTGGACAAGATGATTTTATACACAGATACCCACTGCGTGGTCAGAGTTGAATTGGAGCACGCCAAAATGGTGAACACTGCGTGCTACACGCACACTGTCCCAGAGCACACCATAACAATTGTGGAGCTTTTCTTGGTCGCAAATGCAGCCACAGCAAGTGCCTGTTCGCACGGGAACTGGCCCTGCATTACAGAATCTAGAAGTTTGCTGTAGTAGGCCGATGGCTTGAGGCCCATTGTGCTTTGTTGTGTCGGAATCAATTGGCCATTTGAATGGTAAAAGAGATAGAACTCTTGTGTGTAATGAGGAGTGGCCAGCACTGGGGCTGTAGAGATCACTTCTTTCAGAGCGTTAAAATAGGTGAGCGTGTCCTCTGTCTATGCAATCTTATGGTAATTCTTCTGGGCCTCTTTGAAGCCCTGGACCAGGGGCCTGGTGTATGCTGCGTAATCTAGGATCCATGCCCTACAGTTAGTAAGACACCCCTAAACCTTTTTGCATTGGGCTGTGGACTACTGCACTGAAGCGGCGCAATCAGGTAGAATTCCCTTTGCATGTACAGGTATTAACTGGCCCAAATAGAGCACTTCTTGGAGCCACTATTGCAACTTTGCCTTATCCACCTTGTATGCCAGCAGCTGTAGGAGGGTGATGGATTAGCAAATATAAAAGGACTGTTGCTGAAACACATATTTCAGCTGTTTTTGATCCGACAGGTTTAAATCTAAGAAAGTAATTTATCTAGGTCATTTGATGCAACAAGTTTGTTTTCTGCTGGATTTTAAGTCAAGAAATAAAGAATAAACTAGCCTGGCTGGGTCTGCCAAAAGTTGAAAAACAGGTTCCCACCCCGGGGGAGGGTATTCCTCTCAGCAGATACTCCCTGGCACATGATAATTGTGGGGTAGGACAGACTTTTGTCTGCAGCCAGAGAATGAACAATGGCAGATCCTCCAGGACAGGAAATGGATGTGTGAAAAGGTAATAAACTTGGCTTGCTGAAGGAAATCCCAAAGGTGGGAGCCACTCCTGGAGCTCCCGAGACAGACAAAAGGCGGACCATTTGCTGTTAAAGAATATGTAATGAACATTTTTAGAGACTCATAACTTGCTATCAGAAATGGTGAAAAATATAAAAAGGGCAGAGTTGTTAATTTAATTTTGGACCTACATGTCAAAACGTGGAGGAACTGTGTATCATATTCTGAACAGGAATGGCTATATATTTGGTTTTATGGGAACTATATTTATGCTAGAATTGTTAAACTTTGCACACATAGTCCTATGGCAAACACAAATTTGTAGAAATTTGGGGAAAAGTTCGGAAAATGTTTTCATGGAGAAATGAACAAAATGCTGCAAAAGGCGAAACAAGATCTCACAGCTGCGGGATTTTGAGGAACAGATACTCCATAATATAGGTAATCCTTGTATGTGATTTTCATAGAGGTTACAAATGTGTAAATATGTATTTAGGACAAAATTCAATTTTTTACTAGTGGCTGGGGGAGGTTTCTAAGGATTGTAAAAACCAAACCATAAAACTTGACATCTGTCCTTGATCCAATCACTCGGATGCAAGGCGGAGAAGAGGCTCTGATCCAATCCCAGTTCACAGGGGAAAGCTTAGTTAAACCGGCCCATACACCATTTTTGTGATGTCGTTTGAAAGGATAAATAGAGGCAGCTGACAACACATAGGGACTCTCTCTTCCGATTCCAGTGAAGCACTCTGATCCAGCATTCAACATCCAGCTCTTAACATCCTTCTAGATCCAGATGCCAACGACCAGGCCAAGCAATAGCTGAACCATTTTCAGCACCATCTCAATCCTCAACTAATCCTTACAACCCAGTGCAGCGCTGTGGTGTGGGAAAGCATCCTGAAAGTAGCATCCTGAAACTATTTGGCTTGCTACCATAAATCTTGCCTGATGAACTTGCAATCCCACTGAATTGAAATATCCAGAAACAAGAAGGGCAGATCCTGTGCAGTTCCGGTGACCGACCTAGCTGATCCTGTCCTGTCCTTCTTTGATAAGACTCGATCCATTGACCAAAATCTTGACGGACCAAAAACCTTAAATCCCAGTGGATTGTGAGTATTAACAGGACGCTAGAGAACTATTGTCTACCTTGCATTATCTTGTCCCAACCCAATCTTTGAACTATCCTTACTTTCATAACCGGCAACAGTTTCAGAATCTTTAGTGCTATTTTATTTGCTAAGTGTTAATTTCATAGTCATTCGTATTTGTGTAACTCTGATCCAAGAATCCCACTTCTAGTGTTTGGACTGGTTCCACTGGGGAAGGTGATGGGGATCTGTTACTGAAGTCATGAATCAGTCTCAGAGCTTACTTTGTCCCAACTTGAGTCTGAACACTCTAGTCTTGAGTAGAAGCATACACCATATTTTCTGATTTTTAACTGAGGTTTTTGTCCAGATTCGTGTCTTTATTTTTGAAAAACACCTCTCACTGAAACCTCCATAACTCCCAGTTTTGAAGATAGAAACGAACATTTAAATTCCCCTATTAAAAAGATATTGTGATTTTAAATTCTAAACAAATAATGACCTTTGCAACTAGCCCGATTCCTGGTTCAGTGTAACCTGAGGGGTATTGTGAGAAGGGTGTGATATGAGTGGTATATAATTCAGAATATTGAATTTTTAGACAAAAATAAATAAGGGTATCATTTGTGCACTAGATGCTGGGTGAGACTTGGGTGTGTGCCCGATTGAATCCCTATACAGTATGCCCTCCTCTGCTTCTTTAGGCAGAGGTACTGTTTAACTCGGGGCAACACTGCACCTGGTTTCAGTGTTATTCTAAGCGGCGTCACTCAATGTTAAAACCCTACATTGTGGGCACTGGTTGTCCATAACCTTTCTGGTACTTGCTCTAGGTCACTTTCAGTAAATGAGGGCCGGGTGACCAGGGCCATCAAGGAGCACTGTACTTTTCAGTATTGTACAAATTGCCAACACAATTTCTCCATCATCCCTGTCCTCAAACAACTCTGCATATGTCACTTGCTTGAGGGGCAGAGTTGGGTCAATACACAGCACTGTCCGCCACTTGCACCCATGAGTATCTGTTCCAACCACAACAATCCTTTTGGCTGACACAACCAGGCCCTGCAAATCAAGGGATAGTATTGTGCCTGCCATAAACTCTGAAGTTACCACGAACCGGCAAATGAAATCTGATGGTACCCGCCAACACGCCTTGCCAATCTGGGGGACTGTATCAAGTAACACTGATATTCCATAGACAAACATGTCTGGGATGACACAGCCCACCACCTCTCCTCCTCAGGCCTGAATGATGACCACTGCCCTTAAAGAACACATTCCTGGGGTGGGGCATACCATCCCGCGGTCCATAAAGGAAATGGTCATATTCATGTTCAACAAGGGGGCGTGGCTAGCCGCCATGTAAGCAGGACTCTCTCCTTGTAGCTCCGTATGATGTGCCCTTGATTCTGCTGCCGAACTGCGGCTTTATCCCACCACTGCCGCTGCAATTCGCGACACCCGAAGCTAAGCACCCAGAGCACCTGCATGCCAAGTCTGGAGATGCTACGACCTTCGGGAGCAAAGATATCCGATCAGCACTGAACTACGCCGGCACCTGGAAAATGGCGCCCACCTAGCCGAGGACGTCGCACAGGAGACACGGCGCGCATGAACTGACTGCACCGTGGACTGGCGAAGCCTGCGACACCCGAGACGAAACTGCACACCCCCCGCGGCGACGGCCTGCACTCCGGAGTCCCCCCCGAGTCCCGCGGAGACTCTTGCGGGGCTCGACACAGAGTGACCAGCGACGGGCGAGGGGGAGCGGACGGCAACCAAGCCCCGAGCGGCCCGAGAAGAGACGGGTCGCCGGAGTCCCGGGGACCAGACCAACACCCGAGTGGAGGGCAGGCACCTGGGGGGAGGACTGTGCGCCCTCCGCGGCGGCGTCGTGTGCGCCGGCGCCCCCCCCCGAACCCCGGGGGGATTCTGGAGGACTCCGACGGAAACGGCCAGCGACGCGCTACGAGACCCCCTGGGAGTGAAAGGCCCCATCGAGCCCGCCCACAGAGGAGGACCCGGAGTCCGGAGCTGCTGGCGAGGGCTGGGGAGACCAGACGGCAATCCGGCTCCGAGCGGCCCGACACGAGTCACCGGAGCCCCCACGGACCAGACCAGCTCCACACCCGGGGGGAAGCGAGCGCGGAGAGGACCGCCCAACACACGCGGTAAGGAGGGGAAAAAAGGGGGATTCCAACCGCCACCACTGGCACCCCAAGAAGAATAAGTGGCCCCCCCCCTACATAGGCGCCCCAGCTCGCTACACCACATCAGCCGCAGAGACAATTGAGACCCGTGGGACGCCGGCCGGGAGCCTGCCCCGGGGTTGCCGCACTGGGGGGCCGGCCCTCGACCCGGCTGGTCGCTGACCTACGACTGCGGCCGCCGCCCGGGGCACGTACGCCAGGCCTGGAGGCGCGCCCCTCCTCCACTGGACCAAGAGGCACAGCACACATAGACTGAGGGAGTTACAGCCAAAACACTCCACTGGCCCCACAGTACACACCGGCCTGCCCGGCCCAGCAGATCAAAATGTCAGTAAGAGGCAACAAAAACAAACAGCGGCAGACAACCATGGAAACATATGCGGCCTGCGGCCCAGCCAACCAGGACACTGACACCACCAGTATAACATCTCCTCCGGAAAAGACCCTGGAGCCGGCAAACTCACAGCTACTGGAAGCCATTAAAGCCTTACAGAAGACGATGGAGACCAAAATTGACGCCGTGGCAATCGACCTAAACCTGCTACGACAGGATGTCCGCGCCATAGCTAATCGCACCGAAGCACTAGAGACCCAAGTCCGCGAAAACACGGAGGCGAAAACCCAATTGCTTAATGACATGGACGCCTTGGCGCAAAAGGTGCAAAATTTAGAAAACAGGGCAGAGGAGGCTGAAGGGCGGGCGCGCCGCAACAACGTTAGACTCCTCGGACTCCCTGAAGGTATTGAGGGGAATGACCCCACGAACTATATCGAAAACCTCTTATTGCAAGAAATCGGAGCCGGCAAGCTGTCGCGGGGCTTCGCCATTGAACGGGCGCACCGGTCCCTCACCAAACGACCACCCCCCGGGGCCCCGCCCAGGCCTGTAATAGCCAAAGTACTCAATTACAGAGACAGGGAGGCGATCCTCGCATTCTCGAGAGCGGGTGGCCGCATACAACGAGACTCAGCCAAAGTGGCCATATACCCGGACTACACATTCCAAGTCCAAATGGCGAGAGCCCAATTCATCAACACCAAGGCACGACTGAAAAATGCAGACCTACGCTATATGCTACTCTACCCGGCCAGGTTGAAAGTGCTACACAACAGCAAAATACTACTGTTCGACACAACAAGGGAAGCCTGCGAATGGATGGACAGGGAGCAAATCCCAGACATTGAACCCAGAGAGCACAAGCCGCGGAAGCAACGCCCCAGATGACACAGGCCACTCAACCCTGGAGCTCGTCCGACATGTGAATCAGGACGCATCGCAGCAGCATCGATACCCACAGGAGCGATATGGGAGTTTGTTAACTCCCCACAAGGCAACAACCGGAGAGCTCCTGCTGAAGGACCCCCAGAATTTTGGGTGCATTAACCCGCCCGTAGGGCGCCTGAAGACCTAGGTCAATGGTGCGGAAACGGGAGAGTCAGAACGAGGGGGACCTCGCTAGACGTGTTCTGTTAAAGGGAAGTTTAAGTTTGTTGGGAAGGGAATCCCAGTTTAGAGGACCCAGTTGGAAAGTAACGGAAGTTAAGTTAGTGGTTATTGTTCGCTTAGATGGGTGCCCCAATAGAGGTACCCAGTTACGGTTACAAGGGTTACAGACCAGGCCCAACCGCTGCAGGCCCGCCTCGGGGTTAGCTGAAGCCACCCGCAATCAAGGCATAGACCATGGCTGACAAAATTAGAATAATGTCCTGGAATGTCCGGGGTCTAAATAGTTATGTCAAGCAGCATCGCATCCTCTCCTTCATGAAGCGACACAAAACTAGTATCGCCCTCCTCCAAGAGACACACCTTAACGCACCCAAACTCGCCGCACTGGCCAAAGCCTGGAGGGGAACCTGTGTTGGCACCACGTTCTCCTCATACGCAAGAGGAGTCTTGATTTGGATTGCGCCATCCGTCCCCATTGTCCTAACGCACACCAAAACGGATAACGAAGGCAGAATGGCCCTGATACAAGGCACCATAGAAGGAAAAGACCTGTGCCTAATCTGCACTTACGCCCCCAATCATAACGCCACCGTCTTTTTCCATTCACTATATGCTCGCTTGAGCCCTTACAGGGAAGGCCTAATACTATGGGGAGGTGACCACAATTGCACCCTAGACCCGCGCATAGATAGAGCAGATAGCAAACACTCCCACCCCTCCCCCCCAGCCAAAGTACTCAACGCCCTAACACAGCAATTCGCCCTGAAAGATTTGTGGAGAACACAACACCCTGACGCCAGAGCTTACTCCTTTTACTCCCCACCGCACAACGTGCACACTAGAATCGACACCCTTTTTGTCAGCGAGGAACACCTGCCCCACTTTGAGCACACCCAATACTTAGCTAGGGTGCTTTCTGATCACTCACCGCTGATCACCACAGGGTCCCTGACAACCCCTAGACCCCCTACCCCAACATGGAGGCTCAGAAGTGAGGCGCTCCTCGACAAACCCTTTAATGAACAAATACGACAGGGTACAACGAACTACTGGCAAACTAACATCGATAGTGTCCAACATATAAGCACAGCGTGGGAGGCATACAAAGTGGTAATAAGGGGTGAAATGATAGCTGCCACAGGAGGAGCCCAAAAGCACATCACATCCCTACTTGAGCGCACCGAAACTGAGTTGAAGGACCTGGAATCTGCACCATCCCCTGACCCCTCCCACTTACATAAAGTGATCGAACTCAAACAGGCGTGTCTAAAACACTGGGAGACACTAGGGAAGCTAAGTCACGCGAAATACACCGAAAGAAACCACGCTCTAGGTGACAAACCCGGCAAACTACTAGCGTGGCTATATAAACGTGAGACCCCTAAAACACCCATCTGCCTACTCCGAGACGAGGAAGGCCTGAACATCCACACGCAAGCCGAGATTAATCTAGCGTTCCAAAAGTATTATCAGGCCCTATATTCCGACCCCACCCCCCCCACGGACACGGACATAGAGGACGCCCTCGACTGTATCAGGCTACCACACCTGGACGAGCATGTAACCGAGGCCCTAGACAACCCCATCACACCTGAAGAGGTCATGGCCACCATTAGATCAATACCCACGGGGAAAACACCAGGACCCGACGGGCTCCCCGGGGAGTTTTATAAGAACTACGAAGATATATTGGCCCCCTTGCTATCCCAGGTATACAATGAGACATACAAATTAGGCCACCTCCCCGACACCATGAACGAAGCGGTCATCATCCCCCTGCTGAAGCCTGGCAAAGATAGCCTGGACTGCGGTGCATACAGGCCCTTATCCATGCTCAATGTTGACTATAAGATACTAACGGCATTACTAGCAAAGAGACTACAGGCGGCCATCCCACATTTGATACACAGAGACCAAACCGGGTATGTGCATGGACGGTCCATCACTGAGAACTTACGGAAACTACACCACGTCATACACAGCACGGACAACAAGCCTGATAGGAGTGCAGTGGTGTCCCTTGACGCCACTAAAGCGTTTGACTCGGTCAGGTGGAAATGGCTCTATGCCACCATGACCAAGATGGGAATCGGGCCCACCTTCTTAAACTGGGTCAAGCTCACCTATGCACACCCCACCGCCAGAGTCCGAACCAACAACACCTTCTCAGATAAATGGTGCCTCTCCAGAGGAACCAGGCAAGGGTGCCCCCTATCCCCCTTACTCTACATTCTGGCCATTGAACCAGTGGCAGCATACCTTAGGCTCGAATACGGAGACGGGGGCATAACAATAAACGGAGTGTCCCACTTGGTGTCCATGCACGCGGACGATATGCTTCTCTACCTGAAAGACCCCGAGCACATATTACCATACATACTTGAGACCCTAGAAGGATTCTCTAGATGCACGGGGATCCTAATTAATCAGGATAAATCCTGCCTATACCCCTTGGCAGCCCTAAGCAATACCAGGGTAGAAAACCTCCCCCCATTGGCACTCCGGTGGGAACCCACCACATTCAAATACCTGGGCATCAACATCCACCGCGACCCCAAAACAGAGCACATGATAAACACAGAACGGGCTAAGGAGGGCCTAGCTAAATCAATCGACTTCTGGAGCAAGCTGCCCCTTTCGGTGGCCGGTAGAGCGGGGCTACTCAAAATGGTGGCACTACCGCGACTGCTGTACTACTTCACCAATGTCCCGTTCTACATCCCACCACAATTCTTTAAAGAACTTAACAAACTCTGTCGAAAATTCCTATGGCACGGGGGGCGATGCAGAGTAGCCCTAGAAACTACACAAAGACCGTACGACAAAGGAGGCCTCAAAATCCCCAACTTTGAGCTCTATTACCTGGCGGCCCAACTGAAACATGTAATACAATGGATGGCGGATGATGCCACCACAGACACCCACCTACTACAACCCAGAAACTCCCCGTGGCTGCTTAGAGACTTACTCTGGACTGAGCCGGAAAGGAGTCATCGAGACACATACCTAATTCACCTGGGCATCCGTACCTGGAAGAGGGCCTGCAGAATCGCCAATCTGGCAGACCCCTACTCCCCACAAATTCCAATAGTCGCAATGATGTCACACAGACCAGAAGACCAGAAAGTGATCCGGAACATATGGGAACCCCTGGGCATAGCCACCCTGGGAGACCTGGTAGACGACCGAGGCATTCTCAGTTTCACCGAACTGCAAGAGGCTACGGGAATGCCGCCCGGTCAATTCCTCCTACACGGGGCAGTAGCGAACAAACTCACAAAACGATGGCCAGAGATAGAGACCCTTGACACCGGACATGAACCCATCGAGAACCTGTTAAGCGCGGCGGAGGGAGGCCACGAAACCTCGAGGCTCTACGAAACCCTACTAAACTGTGCCACGCAACAAAGCCTCAAGAGTAGAGATAAGTGGGAACTCGAACTCGGCGAGAGATTCGAGGACAAAGAGTGGGATGCAGTGATGCGCTACCACAAGAAAGTTTCCCGGAACGCGCGGTTCCAGCTTATACAATTTTACATTATTCATAGGGCTTACCTCACCCCACGAGTCATCTCCAGATTCAACGACACAAGCGCCGCAACTTGCCCCAAATGCCAGGATCCCTCTGCGGGAATGACCCACATGTTCTGGGGATGCCCGGCAATCCAAACATTCTGGTCACAGATCCAAACCAGGGCAGCAAATGCGGATATAACGCTGGACGTGCAATCCCCCAAAGCCTGCATCCTGGGCCGATACCCCAGGAACAAAAAAAACAGGGCACTGAACAGACTCAAAGACCTCATGTACATTTTAGCAAAAAGAAGAATTGCTATGGCCTGGAAAAGCCCCAGGGCACCCGGGGTGGCGTTGTGGTGGGAGGACCTACACAGATGGACCACAGCTGAGACAGGAGCATGGGAACTGGCGCAAAGACACCAGAAAATCGACACCTCAGACGATCTACTGCAGTGGGTGGCTCTTACGGTATCCCTGTTCCACCCCAAGGAGGACAGCTCCACTGAAGGAGATATAGACAGCGCAAACTGACCTGGAGGCGCAAGACTGCAGCGTGGGGTTATGGGCTTGGTCAGGGGGGAGGGGGGAAGGAAATGAATCAATCCTCCATGGGTTAAGAGGATACTATGTTTGTATGTTCTTATTGTTAAGAAAATAATAAAAGAAATTTAAAAAAAAAAATTCATGTTCAACAAATCCTTGTCCTAACAGATTTATGGGGAGGCTTCAGAGTATAGTAAGGGTGTATGCACCACTTTCACTCCTATTTTGATATTTACCTCTACTGTGTAGGGAACCGTGGTGACAGCCCCAGAGAATCCTTGTGTGTTGAGCGTTTCATCTGAGAGCAGGAAGTTTCCCTCACTGATGCACGATTTAGTGACACCTGTGTCGACCAGGAAGATGAATTGCTGGTTACCTTATCTCAGCACCCACCAAGGGTTCCTTGTCAGGGTGGCTAGGCATGGACCGGACTGGGCATGCAAGAGCTTTCTGTGGGCTGTCCTAATCAGGATACGTATTAGTACCCAGGAACGTTAAGAATTCCTCCCATGACACTGCCCCCTCGGTAGGGCGCTACTGTTCCATTCGGCACTGCATTAGGCATGGGCATCTGCCCTCCGTATAAGGCATTCTGCTGGGCTGCTTGCAGCTGCATACAAGGTGGTGCTTGTTCCTGCATGTGGGGGGGGTGGTTTAGGGGTAACAGTGTAGGCCTGATGTATCACAATGTATGGAGTTGAAGCTGGGTGGGTGCAGTAGTGTTGGAGAAGGTTAACTGTATGCGATATATCCCACACCCTGCCTGTGTCTGCATTCTCTTGTAAAATGTCCCCATTTCCCACAACTTCAGCACGGAGACGGTTCCATACCACCTCTAGGTCCTATCCCACTGAACCCCCCTAGCCGCTTCTGTTCCCTTGGTGCCATACTCCTCCTCCCAGCTGCGGACCTCCTTGATGCCACTCAGGATACTGATGCAGGAGTCTGCCACCCCACTGCCCCTGTCCTCCACCTGGCCAAAACGCTGCTATCCTTACATCTGTGTGAGCTGTAGCCTGCTCCGCTAAATTTGTCTCCGTGTTTGCTGTCATCGCCCCTTCCACTGATGTTTTAGCTAACTTTTTCTGTACTAGTTTTGCTTCCTCTACCTGCAACCTCTGACACGTTTCCATTTCTTGTTCTTTAATTCTTTTGCAATAGTGCATTATTATAGCCTGAATCTCAGCCCACCCCTTCACCTCTACGCACACTATCTTGTCTACTGAACTTCCTTGGGCAATTGCCTTTAATAATGAAACAGAAAAAAGAGGAACTGATCAGTTCCACTGGTCACCCGTCTCTGCTCGCCACATCTTCTGCACTTTTAAAACGCATTGAGCAGCATCCTCATAATCCCCCATTTTATTCTGCATTATGGACTGTTAGTCAGGGGTGTTTGGGTACACCCGTCGCACACTCCTGCCTTGACATTATTAAAAGGTGTCCTGTCATGTGCATCGTCGTCTAGTTTTACTCCAAGGTATCCTGCCTTGACCCACACGTACCATGCATGGTCTCCACAATCATCGCAACAAGTAGGCTTTTCATGTCTCCTACCGCTAAAGGAATCCCTGCTGTGTTTCTCAAAGGCGTATATCCACTTCCCAGATCCAGCAGTAAGGGCCGGGAGCGTCTGGATGAAATCATTTTTATCCATTTGCTCCCATGGCACATAATTCGCCCTCCCAGGTCCCTTGTGTATTAACAGCATTTGTTTGCCTAATCCTTGCCCTCTATCCCCTTCCCTTTTTCCTTGCCACTGCTACCCGCCTAAACCTGCTCCTCAATCGCGCAACCTACAAACTCTGTACCCTTGGCATAATTTCAGGAGCCCCTTGCGTCTCACCTTCCTCATCTCCAAACTCTTCCACACTGTCCCAGTATCCTTGTCCCTCTTGTTGCCCCCCTCCCTGTCCAGCCTTACTGTCCCATAACCTGCACTATCGGCTCCGCTGTCTTTACTCCAGTGCTTTGACACGCACATCCTTAATGGCAGTGCTGTCCAATCTGAACAAAATGCCCCCGGTCCCTCACTCGTCCAAACCACACCCTTGTTTGTTCTCCCCTTCTTTTATTGCCCTCAACCGGGTCAACTCTGTTTGCATTGCCTCTAACTCCTTCTGTGACTTGGTCTCCCGCTGTGTAGTGGTATTTGTGTTTGGTCAATATGGGGGTGGAGAGGAAGCAGGCAGCGGCACATATATTGGATTGGCATATCCTGGGGCTGGGTGGGCGGTGAGGGGATAGAGCACCCTCTCTAGGCACAGCCCGTGGCGCTTCCTCTGGCGTCGTTGTCATTACTACATTGGGGGGGGCACTACCTTCGCACTGGGGCATAGACCTGGCGGTATCCACTACATCCCCACCATTTTCACAGATCCAAGACCTCCTTTCGCTTCTGCAGTTATTTGCCCTTATACTTAGCGGTTAGAAATGTGCTGTAATATCTTTCTATTAGAACCGTGCTCTGGCCAGGGGCGGGGCATTCCGCCTTGGGTCTCTACCAACAACTGCTTGTGGTACTTCTCTATTTTATCCTTGAACAATGACAACGCACTATAGATATACTCCAGCAGTCATTTCCCCCATACGAACAATGGTATTTCAACAAAAAATGTGTAGTCGTACAAAGTATTATTGTAACCGTCTCTACCAGTCCTCCATTCCCTCCTCCTGGTAGCCCTCTATTCACGCCCTCTTTTCCCCTCTTTCACTCACTCCCACCCTTTGCACACCACATACTCACACTATTTCCACTGGCCCTCCCTTGACCTCCACCAAGTTCACAATAACAATTCAATAAACTAAAAACAATGAACTAAAATAATAAGCTAAAACAACAATCACTACATTTCATCTTTCCCCCGCCCAGAATATATTGGGCACAGGATATGGAGCTCTTACCATTGTATCCTCCTTATCAATAAAAGAAATGGTGCTACTTTCACCCCCTTACTCAGAGAGGATTCCACACTCTTGTTTTCCTGATTATAATCTCGTTAATAATAATAGTAAATATGAAACCCACCATGTGGCCTTTTCACACTCTGCCGTCACTCGCGGGCGCGCACACACACACACCTCACTTCCCCACTCACTTCTACCCCTTTGGTTGTTTCTGCCAAGAGGTGCACTTACATTTGCGTGTTCAACCGAACTCCTCCGTCACGGGGTCACCAACAGCCTGCACTCTACTAGGAGCTGCACCCTGCTTCAAAGAGCATACAGGAATTATGTAAAAACGGCCCATGTACCCCGCTGTGGGTTGCGTGCTTTGGACTGGTCACTGTAGGAGGGCATGGCCACTCCAGAGATGCGGTGGATCACGCCAGTGTCAACAAAAATGTAGAGGAGCCCCTCAACGCTCATACCAGAAAAATACAACCCACTAGGGAAAAAGGCCCAGCACACCTCTTGCAAGGAAAACAGTTTTATTTCCACAAAAATAGAAATGCACCAGCAAAGAACTCTGCTGCCACGAAATGTTCTAGCAAAATCAGCACAAACACTTTATGAGGGCAGACAGCATCATCAGTGACATAACTTGCATACATGCAAGATTTGCGTGGATTGTTGGTAGAAACCAGATATACATAGGCTACCTGCTCCATAAGGGATGCAAGGCCATTGGTCCCAGCCCCTCCTGTCATCTTCTTCCACATGGGTTCCTTCTTTCGCGTCATCGGGCGTGAAGTTACCACTGATTGGCAATTATTTGAAGAAAAACAATACAGGCTATATCCCTAACCTGATGTGCACCTGGTACTGCAGACATGGGCTAAGAGGACACTTCAAGTCCATTGCTTCTAAAAAATTCTAGCTCGATTCCAGACACGTTGGGAACCAACCAAAGTTCCCCACCCTTTTTTTTAGCTATGTTGTATTACCCCTCCCAGCACAAATCGCACGACCTATGGTGAGGGCGGCTAATCCCCGTTTTCAGATCTTTTATGATCGATTTGGGTTTTAACACTTTCATGAGTTATGGTCTGGGACTGACCGGTATCTTGGAATGCTGGGGGTCTTTGGGCTTTTCAGGTGCTATTACTTTGAGCTGGTACAGGATGGGTCGGAGGCTTGTGCCATCCTTCTCGTGGGATCACTTTTCTCAGTGAGCCGTAAGTCCCCTTGCAGGGCGCATTCCTTCTGCAATACGAAATGTTAGCAACATGAGACAATTAAGGGTCTATGAATCCCTGCAGCTCTGGCCCTTCCTCACTGGTGCCCAACTACAATCTATTACCACCTGCATGCACTTTATGTGCGTGGGACTCGGGCCTGCGGCCTTGGCTTCAGCTCAAAACCAGGCCTCGATTCCAATATGGCTGCTACTATCCAAGATGGCTTTTGCTTCCTTATGAATAACAGGGGCAGGACGTGCAGCCCCCTTCCCATATTATGACCTGTAGCGACACCCCCTGTAACCTCCCCTAGCCCCTACTGTAAATTCACTGGCCTCCGTTTCATCCGAAAGCGCTGGGGGGCTTGGGAAGATTGTTGCTCCTTACCAAGAAGGGTGAGCTAAAATAATCTTTTGGTCTCAGGCATCACCCAGTAAGCAGGAGACACGTATGGGGAACACAGTGACAGTACAGAACACCTTGTGAATACAACTTGTGCATGAGATGTAAAGTAAATCTTTTTATTCATTATTTGTGAACCATTATGCTTTAAATGTCTTCGATGTGTTGTAATGACCGTTTAAACACATTACCAAACAGAGTTAATGTCACAACAGAGGCAAACGTGCATGGGACCAGATGGCATGAAGAATCGGTTGGTAAAGCTAATCAGCTCTTCTATGCTATATGCAGGCAGTACAAAGCTCCCAGCAATATTGATCCTTGAATCCTGTATAATGTCCTCACTCAGACTGGGAACTATGCTGAGAAGCAGTCGACTATTCAGATTTAATAATTTTAATCATGTGCACAAACATGCATACACAGCCCCAGCAGTGTATAGAAGCTACAAAATGAACTGCCAAGTACCTGTCTCATATATTTTAAAACTGAAAACAGATGATTTCGACTTGCAAATAGCTACTTGCTGGTCTTAAATTTTAGCCCTGTTCAGTGCATGGCAAACAGTAGCCATGTTCCCACAGTGTAGCTTGGGTTAACAGCCCACATAGCCCTGGTTTTGGCACACAGAGGAAAAGGGAACATATTGACATTTTGAGCAGGATTGTTGGGAAGTAACTCACAAAGGTTTGTCTTACCTTCAAGGCGCTATAAACGATGGCTGGTGGCCTAGAAGATCGCGTGGAGGTGTCCTTCACATTCTGTTTCACTGCCTCCTGCAGATTTGTGAAATCAGTAGGTGGCACGACTGTCTGCGTGCCAACATAGCGCATGGAGCTGAACGCATCAGCAGTCAAATTCAGCTCATGGAACCTCTTCTGAAGCTGAATCTCTGCCATCCCTGGAGTTTTGCTGCCTAAGAAACCATTAACAGTATTTATTCATCTTTATTATGTTTTCAAAACAGAAAACACGTGCACAAAATTGTTGTCTGGCTGTTCATTCCCTAGGCTCCAAGCTTTGATGCTTAACCCCAAATACAAAATGGCATAATACACAGTTTGAAAAGTAGTCCAGTGTGAATCGTCTCAATTTTCTGTACCCCATCAAACAATAATCAAATGCCATACGGGTAGGTATAACTGGACAAATTCCTTTGTCTCAAAATAAGCAACACCCTGCAGATCTGTTTACAGTGACCATGAACCCTAAACAAAGTTTATATAGAAAGCTCCAGCCAACTCGACTGCCCCACCTCAGGGCCACTTATTTGGATGGATGTGAAGTGTGTGGCGGCCCAGAGAGCCTTTGCTGTGGGAGCACAGGATCAGCTTGGCGATTCATTCCCGGAAGAGCCTGCAAAAGCTACGTAGGAATGGGCAAATACATGATGGTGGTCATTAAAATGGAGGTGAGCATTCGGATGTTAAGAACCCCCAAACCGGATTGTTATCACGGTCCCAGTGTAACCAGCCTGTTTGGGGATTCCCAAGAATCCTGTAAAAACTGCAGAAGGCAGAATGTCTTTTGCATTTCAAGTACAAAGAAATGAATCGGTGGCACGTAGTCGCACAGATGGGTCTGTCCAATATCTTTAGCATGCCTTTTAATTTAGTGGTAGATGGCTGCAAGTGACTTGTCTGTTGCATGTCCCCAAGTGTATGTATTTTGGATGATTAAAAAGGGGAGCAGAGCAAGCTGCATGCCTTGTGAAAATGACTACAAGCAAGCAACCACGTTTCGACTGTCTATAAGCCTTGAAAGCACCATGATTAAGACTCCCCATACTTTGCATGCCCTTGCTTATATTCTTCTATTCAGGCTGGTGAAAATAAATGAACAATCATACTCTTTCTGCCCAACAGATTAATATAACAATATTTATATTGTTGTGTTGATTTTCCTTTCGAAGTCATGCCTAAAGATATTTTAGATCTTCAAACACTAACAAATATTTATTCTAAGTGCCTAAATTGCAGACAGGCCTCCAATCCAAAATCACCACTTAACCAAAGTGTGTGATCCTGTGCAAAACATTTAATCTCCCTGCCCCATAGTTGTCAAAAATGAGGGTCCATAGAAGTGGTTCAGTTTGCACTGCACGCTATTTAAACAAGTCACTCATGATTTACTAGACTATAGGCTATATGAGAAACCAGAAGGTGTTTCACCCACTAGTCCCCAGGGATCTGTCACCCAGGTGGCCAGGACACACCATCGCTTTTGGATCCAGTTCCTGGGGATGGACCAGTGGGGGAGGATCACCTGGGCGAGGGGTCCTAGGGCAAAGGAGGTGGGACACCGGATGGCGAGACACAGTTTCCACTTACCTGTAACACCTCTACTGCATCCTACTAAGTAGGATACTTGGGAACTCAACCCGCCCCCCCGCCCCCTCCTTTTCCAACATGAACACTTTCTGACGGACAGCTTACTGTGAGGGAAAATGGACAAACACCCGAGCCGTATACCTGACCTGTCCCAATACAATGATCAGGCAGGATCAGGCAATTACTGATCATTACACACACCTGACTTCCATCACACTTCCCCACACGGAAAAAAAGGAGGAGCACAAAAGCACACTCTGGGCAAGGCAAAGCACACAAGGAAGCAGCAGTTCCAAGATGGCAGTTTAATACAAGGTGAAAAATGGCAAAACCGAAGGATTGCAAGGAGGGAAGTACCCTTGACCTTATCAACAAAAGACTGTTGCTTTCATGAACCTTCGAGAATAGGAAGCTTAAAACCAGGAATCAAGGCTGAAGAATCCTGCATTGTGTGTCGGAGGTACCCAGGGCTCTCCCGTATCGATAGTCAAGGCGGGGAGAATAATTTGCCTCTGTGGTACTGTCCTTGGCTCCTACAGCCAAGCAGGGCCAGTGAAGTCAGCACAGCCGATGAGTTGGGGAGAATGATACCACCGATATATAAGTAGCGTATGTGGCAAGTGACACAAACATAATTAAAGAGCAGGTGAATGATTGAACGTTGAAGCTTGAGTGTACCGCCTTATCCCGTGCAGAAAACGTGTAGAAGGGAGGTCAATGGCCTGAACATCCTGACATATAATTTTGTGAACACTTCTTTCTTTTTCATAACATTGTTTCCCACACTGTTTGTATTTAGCAGTAAGGATTGGCAATAGGTTTATTAGTATAAGCCCTTTTATTCTGACAAGACACCACTAGGAGGACTGCATTATTATTTGATGGTCGTAGCTTGCTCCCATCTGTAGATTTAGGATTAGATAGGCGTTTTTCTTAACCCTTTTTAAGTTCAATAAACACCCTTGAACTGTGGTCACTTGTGTCCGTTTTACTATTGATACCATGCCTTACCTACATGGAGGATTGATGAAAATCTATTATGGATTGAGGATTGTTAAGATGCTTTCTCCATTGCAACATTCACCTGAGCAACATTTGTAGTTTCTCAATGTGTAGGACCTCCTCAGCACCTTGGTGACTAATTGCTTTTGCTTACAAGAGTTTATCATCTGTTTGTATTTACTTAATCAAACTTGCGGTCTTTTATGGTGAAAACACTTTCATTTGAGCGCAAAGTGATTAAAAAGAAAAGGTACTGAAGCAGCAATAAAAGCCTTAAGGGGCAGTAAAATCGAGGCAAGATTTTGTTTTAGACAGGGAACATACACGAGATAATGAAAATATGTTCTGCAACAGTGTTGCCTAGCTTGCTGTGTGCTTCTGGTTCCTTTAATGACGAGTAAATAAAACATCATTTGCTTAGGTTGCAAAGGTTTGATAATGCTGGGGCACAGTCGCAGTGCAGGATTTGAGGTGTGGAGTTATGTAAACTATACTCTCTAGAAACGGCCCTACCTGTGGCCAATACAGAGACCCGTTAAAAAGACCAAAACCCAATGATAATCAATGAATGGGTATCACAGCAGCAGTAGCAGCAACCACCTCCATTTTCCTTATTTAGTTATTGGAGATATTTTAAAAAGGTACCTGGCAAGCGAAAATACGTTTTGTAGAACCTGTCAGTTAACTATCATAAAACTGTCCTGCCTCTCTGGGCATTACATACCTCCCTTTAGGCCCACTCTATGCTCCATCATTCCTCTTCCTGCTCTAGATGATTGACTTTTATTGTAGCCCAGATTGTAAAGCACCTGACCACAGCAAAGGCATACTGGTGCCATTTCAGATATCAATTGCATCCTACAGGAAGGTCTCGCTACTATCAAACAGGAGCAGTATACTTCTGAACCTTCAGTGGCCACCTATTCTTCTGAAGAATTCTGGAAGGGACTTCCAGGTTACTGCTGCCTGGTTGAACATGGTGCTACCTCACAACTCCTACTCTCTTAATAGGGGTGCAGAGGGAACGAGCAGGAGGCCTGAACTGGATGAGCCCAGCTATCTGTCGGGGGCATGGAGAATAGCTTTACCCATGATTAAATTGGAGCCTGTCCCTGAAGTAGCTCGGTGCACTATGAGGCAGTTTCATAAAGAAGTCTTCCAGCCAGTGGGAGCAAATGTAGTTCCAAAAGGCTGGCGAAACATGAACACTTTTTTATACCAGTCAAGAAGATGACAGACAGACATGTTCTTAACCAGAAAAAACCTATAAATCTATGAACCCAAGGTAGACCTTTGTTGTAATAATACAGCGTGGATGACGAGCATTAACCAGAGCAACAGGGTACCTGAAGAGAAACCAGGTCACAGAGTGTCCTTAATAGCATCACTCAAAGGGTATTGACCTCTCACTGGTGATGAGCAGGATGCCAATGAGGGAGCACAAAGTTGCTGCTCTGTAGCACACTGTGCTTACCACAAAACAGGATTTCAGTCTTGGTAGGCATGAACTTCACCTGGTTCCTGTGCAGCCAGGTGCCAACGTCAAATATTCTTTTAAACAAATAGGAACTTTTTAAATCGCAGTCCAACCTCAATCAAATCTGGGTATCATTCACATGGGTAGAAAACTGCACCCTGCGATTTTGTGGCAAAATGGCTAGAGATGCCCCCATCAGGGAGCCTTTAAGGAATACATTCCTAATTTGCTATACTGGTGACTTGGTGCCACAATTAGTCAGGAAACAGCAAGCGAATGAACAGCTTTATCTCTCCGATCACTAGCCGATGTAATCTTGCCCACCCACGGACATTCACTTTATAATTGTTGGACTGTTGCATTTCCTATAAAAGTTGATAGATGCTTACCCTGCTTTCAATTCAGCAGCAATGTAACAAACTTTTTTTTACTAATATCACCAGTACCGGGCTCAATTTAGGAACCAATGGGCTTGACTTTTGGTGCAGCAGCACCACCAAGTCTTTTACTTAATCTTTTTATTATCAGAGGCCAGTGTCTAAGCGCAAAACCGGGATTCAAATCTATGTTGCTCTGCGTTGTCTTGCTTCCAAGACAAAACGCGATGCCCTAGAGCTTTCCTACCTTTTTGCTGGAAGAACAAGGTGCATGTCGCCCCTGTGCTGAGCACAAATGTGACTAAGCAACTTCCAAAATAGTCCCCCAGTGGGACAACCAAAATGATTTCAATAAAAGTGCAGTGTATTGCATCTAAATATGTTCTACTCTTCTTTGTTTTTTTAAATTTAACAAAAAACTTAAATCTGTTTGCTGTAAGGATGCAGAAGGACTGACACAAAGGTGGCATGTTTGGGCCTAGAGACGTATTAGGCCAAAAAGCAAGAAAAAAAAACATCTTTCCTTATTCCTAAGAGCGGTTTACATGCATCAATTGAAAATCTAAGGTGACTGTCAGGAGGTCTGTTAAATAAAAGTGTTCACCGTCCTGTGTCAAGAAAGCCTTACTTCTGTCCCTTATACCATAAAGTAAAGAATAAAGCAGTACTTCTACTGGGTAATGGTCAAAGTTCCACACAATGTTTTCTTGATGGGGCAGAAGAATGCCTTCCTTCTCCTGGCGTTCAGTCTCAAATTAGCCCAGGGAATGTCTCCTTTCCCCAGGGCCTGTTGGATCTTCCTACCGGTCCCCGTTAACAAGAGAATGACTCCCTTCTCCTTGTAATCATAAAACCGCCTCTTACAACCAGGGGAATGGCTCCCTTTCCCTGGTCTTCTCTACGCTAGGTTTCACATCTATAACACCCAACTCTGAGTGTTTGCAGGATCCACGACCCTGGCTTCTCCTCTTTGATTGGGGCAACTTGGCTCCCTTCATTGCCAAGAACTGCAACAAGGAAGATGATTCTTATTACTCTCTTGGTTTGGGTCTCAGACCTGGGTTTCTCTTCTTTGGTTTGGCCCACTTAGTTCACTTACCCGCCAAGTACTGCCACGAGAAAGATGACTCTTATCGCTCTTAGTTTGGGTCCCCGACCCTGGCTTCTCTCTTAGTGGGTTTATCACCTGCCACTGTTGTGAAGGACTCTCCCTCTCAAGTTCTCTTTAGGGTATATAGAGTGGTGATCAACAGGCTTAGTTTCACTCTTGAAATTAGGAGGAGGTGTTTTGTAGGTTTTCTGCCCCTGCTGTACCACCCAAGCATTATGGTTGCGAAGGGGCCTAGTGACAACTGCATGCGCCCGCTGGGAATGCCGCCCCACATCTACCCTGAGTCTCTCATGCCACCCTTTATCTTGTTGAGGACTTTGGTACATCGCCAGGTCTTCCTGCGATGGCTGGCTTTCTGTTCAGCTTCTCAAGCGTTTTGCTTTCCCTCTGGCTGTGCAACAGCATTCTCGGCTGCCTTTTGCTTTCATTCCTCCTCCTCCTCCTCCTCTCGATGCTGCAGGGCACCCGTCTGCTCCTGCAGACCTCCTGATGAAACGCAGCAGACTGCCAGAGTCCTTAGAGTTTTCCCTCTCCGGATCAGCAACACAGGTTTATATCTCCTGCGTTCAGTGAGCAGCACACCTGCCATCCTCTGCGGTTGCCCAAAACAGTGCTTAGTCCACTGTCGATTTTTATACAATGTGGCCAGCAGTGTCTGGGCCCACGTGTTAGACCAGAAAAGCAACCCTATAGTCGAATGATACGTATAATATTTTGGCCAGAAGCCAATCGCATCATGTGACAAACATTGCAACCCTAGAATCGTCAATGTAACCAAATGGCTGCCATTTGCTTTTTTTCTTTTCTGTCAAAACGCTTTGCAAATGCATTCTATGTTTTAAACTTGCACACCGTGCGAGGCCACGGCTTGAATGCTGAAATACTAAGACAGGAATGTCAAACTGTGCAGAAATACATTGTTTTTCTCTCTCACTAAGTCCTTGAAGTCGAGCAGAAGCCGCATCTAATCAGTAGTCCAGGTGCTGGTTTGTCTTGCAAGCACTGTTGTAAAAGGCAGTTAAACATGAATTATATTCTCCTAGCAGTGCTCCTTCACGGAGAGTGGTATTTTCTGCTTCAGAACTATCTGACCCTTAGCTCATGAGCCGAAACACACAGATAACGTCCTAAGGAATGTTTCCCTGCTAAGAACACGATATCCTTGCCGAGCCAGAGCTCCATGTTCCTCATAACAGAAAGCTGTCTCTGCTGCCTTTGCAAAAATAACTATGTTTAGGCTGAATGAAGACTTGTCGTAACGTGTCATAATTGTCAATCACTGAACCGTAGCCTGTATGACATGTATGAGGGAGGGTTGAATTGCTTTAGCAAAGGATATGTATATATATTACTGCTTGAGCGCTGTTCGCTCTCTCTCGCATTTCACAGTGTTTGGGAACACACGTCGTGAGGCGGTGAGACCCAGTCGACCGACTGAGAATACTTTGCAATAAACCAGACTTGTTTGCAAAACGAACCTCGCGTCTGACGTGTCATTTTAGTATATGGTTATTGTGCCTTAGTTTCCATATGCAGTCTTTATGGCCTAGCAAATATGGCGCCTGAACAGGGACCCTCCCACTAATGCTCCATCGTATACGTTGAAGGAAGGCAAAAACGAGTCGAGGACAAAGCCGTCGAACCGGGATCGGAAGGTATTCGGGGTGCCCCTGTAGAAGTGATAAGACTCCTCCACAGATCTGTACACAGCCGATCCCTGATCGGTGAGCAGCGCCCAGAGAGCATCAAGGCGAGGGTCCTGGAACGAGGCAGATTGAGCCAGACATGCAGTCCCAACGATTCTTGGTTGCGTCTGTATACGGGCGAATTGTGTCCTGAGTGACGAATTTGTTGATCAGGTGAGTCGTGCCGCGATTCTTAAACGTCCTGATATTGGTAGAGAGTTGCACTTGCAAGTTCAAACGCCCAGGGTAAGAGAAGGGTAAGAATTAACCAGGCCTGGGAAATTGTCTTCCTGTTTAGTGAGTTTTTTTCACTGCAGTAGACAATCTTTGGAAACTGGCCAGGTCGTGCCACCCGAACAGTCGCTGGCACATTGAAATGTATATCAAGTATGGTATTGGGGCAATAGTGTTTATTGCGATTTGGCATAGGCAGATCAGACGTGTATCAGACTGTTACGCTCACTTGGCTCCCACAGAGGCGTTGATCGGAACTGGACAGCTTCGGTCTCCACCAATGTGACGCGTAGGGCCAAGATGACGGACTGGATTGGCCCACCTAACTTCGTTTGCTTGGCCCGTAGGAATATTCTTCTGCAAATGGAGAAAGGGAATTAACCACCCGTGGAGTTGTGCGTAAATCCCCCCCATCCCCGCTGTTCTCCCCACAGATCACCTTTGATGTCCCCTCTTATAGTCTCACCTGATGGTTTGAAAAGATGAGCTCTCCATCCTGCATTGAGGGCAGGGGCGCGTTGATAACCAGTTGCTTCACTGGCTCGAAGGAATTGGTGAGTTCCAGAACAATATTGACTCCGAGATTCCCGGCAAGACGCCGTAAGTATAAAGTTCATAAGAGTTCAAATGCCTGACTTTCACCCTTGTCTGATTCCTTGCAGATTGCAGCTTGACCCTAGTGAAGAGTTCCTCGTGGCAACCGGTAGTATTCTGATAAGGATTTGTATTTTCCAACACAGTTCGATAAAATAATGTCAATATGTAACCTGTTGCTTTCTCCCTTATTCAAGCGCTGAGAGAAAGTATGAAGTCTCGGGGAATAATACCTCTGGCAGTAAAATCAGGTAAGTTTATTGTGGTGAGGAGGGTTCCCCTTGTTAGTCCGTTTGTTTCACCTTGCTGTCCTTTCGTTTCCCCTTAAGGGCCGGGGTTCGGCGAAGATGCAGTGGAAGCTGCGCCGACCCATCAAGAGGAATAGTACCCCCGGTGGTAAAATCAGGTAAGTCTATGGTGTGTAAATAATATTCCTCTGTGTATTCCCTTGGCTCACCTTGCTGTTCTTGTCTTCTCCTTAGGTGCCGGAGTGCGGCGGGAACATGCAGGAGGATGCAGTGGAATGTGAAGATGCTGCGAAGGCCGGTGAGTTCAGCGCAGCGCTGCAGCAGGGGAGGCGACACGCATAAAATAACTTCTTTCTTCAAGCTCGAAGGCGCGATGGATCGGGAATTCAGGTAAGGATCAAAGGTATTGCTCTTGTTGTAACCTTTTCTCCTTCTTTCTCCCCTTTTCTAGGAGCTCCAAACTCGAGGTGGGCGTGGCAGAAGGCTGGATGCAGACTTGCAGGCACGGTGAGCGTTACCCAGCTGGATGCAGAATAACGCGAAGCGTGTGCTGCTCTTCGGGCGTGGTTTAAATAGCCTCCAAAGTAGTCCCCGGTAAGTATTCCTCCCCAGCCCCACCCGAGTAAAAAAAAATAGTCCCTAAGTAAAGTAGTCCATTCCAAGCCTCTTTTGGCTTGGAGCTCTTGCAGCATGGTCTGCATCAGGTAAGTTTTAATCTATGAGCCTGGTGCCTACGGCGCCAGGACTGACTCTCCATATGAGCCTGGTGCCTACAGCGCCAGGACTGACTCACCATATGAGCCTGGTGCCATAGGCGCCAGGACTGGACCCAAATAGCCCCTAGCAGGGGTTGTTGGGCTTGCTTAGGATAACTTGATGCCTGCTTCCGGGGTTGCTGGACTTGGTCTGGGTCCCCGGGGGTGGGCATCATGACACAGACCTTCAGTGGCCTAATCATGGGAGCTTTGAATTAGCACGTATAGAACACCTAGAATCAGTATTGCTATGCAAAAAGGCCCCACCTGCAGCGTTCGACGTTGTAAGAGACTGGAGGAAAGAAGCTAATCTCCGTTTGAGAAGTAGGGAGTAACACACGCAGAAATAAAACGAAATGTAGAGAACGCGCTACAGCACGATCAGCATCAGCAGACAGAAGCCATTAGAAACATGGACAGGGCTTTCCAATTAAATGTACAGAAAATATATCCCCAGCAAGATTTGCATACATCAGATAAACTAAAACAAATTATTAAATGAGCGAAGACGTGACCATCAAAATTCTGACCCAGTTGCACCTCCTCTCATGTACCTCCCATTCCAGTTATTCCATCTGCACTTGCAGTAAGCATTTTGTCTCCCCCTGTGCCTGTAAATTCATTTCCTCCACCGCCTCCAGAGCATGAGTTAGCCACTTTAGCAGGCAGTTCTACAGAGATGGGGCCTGCGCAAGGAAGTATTAGACAGACTCGTAGTACGATTAGCAAAAGAAGGAAAGAAGAACTGAAAGAATGGGCCGAAAAGTATATTGATGATGACAATGAAGTGGCTGTGCAAAGTTCCATATCTGATCATAGAGGCCTTGGTGAACAGCAGGTATTGTTAGAATGCATGGGGAATTATCTTGTGAAAATTTGGAGTGATTTGACCGTTACAGTAGTGCCGCAGGAGTTGCGTGATTTGGTTCTTTCGAATTTTCGAGATAATGCAACGAAAGTACGAGAACACGTAGGCAGAATATTTGTGTTTAAGCGAGAACTTGATCGATTACATAAAGAATTATTGAAAAAAGATAAACCGCATGTCGTATGTTCAGCAAAGGTTTTTAATACCATTGAAACCTGTTAGTGAACAGATGTGAATTTGTACGCGAGATGCCCTTAGATTGATTACAGATGCCGCCATCTCCCCAATTGAAGTGCATGATACGTTTAGTCAGTATACACCAGAAATGCAGAGAAAGGTATTACAGGTTATAGTAGAGTACCTACAGGATGAATGTATGAAGAATAAGATGTGTTGTCCCGCTGATCTAATGATAATTTATAAAAGAGCATTTTCGCCTGAAACTGGAACGACTGCCTTTTCACTTGATTTAGCTTTGTTGCTTAATAGACGAACAAGTGTAGAATCGCCTAGTTTGCAATTACCCATGAGGGAGGTGCCTCCCACGTTTGTCCCGAAAGTAGAGGTTGCTGCCATTGTAGGAGCTCCAGCGCGAAAGATAGAAGCTCATTATATTGCACAGTTTGTACATGTCCCTTTTTCTAGGCAAAAGGTAAATACCACAAAGCAGACGATCCCTCATATTAGGAAAAATCCGGCAGGATTCTATAAGGAAATTGAATCTGTTTTGAATTCATCTATTTTTACATTGAGTGACATTGATTTACTGTTTCCTGTGATTCTTCCTGTAGACATATGGAAACAGGTTAGAAATATAAATGTCGTGCCGATATTAGGCGAAACATGGGAGAATTTGATTAAAATTGATAGTGAGAGAAAGACTTGTTAAAAGCCAGCAAGTAATGTTGGCTCTGCCATCGTGAATAGTAGAGAAATTGAAAACCTAGTGCCCGAAAAGAGAATAGTTTGGGATAAATTGACTGCTTGTTTAAAGGGTAAAGAGGAAGGAGCAACAGATTATTTTAATCGGTTTGAAGTATTATTTGCAGATTTTAGTGGTCAAGATCTAAGTAGTGAACCCGGGAAGAGATTGTTTGTTGATAAGTTTGTGCGAGGGTTGTTACCGAAAATCCAAAGTTCAATAATGACATCTGAAAGTGCATGGCAAGCAAAAACACAAAGTGAAGTATTACATATGACCCAATATTATGAGAACAGAGCAAATTCAGAAAAGGATAAGGAACTAAGGGACAAAGGGAATTTGAAAACAAGAGTATTGTTACAGCAATTAGCAAACAATAATTAGAGTTGGTGGGAATGCACCATCCAGAGTCCAATTTGCATTAACGTCCAATATGCAAGGGGGTCCAATAGGGATTAATCAATGTGCCTATTGCAGACAAGAAGGCCATTGGCAAGCACAGTGCCCACATATACAGAATAGAAATGGGACTTTTCCGAGAAGACAAAAATAGAAGTAATCCGGGAATACAAGGACAGAATAGAAACCAAAAGGCGCCACAATTTCAGGAAAATCAGGGTAATCAGAATCAACAACGAAACAATACAAATGGTGGGAATGTTTTTGATAATCAGTCCAATGCATATTACTCGGTCGACTTTACATCGGACGATGTACTGTTCTACCAGGACAGCCCGAGACAAAGGTTGGAACCAGTATCTATTCCCGTAGACCAGAAAGGGCCCTACGTAGAAATGAAGGTTGGGAATAGGGAGCACATATTTTTAGTGGACACAGGTGCACAAAAATGCTCAATTGACCTCAGCGGGTTCCAGAAATACCACTGTCCGGGCATAAAAATGTCTCAGTAGGGTTCTCAGGTACTCCAGTAATTAGTCCAGTGTCACAACCAGTACCTATAACACTAAGTTCATTCACAGAGTCTTGCCCATTTCTTTTGACGAAAAATTGGGGCAAAACTTTGTTGGGATTAAATTTGTTGAAGAAATTGAATGTGGTCATTTATTGTTCTCCTGATGGTGTATTCGACAATTTCGCAACAAAAGACTCCTGTATCACAATTTGTGTCTAAGCCACTACCAACGAATTGAGTAAAGTACCGGCTTGTATATGGGCAGTGAACAACAATGATGTTGGTTGTTTGAAAGTACAGCCAGTAAAAACAGTTCTAAAAGAAGGAATTTCATTGCCGCGTAATCCGCAATATAAAATTACGACTGAGGGAGAAAAAGCGTTGAAATGCATTGTATCACATTTAATTAAAAGAAACGTAATTGAAAAAACTTCTGGTAGTATTTGCAATAGTCCGATTCTTCCAGTTTACAAGAAGGAGGTAATAATATACCGTACCGTTTTATAATTGATTTACGCGGAGTGAATAAAGTGGTTGATCCTCAATTTCCATTAGTCCCGAATGTGACTACAATTTTGACTAGGATTCCAGCCTCTGCATCATATTTTAGTGTAATTGATTTGAAAATGCATTTTTTAGTATCCCAGTGCATCCAGATAGATATTTGTTTGGTTTTACACTAGGAGGACGTTCATTTATATTCACACAAATTCCACAGGGCTACACTGAGAGTCCAAGTATTTACAGTAGAGCATTGAACGAACAACTAGAAATGCTTGAACTACCAGCAGGTTGCATTTTACTACAATACATAGATTTGTTAATAGCAGCAGATACAGGAAATATGTAAAGAAAGCACAGTTGCAATATTGACACATTTAGCAGCACATGGACATAAAGCATCGCTAAAAAAATTACATTATTGTTGAAAGGAAGTAGCCTACTTGGGCTACCTCCTTTCAAAGGAGGGAAGAAGATTGACACCAGAAAGAATAGAAAGCATCTCTGATATGCCATTCCCAAATACGCAGAAAGAAGTCAGGGCTTTAATTGGCATGGCTTCATATTGTAGGGAGTGGATTGCTAACTTTTCAATGATCTGAAACCGATAGTGGCATTGACAAGGAAGGATGTTACCTTACCTTTGGCATGGAACATTTAATGTCAAGAAGCATTTCACCTGCTCAAAGCTGCATTGTGTTCAGCTCCAGTTTTGGGTACACCAAATTACGACAAGAGTTTTAAGTTATTTGTGCATGAAAACAATGGATGTGCTTTGGCTGTTTTGACTCAGGAACACGGGGGGAGAAATAGACCATGCGGCTACTTCTCTTCCACGTTGGATCCTGTTGCATGTGCTTTGCTGCATTGTTTGCAAGCTGTTGCTGCAGCTGCTGCATCAGTAAAACAAACCGAGGGAATGGTTTTAGGTCACGCTTTAGAAGTAATGGTACCTAATTCAGTGGACTTTCTTTTAAATAGAACGCAGACGCAACATCTCACATCAGCCAGATTAACACGGTATGAAATTGTTCTATTTGCACCGCATATCCAAATTTATATATGTTGTGCTTTAAATCCGGCTGAGTTAATGCCTCCTCCAAATGAGAAAGGGGCTGAAAAACAATTCCCCCATGATTGCTTAATGGTTACTGAGCAAGAGACAAAAGGAATAATTGACCTAACTGACACCCCACAGAAAGAGCCAGATGGAGAACTGTTTTGTGATGATTCTTGTTTTAAATTACCAGATGGCAGATCAACTGCTGCTTATGCCATCACTACACTGAAAACTGTTATATAAAGCAAACAAATCCCATATAACTCAGCACAAGCTTCAGAAATAATAGCGTTAACAAGAGCATGTGAAATTTCTGCAAACCTCAATATAAACATATACTGACAGTCAGTATGCCTTTGGGGTGCTACACAATTTTGGTCGATTATGGGCTGAAAGGGGTTTCCTGACATCACACGGAACCAAAATCCAACATGGCACTTTGATAGTGAAACTGTTGTCAGCACTTGTGCTTCCCAAGCGATTAGCGATAATGAAATGTGAAGCACATAAAAAATGTAATGTTGGAAAGGTAAACGCATTTGCAGACAAAATTGCGAAACAAACTGCCACTGATTTACGCACAAAAATGTATGTCAAAAGAATAGAAGTACCCTGCATGAAAGAAAACAGAATTGCAACAGAATGCAAGCAGAAGCTACTGTAGATGAAATAAAAAACTGGTCTGAGGGTCCAGCAGAATTAGATTCTGAGGGTTGTTGGGTGGACAAGCAAAATAACCGAAGGATGTTGCCAAAAGCCTACGTGATGGCTATGGTCACTATGGACCACAGTCTGACAAACACATGTGCTAGAAAAATTGTTCAACACCTGGATTCTGTATGGCAGATTCCACACATTAGAAAAACTGCTGTAAGATTGGTTCAGAATTGCATGACTTGTTTACAATATAACATTGGAACGGGAACAGTGACACCAGTAGGTAGTTTTGGCCCAACGTCTATGCCATTTGAAGTCATCCATTTTGATTTCATAGAAATGGAGAGGTACCAAAACTATAAGTATGTCCTTGTGGTGGTCTGCGCATTCAGCAAATGGGTAGAGGCCTATCCCCTGAAAGATTGTAAAGCTATGTCCACAGCTAAAGCCATGCAAAAAGAATATTTTCCCCGATTCGGGCTAACTCGTGTCATATGGTCAGACAACGGGCCGCACTTTATTGCGGCCGTGATATTGCAAATTTGCACAGGTCTCCAAATTGATAAACGATTCCATTCGGCCAGACACCCGATGAGTGCCGGTTTGGTAGAACGCCAAAACGGAATCTTGAAAAGCAAGCTGAGGAAAATCTGCGCAGGGAGCAATGTGAAATGGCCGGATGCACTACCCCTAGCTTTACTTTGCATGTGAACAGCTGTACAGGCAAGCACTGGTCTCTCCCCTTACGAGATCGTGATGGGGAGACCAGCAAATGTCTGGAACGTGCCTCGACCAAAACGGTTGAGGGATATTGAATACCCATTACTTATTGCTTATTGCCAATAGTTGACTCAAAACTTGCGTTTAATTCATCAGCAGGTGCAGGAGGCTCTTCCTGTCAGATATACCGGCCCTGGACATTGTCTGCAGCCTGGAGACTGGATTTTGGTGAACAATTTTATAAGAAAATCTTCACTTGCACTGCGCTGGACGGGACCCTTCCAGGTGCTACTGGCTATGCAGACTGCAGTCCGAGTGAATGGCCGCAAGCACTGGATCCACGCAACACACGAAGAGTTCTGTTTCCTTTGCCACATGAGAAAGATTGATGATCCTGACGTCGAAAGAAAGACAGCTGCACTTGATCATAAAGATATCATCACCAGTACTTCCTAAGCCCGAGAAAGGGCCTGGGGAGATTGCAACGAAGATCCAAAGGCCAAAGTTGCCTCAACTTTGCCCGATTGCTGCCTCATCATCATCCTGCAGTGCATCACAAGTTGGCAATGATCCTGCATCTGGGAATGAGAGTGCATTGTTCATCGATCATACTGTACCTGGAGCTGTAAGGTACAATCTACGTTCACAAAATCGGAAGGGATCAGCTTTTGTTTAACCTTTGTTCTTAGCTCATGGATGAAGCTGGGAACGGAGGCCTAGGGAAAAGGAGCGTGTGAGCTGTATCAAGTTGAAAGCTCTGACACACGGTTTCCCGGTGCTACCATTGAACGTGAAGGGCCGTTGCAACATGCCACGGACAGGCGGGGGCAAATGGTACCGACACTATAAAATTGATACTTGCTCCTGCCTTTTTGGCGCTCTGTGCAAATTAACATCAGCTTGCTATCATATATAAGCAGGCTAGCCTGGACTGGCCTGAATGTTTGTTGCTAACGTGTGTTGCTGTGGAGAATTTTCCCCGACGGACATTGAAAAACTTTTCCTGAAATAAACATTATAAACAATGCCTATATTCGCTACTGCTCCCTCCTGCACCGATGCTGTTGATATAGAGATAGAGAATAAGCCTACTCTAAGAAAGACTTGGTTCGGAAAGAATAAATATTCTAATGATTATGATACCGCTTTGCATTTTGATTACAAAGGTCCCAATATTTTGGTATCTAGAAAGTGTGCATCCCTTAAACTCTATCCTTCACAAGAAGTGAAACATAGAAAAGGGTATGATGATAATACATTACTACTGATTATGAATATGACCCATGCTATCTTGAATAGGTCCAATTGTTGGGTCTGTTCCCATTTACCCCAGCACGGGGAAAGAGGAATGGGTTGGTATGTACATACTTTGCCACTTAATACTGCCTGTTATGCATCATTAAGAGCGCTATTATTTGGAAAATGGAATAATAGTGTCACTGGTCAGTTTGATGGAACAAACAAATGAATTTGAAAGATTGGTACTGGAACCGTTGGGTTGTTCCATATTTACAAGTAGAAGCAAAATAAAACCGGTAACAAGTCCAGTAGATAGGCTCTCTAGGCCTTACCCATCCCTAATCACTCTAAAAATGGCTCCGGTAGGAAACAACAATGCTGTGACTCCCTCCTATACTATTAATCATAGTCCACGTTTTGCTTGCGGAAAAAAGGTTCCTACCCAGTGGGAACATTCACTAGATGCATGAATAGTGCTTTGCTTGAACAAGAAGAAAAACCATTATATATAGGAGGTTCCGTCTATTTTATATGTGGAGATCAGGCATATCCATGGTTACCTAGAACTTGGGAAGGGACCGGTTATTTAGGTATACTTTTACCTGGTGTATTTCTTTCCAAAACTTCTGAAATAGCAATATTATCTAGATCTCGGCTACGACGAGATGATACCGCAGAACAGATTGTTGGGGATATAGCAAAATTATTTATACCATTTTTGGGACTTGCAATAAACTCATGGAATAAAAGAAAACTGTCCAGGGTGTTAGAAAAAACGATAAATGGGACAACAGATATATTCTACAATATGACATTGGAACAAAAAGCAATCAGATTAATTGCACTTCAGAATAGAATGGTGCTTGATATAATTTTGGCTGATCGTGGAGGAGTATGCAAATTGGTGGGGTCAGTGTGCTGTGTATTCATAAGTGACTCCTCCCCCACGACATTTGAAGCAATTAAGAAATTGCATGTCCTAAATTCTGAAATTCATGTTCCCATAGGTGGATGGAATCTGAATAGGAGTTCATGGTTTTGGGAACTGCTACGATCATGGAGATGGAAACTAATTGCAATTTTGGTTATGAAATTTGGAATCCTCATTCTGCTGTTGTTGCATACAATGCCTGCCAGTCCTCTGCTCCCAAATTTCAAATGTGTGTGTACATACAATTAGAACGAAACCTCCTTGCATGTTAAGTGAAGGTGCACAAAACAAAAATTAAACAATTAAAGAATTTATGGCAATTAATATTTCTGATGACGATTATAGCGACATGGGTAGTTCGGAATTGGACATGTGGTCCGATGAAGACGCAATGTATGGATGATTCTATTGGCTTAAGGCCAAAAGGATGGTTTGTTAGAACATAAAAGCAACCCTATAGTCGAATGATACGTATATGTTGGCCAGAAGCCAAATCGCATCATGTGACAAACATCGCAATCCTAGAATGTAACCAAAGGGCGTCCCATTTTGTGAAATGTTGGCCATTTGCTTTTTTCTTTTCTGTCAAAACGCTTTGCAAATGTATTCTAGGTTTTAAACTCGCACACCGTGCGAGGCCACGGCTTGAACGCTTAAATACTAACACAGACAGGAATGTCAAACTGTGCAGAAATACATTGTTTTTTTCTCTCACTAAATCCTTGAAGTCGAGCAGAAGCCGCATCTAATCAGTAGTTCAGGTGCCGGTTTGTCTTGCAAGTGCTGTTGTAAAAGGCAGTTAAACATGAATTATATTCTCCTAGCGGTGCTCCTTCGCGGAGAGTGGTATTTTCTGCTGCAGAACTATCTGCCCCTTAGCTCGTGAGCCAAAACACAGATAACGTAGTAAGGAATGTTTCCCTGCTAAGAACACAATATCCTTGCCGAGCCAGAGCTCCATGTTCGTCATAACAGAAAGCTGTCTCTGCTGCCTTTGCTAAAATAACTATGTTTAGGCTGAATGAAGACTTGTCATAACATGTCATAATTGTCAATCACTGAACCCTAGCCTGTATGACATGTTTGAGGGCCGGTCGAATTGCTTTAGCAAAGAATATGTCTAATGTATATATATATTGCTGCTTGAGCGCTGTTCGCTTTCTCTCGCATCTCAGGATGTTTGGGAACACACGTCGTGAGGCGGTGAGACCCAGTCGGCCGACTGAGAATACTTTGCAATAAACCAGACTTGTTTGGAAATGGAACCTCGCGTCTGACGTGTCATTTTAGTATATGGTTATTGTGCCTTAGTTTCCATATGCAGTCTTTATAGCCTAGCACACTGTAAAAGTTCTTCTTTGTCTCAGTACTTCTAGGTCTACTGTCTACAAAGAGGTTAGCAGAAGAAGGCGAGGCTAGAGTATGTGGGGGGTGATGCTCTCATAAGGGCTGTACCCTATATGGTTGTCTCTCTCCCTATGGGGGGTTGAGTCCATCTCCATGAGAGTCACACACATTAAACCACCTCCAGGAGGACTATCGGGTAGCAGCCTCACCTCCCTGCCCTCATGGGAAAGGGCTCCTCCTCTGGGAGAAGTGACGACATACAGCGATTTGTCACATTGCATGAAAGCAAAACCAGGTCAACCATAAGCCAGACGCCCTACAAGTATAGTTTACACTAGCCTACAAGGAACAGAACTCATATCTTCCCCATTATACTTTACATTTTGACTGGCAGGTGGAGCACTTGCCATAGTATGGCGCTGAGATGGTCAAAAGGGAGTTGGTGGTCATGTTTTAAGCGCCAAATTTTATTAATAAATATTTGTCTTTAATTGATAGCTACTTATGATTACTGGTCATTCATAAGGTGTAATGCTTTCTTTCCATCAAAGGGTATTGTCAGCGTGAAAGAAAAGGGAAAAGAGAACCAGCTAACTTTATACAGGGGTAATGCAATACGGGTGTAGAAAAACTAAGAAATGCCTGGCTGTTAGTTGGAATGTTTGGTAAAAATTCAGTATAGACCACAAAAAGGTAATGACATTATTGCCACTGTAAGAACACCCATCATAATGGCCTTGCCCAAATATTGCTAGCATTTACACCTTTAAGGAAACACCTTTGAGGACTTTGCCTCAAAATGCAAGTATTTGCCCATTAGGGACACACCTGTGATGGCTTTGCCCCAGCATGCCAGCAATAGCCCCTGAAAGGACACATGATGGTTTCGGCCTCAACATGCCAGCAATTGCCCATGAAAGAATATGCAAGACCTTACATTCAGCATAGACATATGCTTAATGTAATTGTGTTCCAGCACTAACGTACACTCGCCTCTCCCTCAGAGCTTACATCCCTTATTTCCTTTTCCGTGCAGGTCCAGGGCACAACACATCAGCTCCTGCATCCGTCTCCTGAGCTGGTAAACGGCCTACTCACAAATGGAATCCCTGCGCCCATTGTCCTCAACGGAAGCTGTGATTTTCCCATTGAATCCAAAGGCTGGGAGGCTTTCCACAACAATGGCATTTTATTTTTAGGTGCTAAGGCGCATAAGAGGCCATATACCCCAGCAGAACTCCCCACAGAGGACACTGATGTGCATAACAGGTCATTGGTGCATACATATCATTGTCTTGCAAGACATACAAGAAATAGTTTTACATTGTTTGCCCGAGAGCCATTGCCAGGTTCTCTTGAACATGCACACACCATCTGACATGTTGTAGAGACCTCTGCCCCCTCGTAACCACTGGAGCCACTGTCGGAATTTGCATCACAATCACTTCTTTGTACAAAGTTGATCTTGTGTCCCTTGTGCCCCCCAATTGGTGCTGCTCCTACAACATCCAATGCTTTTGTCACATGTCACTATGACTGGAGTGGACCATAGCTTCCCGCTTCCCCAGCCTCCGGTAGTCATCTGAGAAGCGACAGCAGGCAGAATCATGTGGCTCCTACTGCTGCCGTTCTCTCCACTGTACACAAGTACAGCTACATCTTACCCTATACTTTTAATGGGTATGAAGATGTAGGACCAACAAACTACTAGTATGTCGATCAGGAGAGGTAGGCACCTGAGCTACAAAACAAGCCGACATATCGATGGGACTGTATTATACAGTAAGTTGTGGGGCTTGCAAATCTTCTTTAAACATGTATCCCAGATAGACAGAGAAACCAATCTCTTGAATAATCTGCCGCCAGTTCTTTGTACCCATTTTCATATGTAAGGGACAAATGGTTGAAGAGATCGGGGGGTGTCTGCGATAACTACAGACCGTTATATTGAAAGTGTTGAAAAGGAAATATCACTTTGGCGTGAGGGCCTAAGGAGACCCTTTGTCATGGTCTATTTTCCGTACTTTACTGCTCACAGTGGCTCAAGTGTATAGTGCCCAATACCATTCATAGTTAAATTCAGACAAGGACACATCAATCTGCTTGCTTTCGGACCTATAGGATGGCATTGAGCCAACAGAATAAACAAGACAAGATATCCTTCACCAATTTTATTCAACCAACTCAGCATGTTCTAGTTGGATGTACAACTTATATAAGTCTCCCCAAAGAAAACAGGATGATCAATCTGGATTGAGCTGATGAAACAGTGGGTAGGATGGAATAAACAGTAAAGGTGTGGGGGTTAAGGGGTGTGGCTACATGGACAGTGGACGTGTTCTTGGACGGCTCCCGCAGATCCGACATTGATCCTTCGATATGAACGTGCTTCACCTTTGCCACATGAGCCTGCTGCACACCCATGGAAGCATGAACGCCGGAGGCACGAATGGAGCGTAATGAGGGCCCTATCCGCGGCGGGCGTTGGAAGTTTTGAGGAGCCCGAGCCTCGGGGCTGAACAAAATGGTGGACGGTGAACAAAGGGCCATATGAACTGACCGCTGCGTCGCAGGGAGCGGTGGCAGGCGAGGCACAGCGGAGACCGAGCCCGGCATGTGCGCCAGCGAAGGAGCACCTTTGAGGACTGGATGTGACTGCCAGGTCGTGATGAAGGCGCCGGGGCCCACGGAGGGCAGAGGTGCGGCATGAGGCCGCGGGTGGCACTGTACAGCCTGGAGACGCCCCTGGCGCGGCCCGGCCCCGCCCTAACACTAATAGCAGCCTAAAACTTTACTAAGCCCGGGGGCTGCAAGTTGTGGGGCTCCTTTGTCACAACACAATGTCCAATAAACCTTTAAGAACAAATGGAAAGCAACCCACGCTCGACGAATACGCTAGATAATCACTGGGTGCTGAAGGAGCCAGGCACAAAGCCTGTGTGTTGGGGGCAATGCCACCATGGGCATGAACCAGGAGATCCTTGCTGTGATCGCGGATCTGAAAGTGGCCCGGGAGACCAAACTGGGTCTGGCCATGACCGAATTGAAAGCGGCATTAGAGCTCAAAGTTGGAGCGGTGCAAGAGGAGGTGAATCTCCTCCGACAAGATCTCCGTTCATTGGCGGAACGCACAGGGAACTTAGAAAAAGAGGTGGCCCCAAACACACCGGTCTGCGCAACTCATAAATCAGAACTTCACGTCCTAGTACAACGCGTGGGGAACCTGGAAAGTAGGGCGGAGGAGGCAGAAGGACGCACCCGTAGGAATATCCGCATCGTTGGTCTGCCGGAGGGAGCAGAGGGACCGAACCCCATTGAATCCATGCTGCTGCAGGAGATAACCGGTGGTGTGTTGACCCAGGGGTTTGCTGTTGAGAGGGTGCACAGGGCCCTGATGAAGAGGCCGCCGGGGACCCATCCTAGGCCGATGATCGCCAAGATCCTGAACTACCGGGATAGTGAAAAGATTCTCGAACACTTTCGGAAAGGCGGAACAATACAAAGGGGGTCGGAACACATCACTGCATACCCGGACTACACCTTGCAGGTGCAGTGCAGATGCATGAACTTTGGGACTGTGAAGAGAAGATTGCGTGAATCAGGCCACAAGTACATACTGATCTACCCGGCTAAACTGAAGGTGTTCCACAAGAACAGAACTTTGTTTTTCGAGACCCGGGAAGATGCTGGACAGGCAGAGCTGCCCCCAAGAACCGGATATCCAGACAGGAGAAGGAGAAGATGAGTAATTGAAATCTGGGGCACAATGGGACAATGGGACTGGAATATAGTCTGAGACATGGCCTACTGGTGGATGTTGCTAGGGCCATACAAGTATGTAGGATCTGTTGGCACCGAGAAACTTTGATATTAGGGCGGGAGCCTTACAGAGCCTGCCCTCATACCCCCACAACGAGAAGTCTAGTTAGGTCACCGTCAGTCCGGTGACACTCTGCCGGGTTCCTGGCCTCTGCATTTCGAGGAGGACCAAACACGGGGGAGCCTGAGTTGCAGGGACGGAGCTGTGCACGTTTTGGGCTGGGTTCGGGGTGGGGGGAGGGCAGGGGTTGTGTGCAGTGGTTTAAAGTTGAGAAAGGGGGGGAGAGGGGAGTTTGTTGGAAAATGGGAAGGGAACGAGCCAATTTTTATGTCACATCAGACCAGAGGGAAACTGGGAGGGGAGGCGGGATACTTCATAAATGGTGTCAGGTAGCCTTAGAGCTATTTGAAGCGTAACAAAGTGATTATGTACCTGAGAAGGATGAGGATAGATATAACACTGTTACAGGAAACCCACCTTACTAGGGAGAAACTGGAGGTGGTCAGGAGAAAGTGGAGGGGGAGCGTTACGGGAGCCACATACTCATTTTATGCAAGGGGTGTTCTCATATGGGTGGCAACGCATGTACCATTTCAAATGATTCAATCCACGGGGACCCGGAAGGTAGGATGATAGTAGTGCAGGGGATGCTGGAAAACCGAGAGGTGAGCATTATAAACTTATACGCCCCTAACCAAGATACAGCGCCCTATTTTAGGACTCTGTATGGGAAAATTAGCCACCTGCTGGGTGGCACGATCCTGTGGGGAGGGGACTCCAACTGAACAATGAATCCTAAATTGGATAGATCAGATGGTAAACTATACAAACCCACCCCGGCCGCAAAGGCGTTACAGGCCCTGCTGAGAGATTTTGGACTAGAAGACGTTTGGAGGCAGCTGCATCCAGCGGACAGGCAGTATTCACACTACGCGGCAACTCATGATCTGCACACAAGGGTGGATTATGTGTTTGCTGCGGCTGGGTTGGTAGGAGAAATGACGAGCGCGGAATACAAGGCCAGAGTGCTTTCGGAACACTCCCCCTTAATCCTGGAGTGGCGACACCAAACCCCTAGAGTGCGAATCCCAACGTGGAAGCTCAGAGCTGAGGCCCTGCAGGACTCGGGATTCCAAGAGGACCTAAGAGAGGCGATCACCGAGTACTTCGATATTAAAACTGGTAGCGTCCAATCTGAGGGAACCATATGGGAGGCATTAAGAGTTGTAGTGAGGGGCGTAGCTATATCAAAATCAAGAGGGCTTCAGTGGGGAATAGAACAGGAGTTGCAGGAAACGGAGAGGGAGCTGGAAGACATAATGAGTAAGGGAGGCGCCACTCGGGAGGATGGGGTAAGGATGAGGCTATTACAACAAGCCAGCAGTGAGCACTGGGATAGATTATGTAAATTGAGCTACAAGAAATATGTTGAAAGACTGCATGCGGGGGGAGACAAGCCGGGCAGATTGCTGGCCTGGTTATATAAACGTGAAAAATCACAACCAGTGATCAGGGAAATTAAGGGGGACGAAGGCCAGATTTGGGATACCCAAGAGGGAGTAAACGAAGAGTTCCTTAGATACTATAAGCGCCTTTATTATGAGGACATAGGAGAAGATAAGGACCAAGAGATACAGGACACACTAGAAGACATAGGCTTGCCCTCGTTAGACGATCTGGAACGGGTAGACCTGGACGCTCCAATCACCTTAGATGAATTAGAGATAGTGATCCAGCACCTGCCCACATGTAAAGCTCCGGGGTCAGACTGGCTCCCCAGGAATTCTATAAAACATATAAACAATAGCTGCTTCCCCCGATGCTGACCATGCTTAATGAGGCGTTTGAGCATTGTAGGTTGCCGGAGTCCCTATGGGAGACGGTGATCATCCTGCTCTTAAAACCAGGTAAGCCAAGCACGGACTGTGGGTCTTATAGACCCCTATCAATGCTTAACCAGGACAGCAAAATCCTCACGGCAGTGCTGGCAAACAGGCTTAAGTGAGTCATCGGGAGACTGATACACCCTGACCAAACAGGCTACGTCCCCATATTATTGACCAAACAGAGCAGGACCCTGGCGACTTGGCAATCATTTTGCTGGATGCGGTTTAGGCCTTCGACTCAGTGAGATGGCCCGGGTTGCTAGCGACTCTTAGAGAATATGGAATGGGGCTGGGATATCTAAGGTGGGTTAAAATATTATATAGTTCCCCATTTGCAAGGGTCAAAACGGGCAGTACTATCTCGGATAAATGGCAACTTAGCAGGGGCACTAGGCAAGGCTGCCCTTGGTCGCCTATGCTATATATCCTAGCGTTGGAGCCATTGGCAGTATGCCTTAGACAACAATATGGGGATATGGGGATCCACACGGCGGGAGGCTCACATCTTACATCACTGTATGCCGATGACATACTTTTATATCTACGCTTCCCAGAGGAGAACCTACAATATGTCCTGGAGGTGATGGAACGATACGCTACCCTCTCAGGCATAGCAGTGAACCCCAAGAAATCTAGTTTGTTTCCCCTGGGGAGATATAGAAATGTCTTTCGAGAAGCCTAACAGTATTGCCAATACCCTGGTGAATCGAGATGTTCCGATACCTGGGCATTGACATTTACCACACGACAGGAGAAGAACAAACACAATACGGAAAAGGCAGTTGAAGGTATTAAAAATAGCATGGGATTTTGGTCCAGGCTACCCTTGGCCATGATGGGGAGGGCGGCCCTGATTAAAATGGTAGTCCTGCCCAGACTGTTACACTTCTTTGTAAATATGTGATCCCCAAGCCCTTCTTTGCCAGACTCCACAGCCTGTGCAGGGGGTTTATATGTCATAACTCCAGGAATAGGGAGGCCCTCTGGAAACTTCAAAACTTGTGTGACAAGGGTGGTATAAATCTACTGAATTTCGAGTTGTATTACTTGGCGGGACAGCTGCAATATGTGGCCAATTGGTGGTCTGAGAAGGAAACGGCTAAAGCTAGGCTGTTATGTAGGGATCCTGCTCCCTACTTTCTTAGGGAGACCGTGTGGTTGCCTAAGGCGAATGTGTTGGGAACCGCGAGGCTGCTGGCGCTTTGCTGGGAGGTGTGGCATAGGACATGGCAGACTGTGGGATGCCCGGCCCCGCTCTCCATGCAGGTACCACTAGTGGCGCTATGCAGAGAGGACTCCCAAATGATAAAAGGGGTCTGCAAATACTGGGAACCCATGGGCCTGGCTACTCTTGGGGACATATGGCAGGAGGGGGAGGCACTGCACTTTCAGGGGCTAATAGTGGACACCGGAGTGCACAAGGGGCAACATATGACCTATTCCAGAATCATTAGACATGTGCGAGAAAGGTGACCTGCGGTAGTGCTAGCGGAACAACCTGATGCTACCATTGAGACGATGTACGATATTTCGGAGGGCGGGCACGAAATATCCCGCATATATGAGCTACTGGGGACCAGGGTGGGGAAGGAGTTGTTCCAACTGAGGCGAGATTGGGAAGAAGAGGTAGGAGTACCCAGGTTGGATGGGCAATGGGTTAGAGCCCAAAAGTATCATAAGAAGGTGTCCCGAAACGCGAGGCTCCAGCAGATCCAATTATATATCACTCAGAGCATATTTGACCCCCAGCAAAATTGCCAGGTTTGGTGGCCCGGTGATACAGAAATGCCCTAGGTGCGAGAAGGAGGAGGTTGGGATGTTACATATGTTTTGGGCTTGCCCGGAGGTAGGAAGGTTTTGGACAGAACTGAAAAAGCGCTTGGCAGAGAAAGGGATCACGCTGGATGATGAGTCAGCTTGGGCATGCATGCTTGGGGGCTTTCCCATACCACACAATCTGATGCACATTAGCAAGATGAAGGACCTGGCCTACATCTTGACCAAAAGAAGGAATGCAATGTGCTGGAAAGCAGCCTACAGGCCTAGAATTGAGATGTGGTGGACGGACCTCATGAAGTGGGCAGAGGCAGAAACGACCGCCTGATACGAAGCGGTCAGCAGGGGGGAAAGGGGGAGAGGAGGTGGGACCCCTAATAGCATGGAGACAATTGGTGGCCTCGATGGTGGGTCCCTCCCAGGACGACCATATTGAGTATGACACAGAAGAGACAAAGACAGAGGATACGTCTGCAGGAGAACAGGCTGATGATATGGACACAGGGGCTTCAGTTAATGGGGTGGGAGGGGGGGAAGGCCAGAAGAGAGTACTCTGTAATGTAATCCTGTATGACTTGAACGTGGAAGTCCTAACTGTTTGTAATGTTTGATGTTTGGTGTGTTTAAAACATTTTCTTTTTTTTTTTTTTTAAAGTTTGGGGGTTTATTAGTACTCCAAGATATACATGGTCATAGTTGAGTAAATGTTCTCCTGAATAGGCCACAGCTAGTTCTTCGGGCCCCAGTTTCCTATGAGGTATGGGATGGGAGGAGTGAAGGACCTAGAGGTGCTGGCTACAACCATAAAGACAACTATCATGAAAATACCTGGATGGATAACTAGGTGAAGGGATTTTGTGTCAGCTTCAGAATATGTGTGACCACGGGATGTGCCCCCACAGGCCAATCTATCCCACCAGGGAAAATAACTGTATGCCTGTGGTGTTGACATTGGTCAGAAGGCAGGTAGGAAGAAACAGCAGGATCGGACGCCCAGCAACTCATCTCATTTCATTTCTAAAACCAAGGATATCCTGTCCACCCTCTCGTTCTCTCCTCTTCCTCCCTCTACTCTCTCCTCTACCTCAGCCCCCCCTGTGGCCACCTCTCCTCCCTCTTTCTCTTCCTTTCCTCTGTTCTCCCCTGACAAGGTTTCTAGACAAGTCCGATCTATAAAAGTCTCATCAAAACAGGTTCTTCCCCGTTCTTCCAAAACCATCAAGGACCACATTGACACCCTCGCTCCTGCCCTGGCTGACGTCTGCAACTACTCCTTCGCCACTGGAGCCTTCCCTTCCCCCTGAAGCACTCTTTTGTGCACCCTCCTCTAAAGAAAATCTCGGCCGACCACATCTGGCCGGCTAACTATTGCTCGATCTCCATTACTCCTTTCCTGGGCAAGCTCCTGGAAAAGATGTCTCCCAGCTTAATCTTTACACTGAATCTGTTGGTTGTCTCCATGACCATCAGTCCGGCTTCAGAGCCGCCAGAAGCACGGAAACTGCTCTCCTGAACATCTGTGCTCTTTAACCTTGATTCTAATCTCCCCTCTGTCCTCATCTTACTCAATCTCTTTTCTGCCTTTGACACAGTCAACCATGCCATCCTGCTCAATTGTCTCAGTGATAACCTGGGTAGGACCGATCAGGCCCGGGCCTGGCTGACCTTGTTCCCCTCTAATTGACCCTCTCAGATCCAACTTATCTCACTCTCTACCTGTGGTGTTCCCCAGGGGTCTAACCTATCTCCCTGGCTGTTCAACCAATACCTGGCACCTCTCGCCCACTGCATTGCCGCTCTCTGCTCCAACTTTCAGTATTATGCGGATGACACTCAGCTCGTTTTCAGGCTCCCCTCTGCCACCTCTTCTCCTTCTCTCATCCCTGACTGTCTGTCTGCTATCCAGGAGTGGTGTGCCAGAAACAATCTCTACCTTAATGCCAGTAAGACGGAAATTCTCATCGACACACCTGCACCCTCCTTTCCTGTCACTCTCTGGGCAGCCTCCCTTGGCCCTCTTCCTGAGTCCACCTGTGAGGCTAAGAACCTGTGGGTCATCTTCAACTCCACTCTCCTTTTCTTCTCACATCAGAAGTCAAACTAACAAATGCACCTCCTCAGAGGTATTCTTCCTTTCCTCGCCTTCCCCCTGAAGCTCACTGTCTCTAGAGCTCTGGTTCTGTCTAAGCTGGACTACTGCAACAGCCTCTTTCTAAATCTGCCTGCTTCTACTCTCCGCCCCTGCAACTCATCCAGACCAGGACTGCGAGACTTGTCCTTGGCCTGAAGCCCAGGGATCGTATCACTCCAGCACTGAAATCTCTGCATTTGCTCCCAGTGGCTGCAAGGATTATGTTCAAGACCCTCTGCACTGTCCACACAGCCTTCTGGGGCCTGGGTCCTCAATACCTCCAACTCTCTCTATTCATAAATACCTTGCTACACAAGCTCTTCGCTCCTCCACCTCCCTCAGGGTCAGTCGCTTCTCCACGCAATGAGTTGGTGATAGATATCTTTCTTCGGCTGGGGCCTCCCTCTGGAACAGCCTACCTTCCTCTCTGAAACTTGAAGAGAATCAGTTCTGATTCCAGAAGCACCTCAAGACCTTCCTCTTTGCTTCTGCCTCCTCTCTTACTCTCTCCTGCTGATTTCCTGTCTGATACTGCAATGGTCACCTGGCTAACATCTGATTCGGGCCCAAGTCCCTGCCCGCCCAGTTGCACACCCGCACTGCCTCCCGGCAACCCTTACACTTGGGTCTATCTGTAACCCTTTAGTCCCCATACCTGCACTTTTGGACACTTTTGGAAAGACAACAGGTGTCCAAAGTCCATAGATCAGAAGGCCGGCCCGGAACGACACAGGCTAAAGAGGCCCAGAAAAGGGAACAGCAAGATTTCCACAGTACAACTCCAGGCCATAAGACATAGAAGCAACAATAGAGTCCTATATGGGTTGCAAGATCCAAAGATCCACAGTCTTGGTGGCCCTTAGTAAGAGTCCACAGAGGGTGCGAGATGGGAGGTTCTGACGGAAAGGTGGATAGACTGCCTCTCGCAGGAATTGAACAATCCCAAACTGGTCCAGAGTCAGTTACATAGCATGGGCAACATAACCAAGTGACCCAACCAAACGCACTACCCTGTAGCAGAGGTCAGAAATCAAGCCAAAGTCATAGATAACAACTGGTTCAAATACAGCTGAGGAAAATCTACAAGCCAAGGTCAAAGCCAGGGCCAAATTAGCAAAGAATCAAAATGGAGGAAACACCCAAAAGCTGGAACAGATTGGGACCAACCTTAGCAGTATTCCACGGTTTCCAGCACCTATTCAAAGCTTCCGGTCCCGAAACCTGGAGTGTAGATCACTCATCACCCCTATCAATTACACTGGGGGCTAACAAGCCGGGTGATTGGATGTCCAAGGGTTTCTTAGTACGTTCCTTGGGACCGTAGCTTTTCAGTGCACCAGGGCATACTCCTGACACGGGATACATAAGAGACACAGGATAGCCTACACTTCATATTACTATCCTCTGTTCACCATTAGAGGAACTGAGGTATGTAGAAATCGAGTGCATTGCTTCACTGGATTAAGCAGGGGCACGTGAAAAACAGCATGCATGTTCCACAAAGCTCAAACCTATGCACATGGCAGTACGATTGATAACTTTCGTCAACACACAGGGACCAAGGCACCTAGGAAACAGTTTCTGAGCACTGGGGCTATGTAAATGCCAACTGGATTACCAAACCAGAGTAACTGTCTTGTAGGCTGGAGTGGCTTTTTGGTGCTTGTCCACCCGTGTCTTAATTATTTGCAGTACATGCAAGAGTTCAGCATGTATGCTATGTTGAAACAAAGTTATGAACAACAAGGTCATTGGCAGCCGGTACTGGTGAGGATCAGGTACATGCAGCAGTAATGCAGCAGTAGCACACTTGGACGAAAATGTTAAAAAGCAAAAAAGGGTGATGTACTGGTTGAAGACTATAGCATTGTTATCTGCAAACTCGGCTGACTCAAAAGGGACGAGTCCTGCTGGTGTTGAAAGCAAAAGATTCAAAGGCATTTGTCCAACATTTGGTTCAGAAGTCCTGTTTGTCGGTCTGAGGGTAGAATGCCAATGGCCAACTATGATCAAAACCTAAGAGCCAGGTCAACTCTTGCCAGAAACAGGCTGTAAATGTTCATCCATGGTCGGACATCAAACCGACGGCAGTCTGTGGGAGAGGAAAACACGTTGAAGCAACAATGAGTTTAAGGCATAAACAGAGGTAAATTTAGGGCAGACCACAAAATACCCAATATACCAGAGGAACCCACTATTACAAGAATTCTATCACCCAATGACTGGAAATTTTACAATGAAATCCAGTGACGGTGTGCAAGGGATGTGGTGGTGGGGATATAGGGTGAAGAATGCCATCTGGTTCACCATGTTGGACCTTTCTTTGAAAGCATACTGTACAAGTTTCCACACATTAATTTATTTGTGTCCTTCTACACGGAGACCCACCGGCACCATCAGAGTAGTAACATAAGTCTTGTGTTACCTGGGGTGCCCTGCCACGCCTGAATCATGGCACCACTGGAATGCCAGTTTTCCTAATTCATAATTCTGGAACAGGAAGAGGGTTGTTGTACCATGTCCATTTAAGGGTCAGGAGCACCACCTACACATAGGACATGACTGATTCCTCTCACCTACCTTCATAGATATCTGATATGGCATTTGCCATGCCATACTCCGCCATTATGCAGAAAGGCACAATAAAAGTATAGGCTGAGAAGTACAGGTGTCAACTTGTTTGTCAAGCGTTCATACATTTAACTGTGCTTAAAGCAAACAGATTATGGTGGTCTGTATAGGTAGGTGATCTGTTGCCTTGCTCCAAGGAGGTAATGACGCAATTTGATGCAGGCAAGCGAGTAGCTCCTTACCCAGAATGGTGTAATTGTGTTCGATGGAAAATTACTTCTAGGAAAAGGACTAGGCTGGATGCAACATTCGTTCTGGGGATACTGTATGGACAACATGCCCCGCATTAGTCTCAAAAATGTACAAGTCTGTGCGAGTCAACATGGTGTAACACCTGGACACATGTAAAGGCTTGTTACAAGCCATCAAAGTCGTTTTGGATATCAGTCAACCAATCAAAGGGTCAATGTTTGTGTTATAACTCGGTGAGTCGAGCCATGATGGTCCAAAGTGGCAGCAGAACCGAGCAAAGTCTAAAAAGCCCAGAACTGCCTTTACATTACTGGGTGTGGTCTATGGGAACACTGCCTTTAACTTGCCCTCGTCCATACGGATATCTCATGGTGTCATTATAAACATTAAGAACTACACACTTTAGCTATGGAAAAAACATGTTCTGGCCTTGCAAACAGCATGTTGTCCTGCAACCACTATAAAATCATTTTGGCATGCTGCGGCAAGGACGAGGAGTTAATAAGGATGTCAACGTGACATACAACAACAGTGGCATTTAACAGCTCAGAAAACTATAGTTCATGAAATACTAACTGGGTGTTATGTAGACTGAACAGCATTGCAACATGTTGAAATAAACTGGCTGGTATGAAAAAGGAAATTTTCCATTCATCGACAGATCTCGTGCATACCAGATATTCGGCCTGAGAAGATTCAGCAAGGTGAAGATAGTTGCATGCCTTACTTGAGAAAACAGTGCGCTCATCCGAGACAGGGGATAACCGTTATGTCATTTCATTCATTTGGGGAGATTCGAAGTAGGCATGAAAAAGAGGGGTGATGCAGAGGGGGCCTTTGAAGACCATATGAAATTACATTTTATCAGTCATTCTACGTACATTTGAAAATGGTGTTGATCAGCTCCAATACAGTGGAAGATTCTAACGCCGTGTATGTGAGCCCCTGGACTAACTCTGGGGGCAATAATGTGGAAGGTGAGGATGAAGACATTTGATGGCCTTTATCATCGTAAACATCTGCAAACATTCAGGAATAGAGGGGCAATCACTGCCATGACATAGACCAGTTGGCAAAAGTTCAAGTTACTAGCCAACCATTCAAAAGTCACTCACCACCTCAATAAGATACATACACACAGCACATCATTTCTTACACGCCAAGAGTCAAATATCACTAGCAACGGTTAGTGGCAGTGCGCCAGATAAGATTTTGAAGAGGGAGTATTTTACGCCCTATTTTTTAAAGTTGGGAGTAAAAGGATTTTTAGGGAGTTAAAAAATGGAAGTCCAATTCCCATATGTTATTAGCAAGTAAAAATGTTTCCACTGGAAAACGAAAATGTTTTTTTAATAATTATTTGTTTGCACCTAGTTATTCATACATATTAATAGATACAAGTTTACTTCTTCCAATCAGGCAGTAATAGTTTCTTCCTGTGGTACTATGTGCACTACTGGTTCAAACCTATCCATGGAGCTGTATGGGTGAAAGTAGGAGCAAAAGGTCCTATGTGTCTGTGTCCTATTTATGCAGGGAGTATTTCAACTCCCCATTTTTGTTTTTGGGGGTATTTGCCTATTTCTAGGGAGTAAAAGTGGTCGATGCACCCCTTATCTGTAGGGCTGGCTAGTGGAGAGTGCACATTTTGTGCCTCATTAGTCTGTTGACAACAGGGCCAGATCGGGGACGAAATTCTCTCAAACCCCTTTACATGTATCCAAACAGGATTGGAAACAAAACCAGAAGGATACACGGACACTCTAGACTCCCAATCTACAGTCTGCTTAGGTCATACTAACCAAGACATTCAAAGGATTATTAAAATGCACAGATTATTAATCGAATTGAAACCAATGGTCACACTGTTTTCATTACAGAGAAGAGACAACACTGGGGTGTTCTCGGTGATTTAATCGAGCAAAAATTCCTTTCGATCTACCATTACAACTTGTTTTGTGTGTATTTTTGGCAGACCGGGAATGGCCAATTTGTGAGCTAAAGTGAGATCCACGTAAACCCTGGTAGCACCTGTATCAATAAAGACACATTTAATGAAGACCACCCTCTTTCTGCAATTGTTAATATCGATATTATAGGCACTGCAGCCCCAAAGGCAAAAAAGCGCTTAACCCAATATCATGAAAAAGGTAAAAAAAAAAAAAAAAAAAAAAAAAAAAGAATACAAGAGGGTAGATGGACTCCTGGGGTTAGAACAACACGGTTTTGAATGTTTTCCTAAATAAAAAGAGCTCGTCAATTCTGCAAACATCTGGTAGATTATTCAAATGTCTAGCGACAAACAAAAGGCAGGCATGGCCAAAGCTACACAACTGTTTGAATCGGGGAATTTGTAGTGCGTTTCTAATATCGGATTTTACAATGACGACATGGTGTACCTGCCTTCTGAGGTGGGTGGTAATATTTAGGGCAATAGGCTTCATTGCCAGGTTGGTAGTAACCCGCCAGTACTACTGGCATGTTGCTGCCAACCCCATAACTCTGATTCCGCCGCCTGATATCCCGGTGCCACCGGGATATCACAGGTGGCGGCGGAACTGTAAATCCCCATTCCCATGTGCATGGGAATGGGGACACTGAATTACATGCCGGTAGGGGCCTGAACTCCTGGCAGGTCAGGCCTGCCGGGGGATCTGTGCCCCTACCAGCATTCCGTAGTATGGCAGCCCGGAAAGGGTGCCGGGAAGTTGCTACCAGCACCCTTATTCCCGGACTGCCATACTATATAGAGCTTTATGAATAATTGTGAAAAGTTTGAAAATAATTCCTGAATTTAATGGGGGCAGGTGAGGTTTCCTTAATACTTGGGAGATATGCGCGTTTCTAGCAGTACTATTGACTATATACACAAAAATATTCTGTAAAGATTTGGATCTGCTTAATCATATGCAATAGGGATACAGTGTGTTTCTTAAAGTAATGAGCGCAGTTATCTTAACAACATAAGGTAATAATTAGCCGATTTAAGAATAGAATGTACCTGTGGTTACATCAAAAGGGTGGAGTCTAATATGATTCCCACCCTCTTTAGTTATTACTGGATGTCAATTGCGTTACCAAAAGATATGTCTGGATGTTTATGAAGAACCGATGTTACAGATTTAGAGGAAGATGCGATTAGCAATTATGTTTTATCAGGATTCAGGGCAAGCCAATTGTTAACCAATCAATATTTAACTTGTTCAGAAATATACAATATTCATAGCATATTGGATGGCTGATCTTTCCAAAGGTTAACAATGATTTGCCCATCATCCACACAATTCGGATTGTGCAGGAATTTGCAATAGCTGGCCGATGCAGGAGAACAAGTCACAGACGTGTAGGTCATGAGGCCAAGCCTACCCCCGCCCCTCAACCCCATCTGTCCAGGGCTTCTTGGGACACTTTGGGCATTTCCTCAAAGTGACCCGGATTACCAAAATACATATATTTCTCATGCAACATATAGCCTGCTCTTCCGGGGTAGAGAGTCTACAAAGGACTTAGGAGAGGGCAGTGAATAGATTCTCAGGCACTACATACCGGTGTGGGCTATGGAAAGAAGAAAGTCTACATTGCCCTCTAGGCTAGGCGGGCGTCCTGTTGCATTACCAAATACAGCAAAGCAGGATAGGTGGTATTTGGCATAAAGGGTCTCCTAGCCAAGGAGTCTTCGGTCTGCTCACAATTTCCTATAATATCCAGAGACCTTTTCCCCTGGCCACAAAATGAGTGCTGCTCATTTACTAATGCTACAGACCCCGCTTTTTAGATACTTTGTTTTTTGGTAGGTCTAGCATTTCAAAATATATGGCTTTTATAACTAGTGTTAAATGCAGGCCATCAAGATTTAAAAGTCAGAGGGAATTGTTGTTTTAAAGTAGGAGATTGGCCCGTAGTGCAGTCACTCCACCCAAGTAAGATAACATGAAAGCCAACTCAGTGGTGGCGTAGGGAAAGGCCATGGGATGGCAAGATAAACAGAGCTTGCACTGATAAGGTATGTGATGTGCATGGGATAGCCATCGCTCAGTGGCTGCTCCTGGAAAAGGATGACATTGATGACCTAGGCAGTTGTCATGCTTGATAGAGCTTCAGCCGGAACTTCCCAGCAGCAAACCCCGGTTCTTTCGTAATTAAGGGATGCACTTTACCCTGCAGGTTATCCAAGCATTTAGAAAGATCAGCATGGGCTGCTGGTATTTCACTTCATAGGCTGGTTTTTGCCTGCATCAGTAGAAAAATAGCAACTGTGGCAGTGCCCGTAGTACACCAAGTGGTCAATAATGGCTTGAGGAACTGTCCGGGTCCTGAAAAATTGTGGCCACAGAGTATGCCCCATAGGCCAGTCAACCAATTTATCACACAATGGGCAATAGCTAAATCACTCTGGTGTAGCGACTGATCGGAAGGAAGTTGGGGAGAAAGGTTTAAATTACTTAATTGTAACTATTGTTCTCCATCATGGGTCTGGCATGGATTCACATGCTTGTGAATATTCCCAGTCGTCAGGCTGGGAATCTTCACTTTCACTTAAAAACTGGATTTCTCCTCTAAACCAATCACTGTCATCTGGGTCATACTGCCCCCATCCAATGACAGTCCTCTCCCTAAGCCCCTCCTCTGGTAGCCATCTTCAGATTTGGTAAGCACGTAAAGTGGCAGTATGACCAAGAAGAGCCGCAGAGGGGTATGTGAAAAACCTGAAGTTGTCTCCTGATTAGTCCCCGGGGATCTGTCATCGAGGTGGCCAGGACACGGCCATCACTATTGGATCCAGTACCTAGGGGTGTACACGTGAGGGAGGATCACCTGGATGGGGTCCTCGGGGAGTGGAAGTGAGGCACCGACGTGTGAGACACAGTATCCCTTTTCTTAGGACACCTTTTCCCCAACCTACCACGTAGGATACACAAACACTTTACCCCCAGCCCCCCTTTCCGACACAAATACTTTTACATATTGCGAAGGACGATGGACTAACACTAGAGCCATTTACCTGACAGGTCCCAACATACCTGACAGGTCCCAACACCAGAGTAAGGCAATTGACCAGAACCGCACACACCCTACGGGCCTTTCCCTTCCCCACAGGGATAAAAGGTGGAGCACGAGAACACAATACGACCAAGGCAGACCGCACGATGAGAGCTAACTCAGCACGGCAGTTCAAGAGGAGGAGAAAGACGGCACAAACCGAGATGGAACCGAGAGAGAAGCGACCTTGCCCTTTCTGACCAAGGCCTGTGAAACCTCTGCAGAAGGAATCGTAAGACTGCGAACAATAGCCAGCGTGTGTTGCAGCAGATGTTGGTACACAGGACCCTCCTCTGCTGATAGCCAAGTCAGGGAGAGACGCTTGTCTCCGTGGGACTAACCTTGACTCCAGAGAGAAGAAAGCTAAGTGACCAAACTGTTTTGAACCAAAAATAGCAAATGGCGAATTGAACTGTGAAAAGTTACAAAGAACTGTCGATATCAAAAAGAGGGAAACCAAAAACAGAGTAATCCAGCACCACATGGGTTCTCAGTCAGGAAACTCTGGGCGATTACCCGATTGTTGAAACTACCATTACCAGAAGGCCTTGGGAAAGGCGAGAAGGGGATCAAAGTGGTCATACAGGACCTGTTGTGAATCCTGAAGTACAAGGTCGATAAGAGGGATCAGTTGGGAAGTCTGAATGAAATCAATGTCCAGGTGGGGCCTCTTGTAAACCCTGAGAGAAGGCACACGTCTGTTTCATTGCATTAGACTAGGGATGGGCTTTAAAGAGTGGGTTTGTGAACCGATTTATTTTGCCAAGCCTTGGAGTTTCATTAGCTCAGGGTACCCAGTAGGCCACAGATTCAAATGTTTGGTTTGAGGCTTTTCTGATGGCCACTGAGGGATGAGTACTAATTAGACTAGTTTCTGAACATTTTATGTTTTTTCACATGGGTAATCTTGCAAGCACTAAGGAATCGCAATTTAGTTAAGCCCTCCGCACGCATTCTTATTCAAAGGTTCCCCTTTAGTTGTAGAGTTTCCCCTAGTACCTACTAAGCGTTTATCCAACCCTGAACATTTAGTTATTGAAACAGACATCTGTTGACCCCTACTCCATGTGTGATATGCCCCACTGCCTCGATTTCCCCACTCTAGATAGCCTGATGGGTGTCATACCAAACAGACTAATGTGGGTCATAAACCAAAAAGCATTTCACTCTGCAAAGGATAAACTAAGGGCTTTGCTAGTTTTTATAGTAGGAGTGACCTCACACTGTAGTGGATATATACATAACTTATAGGCAATTTCTGCAGTTCCAAGATGATGCTACAAACGTTTTCAAGATGAAGCTCACCGGTTTGAATCCTTCAATGGTTTATAGTCATAATGTCGAAAAAAAAATGTCGACAAAAATGTCACTTAGAACTATCAACACCTCACCCAACACCCCCCTGCCACCCCCCTGCCACCCCCCCACACCACCCACCACCACCCTCCCACCCCTCATACTCAACACATTCCAATTATATATTTATTTATTTTTTCAATAAATAACCAAAAAGAGTATCATTTACTATTGGGGGGGGTCCCCCCCCAACCCCCCCTCACCCAACACCCCCTGCCACCCCCCCACACCCCACACCCCTCATACTCAACACATCTTAGTTATATATATTTATTCATACAATAAATACAAAATTTCGAAAACATATCGAAAAAATTTCGACATTATGGTTTGTCGACATTATTTTTTTCGACATTTATTTTTCGAAATTTTGACTGTCGACATTTTGACTGTCGACATTATGACTGCCCACCTCCTTCAATATTAATAATATCAACGTAATATTGATATCAACAATGGTTGCCCTCAGAAACCTGGTTTTCAGAGAAACTCCCATCACTGCGCCTTGCTCTGAGGCAGGCAGAGCGCAAGTGGTGGAGAGCATACGATTCCAGCCTCAAGCCTATTCACTGGCGATCACGTCAGCTAAGAAGGCCTTCTAGTTCCAGAAAATTGAGGCCTCACTTTGCCAACCTAAGGCTCTCTTTTCTGTGGTTAGATCCCTTTCTTCCGCAGCCAAACTGACCCCATCGGTCAGCCCCACGCAGGATCTTTGCAAATCTTTGGCACAATTCTTTGTATTGAAAGTTGAAACCATACGTGCCAATATTTCTTCGACTAGGACCATCCCCTTTGAGCTTTGCAGTCTTTGATGGGTGGTCCTCTTTCCCGAGACAGACGTATCTTCTGCTATCCAGCGTATTACATCTGGGGCCCCTTCTGATGTTATCGCTCTGGACGTGATGAAAGAAATTTCCTCCGAGCTGTTGCATGAGAACGCAGGCAGTCAATGCCTCCTGCCAGTCTGGCATTATTACATCTGAGCTTAAGTCGGCCATTGTGTTTCCCTTCTTAAGAAACCCTCGCTTGATCCTCTACAACTTTCTAACTATCGTCCAATCTCACTTTTGCCATTTTTAATTAAACTTCTTGAAGCACTGGTTTCTCCTTTACTCTCTTCATTTATGGAATCTACGGGCCTCTTTGACCCTTATCAATCTGGCTTCAGACCAGGTTGGGGTACTGAGAGCATTCTGGTCTCTGTCCAGGACGACATGGCCAGGTTGGTGGATGCAGGAGGGGTAGGTGCCTTGATCTTATTAAATCTCTCGGCAGCTTTCGATACTGTGCACCCCCCCCATCCTGCTAGCCCACCTAGCCCAAGTGGGAATGTCTGGTCAGGTCCTTGCCTAGCTCTCCTCGTTCCTGACCGACGGAACCCAGACCCTCTCAATTCCTCTGTTCCTTTCTGGTCTGTTTTCATTCTGTTGTGGTGTCCCGCATAGCTCGGCCTTGTCTCCCATTCTCTTCAATATCTACATCTGGCCTCTTGTGTGTCTCATCCTCTCCTTCGGCTTCAGATGCTATTCCTACGCCGACGACACCCAGATCCTGAACCAGTTGGATCAGGATCAGGCTGAGGGGTTGTTTTGCGTGCACCGGTGCCCGAATGCCGTGGGGGTATCGATGAACCACAATTGGCTGAAGTTGAATGGAGACAAGACAGAGGTGCTGGTGGTGGTCTCTCCCCCCTATCCATCACTCTGGGTGTTTTCTTTCTGGCCCTCTTCCCTTGGTTCTCTCCCAGGTCCATCAGTTAGGGTGAGGAATTTGGGTGTGATGGTCTGCCTCCTTATCTATGGAGCCGCAAGTAGCTGCAGTTTGTAAGGCTGGCCATTTTCACCTAAAAATCCTTAAGAAGGTGCTTACATTGATTTCCCCTCACCTTCGCCCCCCTGTGGTTGCAGCTCTGGTACTCAGCCACATAGATTACTGCAATTCACTATACTTGTCCCAGCCTCAAGCTTTAGTTCAGCGACTTCAGAGTCTACAGAATATGGCTGCTAGTGTGGCTACTGGCTCCCCTTATGGGGCCCACATTTCGGCAGTGCTGCGTTCCTTACATTGGCCAGCAGTCACCCAGCGCATTATGTTTAAATCCCTGTGCTTGGTACATCATGCCTTGCACAATCAAGGGGCCGAATATCTTCAAAGCAAGTTCACTCGCTATTTTCCTGCTAGGCAGTTATGATCGGCCACTGCGGGCTTACTTGTTGTTCCCCCTTTCTGCCAATTAAGTATGGAAGGCAGAGCTTTTTCAGTCGCCTCCTCTCAGCTTTGGAACAGCCTTCCGTTATTCCTGAAGGGTTTGTCAAACCATCTGGCATTTAGGAAATTGCTGAAAACCTATCTATTCCAGTAAACTCCCTTTATTTGGCTCTTCCTTCCTCCTCTCTCTCTCTCTCTCTCTCTCTCTCTCTCTCTCTCTCTCCTCCAGCGCCATGAGGCCTCTCGGCGACCGAGCGCTTAATAAATGTTAATAACATAACATAAATAAACCATTTATCCTTCAGAGGTCAACAACATCAGTGCCATGGAGTCAGACAACTGGTCATCTACAGTGCTTAAAAATTGCTAGACAGTAGGGAAAATAGACCATGTAAAAAAAGAATCATACTATTATTTGTATCATTGATTTTGTATTGCATAATGAAGCGACTGATTTTTGCTACAAAAATGACATTTGACCACAGGTCAGGGTAGAAAAAAATGGCACTGGCCACCAATAGAAAAACACATTTGAGGTATTTATCAGGATTCTTGATCAGATCCCAAAAATGTAGTAAAAAAAGTTAAAACGAGATTTCTAAGCACACACTGCCGGACTAGGACAGTTGAGTATGCGCAAAGGTGAGTGCTTAGGAGTGCAGTTGGCAGTCTGCGGTCGGTGGACTGGCTGCAGACTGAAGGGCTGATATGAATTGTGAAGCCGACAGGAAAACTCTATTGCCAACTTCGGGTCAGTGAAAAAGCTTTAATCACATCATCCCAGATAAGGGTAAGTCCAAAACTCTGTGAGCTCAAAAAAGACTCGATCTATAATTAGTGACTGACAAACTGCAACTCGTGTAAGTTTGAAACTGCGGTTGAGAACCCCCAGAGCCACTCCCTGCATTTAAGAGGAAAAGGTTCATGCATACTCGAATAGCAAGGTATGCGCTGAAAGGTAAAATAAGGAACTCATTTGAGAGAGAGGTTCTCTCGGACCATACCCTGGGAGAACTTAAGGAAACAGCCGAGGAAGCTTGGGACGTTACACAAAATCCAGGCACTTGCTCACGTTGGGAGTGCACCTTTCCTCTACACACCTTCTCCCAAAGCTCTCCTAAAGCAAGTGCTGCTTATAGTAGGCGATAATGCTAATTTAAGGGGGAAGTTCACGACATATACACCATTGTCGGTGCAGGAGGAGGTGATGAAAGCTCATTTTGGCAATATGATCGCTAATAGTAGGGAGGAAGGGTATCCAGCTTCTCTACCAGAGGGTGTGCAGCAACAACCCCTTAACATGGATAACAATCATTCTTTGCTTAGACTCTGTTATAGTCTGCAAAGGGAGGCTCGAGAATTGAAAGGATCAGAATTGAGTGAATCAGAGCTCAGAGGGTCCCTGCTAGCTCGTTTGAGAACATAATTGGTGTGTGAACCAGCGATTGCAAAGGAACAGGAGGCCTCGCTTGGCTCTTCTATTCTGTCTTCAACGGACTGTTCGGACAACACAGCAAGAAGTAGGAGGCATGAAATTGAGATACCGCAAGATGAACTTCGGTCACTCCTCAAAGCGATACCAAAACAATGAACTGAGATCTATATGTTGCAAAGGCATTGTATAAAGAGGATTAGCTATCTAGAAAAATGAGTAGCCCTGTTGGAATTGCATTCCTCAACTTTTGTGCCAAACAGAGGAGATGCACTAATTCCCGCAGCTGCAGAAGGCGAGATTTCAATTATAGAAAACGGAGCAGAGGGAGAAGGAAGTAAGATTGCAGCACAAGAGCAGCAAAATGACATTTCTCAATGTATGAAAGCAGCATGGAAATGCCAACTGAAGGGCAGTTTGTATTGTCAAATGTAGGGCGAGGTCAGGAGGAGAATTCTGCATCAATTGCAACAGATAGCCATCGCCCAAAGCGTAGGAGGGGGAAGAAAAAACAAGAACATTAAAGGAAAACAAGTGGACAAAACTAACCAAAGAATTGGTAGAGCTGGTAGAAAATGTAAGATAAAATGGGTGCACGTTGGCAGAGGTAGCAACTGAAAGATACGAATGTATAAGCTCTGAGGAAGTTATTGCGGTCCGAGAAGCGACAAGCATACGGAAGGAAGGGAGCAGACTGAAGCAAAAAAAGATTAAGGCAACAGGCACCCTGGATGGCTAGGTACGACAAGCGAGGAAAGATACAGAGGTTTCAAATAATCAAGTGTCCTACACGTCAGTTAATGAGGAATGGATGCTAGGGGAAATGCCAGTGGCCACACTGGAAGAAGAAGAGGAGGTTACAGTAGCTTCTCAACAGAATGGACGTACACAGGAAGTAACAAAGTGACCAGAATAGAAGACTGGCTGGAGACATGCAAATGTGCAATAAACAAAAGTGTATCTTCACTGCGGCTTTGGACAGGAAAAAAAATAACTATTACAGATATTTTTGCAACAGCAGAATTGCCTTTTCTAAATAGACAAGAAGTACTCAAATTATTGCACACTCTGCCTCACCTGCACGTTATTACTTCAAAGGACTTGACTATGGTCGAACTGCCGGATTACAGATCGGGCGGAAATTGGACCTGTATACACTTCCAAAACTCAAATGTGGTTGATTTAATTATGCCTTTTGCATCAGATTTTCTGTGTATGGGATATTTGTTTGAATTGGTAAAGGTTCAGTGTGCAAGACAATAATAAAAAACAGGAAGTCCACGTAGAAAGAGAAATTATAAAGGGAGGGCATTTGGATGTGATGGGCGGGATTCTGATCCTAGGGTTCCACCAAGAGGGGACTGGGTTTGGGTCCCTCAAAAAATGCAGTGTGGGGAAAAATAGAAAAAAAGGTAAATTTGTGCTGTAAGCACTGCGCTCCCTCTTAAATTGGAACACTAAAGGTCACTCCCATGTTCTTTATAACTGACATGTATTGTCAGCTCTCCTTGATAATTATATATTTTTCCTTCAGGAAACTTGGTTATTGATGAAGTTAAGTGTTGATGGGTACGTGTGCTAGAATTGCTTGTCAAGAAAGGGTGTATTGGGCAGGCCCAAAGGAGCATTGGGAATTGGATTACAAAATGAGAGAATGTCAAGGCAATTAGAAGTAGAGGGTGCTGGGAGGTGCTGTTGCGCGCACACGAGTTGGCTGCCTGATTGTCGAGCGCCTCCCTGGATAATATCCTGAACCATTAATATCCTGCTTTGGAGCCAACCCAGAGAACTCAAGCTGTTGGAAACTTTTCCCAGAACTAACGGGGACCACCCAGAGAAACCTTGGAGGAAATCCGACGATTTGGCTGAGATATTTACGAGAGCAAGATCTGCGTGAGAGGCGGGAAGCAGAGGCCGGGGACAATACCACAGTGCAGCCACTTTAGCCTGCTAGCCAGGGTACACCTCCAGGCCGCAAAGTGGGCAGAGTCTACAGAACCATCTAACAGCAGAAAAGAGATTCTCTCCACACAACGTATCTAAAACATTGCTGCGCTCACTCAAAAGTGGCAACTTGCTGCGAGACTGGGTCGCCGCTCTGCGGGGGCGTAGCGACTCATCTCCGACGAGACAAGCGGACCGGCGTCTGTGGTGCGAACGGCCCGCGTATAAGACCATCAGCCGCATGCATACATATATATGAAGAGTGGCCCAGCTCTGTGCCGTGATTGGAGGGGAAGCGTCTGAGCCACTGTCCTGCCCATATACCTTTGGACTCTCCTGGTGATCCCAGGGCCGAGACGTGAGGGGGCTGATAACCCAGCTCGCAATCGCGACCCCGGACATAGCCGGACCCCTCCTGCCCAGATTCTGGGCCCGAGGCCTGGCGGACGTTGAAGGACAAAGTGGGGCCGTAGCGGCTGGCAGAACCTGAACACTGCCCTAGCTCATCGCCCGCGGACTACCACCGAGCCTGGTGGGTGTATGACCAGAGGAGCCAGTGGGACGGTGTGTCTGCGGATGGGTGCCTGTAATGCTGAACTAAGGAGTAAATGTGATGTGCACCCGACCCCACAAGGACAGAAGACGGGAAGAAGGAACAAGTTACTTACCTGTAACTGTTATTCTCCAGCATGGGTGTGGCATGGATTCACATGCGCATGAATATTCCCCGTCGTCAGGCTGGGAATCCTCGGTAAAGAAAAAATCAGTATCAGTTTATCTTCTGATCTGTCTTTCTTAGCAGTAACCAATCACTGGTCTCTGGGTCATACTGCCCCCAGCCAATGACTGCCCTCTCCCTAAGCCCCGCCTCTGGCAGCCATCCTCAGATTTGGTAACACGTAAAGTGGCAGTATGACCAAGTGAAGAGCCGCAGAGGGGTAGGAGGTAGGGTTCGCATGTGAATCGGCGACGAAGGCGATGGAAAGAAAACCAAGGGCTCGCTGAGGTGGAAGTCCGACGGCACCTTGGGCATAAAGGAGGGGTGCGTCCTCAGCACCACTCTCCTGTCATGAAAAGTCAAGTATGGAGGCTTGCAGGATAGGGCCTGGATCTCTCCCACTCGTTGTGCGGAGGTGATGGCCACAAGAAACAGTCTTCCACGACAGGAACTTCAACGGTGCCGAATGCAGGGGCTCGAATGGCGACCCCACATGAGCCTGGTCAGCACCACGTTGAGCTCCCACACCGGGGCAGGGGCCTTCACCGGCGGGAACGATTGGAACAGTCCATTCATAAATTCCTTCACCAGGCGATGGGATCACAAGGACGCCCATCCTGTGGTTCTGGTGTATCGGTAGATCGCAGCCAGATGCATCTTGATGGAGGCGTGAGCCAGTCCAGTCTTGGCCAGTGACAGTAGGTACGGCAGCACTTGAGGGGCCGTAATCCGTAGAGGGTTAATCTTCTGTGCACGGCACCAGACAGAGAACCTCTTCCACTTATGTCCGTAGCACTTGAGAGTTGAGGACGCCCTGGCCTTTGCAAGAACCTCTCTGCAATCAGCCAGGATATCGTACCCTCCAAACTCTAGTGCTGCAGGAGCCAGGCCTGCAAGTTCACCGACTCCGGGTCGTGATGAAGTATGGTGCCTCCTTCTCTGGAGAGAAGATCCGCGTCCGTCGGCAGCTTGACTGGTGGGGACACTGCCAAGTCCAGAAGGTCTGGGAACCAGATCTGCCTCGGCCACGCCAGTGCGACGAGGATCATCCTGCACCGGGACCTATTGAGCTGGTTGATGAGCCTGAGCAGCAACGGCAACGGAGGGAACGCATATAGGAACAGGCCGTCCCAGGGGAACGAGAAAGCCTCGCCCATGCTCCTCGGCTGGGGAAACCTGCTGGCGAACCTCTGGCACTTGGAGTTCGTCGCCGCCACGAACAGGTCGATCTGCGGTTTTCCCCATTGTCTGGAGAGTTGATCCTGACTTAGTTCCCAAACGTGGCCGAGCGCAGCTCCCTGCTGAGTGAGTCGGCGATGGTGTTTAACCCTGCCGGATGAAAGGGCACCAGAAACATCCCTTGGGCGACGGCCCAATGCCACAGATCCTGGGCTTCCTTGGAGAGGGCTGGGGATCTGGTTCCTCCCTGCTTCCGGATGTAGAACATTGTGGTGGTGTTGTCGGTGAAGATTCTCACCACCTTGCCCTTGAGGGACGGGAGAAAGGACCTGAGGGCCCAGAACACTGCACGGAGCTCCAGGATGTTGATGTGGAGTGGCTTCTCCTCCGGGAGCCAAAGGCCTCTCGCGTGAAGTTCTCCGGTGTGCGCTCCCCACCCTTCCAGGGAAGCATCCGTCAGCATTGTTATCTGGTGAGATGGGGTCTGAGAGTCTGTGCCTGCCGTCAGATGAGCGCGGGTGCCCCACCACCGGATCGCTCGTCGGAAGGTCTCGTCGAGCAGGTTCCTGTCCTCGAAGCTGCCCGTCGCTTGGATCCAGCGGGCGTCGAGGAACTCTTGCGGAGGGCGCATCCGAAGCCTGCACAGGCGCACGAGATATATGCAGGAGGACATCATCCCGAGGAGGAACATGATGGACCTCACCCTGGACACGTCCGTGGCCAGCAGACGCTGCACCTTGCCCAGGATGGCCTTCATCCTTTCCTCCGCCGGCGAGGCCAGACGCGCCGCTGTGTCGAGCTTGGCTCCCAGAAACAGTGCGACTTGCGACGGGATCAGGTGGGATTTGGGAAAGTTAATGGAGAATCCCAGGTCCGTGAGCAGCTGGACGGTCTTCGCTGTGTGTTCTACGGCAAGCTCCCTTGTCCTTGCTCGGATGAGCCAGTCGTCCAGGTAGGGGTAGACGTGGATCCCCTGCAGGCACAGCCGCGCCGCCACTGCTGCGAGGCACTTGGTGAACACCCTGGGTGCCGACTTCAATCCGAACGGGAGGGCCTTGAACTGGTAGTGCCGTCCCTGGACCACGAACCTGAGGAACTTTCGGTGTCCTTTTAGAATGGGGATGTGGAAGTATGCATCCTCCAAATCCAACGACGACAGAAAATCACCCTCTTCCAGCTGTCCCAGCACGTGCTGGAGGGCGACCATCCAGAACTTCTGTGCCTTGATGTACTTGTTCAGTCGTCGCAGGTCCAGGATGGGGTGCCATCCTCCTGTCTTCTTTTTCACGAGGAAGTACCTTGAGAATACTCTGGAGCCCCGGAGCCTCTTTGGGACGAGCTCGATGGCACCTTTTTTGAGCATCGCCCTTCCCTCCAATAGCAGTTGAGGGACGTGATTTTCCTTCCTGGCCATGGGTGGAATGCGGGGGCACCTTTTTAGAAATTCGAGGGCGTGCCCCTGTGCCAGGGCGTCCACCACCCAACGGTCAGTGGAGATGGACTCACACATGCTGACGAACTTCGCCAGCCGGCCTCCCACCGAGGTGCTTCGGTGGGGTCCCGACAGCACGGTCGGTTCAATCTTGCTTGGAGGACGCCTTGCCGCCTTGGCCTCCTTGGCGACGACGGCAGGGTCCACCCGACTTGCCTCGTCCTCTATAGGCTTCCTGCGACGAGGAGCGGCCCGCTTGGCGGTACGTAGAGGAGCCACCGCCAAATCCCTTGGAGGCACCCTGCTTGCATCCGGTGCTCCGAAAGGACGGCCTTCGTTGCCGGAGAACGCCTAGGGCCTTAGCTGTCTCTGAGGGACTCATCCACTGTTTTCCCAAACAGATTGTTCCCGTCGAACGGCATGTCCAAAACTTTGGCTTGAACGTCCTGGCGGAAATCTGTCACCTTGAGCCACCCTCGTCATCTAAGGCAAACGCTGTTGCCTAGCTGATGGAAACCCGTGGCGGCAATGTCCATTGCCACTGTAATGGCGTGGTCCGACGCCACTTTGCCTTCTTGCAAGATCTCCAGGGCCGAGGCCCTCTTGTCTAGTAGGAAGTCCAACAGGGGGGTGATCTTGTACCATAACTCCCCGTCGTAGCGGGCCGCGAGGGCGTTGGTCACCTTAATCTGTGTTGCCGCCGACGAGAACTCATCGTCCCATTGCGTCCAGCTTCTTTCCTTCGCCGTCCAGCGGGGAAGTTGACGTTGAGGCCGATGGCCCCCCCCCCGCTTTCTTCTTGGCCGCCGCTGAGACAACCGAGTCAAGGGGCCGCGTCGGGGACTTGGTACTTCTTCTCATACCGATCCCCTCTTGGCAAGCGTCATAGACGGGTTCTTGAGAAGGGTGAGGCCCTCGTCCCAGATGTCATCCAGCAGAGGCGCGGCGAGGACTGTTTTCCTCTTGGTCTCACGCCGTTGGTAAAGGAAACCTTCCTTCTCTTCGGGGCAGAGATGAAAAGGCTCGGATGCCCTGGCGATCATTGCATGGAATGATACAATCTTGTCTGGCGGGGAGGCCCGGACTGGGGGCGATGGGAGCTCTGTCCCGTCGTCACCGCCGTCGTCGTCAGTACCCGCCGTGGCCATGTCTGTTCCTGTGTCATCCCCAGGGACGGGGGACGTGGGCAAAGGTTGAGTAGGCCGCGAGGGCTGAAAAGGCGGGGTTGGATGGATCCGTCTTCTCTTGTTCGGGGGGCTTCCCGCCAGGCCTGGCTCTGGCTCCTCCGTCGTGCCTGGTTCCGGTTCCACCATCGGTGGGAAGGGCAATCTCGTCCTTATCTCCGAACATAACGATTGTATTGCCAACAAAATGGCCGCTGAGTTGTCCTGCGGCTCCGGGAGCGACGGGTGACTAGGACCCCTCCCGTGGGGACTGGCCTCTTCGACGCCCTCGTTGAGGCCCTTTAAGACTTCTACCAGCTCCTCCTCGGATGCTGTGTCCGTGTCCACAATGGCCACCGCCCCCCCTTCTTTTTCCGCCGGGGTCTTCACGGGGGTCTTTTCAATGGGTCTGAAAGAGGCTTCCCTCCGCGAAGGCAGGGAGACTCTGGGCCCCAAGGTCACCTCCACTGGTGTAGCCTCCACAGGCTGCGCCAGGGCCGCCGCAACTTCCTCGATAGAGGCCTTGGCTGGGTGAATCAAGGCCTTTGGCACCTTATGCGGGCCTGTGGCCTTCACCTTGGGGGGAGGGTCACCGCCTCGTTCCCCCTCGGCCGGATTCTTCGAGCTCGACCAGGGCCTCTCCAGAAGCTTCGCCGGGTTCTCTGCCTTCCTCTTCCCTGAGCCAGAGCGTTGGCTCGTGGTTGATGGCGATGGGGAGGATGCGCCCTGCCTGGCAGCCGAGGAGCCCGACCGTTCGGCGCTCCCGGTGCCCGCGGACTCGCGGTGCTTTGACTTCTGTTGGGCTCCCATCGCCGGGGCACCCTCACAGGACTTAGAAGACCGCTCAGACTTCTTCTTTTCACCTGACGGGCTCTTTCCTTCCAGCCAGTTGGAGAGACAAAAGGTGGGTCCGTTCCGACATATTCCCGCAAAACGCACAGTCCTTCTCCACGTGCGTTTTTGTCCTCATGAAGGCAGTAGAGACATTTCGAGTGCTCGTCCTCCTTGAACACATTCTGCAGCTGGCATCCAGGGCAAACCCTGAACAGCTTTCCGGGCGTCGAGCTTCCTTTCTCCTGGGCCATGTTCGGGTAGGCCGCAGAAACTCCTGGACTCCTGCAAAAAGCATAACTCGACGAAATCTTCACCCTTGAGGGGCATAGAAAAATCCAACACGGATCCCTGTTAATCGGAGGTAGAGACAGTGGAGCTTGAGGCTCTTTTTGACCGAAAAATGAGAAATTCTCTTTGAAAAAGCGCGAAAATGCTGCAAAAGCTTGAGAGCTAAACATGAGGACTCCCAACACTTGAGCGTGCGGTAAAAATCTCAGGATGGCAACCAGAGGCGGGGCTTTGGGGAGAGGGCAGTCATTGGCTGGGGGCAGTATGACCCAGAGACCAGTGATTGGTTACTACTAAGAAAGACAGATCAGAAACAAAACGGATACTGATTTTTTCTTTACCGGGGAATATTCATGAGCATGTGAATCCATGCCAGACCCCATGCTGGAGAACACGGAAACTACCCAGTGAGTTGAACACGGAGAAGAATGCATGCAACATGAGGGGAGACGGTGCAGCATAATGCTTCAGTGTGCCCGCCCACCAAGATAGCACAACAAGGCAGTGCAGACATTTCGACCCACGTGTGGAGACATTTTGCATACAACGTTTAGATCCTGACCGGTCACACCAGTTATATGCAGTGAAGGTGAGCACGAACGTGAAAGATTGTTGGGCGGGCGGCAGAGGAGTGCAAGACGGATTGTAACTGTTGACTACTGGTACACATCACACACTCCAAAAGAGGTGCTGCATTGCAGGTGCGCCATTGAGGCGCGATTGGTGCTCGGAACTGTGCTGCGCTTTGCTGGACCTCAGACGCTGCGTTTGCAGCCGGATGCCACCGACTCACCCACCCCTATGCGCAGCGGACAACAACATTGGGAAAACCACCTGATAGACATATCAAAACATCCAAACACTTCTGGTCGCTGTTGCAATACGACTATATCGAAGTGCAGTAGATCAATCCGGGTCAAAGAAGGAGGACATAATTCACCCGCCTGCATGACTCATTCAAAGAGAGGTACTGCACGGCCACTACGGAACTCCGGCACTAGTGCCAGATAATCTGCAGGACTGTTTTAAGCACAAGTGGGTCTTAGGTCACAACATTCGAATTAAGGGACAACTCCACCCATCCTCCCGCACTGCAGTCAACACTGCCTGAGCAGAACGCTTGACTGCATGCATCCTCCTACATACAGCTGCAGACACGGGGACAGTGTTTGTCCGTTCTCTGCTCCATAGCTACCAGAACACACGAGGACAGGAAATCACTGTTTCCGAATTTCTGTGAAGAACACTACATCCCGCACCTCGATACCCTCCTACGTGTCATGAGGCTACAGGCAGCCTGTCACCAACTGCGCCACATTGAGGGTAACAACGGAAACCACTGTGGGAGCGCAGAAATTGTGCTCTGGTGCTGCGGGGCTCATCCGACAACAACGTGCGGAGTAGAAAACATCTGGGGGCTGGTAACACAGCCTGGGCAAACCAATGAGTGGCCCACACGGCTGAAGTACAATCAAGTTGGAACCACAAGGCCCCACTGGGCAACTGGGAACGATAAACTCTCTGTTCTAGAACGTGGGAGAAAACAGTGTATTCCGCAAACATATGGACAGAAACAAGAAACATTCTACCTCTGGAGCTACCCTATAACATTGAGTAAAAGGCTAAACACATCTGGCATATGGACCAGTGGGTATCTCAGTTGATAATTGGCGACGTTGCTACATGTGGGAGAATACAATCCACTCCAGGGGATAGGTGGCTACTGCGAAGAGGGAGAGTACAGGAAACACTGCTGGCCAAATTGTAGAATCAACAGATACTAGTTGGAACCCGTCACCTACACCAACTACAAGTCATGTAGTGCTGAACACTCCCCCTTTGATATACTGTGACATGCAGGGCAGCAATATATAGCCAGTTTGGGAAACATCAGTTTGGAGCACAACAATAACTAGAGTAAACAGCGGTGCTTGGTAAACGCAGATGCGGATGTATGGAATGAACCGTGGCCCACACCTCAGCCCCTGACGGCTCGCCACGACAGAGACTCTAAAGCTGCACAGCGGTGCCCCACGAAATCCGCTCAGAGTACGCACTTGGTGTCCCGAATCCAGCAACAGATAGTGGCTATGTACTGAAACTGTGCCCTCCAACCCGGGCCACCCACACAGAGTCATCCATCTATGGGCAGAGGAAGCCACAGTGACAACTACCCCCATCTGAGCACCTCACAGCATAAATACAGAGTGGTCACTCTAACAGAGAGAACGCATATTGAAATCCACTGTGTGGACATATTTAGTGTCTGCCATTGCCTGGCCCCGTCGTGTGTGTGCACTTGGGCCAATCGCGCCGGAGGCTGCGCCACATCTATCCCATATCTCCTTGGCGATGACAAGAGTTGCCAGCTCCAAGAAGATGACTGGACCCATGGATTCCTTCACGAGCAGCCAGACCCTGGACACTATGACACTATCACCGGCTGAACCTCAGACAACATCCTCAGAAAATGCCAGATTTGACCAGCTTTTTGCCACCGTACAGAGTGGGTTCATGTCAGTCAATGTGAAATTAGACGATATTGTCTCCACTATTGGCTCGCTAAAGGCTCGCGTTGATAAGGAAAGTGCACGGGTAGAGGAAGCTGAGGCCAGGATTAGGTCACAATGAAGACTATTGGACAAAACACTTGAGACGTTACTCTATTGAAGAAAGAGATGACCAAACTGTGTGGCAAGTGTGATGACCTGGAATCCAGGTATAGGCGGAATAACATCCGTATAGTGGGAGTGGCATAGTCCTTCTACAAGGGTCCCATGGAACCACATGTGGAAACACTTGTGAAATCCCTATTCGGAGACCATGTTTTCTCTGACCATTTTCTGGTCGAGAGCCCACCGCACATTGGCCCCTACGCCCAAACCAAGAGCCCCCCCAGCACCATAATCGCTAAACTCCTGAACTATAGGGACAGAGACACATCAATCCGCCTGGCAAGGGAAATGGGACCCCTCCGTCATGAAGGTGACAGCATTAACATTTATCTGGACTTTTCTGCGAGAGTACAAGACCAGTGAAGATCATACGACCAGGTCAAGAAACAACTCCGCCTGCGACAGGTCCCATATGCATTGATCTTTCCCGTGAAGTTGTGGATACAGCATGGGGGTGTGCACATTTTTTTTAACACCCCACAGCTGTCATGGCTACAAAGAGGCTACGATCCCGCTACCACCGCGGGAACAAAGACCGGATCAAAACAGACATCCACAGCCCGTTATGGACAGGAGAGACCCAGCCGATTGACTACACTGGGCATAATATCCTTTTACGGTATGCAATATGAAAAAGGGGTGTCTGGGTGGCACCGATCTATGCTTGTTTGATAGACCGGATGGGCTGCATCCAGCCGTGGCAGTTGTGAGCCTCAACATGCGCACCTCCAGAAAGTTCCATAAGTTGAACAAGGGGTATCATTATCATGTTGGGGTAGATGGTGTGGGTGGGGGGCATATGGAGACTAGTTACCCTTGGCACTAGGCGGGGGGCTTGTTGGGGTTGTTAAAAGTTTAAAATCAGAGAGTTATGTTGCTACAGGCGCTGTCCGATCAACGGGTTTGCACCATCATACACCGTTCATTATCACGATAAATGGCACGCAAAGCACATAGTGACAGAGGACTGACTGTTAAATTACTCTCCTGGAATGTACGGGGGCTGAATAACCCTGTTCAGGCCAGAAAGGTTGCTGCAAATGTAACAAGGCATAGTCGCAGATATTACTACTCCAGGAGACGCACGCACTCAAAAATGTGAACTCTAGATTTTATGCACGCTGGGGTCCCCTTCGATATTACACCGAATACTCCGCCCAATCCAGAGGGGTCCTGACACTGATTCACTCATCACTGGGTTTCCGTTACTTGGACAGCAAGATAGATGCCCAAGGCAGATTTCTGTTGGTATGGGGAGAGGTAGCTGGCCATACAAAATAGTTAATACATACGGTCCGAACGTTGATGATCCGGAATTCTACCAGACAGTGCTAGGCATGCTTAACATACCGGACGACACATTAGTATTGGGGGGGCAGGGGGAGGGGAGACTTAAACACTATCCTGGATGTATCACTTGACCGATCCTCCACAATCCCACGCAGGCTCACGAAGGCTGCAGCCACCTTACGGCAGATAATGACACAAACATCCCTAATAGACGTATGGCGCACACTTCACCCACTTGATAGACAGTATACATACTACTCATCTGTCCACGATTCCCGTACTGACTATTGGCTCGTTAGCTCGACCCTTTCCGATGCAATATCCAACTGCGAGATCCATCCCCGTACTCTCAGACCACTTCCCCATATTCCTTACACTTGTTTTGCGGGATGCTACTCCGCGTGCTAGACAGACGCTGGAAAATGCCCTCTGCCATACTCAGAGACCCCAATATATGCGCATCACTCCACGTGGCAATAGATTAATTCTTCAAATTAAATTAGGGTTCGGTGAGTGCTCCCTACTTTGTGGGAAGTGTTTATAGTTCGGGTGCGTGGTATCACTATGGCAAAGACTACTGGACTGTTGACAACAGTCAAGAACGAACTAGGAACGGCGGAAGTTAGCAAGACTTGAAATAAACTATAGCGCTACACAAAGTAAAGAGACCCTTTCCGATATTCATAATATGTTGAACGAATTCAATAAATTAGCAGAAAGAGAAGTCCTGTACATGGCAACCCCTGCCCGAGCCCGCAGGTATGGCGAAAGTAACAAAGCAGGCAAATTCCTGGCTAACATGCTTAGAGCGGAGAGCTACCGTAACCCTATTGCCAGTATCCAAACCACACATGGGGAGGTGGTGAACCGGGAAGAAGACATAAATGCCACTTTTGCCAAATTCTACAAAACCCTGAACTCCAACTGAGACAACAAATCCGCAGAAGAGATATCGGACTACCTACGGGAGCTTGATCTCCTAGTCCTTACCCAGGGAACTCAGTTTGCATTAGACTTGCCCATTACACTTGAAGAAATAACGGCTGCAATTAAGGTATTAACAACCGGTAGGGCTCCTGGCTCTGATGGCCTATGGGCGGAAATATATAAGGAGTTCCATGATAAACTAGCCCCAATCCTGCTGAAGGTGTGGGAGGAAGCTATGGACCACGGCACACTTCCTGAATGCATGCAGGAAGCTGTGATTACTGTGCTCCTTTAGCCCCAACGCACCGCTCAAGACATGTCCTCATACATGCCCCTTTCCCTAATCAATACGATGCAAAGATTTTTGCCAACATTCTTGCGACCAGACTCCTACCACACACGCCCATCCTAGTCCATCCTGATCAAGCAGGCTTCATCCCCACCCGATCCACATCCCTGAACCTGCTGCGACTTTTCCGGCTAATGGCACAGATCGATCTGAAAGCTAACGCAGCAATTGCTGCATTAGATGCCGAGAAGGTGTTTGATTCAGTGTCCTGGTCCTACTTATTCTCAGTGCTTGAGCGTCTTGGCTTGGGACAGTACTTTCTTAAATGTGTCCGGTTGCTTTACACGTACCCGGGAGCGAGAGTTCTTACCAATCATACTATGTCTTCTCTCTTTTCCCTGGGAAGAGGTACCAGGCAGGGTTGCCCATTCCCTTCCCATCTTGTACGCTCTCACGATCTGAATCTGTGACCGCTCTGTTCTGATAGGACTCTCTATAAATAAAGTTAAAAAAAAAAAAAAGAAGTAGAGGGTGCTAAAGACAATATTATAGCAGTGCAATTCTGGAAGCCAGATCCACTAGAGTTGAACTACACTCTACCGATTAACATCTACAATCCACTTGGGTGTTAGAGTACGTTGGCTATCATGAACACTCTTGATCAGTTGGTAACTGAGTGGGTGGTGCATTATCCATTAGGGAGGGTCATGGTAGTTGGCGATTTTAATGCACAGCAGGAGCTGTCATGGCCACTAAACAAGGGCCCTCATTTCCTCCTTCCAAAGGGTCCAAATGGACCCTGTCCTGGCACCTTTGGCGCCAGGCTCATAAAGTGTGCTCTGCACACTTGGGGTCCAAGGCACGTGTATCCAGGCCGGGTGTGGCCATTAGAAAGCATTGGAAGGCATATGCAATCATCTACGGGAGTGGTGAGGTGGGGCCACAAGGTGGAGCTAAAGGGGAGTGGCTAAGGCCAGACTATTCAAGCCGGCCCCACCCGCATGTTGAGGCTTCGCGTTAATCTGCTGTATGCAGCGTAATGCTTACCGCCGTCTGAAGCTCTTACCTGTCTCCAGCTCTGCATCTTCTGATTCCAGCTTCACATCTTTGGCGCGCACCTACCTGATTCCAGCTGGATCCAGCTATACCATCGCCCGGAGCGCATCCAATCTCGATCCGGCATCTGCACTGCGCAACTTACATGAAGCCAGCCATACCACTGCTTGAAGTACTACGAGCTTCACGCCAGTATCTTCAGCGCGCACCTTACCTGTCTCCTCGAATCCATCTTCTGTTGGGCGACTCTTCCTCACCTGTCGGAGTCTTCATTCATGCAGAAGCCTTCTTCTCGTCAGGTATCCTTGCGGTTCTTCCATCTCGAAGCCGCGAACAGCTTCCCGGATAGCCGTCCTCCATCTTCCGACGCCAGGCCATCCCTGCAAGAAATAAATAGAGCACATGGTTAGAAACCACAAACATTTAACGCTTGGCCGCGCAACACCTAAGCCTTGCGTTTCATTTAGAAACCCTACTTACCTTCTAGTGGAGTCTGCTCCATTCCTTTGACGCCGCGTGGGTACACTGTCAGCAATGCGACTCAGCGCAGCCATCTTCAACACCTATTGGGGAAAAGAAAGACATTATTAAGAATACGGACACTAATCATTGGAAAAGACTTTACAGAAGCATACGGACAATAATCATTGTTATCAACACTCACCTCCCACGAGGATTGGTTGCAGCCGGTCTGGGCCATTATGCATATGGACCAGTGAAGCAACTGGGTCTGTATAGCGCCCCTTCTGAAGAGACGCAGGACGGAGAGCTCATCTTTGCAAAATAACAGGGCTTTGCCAGAAACCTGACCAAACCAATCGCCGCAGCTGGGGGTAAAGTAAGATCCAGGGAATCCAAATCCAGGGAGGGCTCCAAACGTCCCCGCAGAGACCAGGTGAGCGCAACAGGAACTGGATACCCACACCTTAGATGCGAAAGGGTGTCTTGAAGGGGGTCAAAATAATCAGGGCGCCAAATGGCTGAATTTAATGCTAGCAATGGGTCTGCAATTCCTGCTACCAATGACACAGGAATGTTTAAATAAACTATACACCAGGACTAACGGGAAGACTAGAAGCTGGATTGACTATGCTTTTGTGAGTTCAAATAGAAATTACAACTCTACTCAACTTACGCTAAGAAATTCAACAAATAGTGATAAAAAATGCTTGCAATTCGTATCCCGACTGTAACATGGATCTGAGAGGGCATTGATCTATAGTGAAATCCAGGTAAATAATGGAAGAAATCGCATTAGTTGGGGGGACAAAAATGCAGCAGCACTAAATAAATGTGTGGCATTGGATAGAGTAGATCTTACAATGCCCTGAATGGAGATGGCTTTGTTATTCGCTTTTTATTATAGTAGATATGGATCATCTAGGCCAATTAAGGAAAAAGCTATTAAAGATACGCAAAATGAGTATGACTCTGAAATTGTAAGGATAAAGAAGGAGAAATTGAGGAGGATAACGAAGTTAAATATGGAAAAACATGGCTTTATCTCTCTGGTAAAGTGTGATGAAATTATAAGAAATATAAAAACCAAATAGAAAAATTGGTTAAGAACATACAAGGCTTCATGTAGGACGGCCGGATTAGGTGTGTTTGACCGTCTGAGAACTGATTGCAGCAAACTGTTCGAAAAGGAACAGCCCGCATGCAATCAGTTCTCATGGGATCAAACACTCAAACCAATCCCCCACTCGAACCGCCCTTCCCTACTTACCTGTTCACTTGCCGCCTAGTTGACTGCAGCCCTGCGGCATCATATCCGTCCCTCAAATGTGGGTCGGATCCAACGCTGCAGGGTCCCTTTTTCTTTTTTCGGTCCCCCGCCTCCAATATTGAGGAAGCGGGGGACACCCCTGCAACCCCTGCTCCACATGTTCGGTATGTATTAGCCAATTTGTACGTTTTTTTTCGGTCAAATGGTACAGGCCAAATTCAGTCAAATGTACCATTCGGCCAAATTAAAACAAATAAATGTACTAATACCAGGACGGCCAGATGGTAAGAATTATTTCACTTGCTTAGAAAGACCGATTCAAAGAAGTTCTTGCAATGTAGTAAAATAATTGACCCTCAATTAATCAAAACAATTATACCCTCTAGCAATTATGCTTAGACATAGGTCATTCAGACACAATTTATACTTTTTGAGGCTAGTTCATTGAATCATTTTATATAAAATTCATTGTAAATCTATGCCAATCTCAGAACAAAACAACACAATAGTGATCTGGTGCAATAACTACTCCAACAGCTCATAAATATCTAGTGCAAAACCTCAGTCATTCCTCCCTTATACACATCATTCATACAACAACAACAATTAGCAAAAATGAAGTGTGATGTAGGCTACTTTCCAGTCCTATTATGAATTGGGTCTCAAGACCTGGTGTGTCATACATTAATGAAAATAACTCACACACTTCTTCTAAGTGTGACCTGTAATATACACAAAGTACCTAATACTCTGGTTGCCATTAATGTCAACGAACATCACCTAACCAAACAAAAACAGATGGAAATAGGTTTGTATTTCGTATCATCGACTCGAGTTTCGGCTGTCTTGGTCCACAAACAATCGATTGGACCAGCCTCATCAGGACGAAATGCAAAGGTGTTGACAGGTAAGCATCATTGTAACTAAAATAAACAACAAATGAACTGATTTACCAAACACAGTTGACAACGTGATCAAAAATGTATCAGTTAAAACAGTTGCAGACAAAGATTCTTCAAACATTATTTACAGTACCAGTGCAATGTGGCCAATGCAGACCCCCATCCCAAGTGGTTGAAGTGGGTCGAACTGGAAATACCAGCCAAAGCCAGTGAATGAGGCTCCAGCCCAAAGAGCATTCAATGCTTGTGATCTTGCAATTGACATTCGAGACGGTGGGAGTGGAGACAAATAGAGCAACATTGTAAAAGCTAATAGGCTGCTGTATCTAGGCACTAGGCAGGGTATATGCCAACACTACTACACCAGGTGTTCTACAAGCCTACATACCTGGACAAGTAATCATGGGTATGCCGGTTAGCTGCACCCCCACATAATCGTACTGGGTGCTGGCTTGGTGTTCAATCGAGAAGTTTACTTGTGACGGCACAGCACCCCACTGGACAACGGGGAGTAAAAACAAGGATGTAATTACCTGTGTGGTAACAGACAGACCACTTATGGCGGGTAGACCAAAACCTGCTAGACTGCAGTAAACTTACTTAATGGAAACGTGCGTTAGTGCGACAAACCGGCCTGACGATACAGGAAAGGAACAGTCCTCAGCGAAAACAGTGAAAAAAGTGTGCAATGCTAGTCTGCAATTAAAGGGAGCCTAGGCGGAGTGAGAAGAAAAAACAGACTCACTCACCTGGCTGTGGGATGCAACATAGTAGGAAAACTAGAAAGCGAATATTGTGCACTAGAAACCGGCCCCTGTGGGCGGCCATGTTGGTAGTACTCGGCCCAATTAATACATGGTACTTCTTACTTTAACAGTGCTGCCCACTGCAGTTCATTGTTAAGACAGTTGCTGCAAGTCTGTAAACGATGTATCCAACATTGTTCTAATTTATGCAACCTGCTTGCACTGGGAAAATTGAATCGAAAGACATTCACTTGATCAATGATGGTCAATTTTAAATCATCGGAAGAATGCTGCGCCTCCATAAAATGTTGAACAATGCGTGCTGTCTGATTCAGGGTGCGGATGCAAGATCTATGTTCATTAATTCGAGTCACTGCTTTCCTCGTTGTAATCCCGATATATAGCAAGTTGCAGGGGCACCGAATGCCATAAATTGCATTGCTGCTTTGACAGTTTGTGACCTTGCACAGTTCTCATACAAGGTTATAATGAACAAAGCTGGTCATCCTAGAGGTGAATTTACAGACACTACAAATGCCACAAGAGTAGTGTCCTACTAGTGCTGGCTTATTATGTCCCCAGGCTGCTTGCATTAAGTTTTGTCTTGAGGAAGCAGTCTGTGGCAGGAGTCTGAAATGTACTAAACTGTCACGCACATTGTGGCCACGTTTCAACAGAGGGGGTCCAGTGGTCAACCAGTCCTCATCACCAGGTTCCAATGTTTTTTGATCAGCTGTTTTATCTTATCTTTGTGTCTTGAAAAAGTGGCAACACCTAGAATCCGCTGATGATCAGATATTCTGACCCAGAGAGCAAGTAATGAATCTCTCTGTAAACCGTGCCCTTTTTGCCTCTTGTTTAACGCACTTGCATGGGTACCCTCGTGATGTTAGTCTGTCGGCAAGGGTTTGAGAATGGTAAGCATAGTCATTAACATAGGTACAATTCCTCTGAATCCGGAGGATTTGCCCATATGGTAAATAGTCCTTGAGGGATTGTGGATGTTGACTAGTGTGCAATAGCAAAGTGTTTGTCAGTCTCTTTCCGAAAACAGGGTGGTGTAAATTTGACCTCTCTGGTGCCTGATCTTTAAATCTAAAAAAGGAAGCACATTCTGATTGATGTGATTCGAGAACACTAGATTGGAATCACACTGATTGAGCCACTCCATAAACAGACTCAAACTAACCATCTGGCTATGACAGATAAAGAAGATATCATCTATATAATGCCTTCAATGTGGTACCTGTGGGGCACAAGGATTATTATTCCAAATAAACCACTCTTCAAAATCAGCCCTGTTAATGTTGGCCACTGGTGGTGCAAATGATGCACCCATCGCTACTCCATGTTTCTGTAGAAACAGCTCACTGTTGAATTAAAAAAAGTTGTGAGAGAGCTATATACAATAGTTCAAGTATAAAACCTGATGGAATAGTATGTGGGGCTGGGCGACTGTCCATCTTACCCTGAATTATTGTAAGAGCTGCGTCTTGTGGAATGTTGGTGTACAAGGCCGTGATGTCTAGTGAAACCAAGAGACCAGTTGTGCTGCCAAAGCCAAGGCCTTCAAAGACATTAATGGCCGCCATGGTGTCTTTTGTAGGAGCGAGCTTCCTCCCCGAAGTGATGCAGGAAATATTCAATAAAAAATAAGGCAAAAGATTGGGACATGGTTAACAAAGTGGATATTTAACACACAAAGAAACGGTATCAAGAACTAGTCCGACAGGGATGGCAAAGTCATATAGCCTCATTGTATCTGACAAAGATAACTAGTATCCATCTGAAGCGCTTTATGCTGCACCTGCGCATGAACATTTTGCATACAAGGGAATTTACAGGGGTTTCGGCTGAGCATTCCTTATGCAGAACGATTATGCAGATGTTGCAACAAAGAAGTTGAAACTAGCTGTCATATTTTGTCTCAATGTAAAGCCTTGACTAAAATGTATGCAAAGGGCTATGGGAAATTTCTGAGTACAACAGAGGACAGTATAGGTGACCAATTTTGGTCATTTATCTACGGTGGCATGTACAGCAGTATATAATACGATATATGGAAGGAAATCCAGTTGAATGAACTCTTAAATTGTACAAATGAAAGATTAAGTGCCTCGACGGATACTTTGATGTAATGAAGAGTATTTTTAAATGTGAAGGAAATATATATTTATTTTGATATGTACTTTTTTTCTTACATGTAATGTGCTTAAAGTTTTAATGAATTAAACTAATTTCACAATAAAAGAAAATATATGTTTTTTCCCAATGGGTTCCAGAATGGATCCACAAAGGGAGACAATGGGTCTACCCGGTGGGGTTGTGACATTTTTGTGAACCTAAGGAAGGGCATACATAGACTGAGTGCGGTAGTCACTGGGTAACAGAAAATTAGCCTCATCAACAGATAGGAATCCTAATTCTGTTGCCCTATGTAAGGAACTCATGGTGGCAACAGTAAAGACAGACAAGTGATCACAGGCACCTTTATAATGGGTGAGATAAACGGCTAACCTAAATCTAAGATGGCAGCGAGCTAGGACCATCAAATAATAATAAGGCTGTCCTAATGGCGTCTTGACAAATAAAAAGGGCCTATATTAAAAAAAAAAAACTATTGCCAATTCTTACTACTAAATTACAAAAAGTGTGTATGATAATGTTCACCAGAAAAGAAAGAAGTGTTCACAAAATGACAAAAGTCAGGATGGTATGGCTGGGTCTCCCTGCCCCACGTTTGAAGCACGGGACAAGGTGGGACTCTCAAGCACAGCACACTCCTTGGCCTATTCAGCACAAGGTTCACAGTTCAGTTCAACAATATAAAAACTTCTCAGGATATATCTCCTTCTTACAAAAGTCTGTTGCCTTATAAGGCCTGCTGATTCACAACGACAAACAAACAAAAGTTCACAACCACCTTTCATGTGCAGCATTCAATTTTCTAGAATCTTAATGTCCTTTTGAAAAACTTCTCACTGGTCATCCCTTGGCCGGGTTCACTCTTGTCGACACAATGTTCAAGGGTGTATTAGTCTCCACCATGCAGTTTGGGCCTCCCTCGGTCGGGTTCACTACGGCCTCTCTTTAATACAGTTTATGTACTTCTTACACAGTTCATGTACTGCTCATTTTTATCAGAAAGCAGGATGTTCCTTCTCCTAGCTTTCTCTCGGCATCCCTCTGTCAGGTTCACATTTGCCTTATTCCCCATTTCACAATCTGATTGGAAAGCGGGGTTCCCTTCCCCTAGCTTTCCTCTGGCAACGGGTCAGAGACTTTCGATTGCATAAAGAAAATTTGACATAGCCCTTATAGGACCACTTTGATGTCTTACGCCCCCCTTACCTAGGGCCTTCTGGTTCTTGTAGTTTCTTAACCCGCTCAGAGTCTTTTGAATGAGCACCCACGTGGCTCCAGACACCTCTGCACCTGGACCTCAATGGGGCTTTCTTTAAAGTTCATACTCATTCACAAGTTCTTTTTCTTAGGATTCCTTGTGTTCAAAATTTTGCCACTTGCAACCTTGGGGTCAACACAGTTTGGCTTACTATCAGTCTCCTCCCACTCACCGGCTGTGCTAAACCTGTTGGCTTCTTTGTTCTCTGGAGTCAAGGATAGTACCACGGCAGCCAACCTGCTTCTCCGCATGTGTTATCAAAGCAGGAGGCCCCCGTGCACCATTTACGTCTGCTGCTTTGCACCCCAGCTGTAGCTCCCGTTCTTATGTTTCCCTTTCGGAGGCTTCCCTCTTCTCCGTTTGAACTGCAGGTTCGGTGTAGCTGTCTCCTTGTGCGCTCGGCTCAGAAGTGCGCTTTCGTACTCCGCCTTTTATCTCTGTGGGGAAGGTGAAGGCCGTCAGATGTGCGTGATTATTGTTAAGAGCCCGACTCTGCCTGACCCGTGTGTTGGGACATGTCAGGTAAACGGCTCTGGTGTTAGTCTGTTGTCTGTTAACATGTAAGAAAGTGAACTTAAGGCCCTTTAGGAAAGTGCATGTAATGGATGGGTTCCCACAGAATAACTCTGTCCAAATAACCAAACCAACTGAGGCAGATGGCAAAGTACTGTTTTATGAACAATTATCTAAAAGAACAAGTTACTTACCAACTGGTAACGTTCTTTTGACTGGATGTTCCTCCAGCATATTCCACATCGTTGACATGTAATGTCCGCAGCTGTGCACTTCGGAAACTTTTTCAGCACAGGGCGTCCTGCGTCGATGACATTGGGTCGATGTCCATCAAAGACCTCCGTCGAGGGCAACGTCACCGGATGTTATAAATAGGACGCACGGCGCCCGTAGCCTCAGTTTAAGTTTTTTCCCTCAGAACGTGTGGCACCAGTCTCATGCCTGCTTAACTGCATATAGCCTTGCGGAAACGTAAGCTGCAATCGCATAGGAAATTCTCCAGAGGGGTAGGCTGGGAGGGTGATGTGGAATACATTGGAGGTACATCCAGTCGAAAGAACGTTACCAGTTGGTAAGTAACTTGTTCTGATTGTGTCCTCCAACGTATTCCACATCTTTGACAGACTACCAAATCAGTACCAGTAAATGAAGACGGGAAAATAATTTAGAGAACCCAATCAGATAGCGGAATAAAGAACCGCCTTACCAAAGGCCATATCCTGACCATGGACTGTATCCAGAGAGTAATGCTTAACAAAGGTGTGGAGCGAAGCCCATGTAGCAGTATCACAAATATTCCGACCACGCCGCTAGTGGAATGAGCTCACAACCCTTCAGGAGGGTCCTTACCCGCCAAACGGTAACACTCTGTAATGGTGAGGATAATCCACCTGGAAAGGTATGTTTGGTAACAGCCTGGCCCAATCAGTGTCCAGCATATCCTACAAAGAGTTGATCGTCCACTCCTACCCTGGACATCCTAGAAATTTAAAAACTCAAAGCTCTCCTAGGATCCAACCTCTGGAGTCGCTCCTCATCCTTACTAGGATGAGGAGGATAGAACGAAGGAAGAACCACCTTCTGACTCAAATGAAATTCAGAAACTACCTTAGGTAGAAAGGACGGACGTACCCCAAGTACTACCCTGTCCTTGTGGAACACAGTAAAGGGTGGCTTAGAGGAAAGTGCCTGCAGTTCACTCACTCTGTGAGCGGAAGTAACCGCAACCAAGAACACTCTCTTGAAGGACAATTATCTCAAAGGACAAGAGTGCAAAGGTTCAAACGGAGCACCAATGAGAAAGTTCAAAACCAAATTTAAGTCCCAAAACGGCACCTAGAAAGGAGACTGTAGAAACACATTAGTCAGTCCTTTAAGAAATGGAGAAATCAAAGGAATCTTAAAGTAAGAAAATTCTTCAGATGAGCGCTTCAATATAGACTGCGCCCCAAGGTAACCCTTAATGGTACCAACTTGAAGGCCCATGTGGGCCAAAGAAAGCAAAAAAGAAACCATAGGAATGGAGCACTGAAAAGGATACACATTGCGACCTCTGCACCAGTCGCAGAACTTACGCCAATGGTACAGGGAATTTGTTACATGCCGTCTCCATCACGTCATCCAGGAGGTCCCAATCCTTATACCTCAACCTTTCAGATACCAAGAGTGAAGGTTGAGTGTCTTGACCTCTGGATGGAGAACCTCACCCTCCCCTTCCCCTTCCTCTTCCCCACCAAGACAGCGTGGAGGGCAGATGGACATTTCTAGAAGTGTAAAACCAGATATTATATGAAGAGGCCTGGTATGTTATCATTAGAAATTCATTGCTCATTTAGTGATTCATTTAGTAATTCATTCTGAATAGTGACATTAGGTATTCCACTATCCACATATTATTCAGCCATTTGGTTTGCTAGAGAATGAGGCCTGTTATATTAAGTGCCTTGTAGAGACATGTTTAGATAGACATATGTTATGTACTATGTATGCATGTAGACACACGCATGAGTGTGCACTTAATATGCATTGAGCCATGGTATAGCGCTTGGTTTGCGAGAGAATGAGTAAACGCTAGAATGCATGAGGCCTGTGGCTCCTAATCCATTCTGAGGAGACACACAGAGCAGCGCCACGGTCTGCGAAGATTGTTATGGTACACTGTGAAAGACCGGAATGGGTACACAGTTTTTTGGCAGACAGAGATAAGACAGTGACTCTTGCCCGAGTAGAAGGAGAAGGGAAGCTGGCTCATCAGGCCCTGGGTTGCTCGCAGACAGACGGGAAGGTGGGGGTATACAGGGAGCGAGGCGCTTTGCACAGAGACATGCTTGGAGAGAAAAAGGGGTGTTTTAGCTAGCTAATAGTTGACAGTGAATGAGAAAAATAGGAGGATGGTTTCGTAACACAGTAACAGACAGGAGAAGGCCATAGAACACAGACAAGATATAATGTACAATGTCATGGTGACAGAACAGACAGTGACTGGAATAGAACATAACAAGACATGCATACACAGACTTCAGGTGCTTGGCTTGAAGAAATGATAGTTTGAGAGCTAAGAAAGACATGTAACCATGGAGAAAGAGTATGTCATTTGACACTATAACTGGGAGCCTGAAATGAGCAGTGGTTGGTATGAGAGAGAGAGGCGTTTGGGAATGAAAGGAAGCAGTGCCATTGAGGGAGACGTTTGGTGTGGCATTGGCAGTGGCATTGAGAGGCGTTTTGACACAGAGGCTTTTGTAGAAACGGCTGACATGCAGCTTGGGGAAGCATTCTAGCAGGGAGCTTTGGCTGGAGAACAGACCACTGAGAGGCCAAGAGAGAGGGCCTGACAGGCTGGCTGCAAGGGAGCTGGAGAGGAGAGAGATGGGACATATTCGAGATTGGGAAGCTTGCACATGCAGAGGGGAGTATTGCTGATTGAGTGTGAGGCCCAATTGATCTGAATAAGGCACGTGCCAATGGGGAATTAGGACAGACACTCACACAGAGCGTTTGGTTTGATAGAAGAGGAAATAAGACAGGGATGGTCTTAGAGAGGGAGAGTGTGGAGTGGATTGGAGAAGAATGCTGAATGCTGACACTTGCCATATGTATTTTGCTATTAGCATTATAGATCCAGCAATTAGATTGCTTGCATAGAAGTCAGTATGCCTGGCTAGTACTGTTTATAATGCCTTGCTGTGCATGAATAAAAGTGTTTTTATTGTTGAATTGATTCATGTGTTTTCTTTGTGTCTTATGTTTGTGTGTCCATAGCATAGCAATTTGGCAGTAACAGTGCACAATCGCCCTGAGATACATTTGCAGGGGGCGTCAGAGTGGCACACCCCCGAGGTAGTTTTGAAAACTAACAAATGGTCGCCCATGTGGGGCTAGGCCAAAAGGTAGATTTGTTTTCAGTTTGACAGAAGGTCCGGATACCACACTCTCCTGGCCCAATCCGGAGCAATTATTATCATGTGGGAACCGAACCTCCGTAACCTCCGCAACACTTGAGGAATGACGGGGACGAGAGGAAAGCATACAGCAGTGGGAATGACCAATCCACTATGAACGCGTCTCCTAAGGCTCCTCTTGGAGGAAATTCCTTTGAGCAGAATCTCTGGCACTTCCGGTTGACACTGGTGGCGAAGAGATCCACTTGTGGGGTTCCCCAAAGGGCAAAGATCTCCTGAAGGACCTCCTGAGCCAACTCCCACTCATGAGAGCTCGTGCTCTGCCTGCTCAGAGCGGCCGCCGTTGCATATTTGTCTCTGGCCAGATGAACTGCTGAGATTGAAATTCTCTGCTGGATGACCCAGAACCAGAGCTGCATTGCCTTTTTGCACAATGGGATTGACCCCCCCCCCCCCCCTGAGACCGATCCTGGCCAGCTTCGTTAGACGGCGCAAACGGACCCATGCCCTGCAATTGAAATATCGCCAACATTTGCTCCTTAAAGGCAGCCCATTCCTCCGGAGTAGAGGAATTTGTCGGGCATGGAACTTTCCGTGCAGCTCCATCCTCCGAGGAGGACAGGGAAGGAGACCGGTGACGGCACTTCCGGGAATGCCGCAACGAGGAAGAAGAATGGCGGGAACCACTCCGGGACCGAGAACACCGGGCCTCCTCCCGACATGGAGAGTCGCCCCTCGAGTCATCGGTGGACAACACTTTGGATTTCGACTTGGATTTACCGGACTTACTCTGCTTAGAGCCCCTACCTACCTGGAGCTTCCCCTTACGCTGCCGCAAGGTCTTGGCAGTTAGCGACTGGCATTTTGAACAGTCGTCGGTGTCGTGACTCTCGCCCAAGCACCACAAACAAATGCGATGCGGGTCGGTGATCGACATTTTCGACTTGCAGTCCCGGTAAGTCTTGAAGCCAGACTGTGGAGTCGAAAAAGTCGAAGAAAAAGACATCTCAACGATGAAACACACAAGGCGCGCCGAGTTTCTCGAAGCAACACATTTGCGGAAAAAAACGGAACTGAGGCTACGGGCGCCATGTGTCCTATTTATAACATCCAGTGACGTCGCCCTCGACGGAGGCCTTCGAGGGACATCGACCCGACGTCATCGACGCAGGACGCCCTCTGCTGAACAAGTTTCCGAAGTGCACAGCTGTGGACCTTACATGTCAAAGATGTGGAATACATTAGAGGACACAATCCATTCGAAACACAGTTTCGAATTGGCTTTCAAACTATATGGTCCTTCTTTATATGGACTACTACAATTGGTTGGCACGCTTGTACCATGTCTGGAACATTTGGTTCACTTAAGCCCAGAACCAGGTGCAAGGAGATGGGCCCGACTCAACTTCCCCACCCAATTAGCCCAGCACCTCTCATCACCCAAGCCTTCTGCCATGAAGATTGCCTTTGCACTTGGCCTTGCAAAGTATCCTTGTCTCCGAGTGATTCACGCTGGCTTGTACTGCTGGCTTACTTTGGCGACATCTTTGAAAAGCTACATTTTATAAACCTCTCCCTGCAAGGCACAGAAACCACATCATTTGCCATGAATGCAAAATATCGGCATTCAAGAAGAAGCTGGAGCTTTGGAGGAAGAAGGTTGATATTGGCGTTGCCGATGCGTTCCCATTATTAAAAGATGCTCTTGAGGAGACGGAGTATGATGATGTGTTTCTGAACTAATTGGAAACCATTTAAATGCTCTCAGAACCAGTCTCGAAAAGTACTTTCCTCGAGGACAATTGCAACCTGAATGACTGGGTGGTTCAGCCTTTCCTAGCAGACGCAGGAGCCCATCTCCCAATACAACTCCAGGAGGAACTAATGAAGCGCCAAAGTGACCGCCTACTGGAGAGCCAATTCAGAAAATTGTCTTTGGGTGGATTTTGGCATCATGTGTCTGCAGAGTTTCCAACTTTATTGAAATGTGCAGTCAATGTACTGTTACCTTTCAGCACCTCAAACCTGTGCGAAAGTGGTTTCTCTGCACTTGCAGCCCTAAAGACAAAATATCGGTCAAAGCTGGAGGTGGAAGAATTGCAAATTGCAAAAATAGAACCCAATATTGACAGGCTGGCTGGTGAAAGGCAGGTCCACCCTTCACACTCCAGTATGCCATTGTCCAACTTGCAAGTGGAAGCATTGACGGTACGTTGTTGTACATGAGAAACAAATTGTTACAGCACTTGCATAGCAAATGTTACTGAAGGACAGCAATATTGGCTGTTTTTGTTTGTGTGAAATAAATATCCAACACTATTTTTAGTTGAGCCCTCTGTATTATAGCAACAAAATTCTGAATGCTTTGTTCACAAATATTTGTCCTCTAATGTAATTTGAATCATTGCAAGCAATGAGTTTTAAACAATTTGGTGTTTGGCACTCACTCCAGCGTTAGGGGCACCATTCTACTCCAGCACGCGATAACCGTTCGCAACAGAGTACAATTTTGGAGTCCATGTGTATAGGGGGGGGGAGAGGGCCTGCGCCGGAGAAATTTTTCTTAGGGGGGGGCGCAGGGTCAAAAAGTTTGCAGACCACTCTTCTATATGTACGAGCCCAATATCTATCCATAAGGATGGTCGTCCCTTCTCCCATCCAAGGAACATCAATTGTGGTCTTGCATTCTTTGTTATATCCCACATGGTTCTTCCCATGTCTTCGGAAGCATAGTGTTGCATTAACCAATGAAATTACAACTATTGGGCCCGATTCATCTTCTACCCAAGGCAACAATTTGGAGTGCTTGGCCTATGACTAAGCATCCATCATTCACCTTCTGTATCTCTTATACATAATCTTTTTTCACAGATGAGCGGAACAGGACAGCATTCCTTCTTCCCATCCGTTCTTGGAATTCACTCGTCCATAGATCAATAATTGAGTTTGTTCCCAACATGCTGGTGATCCGCTATTTCCGTCACATCAGGGCAATTCATTATTTTCTTCAATGATCACCTCGTCACAAGCATCTTGCTCTTCCATTCATTTTGATCTCAATCGCAAAGTTGCCCAACTTCCTTGGAATTGTCCTTGAGTATTACAGGTTGCAAGATGGCTGAGGCATTTCGCATCATGCTCTGGAACCTCCTTTGAAATGAAGTTCTTACTGTATTCATGGCATAGGGGATGAGCTTTTGCCTCTACTTTTTTATATGTTGTACCACATGTTATTCCCCAAGTGAGCTGTATTATCTAGATAGATGGGTATTATCCCTTCACTATCTTCTTCTGCATCTCTTTTGTGTTTCCCAATATACCTATAGAAATAAAAACTGTCTTCATTTGTTTTCACAGTGGGGAGAACCATAAGAATTTATCCTTCAGCTGAAGTACTAAGATAGAGACTCTAAAAGATTAACAGAAAGACAACGAGAACAATTATGCAAATGTATATCATACATACAATTCTGGGCATCCATTTCTCGCTCCATCCTACTGTTTGTTGAACTTGTTAATTCTCTACAACCATGGCATTTCCTTCATGAATCATTTTCAATACAATCATCAAGTTTCTTTATATCTGCAACTGTAAAATGTTTTCAATTATAGCAATAAGGAGTCTCCTCATCATTGCACCATTTTTAGGATCCTGTGAATATTAACATCTCGTCGAACAAGAGCAGAGCAAGAATGACGTATGAACACAAAGACAGCAACCATAAGCCAATGAACGTCACTATCGGCAGGTACCATATGTTTGATTACTTAGAACAAATATTCTTCACAAAATGAATGTGGATACTGGTCACGTTCCCAATTTCTGATCAAGAACTAACATTTAGGCATAACTCTGATGCATTATTCTCTAATTCAATATATTTCTAAAAGTTCATTTCAAAATGTTTGGACTCATCCGCAAGTCTTTGCACTCCCTGCTAAAATAAGTATAAGGAGTATACTATTGAATTCCAGTCTGAATAAAGTATACTTTAATCACTCCTTGTTTTATCGTCCTTCTTAGTCATTGATCCGGTCTGCACACGCAGAAATAATTCTTCTCGTCTTGCTTCTGTATTGGTAATGGTGGGAGGGAAGGTCTTTCTTTTATAAATCTTCACATCACTCGGTGCAACCAAGCTCTTCTTCCTTGTATTTTAATAGCAGAACGGGACACTTCCTCAAAAATGAAAGTGCCATGAAAACGTGACCGATACCACTTCCTGGTAAAAATGTTAATCAACACTAGGTCCCCAGCATATAACTTAGGTGGTGGTAATAGTTCACATGGATTGGTTGCCGAATTATCTTCTTCCGTGTTCTTAGACTGACCCCCTGACGATTGACTTGATCTGAAATGAAAGAAATACTTGAGGTCATATGTCAAATAATCATGCATCTCATCATCTACATTTTTTGCGACGCTCTGGGCATCACTCAATCCTAGACGGAGGTGTCAGGGGTGTTCTCATTCGACGCCCTGTTACTAGTTTGTGCGGGGTGAGGTGGTGGTCCGACCCTGGCTGATTCCGAAGGGCATATAAGGCCAGTGGTAGGCAATACAGCCGTCCCTTTTTCAGAATCAGTTTAATCTTGGCAATCCTTTCTTTTAGGGGGCTGTTGAGTACCTCACATGTACTGTTCGCTTGCGGGTAATAAGCAGAAGAAAACTTGCTTGGTAGGAGCCCTATCTGTTCAATACTCCTTAATACTCCAGTACTCCTTAACAAAATGTGGCCTATTATCGGATCTCAGTACTTCACACACACCCCACCTCGGAAATACCTTGCGCACTAAAAACTTTGCTATGCAAGTGGCATCAGGGTGTGCACACAGACTTGCCTCGATCCACCTAGAGACGGGACACACCACCACTAATAGATACCTATATCCATTACAGGTCTGCAGCACATCGACAGTCGATATGTAAATGCTGAAATGGACCATTTGGTTGAGTTATTACTCCTCTAATCGTTCTCACTGTATAGCCAGCAGTAAACTTTTGACACGACGCAATTCACCATAAAATAAACGGTGCAACGTGTTCCAACAAATTAGGAATGAACCAGTCTTCTGAAATACTAGCAGCAAGACTCTCTCTAGTTACATGCGTGGGGTAACACAGCTGTTGAAGCGCTAGTTTCAATAAAGTTATTGGCATCACTGGATTTCCAGTGCTGTCCTGTTGCCATAATGCTTCAGTGGGGGATAAGGAACACCCCCTTTGTTTCCACAGTTCTTGCTCTTCACGTGGTGCGCTTCCCTAAATCTCTATTAATTGGGTTATTGACAATTTATTAAACCCCTCTTGCACTAACATAGTTGTAACTGAATGCTCTTTAATACTCTCAGTATCAAAACTCGAAATTTCTCTAGAATATGCAACCCTTTTGGCTTCTACATCTGCAGTTTCCTTCCGGCAAGGGATCAAATCTGTTTAGTATGCGCTGCGCATTTAACAACTGCTATAGCTACTGGGAGTTGTAGTGCCTTGAGTCTCTCCAATAGGACGCATGTTGCACTGGAGTGGCGTCTGAATAGAGGTAGCCCCACCCCTCCCAACATGCCAAACCTGCGTGTATGGTTGACGTCACATAGGCGGACTCACTGTATACGTCACTTCCTACCCTTCATGTTTCTCAAGCGTGACAATAAGCGCAACTAATTCTGCTGCTTGCGCTGAAAAATACGACGGTAGCCTTGCACTTGCTACTACTTCAAATTCTCCATTTACTCTGTCTTACTATCGCTGCGCCTGAATGCCTTTCCCTACTAGTCTGATCAATTTTCGACGAACCATCAATAAAAAGAATCTCCCATCCTGCCAGAGCATTCTCCTTCACACAGGGTATATCATAAAACTCAACATAATTTGCACAGTCATGCACATGATCACCTTCATCTATGGGTTCAGCTATGAACATGGCAGGGTTCACCATTTTACATCTTGCAATTTTAATCACTGGTTTAGATTAACTCATAAGCTGAAGCTCTTTGGGGGTGTCAAAGTGCCTTTGGGTTTCTCTAGAATGGCAAATAGAGCATGTTCCACGAAACGAGTCATAGAGCAGCCCATGAGAATACTTGTGGACTTCTCAAATGCAAACGAGACGGCTGCCAAAGAATGTTCGCAAGGTATGTGTCCTCTCATAACTGGGTCTAAAATCATACTGTAATATGTTAAAGGTTTGTACCCTAATGAGGTTCGTTGTGTAACTGCTGTTATTATTGACCAATCTTTGTGAGAAAACAAAATTCCTCAGCATAATTGAGAATCCCTAAAACTGGGACTATACACATTTTTCAAATCCTTCCTCCATTTCTCCAGTCCATTCTAGCTTTGTTTTACCAACTTGGGCTTTCTTTAATGCTTGCAGAAGTGGCCTTGTGTACGTGCTATGATCAAACATCCAGGCTCTAACATAATTGCATAAACGGTTGCATCCGTCTCACTGTGTTCAGTTTTGATTCTCTCTCTCTCTCTCTCTCTCTCTCTCTCTCTCATGCAAAATCAACTGACCTATATATATATCAACTGACCTATATATAAACACCTCTTCTTGACAATAGTGTAACTTCTATTTGTCCACCTTGTATCCCTTGTGTGATGCTGGAAATGCATCGGAGGGACAGGGCCTCCGTGTCCTTGTTCTTTACTGATTTTTATCGCGTGTTCTGTCGTGTTTTCCGTGCAGGAGTTCATGTGGGACTCCTGGCAGTGCAGCACTCTCTTTCGGTTTGGTGAACTGACCCGTGGGATACTCGTATGGCACCCATGGGTAGGGGTACAGCCCTGTGCCCCTAGTGTATGTTTCTGGGCACCTGTGCGTGACCCACAGAGCAGGGTACGGGCTGGTGGCAGCTCCATGCTGAAATGACTGATGCCCTGAGCGTCCTCCATTTTGGGATGCCCAGGCCCTGTCATTGGAATCGATAGATTCCTGATGGAGACAAAATGGCCCCCATGACCTCTTGCCTTCCATCACCTGTTACCTTGATCTTCCCGAAGTCCCGGGAAGCCCTGCCTCTGTCCCTTCCCCGTGACTGGCTGTTGGGTGGAATTCCGTATATGGTAGTGTGGGGAAGTGCTGACCAGACTGACTGGAGCCTTCTGAACGACCGTATGTTGTGGGTACGCCTGTGGGTGGGAACTGGGTGAATGGAGTGTGTGACGAATATACATTCTATGTTGTGGCTGTCTAGTATCTGGTGTTTGACACAATGGTTGAGACAGCCCTGCCCGAAACCGGTATGAATGAAGCTTGGAGTGTTGAATGGCTCGGTACTTGTCCCAATACACATAACTTGTTGCTAGTGTCTGGAGAGAAGTGAATGGCCTGAATACCTTGTGTGCCTGATTGGCTGCCTGCCTGCATGAATGCCCGTAGTCGTGATTGGATGCTTGAGTGTGCCCCAGCGGAATGAATGGGAGATCAACAGTATATCTGGGGACCTCCCACTGCTAGGAATCGTGTTCAGATGCTGAAGTCCACTACGAAGAGTAACTGGAGTAACTGAAGCTTGATCTTGAAGCCCTGCTGGACGAGAAGAATTGCTGTTGCTCTCCTTTGCAATCTGAAAGCGGATGTGCTTCAACAACTGACCCAGAGTGGACCGGGTAAATTGCCCTCTTCCCGAGCTATGAGGGACCACCGTGCACAGCTGATCTTTGCCTAAGCTCCCTGGTAGACAGACCTTCGACAGGCTGCCGACCCGATAAGGGGACTGCTGCGGAACTCCAAGGAGAAGCGCCCGGACTGTTGTCCGCCACTGTCGCCGACCGCCGTCGCCGACTGGAGCCGCCGTGCTCCCGTTGCCTAAGAACTTCTTTGATCCATGGATGCTGTCGTCCGCATCGTCGCCGCCGTATCTTGCTGGAGAAGGCCTGACCGTCGAAGCGCCGAGGAGCATCCACCGGTGGGTTTCCCGCCACCCAAAGACCACAGAGACGCCGACGACTTGACGCCCTTGCTGGGCCACAGTTCTTCAACTCTTTGCAGTCCAGAACTATCGACAACAAGGTGCCCCGCACGTCTCTTCCTTGCAGGACGTTTACGCTTCCCCATCAACGAGAACCGCTAGGAACGACGCAGCCACTTCAACGTCGTAGCTCGACCTGTTCTCCATCGGACGTTCGACGACCCGTGACTCCTGCCTGAAAGGGAGGACACTCAAGAAGGGTTGTCGATTTCTGCGACGAGGAACGCTACAATGTCAGGTACTTTGGGGTTGCAGAACTATTGGAAAGTCTAGTGTGAACAATATATGGACTGGGCTTGTATTTTTCTTCTACAGGTTGCCCAGGTGGGGGGGGGGATCTCCACACAGAGCTGTGTTTAGCGGTAGTTACCAGTATTCTGCCTATTGCTCAACCATCTTGCTTTCCTTCCTCTCTCTACTGCTGGTTTCCTCTTTATGTTGATCTGTGTCTCATTCTGACCGTATGCACTTTCATAAGATCTAGTAACGTTAGTGGTACCACTTTAGAATTGTACATATTTACCATTGTTGATTTCCGGAGTACAACGTGAGTTATGATCGTGTATATGACTTTGAATGTTAATTATATAAAGACTGTTTTAACCGATACAGTGTGCGGACATTCCTTCGTGGGTGCTTGGGGACTAAACTGATCTTAAGAACCAGCTTGCATCACCTCCCGAGAATCACCTTGATTGCTCGACCACAACTACCAATAATAGAAAGTTTTGGCAGGGGTCTCTGTGCCTCCACTCTATCATATAGAGAGCAGAAGTGCAGACCCCCCCCCCTCCGGTCTTTAACCCTTGTCTGCTAGAACAGTAATTAATCGGACAGTCCTGTCTGCACTCATCCTCTGTATTACTGCAAATCAATATGTCATCTACGCACTGTATCACTGCACTTTCAAAATCAATATAGCCTAGAATCCATCTGTAGGACTCTGTTAAAGATCAATACAGACTCACAGTACCCTTGAGGCAGCCTAGTATGTTTTCATCTTTTTTGGCGAAACATAAATGAAGTCAAGTCCTCGGAGTCCTTATGCAACGGGATATAGAAACACATTTTTCAAATCGATCACCATAAAGTATCGAGCTTCAACTGGGATACTACACAATATTGTTGCCGGATTGGGAACTAAAGGAAACTCAGCATCTACAATCTGGTTTAGAGGCCTCATATCCTGGAGAAATCTCCACGACCCCTGGATACACCGCGTTATTGCACAATGACCATGATGGCACCAGAATCCCCCGATTCATCAGCGCTGAAATAGGCTGAAATATACCTTCCATCAGCTTCTCGGGGCATGGGGAATTTTTTTTACGCAAGGTAAAATTGCTACTGGCTTAAGCTTTATTTTAACCTCCCCTAACCCCTTCAATAAACCTACAACATAAGGACCCGTCGTCCATAAGGCACTAAAAGAATGCTGATTGCTGCTGCATTATCGGCATTTGCTGTAGGACTTCACTTTTCTCTATCTTTATCCAGTATGTAATGCTCATTAAGAACACTACTTCATGATCCCTTCGGTCATCAGTTATGTCAGTCAATCTGTACCCTTCCTCAAGAGCCATCACTGTTCTCCATGGTCTACCTTCATCATCTACTCCTTCGAGCATTGACATTTCCTTTCGTACTATGGCTGCTTCTAGTTCTATAGGAATAGTCTGTCCACCCTCCTCCTCCATGGGTATTTGTGGTCTCAATAGAAACTATCAGGTATTCTCACAATCTTTCCCACCAGGCCAGGTAGCCACGTCAGTAAAATTCTCATCCCATATAGAAAAATCTCTGGATCCACTGGAACGCCTCATAGAACCACTTGCATGTTAATGGCAGTAGGAACTCTCCCACATTTAAATAGTGTATTCCTGGAGTGGAGCACACTATTCCATGATTAATAAATGAAATCGTCATGTTAAGTTTAGTCATTAAATCTCTTCCCAAAATATTAACCGGTGTTTGTGGTGAATATAACAAAGGGACGGACAAATCCGGACAAATCACATTCTCCTATGGAGATCGGTAATTTATCAGTAAAAGGAACTCTACTCGTAGCTCCAGAGAACTCTTGAGCATTCATGGCAATACCTGACATTAGATATTTTCCCTCTCATATATACGAACGAGTTGCTCCAGTGTTTACAAGAAAAGTAAAGGATTTGCCTCCTATTATCACATCGACCCTTGGTTCCACTTGGGGGTCTGGTTTCACAGATAGTTCTGAACACATCAAGTCACCCTGTGAGGTGTCCTATTGTGGATACAAGCGCATCCCCCGTCCCTGTGAAAGGATTTCCTCCTACCACAGTGACACCTCCTATTCTGGGTGTCAATACCTATCCTGTATTTGCATACTGCTGTGTCTGCATAGGGCAGTGGTCTTCAAACTTTTTTGGCCTGGGCCCCCCCTGAGCAATGTTTGGGCAGGCCGGGCCCCCCCCCCCCCCCCAAGAGTGCCAGATGGGCAGTATGTAGAAATCGCTATGAACATTTGCATGCCATCACCGCACCCTACTGCCAGTACAGACCCTGGGCTCTCCCCACCCTACCCCCACCACTATCCCAGTGCTGCCGGCCATCCTGCTCCCACCACAATTCCATAACACAAGCATATACACATCCATACACAATTAAATTAAAAATAAATCACCATAAACGTACCTTCTGAAGGGGCCTGCGCATGGTTGCTAAAATGCCCCGCTCCAGGTTGCTCTGCATGTATGTGCGAGGAGGCGCAGGAGACCCCCCCTCGCACATACATACATACATACATGCATGCAGTGCCCCAGCCAGCATTTCCAATGAGCTATGCAAGGCTGGTGAAGCAAAACACCCCCAGCGTTGCATGGCTCAGTGATCATGTGCGGCTGGGGAAATGAACTGTCAAAGTCAAACAGTGTTTCCCCTTTGACAGTTCAGCCAGCCCAGGAACACTCCCCTTGGCTAGAAAAAGCAGCTGAGGGAGTGCTCAGTGTTTCACTGAGCTGGCTCCTCAGCTCCTTCATAATGGGTGAGGTGGCCAGTGGGTGGACGCCCCCTCACCCATTATGGATGAGCCGGCAGGCTTGGACTGGCCTATAGGGCAATAGGGCGATGACCGTACCAAAAATGCAAAATGCTAGTGTAGGCCAGTCAAAATGGGCCACTTTTTTGGCCAATGTGGGCCAGTTTGAGGAGTTACTTCACTATGCAGCTAGTAGTTTTGACCATTGTTGCTGAATAAATATTCTTTAAAGATCACAATTTGTTTACATTTGAACAAAAAACAACCCCTTGGGTACTATTCAAACAGTCTGACTAAAGGACTGAATATCCATTTGCAACTGCTGGCCATTTTTTCATTGGTGCCCAAGACCATTTTATGGTCCAGTCTGACCCTGTGAGCTGCCCCTTCCCATTTCTTCCAATAAAAAAAAAAAAGAAAAAAAGTTTTTTTTTTTTTAATTTTTTTTACACATTTCATGCTGGGCTCTGGCACCACCCCCTAGGATGCGGCTGTGCCCCCCTTGGGGGGCGCGCCCCACAGTTTGAAGACTTCTGGCATAGGGACTGTTTGAGACTTCCCTTGTGGCGGATTCATTTGTACCTGTTCCTGATCCTGCAGTTGTATCTGCTGTACTTGTGCTTGATAAGATGTGTGATCTTGGGCCAATCCCTCTCTGGTCTGTGTGCTGTATGCTGTATGCTGATAAGCTGTACCCTCTCTGGAAAACTGGCCATTTTGTCCATTCCCTTGGCTCCCACATATGTTTGCAATATGTCCAGTTATTCCAAAATTCCAACATACTGGAGGAACTCTTCTGTTAATCCCTCCTTAATTATATCCTCTGAGTACTCTGTTTCTCATTCTGTAGATTTTGAAACCCTCCTTGGTTATTCTGAAATCCGCCTCCTCTTCCTCTATAACCCATACCTCTGCCTTGTGGCGTAAACCCAAATCCACCTTGGTCCATGGGGCGTGAATTATTCACCTGCAATGTACCTATTGCTTCCTGTTAGTTCAGCCCCTTCTATGGCACACTTTAACACTTTTTTTCTGAACTAGCTTGGCTTCCTCGATCTTCCTATTCTCATCTTTCTTCTTGTTTTTCTCTTGTAATAACCGACAATGATGTACTATTGTCAACTGTATCTCGTCCCATGACTTCGCTTCCATCCCCAATTGTTCTTTCATCTGCCTCTGTACTGGCTCGGGCAACCCTTGACATAAAACGTAGTAAAATAATGCCACTGTCTATTCCCACATCTCGTGAGTTTCAAGCTGCCATTTCTCCTGAATATCCTGAATGTAAGAAATAGGGTCTTTGTCTTCCTTCATTTCACATGTCATAATTGCACCCATATCAGATGTGTCAGGATATTGCACCCCGAGAACCCTCCAAATGTCTGCTCTACAATTATTAAACAGCGCTCCATCGTGTGCTGTGTTTTGTGCAGTCACTCTTGAATATCCTTCTCTTCTCCATATGTCATCAGCCCTTTTTCCAAGAATGACTGCCAGGAGACCTTTTATGTCCCCTATGGCCAGTGTATTTCCTCTAGTTTGTATATCCATTTCCCAGCACCTGAAGTCAAATTAGGGAGCTTGCATTTTAAGTTATCCTTGTCCATCTTCGGCCATGGAATATATTGCGGTTTTGCTCCCCCTTTTTCTAACAAGGGAAAGTGTATTAACCCTGTCCTAGATTCTAATCACACTATTAGTCTACCCATGGCAGGGATAATCATCCCGGTCTGTCTTCTTGTCGGTAATGACCGTAATTTGCTTACATATGCTGGAGACTCTCCCTTCACACTATGAAATTGTCCTCAGGGATGCTCAGGATATGCTATGTGATCTGGCGTTCTATATTTAGGTTGTTCCAGAGCCAACCATCTCACTTCATTATGTATTTGCGGGCTTCCTTCAGGGGCGCACACGTTCCCTCCTTCTACCCAAAGACCGGACTCTCCTTCCTCATCTGACATGTCTAGTCCCCAACTAGTGTGACTATCATCCTCCTCACTCTTGTCCAAGTTCAGTCTGCTCAAAGACCATGATTGATGTTCATCACTGAATAGGTTTCCCTCCTTACTTCATGATTGAGGCACTGGGGATCGATCACCATTCCCTCCAGTTACATACTCGCTATCTCGTCTTAACTGTTGATAAACCTTATCGATCCTTTCTCCAATGCTTTCTGCATCAAATCTTTCTTCTCTTTCTAACGCTACTCTAGAAACTGCTGGCATTACTTCCTTTATTAGAAGAATCTCTTCCACTCTGTCCCATCGTATTTCAGGGGTTGTCCTCATTTGTTCTTTACGAATGAGACTGGCATCAAAACCTCTGTCTCCTTTTTCCACAATTTTTTCTTCTATTTCCCTTTGCTTTCTTGCATCCCCTTCTAATTCTTTCTTCCTCTTGCCATGGTTGTCTTTTTACTCATTCCCTCCTTTCCTCTAGTCTTTGTGTCTGTAATCTCTTGTCCCTTAGTCTTTATGCTTCTTCCTCGTCTTTCTTTCTGCCCCTTTCTTCTATCGCACCTTGTCTATTGTTGTACTCTTTGTTCCACTGACCGTTCTTCAATTTTCTTTTGCTCCTCCTGTTATATCTGCTCTCGTCGCTACCTGCTTTTCCTTTTCTGCTCATCCTGTTTTAGACTTCTCTCGTTCCTTACCCTTCCTTTTTTCTTGTTCGTCCATATCTTCTCTCTGCCTAACTACCTCAATGCTTTTCCCCATCTATCTTGAGTAATATCTGTCCAACCATCTATTCATTTTGTACGAGCGCTACCTCATCAGCCTTATCCTTTTCTCCTTTCCATCTCTTAATTTCCCTGTCTAGGTCTGTCGACAAATTTGAACGCTCACTATTCCTCTTCCTCGTCTTGTATGAATTTAAAAATCTCTTCCTTTCTTTTATTCTCTTCCGGACTATCATCGCTACTGTAAGGAGGGTTGATATATTGGATTACTGCACCTCATTGCTGCTCTCAGTTCCTTTAAAGGATACACTCCTATCTCTTCCATAGGAACACTTTGTTTCAGGCAAAGTAAGGAGAGCTGAGGGCTCAACACCTTCCTCCTTATGCTGATTAAGCATTCCCACCCCAGGTGGCAGGTCTCCTCTTTCCTCTCGATGCATCTTCCAGAGCTCTAAAATGACCAATCTTTTCTCCAATTTCTTCCCTGTGTACGCAGCGTGCAAGTATGTGGTCATGTGTTGTAATACCGCCCTCGACAATGATCCCCCTTGTGGCCACGGCATGAACATTTTATCTGCTGTGCCCTTTACCCATTCTGCACTGTACTGTTTGAGCTTGGGCATATGTTTCAGCAATGTCCTGCATAGGTGCATGAGAGGAGTATCTCCCATAATGACAAATCTCAATTGACTGTCGATACTTACCAGATCGTTAAATAAACTTCATCCCTTGGCTTAAATCACCACTTTTCAACGTTTTAAAACAAATATGAGCAAGCACCATTAATTGCTGCTCAATCCTCTTGTTTCAATGGCCTATCTATTCTCTTGATTGGCGCCAATTGTTTTATTACACTGTTACTTTTTTCAATTCTTCACAATCTCTATCGCTCTTCAAAATTTTACCCGGCAGACAACATTTAGACTAGTCAGACATATATTATAAACACTGTGATCACCTCTTCCCTCGCCTTTACTTTATTACCCTGTACAGGGTTTGAGACATCACCTTACATAGTCCTGACTACCCATTTTATATTTCACTCTTGGGATTTGAAATGTTCTCCTTCCGATTCCCTTAAATCAGTTTTCCCTAGGCGGTCTTTCTTATCTGTACAACGATTTCCCATTACTCAAAATTATTACGATCTCGTCCCCTTATTTGCCATTCCCCTTAGTCTACTCAACATTCGTTATTAATCAACTCGAGGCCTCCAATCCGACCACTTCACCTTCCGTCCACAGAGCGCCCGTGGAAACCGAGCAGGGATTTCTTCAAAGAGGGACCTGCCTACCGTCTTGGTTCTTCTTGCAAGTTTATTTCTATCGGCCGCTCTCCACAAGAAACGCTGCGATCTTCCAGCTAATGGCAGAGGATGCCCGATCATCCGAAACTCTGGAGACAAACTAGTTTGGATATTTCTGAACAAGCCGCACCGCTACCATGTGAGCTTATGGCCCTTTAGGAACGTGCATGTAATGGATGGGTTCACACAGAATATCTCAGTCCATATAACCGAACCAACTCAGGAAGATGGCAAAGTACTGTTTTACTACCAATTATCTAAAACAGGGAGTTACAATGTACAACAAACTGACATACGCTCGATTTCTCTCCGCGATCTTTCCATAAAAACATGGTTATATATTAAGAATACGTCAGAGGGGACGTAATACTACATGGCAAATAATGAAAAACCTACTGGGGATCGGGATAGGCTTAAGGGGAACATCTAAGTATATCATCTATAGGAACTAGGATTGTAATTGGCTGCCTACTGTCGGTTGGACAATATATGCCTACCTCTAAAACATGTAATCTTCAGGAACATTAGATACACTGTTTCTTATTGGTTTTCAAACTATAAGGTCCTTCGTTACATGGACCACTACAATTGGTTTGGCACGGTTGTGCCATGTCTGGAACATTTGGTGCACTTAGCAGCACGTTAGCCCAGACCCAGGTGCAAGGAGATGGGCCCAACTACCTCTGCACCCAATTAGCCCAGCATCTCTCATCACCCAAGCCTTCTGCCATGAAGATTGTCTTTGAACTTGTCCTTGCAAAGTAGCCTGGTCTCTGAGAATACATGGGAGTGCGGGCACTCACTATCGTGTTCTAGGTCTCCAAGTTTGACTATTTTCATCCTTGGCTCACGTGACAGGAGACCACGATTTGGTCCATTTTGTAGGAGGTTTTAAATGTCTTAAATGAATTAAACTTGGCACTCTTGATGTTCTTTCTTTGCACCTTAACAAGAGATGATGCATCCTTACACGTTCGCTCCTTTCCAGAATAGATAGCCGTCCTTGGCTGCTTCAGTCTTGACTTCAGGCCAAACAACCCTGCCATGCGGCTCCACAATTCAGCTTATTCTTGCTGCAACACAATTTTCCCTTTCCTCTTCATGGGTCCTGGTTTGCTAAAAATTCATGATACTGAAGTCCAACTCCTATACAATCGTGGCTTCGGCTGCATTCTATTCACTACATATAGCCAGCTTCTATGATAACACAGCCTACTTGCGTTTCACCATCTGCACAATTATTGAACGATTGATTCTCTGCAGCACTTTGTGCACGTGTAAACTTCTTTTTCATATTTAAAAGTTCTCTTGCTTCTTTACTTCGTCATTAGTTTCTGTAGGATCCATACATTCTCTTCAGCCAGTATCCCGAGACGTTGTTCATACTCTTACAACGTCACAGTCTTCTTTCTTTGCTCTTTTTATATTCTTTCAGGGAGTTTGAAATAACGTGGTACCATAAACCAACACCCGGATCAGCATGTAAGTTAATTGTAGGTTTATTAGTACGATAGTTGCCAAGAAGACACAGTTGGAGAGGGTCAGCTGGCATAGAGGAACCTGCCGGTAACCGTTAGAACCTCAGTTCAGATCACAACACCACAGCACTCTACACTACACTGACATCACAGCATTCTAGAGTTAGGGATGTCACCAGCACTCAGACATAGATGACAACAGAGTTCCTCCCTCAAATTGGCATCCCTTCAGGATACATTCGATAGGGTTGTCTCAATAGGTATGGTCTTTCAAACATAGGTTGCGTTATTGGCAAAACTGCTTGTGTCAAACACGGCACAATCTCAGGCGTCCAACATATGGGAGGTCGGGGGGGGTGGGGTTTCCTGCAGAAGCATGCAGCTGCTCCTCTTCAAAAGTGTTTGCGTGGGAAAAGGGGGGAGGGGCGGGGTAGAGCTTCTGAATATCCTACGGGGTCGGATGGGGAAAAGGTTTTACAGGGAAGGGGATACCGTGTCTCAACCCTCAGTGTCCCACTTCCAGTCCTCCCCGCCCAGGTGATGCCCCCCCCCACTGGTCCACCTCAGGAACTGGATCCAATAGCGCTGGCTGTGTCCTGGCCACCTGGACGACAGAGCCGCAGGGACTAGTAAGTGAGACACCTTTGGGTTTCTAACATCTGTCGCAGAGGGCCTGGAATTGTATCCTCAATTCCGTCATGGTATCAGATCTCATTTTGACATAGTGGTTGGGGTTGTTTATCAGGGTAAGCACCATCTTAGTCTATTGTTCCTTGTTCATCATAGCAATACCTCCACCTTTGTCCTCCGACTTAATTATGATGTCATTGTTTTTAGACAGTGTTTTAAGTGCTTCCCTTTCTCCCAAGTCAAATAGTGATGTACTGCAAAGTTGAGATGCTCAACCATTAGAGTCGGGAGTTCCCCGAGTACCATATTTTCAAAGTTTAACATTTCTGGCGGGATGTCATTCTCCATAGGTGTAAATGTGGATTTAGCTCTAAAATTGGTGTTAGATTTTTCTACCCTGTCCTCTTTATCCATAAAAAAGGCCAGAGTCTTAAGGAATGAAAAAATTGCCCCAACTACCTCCAAGCCATTAGCAGACGTAGTTTGAGTCGGCACAAAACCAAGGCCCTTAGTTAGAATGCTTGTCTCTGCTTCTGAGAATACATGATCTAATAGATTAAAGATGGGAGGTACTAGAGCAGACATCGCCGTTGTCGGGTATTGAATGTTTGTAGTTGACCTACATACTGGTAAACCAGCACGCCACTGATGATGATGAAGAGGAACCTGATGAGCTCAAAAATTGATTTTGATTCATAGAGTCGTCGCCTGATGAATTGCTGGTATCTGAGAATGTTGCCCATCTCTTATTACATTGGTGATTTAAAAAGCCTCGTTAATATAAATTCGGTGGTTTATAATCTGCTGCTAAATAAGGGTAGACACGTTCTTTCACAAAGTGGTTGATGTCACTTTTAAGTTGTTTGATTTCTTAGTCATAGTGAAAATCCTAAAGTCCTCAAATTCTTTATTACCTATATTAAGTTTCTCGCGTGCTTCTGTAATAAGCGTGTTGGCCAGACACGCTGCTTCCTGGAGCTAAAGTTTTTACCTAGCCTTATGCGAGTCTTTCAGATGGGTTTATCGTCAAAAGCATCAGATCCCGGCTATACTTGGTCGAAATCTGGCTGAACGAGATTTTATATTCCTCATTTTCAAGGAAGACTACTGTAGCCACCCAATTGGCAAAGGAGATTGTGGGAGTTACATCAAAGCTGTATGGGATTAAATCTAATGAAACACAGCCATTTCCCATCCTCATAAAATTCCATGGAAATAAAATGGCATTTACTGAAGGAGAAGTAAATAATACTATTAAGAGGTTGAAAGTCTCACGAGCCCCCGTGCCAGGTATCCTGGCTAATAAAGTGTTAAAGGACAATTCTAAGGTATGTACCTCAATTGTAACAATATTGTTTAGAAAGATCGGGGAGGAAGGTATTATAGCTACATCATGGAAAAAATGATTGTTAATTCCAGTGCACAAGAAGGGTGAGCGGGAAATGTACTACTAACTATAGGTTACTAGCTGTGCTAAATGCCCTAGGAAAACTATTCTGTACCCTGTTATTGGATAGACAAACTCTGGGAAGAGCAGTCTAAGTTACTGTCCTTGTAGCAATCAGGCTTCTGTAAGGGAATGGGTACTTACCAAAGTATCTGGGCTTTAAACTACCTAATACGACAAACATTGGCTCACAAAAGGCAGAAATGTATTTATTCCCTATGTCTACTTCCCAAAAGCCTTTGAGAATTTTGACAGGGGCAGACTTTGGTGAAAATTAATGATCTCTTGTTTTTAAATCAAGCTTTTTTTTTATATGAAGACATTAGCGGCTGTGAGATTAAGTCAGGAGGACATTACTAAATTTATTAAAACTTAAAATGGCCTAAAGCAAGACTGTGTCCTTGTGCCAGCATTATTTAATCTTTATGTAGCCGATTTGGGGACTGTCTTATATTCTTGACAGTATTTTCCGCCTAAAATAGGGAATAGGCTTACTAATGTAGGTCAATGATACTATACTGCTTCATAGGACACCAATTAGCCTACACAAGACATTAACAGAGTTGTATTCTTATTCTAAAAGGAACAGACTTGAAGTGAATAAAGAGAAGACAAAGATTATGGAAGTAGGTTGTAGGAGAATGGCCATAAATGTTGTATGGAAAATAAATGTAGAAGCTTATGTTTAACTAGGCGCACTTATCACCCCTACTTGCTCCATTCAAGCAAACTGAGACTATGTCATGAATAAAGGACTTCGTAAGTTTGGGATGATTCGAAAACTAACTGCGGCTAGGGCTGGATCCTCTTTAGAAGGTCAAATACAAGTATATTGCTATAGCATTGTCCCTAGCCTTATGGTTTGGAGATGCTAAAGGACAAAACTAAAGTGGCTGAAAATCTTGCAAGGTCATATTTGGTTGCGTGCCCTCGTCTCCCCCAAGCCACCCCTGTGAAGGCCATTGCATGGAATTAGGCTCATCCGTATGGAATTAGACCTGGTTTCAATGGAAACAACACTGCATATTAGGAGAAGTATGCTGAATATATAAGATACTGAATGATTCTGGAGGAACACAGTATGGTTGGTATAACACCTTATGGGAAAAGCAGTCTGTCGTCTGTGAACAAATGAGAGAGTGGAAGGAATCGGAGGCTTTCCACAGAAAGATTGGTTTACTCATGGATTATTCTGAAAACCAGACTCGGTTTAAGAATACGATCACAAAAAAGGCCCCTGAGTGGGACTGAATAGCAAACCTAGCATACCATGTCAACATGTTCATTGGTTCGGGCTGCATACACCGTATGGAATTAAGCAATGAACAAAACTGAACTAGAGATAGCGATGGGTGAAGTGACAAGTACGAAAAGCTGCCTAAGATGGTACGAGGCTAGTTTTTGTAACAGACTCAAGGAGCAGAATTGACTGGTGGGAATCCCAGTATGAAATTATGCATTTTATTTAATATCAACTTCATTTAATGTCAATAACAGTGTAATATTTAATATGTTTTTAGTGTTTGCATTGGCCTGTGTTCCATTAAGTATGAATGTTTTTTGGAGTATGAAATATATTAACTTTTAACTGCACCAAGTGTTTTATATTATAATTGTTCTCGTTGATGCGTTATTGTTTTATTATGGTGCAACAAAAAAAAATGTAATTGTTAGCTGAAATGCACAATAAATATATGTTTTTTTAAAGCATTCATGAAATTCAAAATTCAAGTTGTACATATGATCCTTCATCAGGGAGATCTTCCATTGATCCACATGAGTTGTACATCCCGATGAGGACAGAGGCCAGGGCTCGATATTTATTTTGGCTAAGCAAAAGCTAAAAGCAGCTCCTGTGCATCCAGCATGAACCAGTGACCAGGAGCTACAAATGGGAAACAAGGAGCTAGCACGTAGTATTATGCAAATCTACTACCATATAGGATGGAAACATATCATTTTGTAGTTGATGCTGTGTGCATCATCAGCATAGAAATGACAGGACAGATTAAAGTAGCCGATTAGCGTAGAGAGAGGAATAGTATATAGAGAAAATGGAAGGACCAAGAACAGAACCTTGCGGCACACCATAAACAAGTGGAAATGATGGACAAAGTTGGCTGGCCGAACAGGCAGAATATGAGCGATCGACAAGATAAGATTCAAACCACCTCAAGACAGACCCAGTTAAACCAAGGAACGAGAGAAGGATAGAGTGATCTACAATGTCAAAAGCAGCAGAGAGATGGAGGAAAATAAGAATAGAGGATTGTCTATTCTGTCTAGAGGAAAGTGAGAAGTTTGAAACGTGTAATAGGGCAGATTCTGTGGCGTGAGCAGGGTGGTATCCAGATTGAAGAGAATGAAGGTGGAGAAAAGAGTAGATTTGGGAGTATGCAACCCAGGCAAGACGTTTGGATAGGAAAGTCAACAGGTAGATGGGACGAAAACTAGATGATAGATGGGAATCCAAGGAAGGTTTATTGAGAATGGGAATGATAACCACATGTTTAAATGAAGAAATTAAGGTAGAAGAGGCAAGAGCGAGGTTCACTAAGGAAGTAAGATAAAGGACCAAGAGCAGATGGATAGAAGGGATCAAAGCTGAGGGAATAGGATCTAGTGGGAAAGCAGTAAAGTGTTCCCAGGCGAGAAATGCAGAGATATCACCATAGGATAGCAGAGAAAAGGAGAAGAGAGTGAAGAAGGGGATCAATTGAAGAATGGGGAGTTAAGGGGGGCAAGGGAGAAGAAAAGGACAGATGGAAGAGAGAAAGGAAGAGTCACGAAGAGTGATCACTTTAGAAGTGAAAAAGTTAGCAATGTCTGCAGCCAAGAGAGGGGAGGAGCGAGAGAGTGGGAGCGGGGGGACGAGGGGACAGAATGGAGCTAAGTAATTGGAAAAGACGATGAGGATGGTGGGAAAGAGTAAGGGTAAAATGAAAAATACAGTACCTTAGCGGAAAGAAGGGGGGAATCATAAGAGGAATGAAGAGAAGATAGTGTGGAAAGATTGTCAGGAGCACAAGACTTCTACCAGTGACACTCAGTGTTGCATAGTGAATGCAAAGACATAGAACGGTGGGTGAAAGCAAAGCTTGGGGAGGTTCCTTGGAGGGAGAGAAAGAATGAGTGTAGAGCGTTAGGTCGAGTCAAGAGAACAGCAGCATCTTCACTGAGAGAGGAGAAGTTGCTCACAGGTACAAGAGTTGAAGAGAGATGAGAGAAGTAGAGGGTTGAAGAAGCAAAGGTCACGACGACAAAGGAAGACAGAAGGGAGAGGGTAAGGAAAAGGGGTGGAAAGAGGAGAGAAAAGAAATAGATGGTCAAGAGTAAATCGAATGTGCAGTTCCTGGGGTATCACAAGAAAAGGAAGTAAAAATGAAAATCAAGACGTGAACCCGAAGAATGGGAGGGAGAGGTAGGAAATTGTGCTAGTTAAAAAGAAATGGGGAGAGGAAGTGCAAGAGAGACATGAGTAGTTGGAAGATGTAGACTAAAGTCCCCAAGGAGTATGAATGGGGAGGAGAATGGGAGAAGAAGATATAAGAGTGAACCGTGGTCAGCAAGAAAAGAAGAAAGGGGACCAGGTGGACGATAGTGGATAAGAAATACAAATCGAGAATGGAGAGAAGTCCATTTTGTCCATTACAAATGTTGTATAAATGAGTCTGAATGACAATGCATTACTTACCGTAAAAGCATTTCTGATGGTTGTATCTGCTTAGATTCACATGCTGTGCATAGGTCCGACATCCAGTGGTCACTGCGGAGTATTGCATTTTGTTTTTCGTAGTCGAAAAGGGACGTCGACAAGGCGTGTCTGAAATACTATCCCTATAGTGACGTGCGTTGTACCCACAATCCCTCACGCGTCGAGGTCCCTCTGTTTGTATTTTTCTGCCCTGAGAGAGCCTTCTAGACGTGAGCGAGTACAGAAAAGAGAGATATAAAAGGAAGTCTATGTTCCTTCCATCCGAGCGGGGAGGAAGGGTGGGCGCATGTGAATCTAAGCAGATACAACCATCAGAAATGCTTTTACGGTAAGTAATGCATTGTCTTCTGATGTTTGTTAATCTGCTTAGAATCACATGCTGTGCATAGACTAGCGAGCAGTACCCGGAGTTGGCGGTGGGTTATGAGAAGGAACAGTAGAGAAAAGATGTCTTAATACTGCCTGTCCCACCTGGGAGTCAGATCTCGAGTGTGCATCTAGACAGTAGTGTTTTGTAAAGGTGTGCACAGAACTCCAGGTAGCCGCTTTGCAGATGGACTCAAGGGGAACATTTGCAATGAATGCTATGGACGCCCCCGTGCCTCGAGTAGAGTGTGCTCTTGGCTTAAAGGGCAGTTCTCTCTTAGCAAGAGTATAGCAGAGAGTGATGCATTGAACAATCCATCTAGAAATAGTGGACTTTGAAACTGCATCCCCTTCTCTTCCTGCTGCCACCGAGACGAAGAACTGATTAGTCTTCCTCAGTGGTCTGGTTCTTTCCATGTAGAACATGACCGCTCTGCGCACATCTAGTGTGTGCAGAGTTTTTTCTCCCAAGTTGGAAGGATTTTGAAAGAACGTTGGCAGTTCTATAGACTGGTTTACGTGGAATTTCGAGATGAATTTCGGAGCAAACCTTGGGTGCGTGCGTAGAACCACCTTATCTCTGTGAACTGTAACGAAGGGGTCTAGAACAGAAAGAGCCTGTAGTTCACTTACTCTCCTGATGGAGGTGATAGCTATTAGAAAAGCAGTCTTAAGAGTGAGGTGTTTAAGAGATGCTTTGTGCATGGGTTCGAATGGTGAGCCCATGAGTCTGGTAAGTACCACGTTAAGGTCCCATCCGGGAGTTAGGTCAGCTATCGGGGGGTGTATTCTCTTTACTCCCTCCATGAAGGCCTTTATAACAGGGATCTTCCACCACGACACTGAGTTGGGAAGTGGTGTATGCAGAAAGTGCCGCTAGGTGGACTTTAATGGAATTGAACACTAGACCTGAATCCAATAAGTGGGTCAGGTATAGAACAATATGTGTGGGAGAGCAGTCAATCGGGTTGATGCTTTTTCCTCTGCACCAGATGACAAATCTCTTCCACTTGCTAGAATAGCAGTGGCAAGTGTTAGGTTTTCTGGCTTCCCTGAGGATGTCCATGCATCTCTGCGGGAGCTGTAGATGTCCGAATTCTATGATCTCAGGAGCCAAGCTGCTAAGTTCATGTTCTGGTGGCATGGATGCAGAGTCCTGCCCTTGTCTTGTGACAGCATGTTGTAAGGGCAGGGGAGTTTCACTGGGGGAGATAGAGACATCTCCATCAAGTGAGTGAACCATGGCTGTCGGGCCCACATTGGGGCCACCAGTATCATGGTCACTTGTTCCTGGTGCATCTTGTGCACCACCTTGTTGAGAAGGGGAGTCGGGGGAAAAGCGTAAACAAATTTCCCTGACCATTGCATCGACAGACCGTTCCCCTTGGATTGGTTCTGGGGGTACCTGGAGGCGTAACTTTGGCATTGTGAGTTCTCCAGGGTTGCGAACAGGTCTATTTCTGGGAATCCCCATTGTGTGAAGACGTCGAAGACGATGTCTTCGTGCAGTCGCCATTCGTACTCTTCGGGCAGGGGGAAATCTCTGCTGAGTTTGTCTGCCAGCAGATTGAGTTCCCCTGGTACATGTTGTGACAGTAGGAACATGTTTTGTTTGAGAGCCCACTTCCATATATTTTGGGCCAGTTTGGACAGTCCTGGAGAGTGGGTGCCCACCTGCTTGTTGATGTAGTACATGGCTGTGGTGCTGTCTGTAAGGACCAACACAGTCTTTCCTTGTAGGTGTTCCTGGAAGGCTTTTAGCGCCTTGAACACAGCTAGTAGCTCCAGTAGATTTATGTGTTTGGATGCTACGTTCGGAGTCCACACTCCGTGAGCAGTCTGATGGGATAGGTGAGCCCCCCCATCCTGTGAGGGATGCGTCTGTGGTTAGAGTGGCTTCCGCCGCGGGTGTGGCAAAGGGTTTCCCTCTTTCCAGGTTTTCCTTTGTCCACCACCGTAGCGAGAGAACCAAGGCCTGCGAGACCACCACTAGATCGTCCCATAGTCCGCTGGCGTGACACCACTGGCTGTTGAGCCACTCTTGCATAGGGCGCATGCGCAGGCGCGCGTGAGGTACCAAATAAATACACAACGCCATCATGCCTAGCAAGCGCATTGCTTTGCGTACCGTCACCTCTCGATCGGTCACATATTGAGGGATCTGAAACAGCATGTTTTGGACCCTCTCGTTGGAGGGGAAGACGAGGCCGTCCTTTGTTTGAATTAGAGCCCCTAGGAATTGTTTGATTTGGCTGGGGTCTAGGCTGGACTTCTTTTCGTTGATGGAGAAGCCCAACTGGAACAAAAGGTCTACAGTCTTTTGGGTATTGGAGAAGCATGTTTCCTAAGAATCCCCTGTTATGAGCCAGTCGTCGAGGTAAGGGTAAACTGGGATGGACAACCTGCGCAGGTGGGCCACTGCCACTGCCAGTACCTTCGTGAATACCCTTGGTGCCGATGCTATGCCGAAGGGTAGCACTCTGAGCTGGTAGTGTTTGCCCTCTATCATGAACCTGAGGTATCTTCTGTGCGCTGGCAACATTAAAATATGAAAGTATGCATCTTTCATGTCCAATGTTGTCATGTAATCTCCCTGTGATAGCAGTGGGATCACTTCCTGTAAGGTCACCATACGAAACTTCTGGGGTTTGATACACTTGTTCGCTGGGCGCAGATCTAATACAGGGCGCATGGTTAGATCCTTTTTGGGTACAAGGAAGTACACTGAATAAATACCTTCCGTTACCTGAGATAGAGGCACGACCTCTATGGCTCCTTTTTCCAGCAGTTGTTGTACTTCTTGGAGAAGGATGGCAAGGTGTTCCGGTGTCATGCGTCGTCCCCTCGGGGGTCTGTATGTTGGGGAACCGTTGAATTCGATGCAGTATCCGTGGGCTACGGTGGAAAGTACCCAGCGGTCTGACGTTATTCCCTCCCATGCTGGAAGAAAGGATGTTATCCGGCCCCCGACCGGTGTTGCATGTGAGGGGATGCAAATCTTCGCGTCACTTGGTGTTATTGGGGGCTTGGGAGCCTCTGGGGGTGGACCCCCGACCTCTCACTTTGCCACGGCGCTGGCCTCTTTGGCTGTACTGGCCACTATTGGTCTGGTAATTGGTGGCAGGGTCGTGTTGCTGCTGATTCTGCTGTTGGCGTTGGCCACGAATAAAGCGTTTGTTGCCATAGCCGCGTCTGGTAGTGGGCTTAGAGATCTGGTCAAGAGTTTTGATAGTATCGAACTCTTTTTTAGCCATCTCCAGAGCCTCATCCACCGCTTTCCCGAAGAGGTTTGAGTCTTCAACGGGTTTATTTATTAAAGACGCCTGTGTCTCCGGTTTGAACCCTGAGTTGCGCAGCCATACATGGCGTTTTAGGAGTATTCCCTGAACCAGGGAACGTCCCGCTGTCTCTGCAGCATCCAGAGAGTTCTTTACAATACTCTGGTTGACCTGGGTTCCTTCGCCAATAGTTGATAGCAGGCGTGTACGTAGTGGTTCCGGCGCTTCTTTGGCGTCTTTGCGCAGTTTGGCCCACTGCGCGTCTGCGTAGCTAGCTAGCAAAGAATTGTTGTTCGCAATTCTTGCCGAAAAGGCAGCCGAGGATGTGACTCTCTTTGCAAGGGCATATAACCTCTTGCCCTCCTTGTCAGGTGGTGCCTCGCTGGTGGACAGCGGCACCCCTGCCCTCTTCCTTGTATTAGTTACTACAAGGGAATCCGGAATGGAATGTCGCCTGATGTACAGCGGGTCTGAGGGTGAAGGAGTGAAAAGTTTTTCAATTCTTGGATTAACTCCTCTGATTAGTGCGGGTGTGGATAGCGAAGGGATGATTCTTCTCTTCACTGAAGCGAGGAGGGGAATGGTCTGGCTGACCGGGGGTTTCTCCTTAATTACTCTTTCCACAAAGTCTATTTCAGGAGAGATCTCCCCAGTGTCCAGTTCGAAATGTGCTGCTGCTCTGCGCAACAGGGCATTGAATGTGGGCTGATCGTCAATGGGAGACGTGTTTCTAACAGGTGAATTGTCAGGAGGATTAAGGTTCAGGACATCAGTGTCCGAATATACTGATGGGGATTGCAAGGGATGAGAAGGTCCTTTTGCTGGATTTTCTCCGAAGCCTTCTCCTACCATGTCTGGGCTGTCTTCCAGACCTTCCTCCTGGTTCTGTCCCTCTTCATCGACCACAAATTCATCCTCCTCCTCCAAGTATTGTTCCTCACCAGTGAGGTCATACACATTATGGAAATCTGAAGCTGTGTCCTGCTGGGGATTGAATAGTCTCGGATATTTGGCCCTGGGGTCCTCCGGAGGCCCTTCTCTTGTTCTCTTGGGAGTAGGAGGGTTCTTGGTCTTCATAAACCTCTCCATTCTCTCCATGCAGAGATGGAGCCTTTCCATGGTTTCATGGGGTACCCCTGAGCGGTCTAGCGGGGGAAAATTAGTGTCATCTAGCTGAAAACGGCTCGACCTCTCCCATAACGTCGAGGAAAGTGTCCCGTCGCCTTCCGAAAAGCCTTCCGGTGTGCTGGGGGTCCCCCCCGACTGAAGGGGGTAGTCCCTGTCTTTCTTTGGGCTTTTTCGGCGTGTCTTTCGACCTTTGCGTAGCGCTCGACGTGTCTTTCGGCGTACGCTTCTGGGCGTCGGCTACAACGATCCTCGCCAAGCTCTCTGCGACTCGTTTGTCAGCGGAGGGCTGTGGTTTCGACGTTACGGGTGTCGATCGTTCTACGGCGGCGTGCGCTCTCTGCTTGTGCGCTCCGGCCGATGGTTTGGGGGCGGCGCCCTTATTTGCCGAAAGCCCAGACGCTGGTCGTGGCTGCGAGAGGGGCTTCGAACCTGAACGGTCCGAGGAGGCCGCCGGTGGAACCTGCGTCTCCTTGGGCGCTGATGCTTTCTTCGTCTTCGACGAAGAAGAGCCATGGGTTGTGTGCTTATGTGTGGTATCGTGTGCGTCAGTGTCGCTGTCATGATGCCTACCTCCAAGGAGCCAGGTCCGACCCAGCAACCCCAGAGGCAGGCATCATTTCCCCCAGGGGAGTGCCAGCGGGCCCAAGCTGGGGCCCTTTGGTCGCAGTCCTGGCGCCTTAGGCGCCAGGCTCATGTTGGACCTCTGTCCTGGCGCCTTAGGCGCCAGGCTCATAAAGCTAGACATGTGTTCAAGTGTTTTAATGTGCACTTACCTGATGCAGACCATGCTGCCACATCCAGGCCCTCTTGAGGCCTGAATAGGAACTACTTACCCTGTGGGACTACTTTCCACCCGGGTGTGGTCGGGGAAGGATACATACCTGATCGGGGGAAGGATACACACTTGGAACTTCTTCCAAAGCTATTTAAACCACACCCGATCAGCAACTCACGCTTCGCGTTGTTCTGCTCCTCGCAGCTGGACGCTCACCGTGTCAGCTCCTGCATCTGGACTTCAGCCACGCCTGTCAGCATCCTGGGTCACCTGCAAAGGGAGACAAGAGACCTACCAGCTATTCTGCACCACGGAGACATCACCGACGATCCTGAAAGGGAAGACATCATTTTTAAAAGCATTTCGTTACGATCGCTGCAGCGCTGCATTTCACTCACTTTTCCTGGGTTCCTCCATCTTCAGCAGCGATCATCCGGATACACAGCCACTTCCCAGAGCCTAGAGAAAAAGACAAGAATAAGAGGTGAGAGAAGGAAGGGAATAGGAAAAGCTCAGTTTCCTTCTAAGACTTACCTGTTGGGTCATTCCCATTTCATTTCGGGTCTTGCTGCTTCCAAGCAGGACCCCGACCCCTATGGGGAAAAAAGACAAAGACATTAGATGAGCGAATGCAAAAACATTACCTGAGCGCTCATCTGGGACTTACCAGATCTTTACTGGAACTGCACGTTTCACTTCGGGTCGGCGCCATATCTCCGGCATTCCGAACCCCGGCCCCTATGGGGAAATGACATCAACGTCAGCGCTTTGTTGCAAGAAGTCTCCAAAGGAATCTTCATTCATCACCTGAAAAAAGACAATGAACATTATTATTTAAAGCTTGAACTTTTGAACTTGCAACAAAACTTTTACAGCGCCTTACCAGTATAATCAAGCTTACCTGAACTCCCATCCAACCTCAATACAGTGAAGTAACTGGGTTCAACGCGCCCCTGCGTCAGAAGCAGGATGGAGAGCTCGTCCTTTCAGACCCTAAGGTGAGACTTCACGGGGAATTGTGGAAGGGTATCGTGGAGGGTTGGAAGAGAGTGGGAGGCTTGAGCATAACTCAGTCAGTAGGTAATACTCCCTTTTCACGCACAGGGGAATATTCCTGCGAGCCGGAGAAGCCAGAGTAGAGGGCCCTTCCTATCCATCTTCAGAGTCCTGCGCTTCACCATTGAAGAAGCATCAGCACTCGAAGCCAGACCTGCGCCTCCGTGGGAATCAGGTGAGCGTTACAGAACGCGAAGCCTACCCACAATTTCCCACCCGGGCGCTATGGAGACTTCCGAGACTGACCAGCTGGCCCAGCTTTTGGGGGAATTACGGGCAGAGGTGCACTCAGCCCGCCAGGAGACTAACGCTCTCAAAAGAGAACTGATCTTATCTAAGGAAAGAACTGATGACCTAGCCAAATGGTTATTACAGGCCCTGGCAGGGCACACTGCTTTACCTTATTCCGGAGACATTTCCACATCAATGGGTTTGAGTAACCCGGTACAAATGAATCTACCTGGACACATGCCTTTGGCCCCGCCTGAACGTTTTGCGGGGGATCCCAAGAAATATGCCGTCTTTATGAACCAATGTCGTTTAAACTTTCTATGCAGACCCGGAGCCTTCCCTAACGACCAGACCAAGGAAGCCTTTATACTGTCTTACCTCAGTGGCAGTGTTGCCGATTGGTCTATTCCATTGGTAAATCAGGATGATTCCGTTCTTCAGGATTTTCAGGGCTTCCAGGCCAGCATGGAAAGATTGTTCGCTCGACACTCTCAAGGACAGGCCCTTGATAACAAACTGCTATCCTTACGACAAGGTAATCAGGATCTTCTGTCCTACATAGCCACCTTTAACAGACTGGTTGTGGAAACTGGATGGCCAGAAAGCAAAAGGATCACATTGTTTCATCGAGGCCTGCGCGGAGAGCTTAAGGATGTTCTAGCTCAGATAGTAAACCCACCCCAAGTCTGCGCAGACTACATTGACTTGGTGGTTCAACTTGATCACAGACTTCAAAATAGAAAAGCAGATCGGTTCAAGTATGAAAACCGAGCACCGATCAAAACCCACGCTACCTCCATGAGTACCGACGTATCTGAACCTATGCAAATCGGTGGTGTTAAAGGACCATTAACGCAGAAAGAACGAGAGAGAAGGCGGCAAATGCAACTTTGTCTGTATTGCGGGACTTCCGGTCACTTTCTTCGAAATTGTCCAGTTAAACCACTTAAGAAGGTGGTTGGAGCTACTGATAACAAATTAGTGACACCTGATTCGGGAAACGACCTAGCCCGGCAAGCGTAGGGGTCCGCTTGCCAAGCTTGAAAACTAACTCTTTGACCTTGCATTTCGTCATGCCAATGGTGCTCGTGGACCCAAAACAGCCTCAGCAGTTGCATGCTATAAAAGCATACATCGACAGTGGAGCTATTGGAAATTACATAGACCGTGAATTGGCTTCCAGGATTAAGCTTCCTCTCCGACCGAAAGTAACCCAAGATGTCATTACTACAGTAGATGGAACCGAAATAGCCTCAGGGCCTGTAAGGCATACCACTGTTGAAATGACACTGGTGGGTCAGGATGGACATCGGGAAGCAATCGTGTTTGATGTGATCAAGGCCCCACAATTTCAAGTAATTCTTGGAATTCCTTGGTTAGAAACACATAATCCCAGAATTGACTGGCGAGCAAAGAAGATAAGTTTTCCTGATTGTGAACCAACTTGTTATCCAAGAAATCCAGCTATGGGTCTAGCCACAGCAACTTCCACCCCTGTACAGCTACCGTCAGAATACCAAGAATTCCAAGACGTTTTTCAGAAAGAACAGGCTAACACGTTACCTCCCCATCTGTCTTATGATTGCCAGATCGATCTGGTACCCAATGCTCAACTACCTTGTAGTAGGATTTATGCTCTTACGGAACCTGAGAACCTGCATTTGCGTCAGTATTTAGATCAGTACCTAGCCAATGGTTTTATTCGCCCGTCCAAGTCTCCTGTCTCTTCAGCTCTGTTCTTCGTGCCAAAAAAAGAAGGCGACCTTAGAACGTGTATAGACTATCGCGCCCTAAATCAAATAACGATTAAGAATCGTTATCCTCTGCCCTTGATCCCTGAGCTTATCGACCAGGTGAAAGACGCTTGTGTGTACACCAAGTTAGATCTCCGAGGAGCTTATCACCTGGTGCGCATAAAAGAAGGCGACGAATGGAAGACTGCATTCCGCACCAAATTTGGGCTCTTCGAATATCAGGTGATGCCCTTCGGTTTGTGCAATGCACCTGCCGCCTTTCAGTACTTTATGAATGATGTTCTTCGGGAACTTATCGATGTCTGCGTCATTGTTTACATTGACGACATCCTGGTGTACTCTTCTTCAGAATCTGATCACAGAAAACATGTTAGGGCAGTTCTTGAGAAACTGCGCCAGCACAGACTATTTGCAAAACTCGAAAAATGCGTTTTTCATACCACAGAAGTTGAGTTTCTCGGATTCATCCTGACACCTCAAGGAGTCCGAATGGACTCGCGAAAGGTGGACGCCATCCTCAAATGGCCATCTCCAAGCTCGGTGAAGGGAGTTCAGAGCATGCTCGGCTTTGCCAATTTCTATCGAAGATTCATCCCGGAATTTTCCCGAACAGTCCAACCCATCACCGCTCTCCTAAAGAAAAACAAACGCTTCGAATGGACTCTTGAGGCCAACAAGCCTTCCAGGACCTGAAAACCAAATTCACCTCTGCACCTGTATTGAAGCTCCCGCACCCAGATATCCCGTACATAGTGGAAACCGATGCTTCCAGTTCGGCTATGGGAGCTGTCCTGTCGCAAAGAGACCCAAAAACTAACCAACTACACCCAGTGGCCTTTTGGTCCAGAAAATGTTCTCCTCCTGAAATCAACTATGCAATTACCGATAAAGAGTTACTGGCCATCAAATCTGCTTTCAAGGCTTGGCGTCACTACCTTCTCGGGGCAAGACACACGATCACCGTAATTACGGACCACAGAAACTTACAGTATTTAAAGACGGCCAAAGCTCAATCTTCACGACAACTCCGATGGGCTCTATTCTTTGCGGAATTTGATTTTGTAATTACCTATCGCCCTGGCTGCAAGAATGGAAAAGCAGACGCCTTATCCCGGATTGGCATGGAAGAACCTAATTCGAGCTTAGAACCTGTGCCCATCATACCTGAGCAAAGAATCTTAGGCTTAACTTCATTGCAATCTATTGAGGATATCCAAACGCAAGTAAAACAACTTCTAGACTCTTCAACCTTACTGGAATGGAGCCAAAAGGGTCCTCATTACACCGTTAAGGATGACTTACCCTACTTCCAGGAGCGGTTGTTTCTGCCAAGTAAAGAATTGCAAGAACTTGTTATTGCCCATCATCATGAATCTTTAATGGAAGGACACCCTGGTATCGCTAAAACGGAGGAAAAAATCAAACGCCACGTCTGGTGGCCTTCTTGGAGAAAAGACAAAGTCTTTTGTACTGTCTTGTGGAATTTGCACCCAAAACAAGGCTCAAAAGAAAAGGCCAGCCGGCCTACTTCAACCCTTGGATATTCAACCGGCACCATGGCACACCCTGTCAATGGACTTTAGAACAGATCTGCCTCCTTGTGCTGGTTACAACACAATCCTTGTAATTGTGGACCTATTCTCCAAAATGGCCCACTTTATCCCTTTAAAGGGTTTGCCTTCAGCTTCCACCTTGGCCAAGGAATTCCTGGAGAATATAGTTTGCATACATGGTTTCCCTTCCATTTTAGTCTCGGATCGTGGAAGTCAATTTATCTCACATTTTTGGAAGAAGTGTTGCCAACTAGCACAAATAGATGTGCGGTTATCCACCAGCCACCACCCCCAGACCGACGGACAAACCGAGAGAACCAATCAGACTCTCGAGCAATATCTTCGGTGCATGTTACACCAATCCGAGTTAAATTGGAAAGACATCCTTTGGATCGCAGAATATGCATACAACAATTCAGTGCATTCTGGAACCGGACAAACCCCCTTCTATACTTTGTATGGTCACCATCCTCGGACCTCTGATCTAGATCCACCTCTGACCCTGGAAATGCCCGCAGTAAATTATCTGCATTCCACAATAACCGGAGCCTTCAAAGAAGCTGCAACTCATTTACAGCAAGCCAAGAAAAAGTATAAAGAAAATGCTGATTTGCACCGAAGTAAAACTCCTCCTTACCAAGTAGGAGACCAGGTATGGCTAGCAACTAAACATTTACCCTTCAAGGGCCCGCGAACCTTCAATCCCAGATTCATAGGACCTTATCCCATCAAAGCTATAATCAACCCAGTGGCCTTTAAACTGGATCTACCGTCCAACATGCGTATTCATCCAGTTTTTCATGCATCACTTTTGAAGCCAGTACAACCAGGAACCCGATTGTCCAAGCCTCCAGATCCAGTTCAAATTGAAGGGGAATTAGAATTCGAAGTTAAAGACATTTTAGACTCCAAGGTGGTAAAGTCGAAACTCTTCTATCTTGTTGACTGGAAGGGATATGGACCTCAGGAGAGATCGTGGGAGCCTAGTAACCATGTCCACGCACCTCGATTAGTACAAAGGTTTCACCAGAGATTTCCGAACAAGCCCAAACCCCCGGAGGGAAGAACCTTGGGAGGGGCCTTGAAGGGGGGGGGGGATACTGTCATGATGCCTACCTCCAAGGAGCCAGGTCCGACCCAGCAACCCCAGAGGCAGGCATCATTTCCCCCAGGGGAGTGCCAGCGGGCCCAAGCTGGGGCCCTTTGGACGCAGTCCTGGCGCCTTAGGCGCCAGGCTCATGTTGGACCTCTGTCCTGGCGCCTTAGGCGCCAGGCTCATAAAGCTAGACATGTGTTCAAGTGTTTTAATGTGCACTTACCTGATGCAGACCATGCTGCCACATCCAGGCCCTCTAGAGGCCTGAATAGGAACTACTTACCCTGTGGGACTACTTTCCACCCGGGTGTGGTCGGGGAAGGATACATACCTGATCGGAGGAAGGATTCACACTTGGAACTTATTCCAAAGCTATTTAAACCACACCCGATCAGCAACTCACGCTTCGTGTTGTTCTGCTCCTCGCAGCTGGACGCTCACCGGGTCAGCTCCTGCATCTGGACTTCAGCCACGCCTGTCAGCATCCTGGGTCACCTGCAAAGGGAGACAAGAGACCTACCAGCTATTCTGCACCACGGAGACATCACCGACGATCCTGAAAGGGAAGACATCATTTTTAAAAGCATTTCGTTACGATCGCTGCAGCGCTGCATTTCACTCACTTTTCCTGGGTTCCTCCATATTCAGCAGCGATCATCCGGATACACAGCCACTTCCCAGAGCCTAGAGAAAAAGACAAGAATAAGAGGTCAGAGAAGGAAGGGAATAGGAAAAGCTCAGTTTCCTTCTAAGACTTACCTGTTGGGTCATTCCCATTTCATTTCGGGTCTTGCTGCTTCCAAGCAGGACCCCGGCCCCTATGGGGAAAAAAGACAAAAGACATTAGATGAGCGAATGCAAAAACATTACCTGAGCGCTCATCTGGGACTTACCAGATCTTTACTGGAACTGCACGTTTCACTTCGGGTCGGCGCCATATCTCCGGCATTCCGAACACCGGCCCCTATGGGGAAATGACATCAACGTCAGCGCTTTGTTGCAAGAAGTCTCCAAAGGAATCTTCATTCATCACCTGAAAAAAGACAATGAACATTATTATTTAAAGCTTGAACTTTTGAACTTGCAACAAAACTTTTACAGCGCCTTACCAGTATAATCAAGCTTACCTGAACTCCCATCCAACCTCAATCCAGTGAAGTAACTGGGTTCAACGCGCCCCTGCGTCAGAAGCAGGATGGAGAGCTCGTCCTTTCAGACCCTAAGGTGAGACTTCACGGGGAATTGTGGAAGGGTATCGTGGAGGGTTGGAAGAGAGTGGGAGGCTTGAGCATAACTCAGTCAGTAGGTAATACTCCCTTTTCACGCACAGGGGAATATTCCTGCGAGCCGGAGAAGCCAGAGTAGAGGGCCCTTCCTATCCATCTTCAGAGTCCTGCGCTTCACCATTGAAGAAGCATCAGCACTCGAAAACACACCTGCGCCTCCGTGTGAATCAGGTGAGCGTTACAGTCGCCGGGGTGTTCATCCCCATAAGCAGGGCGTGAGCCGAGCCCGTCGGGGCCGGGGACAGACGACGAAGAGCGCGAGCGCTCTTTAGAGGGGTCTACGACTTCCGTAGCGGAGGTCGTGTTATCACGTTCCTCGTCACTGTCGGTGGTAGCAGCGGCGGGTGAAGAATCGGCCTTCGACATAGCGTAGGCCGCCCACCTCTTGACCCTACGGTCTTTTAGAGTCTTTGGCTTAAGAAGCCGACAAGCCGTGCAACCCTCCTCTTCGTGATCGAGGGGCAAGCAGCGGTTACACCGTGAATGCTTGTCCTTCCAAGTAAACTTGCCCTTGCAAAGCGGGCAAAACCTAAAGGGTGTCCTCTCCATAGCCGAGGCAATAAATCGTGATAACGACCCCAAGGGAAAGGAAGGGGAAAAGGAAAGGCATTCTCAGAAAAGAACCAGAGATGTCTCACGACCCCACTCTCCCTACTGTATTTGGCCTGCGAGGCCAGGCCACGTGTTCGGCAACGCCGAAGGATCTCCTCCGCTCGTCCCCTCCGTCGAAGATCTTGCTCGGCGGAGACAGCTTCACAACTGCGTCGAGGGAGGGATCGATGTGTTATATATTAAATAGGAAAACGACCAAAGGTCGAGGAGATGAAATCTGCAATGTCTCTCGAGGAGCTCCACGTAAAGGCGACCAGTAGCTGGGTGGAAAAAAACAATCTGAGGGACCTCGACGCGTGAGGGATTGTGGGTACAACGCACGTCACTATAGGGATAGTATTTCAGACACGCCTTGTCGACGTCCCTTTTCGACTACGAAAAACAAAATGCAATACTCCGCAGTGACCACTGGATGTCGGACCTATGCACAGCATGTGATTCTAAGCAGATTAACAAACATCAGAAATGTATTTATACATTGTCCCAAACGCACAGAGTTAAATACACACACGTTTGTTTGTTTGGCATCAGTTGTCCTGCAGAGTCAAAAGTACCTCCTGGAAGCTATTGGTGTCATGCTAACCAGGCTCATCTAGGCTAGCAGCAAGAGCTAATTAGCGCCCAGGTCCCCTCAATTTGAAACCCTGGAGGCGTTTTAGAGCTGGAACAGTATGGTGCGAAAACATCCAAAACGGAAGGATCACTTGTGACTGAGTCCTACCAACAGGTCTACAGCATTTGCTTATCCACCACTGATTTTCCATAGGCCCTCATGCTTTGAATTCCAGAATATAAAGCAGAATTCTTTAGAGTCGGACATATGGTAAAGCTATCAAATGAAGACATGTTTTAAAAACAAAAAGGCTAAAAAATGCCAAATAAGGAGGATTATTGCAGAATATGTGAACTGATCTTGAAGTGGTCACTTTCACATTTGAGTGGAATGAAATATAAATGGAGTGATTCTGTGGAATGTAACTCCCCCTTCAACCACTACTGCTTCCTTCCACAGATTCCTCCTCTTAGAAATACCCTCCAGGCATCAGTTTGGCCACTGAAACTTTGACACCAGGGGGTGCACCACATCTCCACTTGGCATCTTTAACCCCCATAACTCGAAATGTGGCATCATGGTTAGCATTACATGAACCCGGCTGTGCCCCCAGGACCACTTCAGTTTTCCCTGCACGCAGTTGCTGAGGAACTGCATAACTGCAAAAGCCTAAGCGCTATCCTCATCAAGGTTAAGGTTGGAAGGGTAATGAGGAACCAGTCAGAGAAAATTCAACACAAAGACCATTAGAGCAGGGAAGCAATTTGATTAGCTCATGGTGTCCTTCCTCACAAAAATGCTCATGTGAGAATAACCCCAAAAACAGTTCAGAACCAGGAGGCAATAGAGTAGCCACCACCTACACCAGAATATTCTTGAATACCAGTCAACCAAAGCGAGCGTCCTGACCCAATAGGGAATCCAGACAGCAAAGCTTGGTGAACATGTGCAAAGAAGCTATGTAACAGTTTGACAGCTGTCCACAACAATGTCCGCACCCCCACTTCTGTAATGCAGTTTTAGTCACCTGGCCTCTGGTAGAAGAAGCCAGAGCCCCAAAGGCACTTGTTGGCCAGATCACAGCTTTAAGAAATGTAAAAGACAAATCAAGTGGACAGGGTCAACTTGGTAACATCCCTGCGTGCCCTGGAACCATGAAAGAAGACAAAGAGCTTCTCATTGTTCCTGAACGTCTCTAGTCTAAGGGACATAGTACCCACGGGTCCCTTATGCAGGGTGGGTGGGGTGGGGGCAGCTGGCGACAACTCTCCTCCATCTTAGATAGGTCAAGGGTGCAGCATACCACATTTTATGGGTCCAATCTGGGGCACTCATAATGAAAGTGAATCTGAACCCCCTCATTCCTTTGAGGACCAGTAGGATGACAGAAATTGCAAAGAATACAACCTTCCAGATCCTCATGTGGAGGCAATTCCCTCGAACAAAATAACTCTCACTTACGACTGATTAGAAGCAAAGAAATCCATCAAATGGGTACTCTAAGAGTTGAAGATCTCGTCCACAACTTCCTTACATAGATCCCAATCATGTGACACTTGAAAACTTCCTAATCAGGACCTCTGCAATAACTTTCTCCATCCAGGCCAAATGGGCTGCTGATGTAGAGAAGTTGTTCTCAGAGTCCAGATTCACTGCTTCCCTGTACCACGTTGAGATCATGCAAGGTCACAGTGTTATTCATCAGATAAGGACACCCATGCCAGGCATAGGTGGAAGGAATGCAACTAGGATCAGCCTGATGGCCAGCAGTTCCAGGAGATGGATGTGTTGCCTCACCTCTGCACGGCACCACAGGTTACACAAGTCAGATTGTCCAGGTGAAAACCTCAGCCCTTTAAAGGAGGTGTCCGACTACTGTGAACCACTGCCAAGATTGCAGTAGAGGCCGTCTCCATAGCAAGTTGTTGGAGCAGTCACCAGAGGAGAACACATGTCACATTGCTAGAGACCAGCAAAAGGGCAGTCTTGGTGCCCTGAAACGAACACCATTGAAAATGTGTCAGCCCCCGATTGCACAAGAGGGCATGGAGCTCCAGAAGGTTGTGGGAGGCCATGAGAGAGAGAACAAGCAGAAGCCAGCACAGGAAGGGAAAAGCTGCCCTGTATCGATGTTATCACGGTTCTTGTGAGAAAAAAAAACCATCCCTGAGTGGGTCCCAAACTGCTCCAATAAATCTGTGTCAGATGGTAATTTCAAACTTTTTCAAGTTGAGCAAAAAAGCACAAGTTGTGCAGGAGATGACCCTCAAGAGCTAATTGGCCAGGCAGGGCATGATGTAAATGCGCTCCCTGGAGACGAGATGCCACTGTAGCAGACTGCTTGGTGAAAACCCTGGGGTAGAGGGGGGAGGGTGGGAATGGTGGGGGGGGGGCGGAGTGGACAGGCCAAATGGGAATATATGAAAACGGGTAGTGGATGTTGACAATTAAAAAAAATAATTCTATGTACCGTCTGTGGTTGGGTAGACCTGCAAAAGAAAGGAGGCATCCTGAAGGTCCAGGGACTGAAGGATCTGGGAAAAAGTGACCACCTGAAATCCCCACCTTAATTCGGCAGCAAAAAAATAATTAACACATCACCTCCTTCTCTCCAAGCCTGGCACAAGTTGGACAGCAGCGCATATAATGATCGATCAATTACTGGGTGACATTTCCCACAAAATAGTTTATCAACCCACCCGAAACCAAGTTCTCACCATTTAACACAGGTCCTATAAAGGACGAGAAGAACACCAGTTTATTGGTAGCTGCAAGATAATACCACCCTGCAATCATAGACAATAAACAGACTAATATTTTATTAATATTTCAAAAGAGGAACATTGTATTTTATTGCAGGTGGATGCCACCTTACAACATAAGAAGTCCCCAAAATACTACAAATAACTCTGGCATGTATGGAATCAATGAAACCCGATTACTTTTGGCTCACTTATCAAATGTTAATGAATCCAAAAATAACATGCAGGGTTAAAAAATGTCGGGAGCAGGGAGCAATTTAGCTCCTAGATAAGGCCTTTAAGAGCTGTGTTAGCTTGACACCAACAACTTCCAGGAGCTACTTATGGATTCCCAGGCCACCAGGTGCAGCACAAATAGACACGTGTGTGTGTGTGTGTGGGAGTTTGAATAAAACGTACATTAGTAAACCTCTAGAAGGCATGTTAAGCACAGTCACATGTACTGGACACAAAGGTATAGTTGCATCTCATTTGGAAGTTAGATTTGTTGCATACTATGTATTAGCCCCTCACTCTGCAACAGCATAAGAGGTAACAGGTTAGATCATAGAAAAATGGTGTGGCAGCAGATGTAAAAATGTGGAAGTAAAGAGTTGGTCACAGATTAATGCACTATCGGATGTAGTGGAAGAGTTATGATGTAGCAGCACAAATAGGTAAAGTCCAAATGAGAAATAGCAGTAACACAGAAGACATGCAAACTAACATTGCAAGAGGCTGAACATTCAACAGAAACCGTCTGTAAGAGTAGAAGACATAGAAACACATCAATAGAAAGAGGGGTTTAAGGAATGTGCATTTTTGGGCAGGGGCGTAGGAGACACAAATTCTGGGGGGGGACAGCGGACATCTTGGGGACTTTGCTTTATTTATTTATTGTGTTTTAGTCAAAAGAACTCGACTTTTCACAAAATTAGAATTAAAATAGCAGTACATATTAAATTGCAAATATCACTGAATAAAACAAGAGAAAAGAAGAAAATTAAAGGATGTAGCAGCAAAGAACATGTCTTTGTATGTTCCATTTCTGGATTTTTGATCTGACTATGAGCTCATGGTAAGAGAGAGGAAATAACAATTACTTCCAGTGGGCCACAGCTCGGACGCTAGCTCGTTAAGAGGCAGATCACCTTTAAGTGGACTCACGCCAAATAAAAGGAGTTGCATCCTTTTCTACCAACTGCAAGCTGCTACTTTTCTTGTGTGGAGCAAGGAGAAGTGTGCGTTTCTTGGAATGGAAGGATGGGGGGTTTCAAAAAAAGAGCAAATCTTGTTTGAACCTCTGAGTAAGCCCTGTCATGGGAGTAGAGGGACCAGGTGTGTGATGTTGCTGCTTTGACTGTCCTCCGGGGGGGTTGGGGGTACAGCAAACAAGGAGGATGAGCGATCGCAAGCCCACCCCCTTATAAGCACTCCCCAGGTCCGCGGCCAGATGTGTCAGACCCGGGGGATGCCTAGTAGGTGGGGTGTATGCAGGGACCTCATTTCACCAAAATGCCAGGGGTAGCGGAAGTGACATCACGTGACCCTTGACCCCTGATGACATCACAGGAAGTGATGTCATTTGACCGCACCCCGAAGTAATATTGCGGGAAGCGATGGAACACGACCTTTCACCCGTTGCCAAAACAGGAAATGACATCACAGCATTGTACACTACGAAAAATATGGTTACGATATCACTATAATGTGATGTACATTTCATGCAAGAATGGATCGTCATATGTAATGTTAAGGTCAGTGTGTATAGGCCCATATTACCAAATTACTGTGAATGCAAGCAGACGTCCATGACCAAATGATAATGATGTGTTATTATATAGCACTTACGCTTAAGCACTTTATATAGAAAAAATATACACCCAATATCACCCAACCTGTCTTGGTACTCATTTATCGACCTCAGAAAGATTAAAGGCTGAGTTGAGGCATTTAAGAACAGACTAAATCAGTGACTCACCCCCTGAAGTGTGCCTGAAATAAACCTTTAATGAGTTTAGCAATTATTGTACAGAATTCCAGAAAGACACATTATTTGGTTTCCTATTCTTTCTTATTTAGGGTCAGTGCTGAAAGTGTTAGACTTGTGGCACTCCTGTTCTTATTTTCTTATTTTTTTTTTTAAAGGGCCTGAACCTGAGAGCCAGCCACTCCAGGACCTTGCATTACAAAAAACGAAAAAAAAAATAAAAAAAAACGAAATGTTTTTTTTTTTATTTCTTTTTTTTTAACAGAGGTCGCAAGGGAGACCACAGAGGTCGCAAAGGAGACCTCAGAGGTCGCAGTTGCGACCTCTGGCGACCCCCAAATGACGTCCCTGGGTGTATGTGGACCCAGGGGGGGTGGCCAGAAGGGCAGCCCGCTATGTGGGCTGCCCCTCTAGCGCCCCTGCGAGGGCCGGGCCAGCCTCTCACAATAAGTCTGGTCCCTCTTATTCCATCTCATGCTGGCTTCAGAGCCTAGCCTTTCTTTGCCTTTGTTATTCTGAATGCATAGCTGTTCCTTTCTCGTTTAACATTTGCTGCAAACCCTGATCTATTTGATTCTCTCATATGTTACTAGGACGGCAGAGCATGAGTCCTCTGCCCTATTACATTATTCAAAGAGCTCCTCTGGCCTTTCTTTGCCTATCCCATGTCTCACTGCTTGCTTGCTTAATACATACCTCCTTGCTTGAACATTCAACATATTCTCCCTAACACAGCAATGGCAGCTGCAGTCTCTCTTAACTTCTATTTGTTCTGTGTCTTGAATTGGCCTCTTATTTCCGCTTTTCTGTCTGCAGGGGAAAGGCATTTGCCAGTCACTGCCATGATGGTTCTACCTGGCCATAAGAGGGCAACAGCTAGCCAATATTGGAAGAGCATGGGCATATTATGCCAGAGGCTGGCAACTGCCTTCCTAATGCCTACACAAGAGACATAAATAACTCTTGCCTTTGTCTCCAACAGTAATTCAGTGGATGAAGAAACACAACACACATATTGCTTATAAATGAAGGGGATGATTTCACACTTGGTTAAGACATTTTGATCACGCCAGGAGCTAATTTCCAGCTGCAATTAAGCAATTACCTTTTAGACTTCTGGCTTTAAATAACATCAGTATCACCTGGAAAGCACAGAGTTTGCTCAACAGGGTTCCTGGAGCACAAGGGGTACCCTACTCGTGGACATGGATGATTGAAGGGCATTCTTGCCCTGGTTTGGAGCCTGGCCCCTACAGCCATGATGGGGGGAGGGGCCTATTACTTTTGGTTGTACGTACCCTTTGAGGGTGGGCAGACATTGCCTCCTGCTTTAGCCCACTAACAGCTCTGCTTTGCAACTTTATCACACATACCTGTCAGGTGGCATGTAACTCAATGCTACTAATGTTATCAGCCTCAGAAGTCTGGAATCCTTTGCCACATCAACTAGGGTACAGGCTTGCCACCTGAGACTTACCCATGTCTGAGTCGGCGTCAGTCGCCCTGTGGGGAAGACACACCCAGAAAGAGCAGGGCACAGTGCCCTTGTGGGTTTTTCACACTTCTTCCTCAGGGTTGGCACAATTCACTCTGCAGAGAAAGTGGCACATGCTGGGCAACATTCTCCCACTTTGACAATGTCACCCAAAGAGCAAAATTGGCTATTTGAAATACCTCTGTTGACTTTTTATTACTGAACAATCCACACTGATGGGTTTAAGCACCTGCTTAACGCGAGATGGCAATTAAGGGCATTTGCCAATGCACTCAAGAAGCACAGGACACCCTCTTACCAGTGACATGCCATGCTCACTCATTCTGATCACGAATTGCCATTTATCTGGGGTCATGTTAAATGTATTTATTTATTACATGTGTAGCATCACGCAAAATCCCCAAGCATCAAGGCGCATAGTAAACTGCATGGAGTGGACCACTTCCATTGGCGCACGTTTTTACTTTTCCGCCACAAAATGGAAGATTTTAGCGTAAAAGGCAGGTGAAATCACATTGCTTTTCCACTTTGGAAGAGTGTAAATACCTCACACAATTAGCAATTGCTGGCAGAATAGACAATGGCATCCTCTGGACTCCGCCCGCTTTTACCAGGTTTCATTTCCAAGCAGATCCCAGAGGAATCCCTTTCCTTATTTCCAGCATGAGACTAGTGGAGCGGGAAATACAAGGGGTCCTGGTGTGTCCACTCAGCTCCGAACTCCACCCAGAAAATGACCGAAAATCTGGCCAATTAGAAAAAGCGACAGTAATAGTGTTTTCCACCACTTTTTCTGAACCAATTGACCTGGAAAATGCTGTCTTGCATCGGAAGCGAAGATTAAGCCAGGTGCTGCACACAGGTGTTACATATTCCTGTGCACAATCTGCATTTGGAGCATTAACTAACTGAGCTACCTTACAAATTATATCTCCTCTGGGGCTTTACCGTCTTAACCCCTTAACTGTCATGAGTATTTCCCCCAGTGCCAAGGCCCTTTTTGGCGATTTCAGTATGTCGCCATTCAATCCCTTGTAACTTTTTTTGTTACATAAGATATCTCTGCCAAAGTTGGCCCCTTTTTTCCCACATGTAGGTGGTCGTAACGCCACCCAGGAATCCTAGTTTGCTGTAGGGCGGTGAGAGAAAATTACCAAAAATGAGAACATTTGGGGGTTTTTCAGAAAATGACAATAAAAAGTTGTACAAAGAAGCCTGTTGTGTTTTCCTTGTAAGGGCTACGAACATATGGTTTGCTGTGCTGGATTTGCCATTTTCCAGGCTTTCAAGAACAGATTGAGTGGAAACTAAAATAACATATTTTGATATGCTAATCAGCCATATGCAAACCTACAGATTTGGGCCTAGGGTGTCGAAGCCACAAAGCAAAACAGGGAACCTCATGCATTTCCGAAAAGAAGACACTTGTGGGAATCCACAGAGGTCTGACTTATGTGAATTGCCCCACAATTTATGACCCATAATCCCTGACAAAGTCTGAAATTTGGTGGAAAAAACACAATTTTCACTTTGTCTGGGATTGTGGGTAATAATTCCTGGAGCGATTTGCGCAAGTCAGATCTGTGAATTCCCAAGGGTGTCTTCTTTTCGGAAATGCATGGGTTACCCTGTTTTCCTTCGTGGCTTCGACACCCTAGGCCCAAATTTGTAGGTTGTCTCCCCAAACCCTTTGGGGGTTACCAGTGGTTTAGCCTTTTCCCTTTGCGCCCAGGTAGGTGCACCCACACATGTGAGGTACCGTTTACGTCGTGACACCTGTGGGAATGCTGGAAAGTAGGACATGCGTTTTTGGCAGCGTGTTTCGGTGGGTGGCAAGAGGGTAATATCTGAAAATTGTATTTTTTTCACCAAATTTCAGACTTTGTCGTGGATTGTGGGTAATACATTCTGGGGCGATTTGCGCATGTCAGAACTCTGTGGATTCCCATTGGTATCCTCTTTTTGGAAATGCATGGGGTTCCCTGTTTTCCTTGGTGTCTTCGACACCCTAGGCCCAAATCTGTATGTTGTCCACATGAGCAAAATCTGCTCTGCCGAAAGGCTTGGGGTTACCAGTGGGTTAGCCTTTTCCATTTGCGCCCAGGTAAGTGCACCCACACATGTGAGGTACCATTTTCATTGGGACACCGGTGGGAATGCAGGATGGTGGGACATGTGTTGTTGGCGGCGTGTTTCAGTGGGTGGCCAGAGTGAAATGTCTGAAAATTGTGTTTTTTCCCACCAAATTTCAGAGACATTTCCCTCTGCCCACCCACTGAAACAGGCCGCCAACAACAGATGTCCTACCTTCCCGCCTTCCCACAGGTGTCCCGATGAAAACGGTACTTCAAATGTGTGGGTGCACCTACTCGGTGAAAAGGGAAAAGGCTAACCCACTGAAAACCCCAAGCCTTTCGGCAAAGAAGATTTCGCTCATGTGGACAACCTACAGATTTTGGCCTAGGTTGTCGAAGCCACCAAGGAAAACAGAACCCCATGCATTTCCGAAAAGAAGACACCCATGGGCACCCCCCCCTTTCCACTAAAAACATCCATGGTGGTTTAGTGACCCTCACACCCACCCAAAACAAGATATCATTTTTTTAATTTTAGTTTTTGTTTTGCCTCTTTCCTAGGGGCAGATTGTGCTAGCAATCTGCCCTCAGGGGGGTCTACATGAGATGCCACCATCCATTTTGGGTGGGGGGATAAGGCCAACCCCCTTTTGACTAAAAAAACATCCATGGTGGTTCAGTCGCCCCCACACCCACCCAAAACAAGTTATAATTTGTTTTATTTTTGTTTTGACCCTTTCCTAGGGGCAGATGGGCACGTGTGTGACCATCTGCCCCCGGGTGGGCAAAACGTACTGCCCCCAGGTTTGGGGGGTGGCTCTGCCAATATCTGCAGTGCCCCCCCCCACCCCAAATGGATGGGGGCATCTCATGTACCCCTTCCTAGGGGAAGAAGTCTGCCCTCAGGGAAGGCTACATAAGGTGCCCCCATCCACTTAGGGTGGAGGGAGAGGGCAACACCCCCCCCTTCCAAACACAAAAAATCCTGGTGGTCTAGTGGGCCCCCTACCCAAAACAAGTTATTATATATATATATATATATATATATATATATATATATATATATATATATAAACATATATATATATTTGTTTTGCCCTTCCCTAGGGGCAGATGGGCACATGTGTGTGGCCATCTGCCCCCAGGGGGGGGGTCAAAACATACTGCCCCAGGCTTGGGAGGGGTGGCTCTGCAAATATTTGAAGTGGCCTCTCCCCCCCCCCTGGATGGAGGGCATCTCATGTACCCCTTCCTAGGGACAGAAATCTGCCCCCAGGGAAGGCTACACAAGTGCCCCCCATCCACTTAGGGTGGGGGGGAGAGGACCACCCCCCTTGCAAAAATCCCTGGTGGCTAGAGATCCCACCTGCACCCACCCCACCCAAAACTACGTTAAAAAAAAGATATATCTTTTTTTTTGTTTGTCCCCCTTCCTTGGGGGCAGATGATCACCCATCTGCCCCCAGGGTATTGCCCCCATGCTTTGGGGGCCAGTGGGAGAGAGCAGGTTACATAGTAAGCAGCCCCTCCCCCCCACTTCAAAAACAGATCCCTGCAGGACACACCAAACACATATTCTGGGGGGATAAATGACATTACACACTCCCACTTAAAATTGTGGGGGGGGATTTGTCCCCCCCTGTACCCCCCCACCCCCATGTCGTACGCCAATGTTTTTGGGTGCATATCACAGTTTTGGAAAAAAAAGGTTCCTTTCCACCATCTTTCAGGCACTTCATTCATGAGATTGAACTTGAACAGCTCTTGAACCATGATGAGTAACTCCCAGTCACATAGAAATCCTGAGAACCAGGAGCTACTTCCAGCTCCTGCTCCAAGAGATCCAATTTCGACCGCAGCATTGCTTATTTAAATAGGTATTTGTAAAAACGTTATAATATAGCTATTCTTCATATCCTTCTCGCTTTAATAAGAATTCCAAAATTATAAAAGAATTTAAATGAAATCTTATATCATGAAATGTGGGTAAATCAAAGTCAACTTATTTTAACAATGGCAATCATAAAGATAACGAATGTCAGACTATAAATCATAAGGGTATAGATAACCTCTGGTTGAAAGATTCTCAATCTACTGCACATTAGGTTTTAATGGTGATTCAGAATTTTAACACTTTAAAATCGTGCTTGAAATGGCATGGAATTCAGCTAAAAACATTTAAAAATGTATATGCGAATAACATTTTTTCTAACAATGATGAAAGGATGTATGCCTAGTAATCACTGAATATCGACAAGAAAAAAGGAAATTCTGAACGGTTTTGGGATTGAGGGCCGAGTGAGAAAGCAAACAGATTGGATCAGCTGGTTCTTGGTATCCTATTTCTTTACCAGTGCCCTCCCCAGTGTTCCAAACATTAGAAAAAGATTACTTTGAGACATTAGTTGACTAAGGTTGCTACAGGGCATGGAGTATTAGTGTTAAAGCAAACAGAAGCCATACATTACAGGAGGCACTTGATTTTGAAACAAACCAGGAAAATTAAATAATTTGATGATCCCTGACCCTCCTAATATTCGATTTCTAAGGGAACATAACATGTTTACCCATTGTTTTAGGTGTTTAGGTATTCAGTTGAAAGCTTTGAGCCAGCGATATTCTAAACATACAAACAGCACAACATTTCTTACTCGCCAAGAGTCAACCATCATTAGGCAATAGCTAGTGGCGACTGCATATGTGCCACCCTGCGCAAAACGGGCATTGGGTCACTTACATACTCAATTGCTGAGAAGGAACATTTAAAAAGGAGTTAGCTGCTGGATGAACCCTCCATTAGTTTGATGTCACCGATGTAAGCCAAAAAAAGACTACCTACGAAATCCAATTGGTCTAAAGGCTTGACATATAATCAGATGAAGCGTCTAATATTTATTCATCCTACCCCTGCGAGTGAGTGGTTATTCTCCCGTCAGGAGAGATATATATAACTTAAAATAATTTGTGCTGATGTGAGATTGCACCAAATAACATTAAATTGTTTGGCAGCATATGCTGATTCCAATGCAAGCCCCCTAAACCCAATAAACAGTAGAAAATCGAAAATCAATATCAATATAGGGCAATTATATGGCGAAATATACATTTTCTCAAGATTAATTTATATTTGTCTATTGTTGCATTTTATGGGGGTTTGGAAAATGTACATAATTCCTTAGCACATACAGTCTCGGAATTAATATTTTTGTAATTGTCATTTTTAAATGAAAACTTTATTTGGAGTTCTGCAAGGTATGGATAACTATTACGTGGGCATTAACTTGGAACAACAATTTGATGGATTGCCTTTTCCTTCCATTATCCAAACCATGAGGTACTTTTGAACATGCACAAAACATTCATGAACTCTTAATGGTTTCTAGGCTAAAGGTCGATGTGAACAGTTGAGTCACTGCATACAAAAGACACAAACAGCAACTCAAAATGCATCAATTTAGGCCTGCGCTTAGAAGATCAAAATCACTTAACAGTACAGTTTAAGAACAACTATTTTCAGTATTTATTTTTATTCATTAAGTGTTTTGGTTCAGACAAACATTTTTTGTTTGTCTTAATTAAATCAGAATTCATAAGAACATATCACATCAGTGCTTATAGCACGCTGTTTCCTCGAATAAGGGAGTAAAGAGTTAGTATGGACCATCATAGTAGCAAGATTTTCTTCAATAACAAGGCAAAGAAGCCACAAAGCCAAAATCAGCACCTGTCCCTGACCAGCCATCAAGCTGGTCCAGGTAAATTCATTAACAGTTTCCATCCCCAAATGAATGGCTTTTTCCTTTTGCAATGCTGGACAATCAGCTACCAGATGCTTAATGGTTTCTTTAATGAGAGTGTTTTCACAAAATCTACAGCTCTGGCTGCTGATGCCCAATCCCCACTTGCTAGTCCTTTCCAAAGTAGGTATCTGATTTAGCCTAAAATGCAGGTAAATAGTCCAGCGTTTAGGACAGGGAAATATATGAATGTACCTGGAAAGTTCTTTTAGTGAGGAATTTGCTGTATTCAGTATACATACTATGTGTCCCCACCTGATCTGAGGAGATCACCCAGTCATATTTATGTAGCTTATTCTTGAGCATGACCAAGTTATAGGAAAGATCTTCTTTAGATGACCCTATCAAGGCAAGTGTTTCGCCCCTTTCTACCTTGAACTTTGTGATGGAGGCTCCAGATTCTCTATGTTGCGCCCCCTCCCAGCTCTGGTAGAGAGAAATGGCTGATGGATTTAATAATTTGGCGTATTCTGCCATTTTCCTCCATTTCGCTCTAGAGCCCAATGAAATTAGCGCAAACTCTTGCCTTATTACTGTGTTCGGAATAGAGATGGATAAACCCAAAGTTTTCTTTAGGCAAGTTCCCTGGATGGAATTAAGGAAGTTCCCCGTGTCGGAGAGGCAGAGATCCAGGCCATGAAGCAAAGTGGCCTCCACACTTGAAAGATAGTGCGAGAAGTGACATAATTGTGAGTATACCGTCTTCATTTTTGCTAGTGGGGGCAAGCATTTCCCCCTAATCAGAGTTTTCCAACTCTCCTTGGAGAGTGTGTTGGTAACATGGTAACCAAGATAATCTAATATAGAGGACACCCTTTCGAGCGTGTTGCCGCCAACCCTCCAGTTCATGATTTTTGGGCGTCTCTTGTTTGAAAAAATAATAACTTTTGAACATTTACTCTCAAGTAGTTCTTAACAACATATTCAAAGAACAGTCAGTTTCCTCCGGAGCCCCATAGGTGTCAGATCAAACAAGACCACATCGTCTGCACTTACATGATTGAACAAATCTATCAGCGGGGCAGGCCGTATTTCTGGGTTGGATTCAATTAATTCTGGCTGTATGCTGTCCGGGCCAGGGGCCCTTGAGGGTTTTGCCCTACCAGTTGCCCATAGTAGGTCTTCAATCTGCCAATGAAGGGGCCCTTGTGTCTGGTCCAACAGGTTAATCTCTCCTCATCGGGGGGCTATCATATTTCGTAGTGATCTACCCTACCCACTCCTGAGCAGTGATGTTAGACTCCAAGGAATTATGCACTCCTTTGGTGACACCACCCCCCCCATGATTTTCCAGAAGTTAACTGTATCCTTCTGGATAAGGGTCTTGATCATCGTTTGATTTTGCTCAATCATCCTTTCGCGCCCAAAACGTCTTAGTGTGTTTTTATAATAGGCCACAATTATTTTCTTATCTGCACTAAAGGTGGTGTTATCAAGCGCTTTTTTGAATGAAGTTCTTATCGCCTCCCTCTTTGCTCGTTTTGCCATTTTTACTTTTAGATCAAATGGATTAGTATGGTGTTTACTTCCACTAATTTGTCCCCTAGTGGTGAGAGACTTTAGACAGTTCAATACTGTAAGGGCATAGTTATTTGCCTTTAGCCTCCATCCTCCCATCTCAATTTTTGTTAATTATTTCTTCCATATATCGCTAAATGTGCGGTAAGCTCTAGCATTCCACTTTACTGTCCCCCCTCTTTGCTGACAAGAGGAAAGCAGTGTCATGATGGATGTGATAAGTTTTAAATGGAAGATGCATTGTCAGGGATATCGGTAGGTGATCACTGCCATGACTCTCCCCCTTTGTTAGGGGGTCAAAAAAGTGGCCCAGATATTCAGATCGAAGAAGTGATCAATCCAGGTATTTTTCCCTCCCCGAACCCACGTGTAGAAATCATTCACTTTCTCTTGCCTTGCGAGACATACCCAAAGATCCCATTGCTCTAAATGATGATTCCATGCCACCCCACGGACAATCTGAAATCAGTTCATCTCCCCTCCTTCATTCTTAGGGAGGCCTAATCATGGTTAAGCAGGGATTGGGTCCAATGGCAACCGCTGGGTCACCTTAGCAATTAGTGGCTGCATGCTCCGTGAACCATGAACCATCCGTGATCTCATAGCGGACCATAACCCTGACAGCAAGAAGCTAGTAAACACGTTCATCTATGTAATTGGATATTAATAAACTAAGGATATCATTACTTCGTCCCAAATTGCCATTCTCCTTAGTTTTCAAAAATGTTTCACACATTTACTTTAAAGATTCTCTTCCCCATGTTAGGACTAATCACCCTTTTACTCTTTTTCGCAATAATGTCAGTATCAAGTTGGTTTCTCAATATCTTTCAAAGTCCTCCATATACATTCAGGCACTTCTCTCACGTTTTCATTGCTCATCAATGCCCCCCTTTATGCTTAAGGCATCTTTCCAGCATACCAGAACCACTTTTGGGCTCCAGACACTTTCCACTTCTCAATCCCCCTCATCATTCTAGGTCCAATTCAGGCATTTTAGCATCTCTCCCAGTCAGATGCTTTCTAAAAACCTCTCTGAGGCTTCTTCTGGCATCGCCGTCTTTGGATAAGAGGCATGCACCGGACTCCATAAGCCTCTTAGGATAGCAACTCAAAGCTTGGTATAGACAATCTCTAGTTGCTCCAGGAGTCATTCACCTTTAGAATTCACAATATTATTTTAACCCTTTCATTTGGCACTGATAGTAACGTTCCGCACCATTGGGCAAATTCCTTTGGCTCTGGGATTTTTAGTGCTGCTCCTTTTCTCATTAGACTGTTTTCTGACTCCTGTCACAGGACCAGTGAAGCGATTTACACCCATCCTGTTCATATCCCTTCTTTGCTCTCATTTTGGCCAACAAGTCATATACCAAGACTAGAAACTTTCATCAAGAATTTGTCCCTGTAACTAGAAAGGTGGCCCTTCGTAGAAGACAATGACGCATTAGGTGAAACGCAATACTTCAAAGACCACAGAATTAAACACATTGTATTTTCAATGCATTTGCTGGGCATTAGACAAAATATTATGAAAGTTTGAATTGGCACAAATGTAGGATTAGTGGGATGTAATGCCACCAACAAGGATTCAAACTGAGGGGTTTGAATTACACAGAATATATCGAAGATTAAACATATTGCAATAAAGCAAGGAATTCCCTCTGCCTTGTTTCACGGCACACAGGGCCTCATCACGAGTTGGGTGGTAGCCCTTAAATGCGGCGGTAATGGGGTTCCCACCGCATTTAAGGGTCCACCAATCAGGAGTATGGCGTGTTTACCCCAGGTAAAAGCTGGGGGTAAACACACCCGAAAAATTCAGATTTTCGGTGCGGTAATACCGCCAGCAGTAATTGCAACAATTGACCAATGGGGAATAATGTTTACCGACCAACCTGTGATCCAGGGATAATACTGTCAGACGGGTGGGCGGTAACAAATAAAGTTGGGCGGTATCCCAGTCAGGATACCGCCCAACTCGTGATGAGGCCCGCAGTCTTGCTTTCTCTGTGCAACTGTTAAAAAAAAGTCCACCTCTTTTGCTCATCTTGCAGGCTTGCAGTCGCACAGAGAAACCAAGGCGAGGAGTGCTGTAAAAGGAAACGGACAGGTACCTACTAAATATTCTATTAAGTTTTTTTTCAACAACCCCTCTGTAACTTAGGTTGAAGCCTTGCGTTACACCTGAGAAATCATAGATTTATGCTATTTCAACATATATAACATCTTGTCTAATCCCCAGCAGATCCATTTCAGATTTGCATGTTAAACTAGTATGCAAAAATTAATTCTGCCCCAGGGCCATCTGAACTTCCTGTCCAAATACAGTGACGGCTCATGTCCCTCTTTGCTTTAGGAACTCATGAAATTGCAACTTGAAGGTATACAACTAGTACTTTGTTCACCAAACGCACTTTTTAAAGGCCTTCATTTCGAATGTGATCACTTTTTGATTCCGAGTGTTACATGTGGTGGCAGCATGTGAGAATGTGGTATTTGACATGCAGCGCTGCAAACCCAAATGCATATTTTATACACGTTTTCATTTGCCTCAGGCTCCTGAATAGTCCTGGTGAACAGGAGACCCACTTGGGTTTTAAAGACCTAACTACCATTCTGAGGGAGGCTTTGGCCAGTGGTCCACTCTGTAAAACAAGTGTGCTCCACAAGGACACATGACTGCACGCAGATCTTGCCAAGCTAAGATGCCGTGCCACAAAAGTGCTTTGGGAGCTGGTCCACAGACAAAGACTACATAAGTAAAACTGCGGACAAGCGCATGTCAAGAAAACCTATGTTCATTGATCCATCCTTGGTCAGAAAAATTTGAGGCGAGTTCAGCGTTCCACAAATCCACTTTGAAGAAAATATACTGGAAGACCACATTTCATCATATGAGAAAAGGATGGAATTGGCAGAGATCAGGTGTTTCCTGGACCCATCACAGCATGGCAAAACAGGGAGCGAGACTACAAAAGTAGGAGGCCCAAGGATGAGGAGTTCATTCTCTTGTATGGGAAAATAAGAAACCTCAAAGAATATTGTGCTCTATGTAGATCTTGAACCCACTCTGGGTCACTGCAGACAGCCTGGGCATATTGCATTTGATGTTAACCTTACATTTTCATATTCTGAAAGATGTAATCATTTTTTGGGACCAGTGGTCTCAAATCAAGAAGGAATGATTATCAGGGAGGATTATAAATCGTATTATGTAATCTAGCAGCCTCCAGAAACATCAAAACTGAAGGACAATTGCGAGAAGGGTAACCCACTTGGGAGGACCAGCGGATCCTCAGTGTGCTCAGGGTTACGATTTTACTCAAGAGTACAACATGGCCATTGAAACATGCTGCAAGCTACATGCCAGGTATAAAAAGTCATTTGTCCACTTCAATTCATCACACTCTCACAGCTCACCATTTGTTACTCTCCATGAGTAAATGATCACTCTTGCCAATGGCTTGCAGTGAATGCACATTTTGATGCCTGCTTGCATCTTAAATTTCGGTGTGAATTTGTACGTGCTGCCAATGTAAGCTTACTCACTTTGGCCGGGGGCCCACCAATTCTGTCAGTGTATTTTGTTTTCAGGAACATTGAGCTTCTACAGTTCCGTTTTTTTAAACTGTCAAAAAAGTGTACGATTGGGGGCACTTGTATAATCATCAACATGGTCATTCTTTTTTCCACGTCTACGATTATCATTAATCTTATCCATCTAGTCTTGCAGACTTGTAAGCTGTGCTGTCCTATCATCCATTAAGGGTCTCTGTCCTACAGCAAAGCAAGTCAAGAGGCCATTAGGGTAAATCAATCATGAGCAATAAGGCTTACATGTAACCATCCGGAAGTCCAGTGCAACTGTATGGGCCTTATCTGGCTCAGCCACTGCTGTCCAAGCTGGGTGGCTGTCTATGCCCATCAGGCCCCTTTCATTTCCGCATTCACCATTCAATTATTAATGGCCTAGCCACACCCTGCCACGATCTAATGCCATTCTCCTTCTACGCCTTAAATATAATACTCTTCGCCATCTCAGTTCCCAACCTACTCTGTGTATCCACCCATTTAGGTTCCATCTCCCTGCTTGTCAAATTTCACTGGAACTCTACAACCATGCCTTTGAAGTCCGCTCTCAAAGACCCATCTCCTCCTCAATAACGATGCTCATCTGTGTCCACCATATTGTCCAATTAACCGTGCTTCCTCAACCCCTCCCCACCAACCTACCAATTGGGACTCTAACACCTTTCGCAGTTTCCCACTCGTCCATTATCTAAACAAAAGGCACAAGCCACCGTGAGTGAAGAATACATTACTCCTAATGAGAAATAGAAAGAGTTGGGGGCAGATCTATATCCTCAGCTAGGGCCTCCCTCTGGAACAGCCTCCCTGCCTCTCCCAAACTTCAGCAGAACCACCTCCGGTTCCGGAAGCAACTCAAGATCTTCCTTTTCGCTTCTGCTTTCTCGCTTCCTCTCCTCTGCTGATGCACCTGACTGCTACGCGCACTGGTCCACTGCTGAACTCGGGACCAGGCACCTGCATGTCCAGTTGCCCTTGCACGGCCTCTGGGCTTGTGAGCACTTAAGGGTCTGTATCTGCAACCCTACAGTCCCTCCTCTCTGCACCTATGAGCCACCCGCTGGCTGCACTGGTGAATTAACTGCACGTCCGTCCTCCCCCTGGCACTTCTCCCCTTCCCTCTTCCCTGCACTTGCACAATCTGAATGACAAGGCCTAGTAAGATCGTTATTTTGTCCTCCCTTTGTTTCCCCCTCCTTGTCTTGACGCGCCAAGAAACACTTGTGTACAGGCGCGTTATAAATGCCACTTCATATATCAATATCACAAACAATCCAAACCAGGAAAACAGCTATATTTTTCACCATACTCGACGCATCACAAACAGATATGATGTATACAAGAAAGTAACTCAAAATCAAATTGATATTTACACTCTAAACTTACATTTAAAATGTTATTTCTTTAAAAAGGACTGGATGGGCAGGGATACACTTGACACAGACTTAGGCACAAAAGGCAATGTTAAATGAACGACCAAAAGCTATACATACACACAATTCGGAAAAAAGGTCCCTAAAATGCATTGGATTTATCGTCATGCATTTTTTGAGTGAGATACTTTTTTGCAAGCAATATTAAAGACATGTAACCAGACAACCAGACTATAAACATTGAGGGGGAGGGGAGTACTTGCATAAATGCAGGGTTTGTTTATGGGCGACAAAAAATGCAGTGTAGCACCTTCTTAATATATAAGGGGAAGACTCCCCAGAGAAAGAGGCAAGTTCCCAAAAATGAAATGCAACCTTTGCAATCCTATGATCGGTTACATGTTGCAAACAGCCTGGCATGAATGTGGATCTTTATCACAGGACAGCCATTGTTATTGTTATGTTTTTGATAACAAATCAATATTTTGACCGGGTAACAAATGTGAAACAACTTCAAGGCAACTTTGTTGGGCTAGCACTGACTTGAGGCCAGTAACTGTTCTATCCTAATTTTAGTGTCCATTTCTCTAAATATTTGGCATTCGAGTGGGTGCAGAGGTGGGTTGCGACTGACCGATCCTGTACCATGGTGCTAATGAATTGAATAACCAGGTGCGAGCAGTGCGTAATATGAGAGGCACGACTGTTTCGTTTTCTCAGGATTCGACATTTTGTAGTACACAAAATTATATAATAAACCCTAACTTAAAACTCACTCTACCAGGGGATTCCCTACCTAGACTAGGATCTATGTGAAAACCACCTAGCATTCACAAAACTAACCCTCACACTAAACAAACATTCAAAGTAACATGAAAACAACATAAATAAAAGGTTACCTAACATCCAGTGTCTTGGATGACTTCTAGGGGCCCTGGGCAGATCCTGCTCCCCAGGAATGTCCCAAAGTCAATTTCCTCCAAGGAAAATAAACGTCTTAACCAAAGTCTTGAAAAGATCAAAAGAAAAAAGCTCACGCAAATAAAAATCCACTGGCAAAAGTCTCTTCTTTACTTGGTGAAAAGATTCTCCTGTTACAGTGCCACAAAGGAAATAACAGCACCAATGGCGTTTCCTGGATGACTTCCTTCCAGGAAAGAATAGATAAAGTTGAAGACAAAAGTAACACTTCCACTTTGACAACTTCTCTGCTTTCAACTTCTGCAGTGTCTTATATACAGTTTGTCAGGATGCTTTAAGGTTTGCTCTCTTCTCAGCAACTTCTTCTACTAGAAAACTGTGAGAGAAGGCTCCCTTGTCCCACTGATAGTTTCAGCTTCTACTTCTTCCAACTATTATATTTCTGACAAGAGTATTGATTATCACAGTTCTACTACTACAACTTCTGAGATCAGGTAACTTTGCTGCTGCTACAACTGCAACTTCAAGATTAGGCAACTTCAACAAGACATCTACGACCTCTACAGGTTGGCAAGGCACTCTTCTATCTATGCCATAAGAAAGAACAGCCTCTTTGCCGGTCTTGCAACTACCACAAAATCTACTTCTATTTTTCAGACCACTTCGTCTTCTTTCAAATGGTGTCCGGCATGCAGATTTAAAAACAACCTCTGTTAAAAAGTACACAGCTCCCTTCTCCAGCTTCATATACACCTTTTCTTCAATGATTACCCCAAAGCGGTGGTGCCACTCTCCCAGCTTTGGATGATCTTGTCACATTTAATTTAACAGACTCTTGAGTAACAATAACTTCAGAACACTGGTGTATAATTCTTAAGTGAGTGATATTCACGTTTATAGAGTTCACTCTATGGGCTTGGGTAATACTTATTCTGGCTTCAGCTTCAACCACTACTACGACTTCTGCTTCAGCCTTTAATATGTTACAAGATGTGGACTTTCAACCAAAAACAAAGTTAGGCACACACGATTTCGTTTCACTCTTGAACTGCCACTTCAAAGACATTTTCCCACCTTTCGGTCAGCATTAAGCCTCCAGGGTATCGGGAAACATTGTCTCATGCACGGCCCCTATAAACGGTGCTTGGAACACTTCGAGAAATTCAGTTCTACTTCAATTAAGCTATTGACAACATTCCCTGTGTTAACAGGAGCCACGCGACCACTCGGCAACAAAGTAATGCTGATGTTACGGAAAAGAAAGACTTTCACTACACACAAGCATTTTACATAAGTGTGTGTTGCTTTTCTCTTAACAAAAAGACTTCCCACTTCAGCGATTAACTTCTACTCACTTAGATGTAAGCGAGAGTGCAATTAAAGCTGGCTACAGTTACCAGCAAGGTATTTCTGCGGTTCAGGAGTACGGAGCTTCCTTTTCTGACTCCAAATTACAGCAGTTGTGTGTCATCCGCATATGAAAGAAAAATAAAATGTGGGAGTGAATAAGGCAAGCTAGAGGTTGTACACCAATGTTAAAACGCAATGGTGAAAGTGCAGAGCCCTGAGGGACCCTAAAGGAAACCAAAACAGGGGCTGGTCGGAAAGGAGATAAAGAAACAGATTGAACTTGAGAAGAAAGAAACCAATCTAGGGCTGTACACCCGAGATACCCATGTCCTGCAGCCTATGCAGTAGAGTGACCTGATCAATAGTATCAAAGGCGGAAGACAAGTGCAACAAAATAAGACCTGCTATGCCGCCTTGATCCCTAACAAGTATAAGATTATCAAGCACTGACATGCTGTGATGTTGATGTGATGAATCAACTTCCGGGGCACCAGTGGTCCAATAATGAAAATCGGTTTCTAAACCATCAGTCCGCCCCACACCTCTAGTACACCAGAAAGGATCTGAACAGATTGGAAACACAAGCAAATTATAAACCTTCTTATCCAACGTTTGTAACGTGGACGGAATGGCAGGCTTATCTCCGAAAGGTCAGGGATCGTTGGTTAGTTGCAACACAGTGAAAATACAATTATTACCCAATGATAAGAGGGACTGCCTAGTCAAGGTTGTATAAAAAGGTTTACTTTATTATTATCAAAACAGACAGTTCTAGCACACTCCAAAATACAACCCACCCTGCAAAGGAATGCAGACTGTTTCAAAAACGGGATGCACTCTGGATACTGAAAGGAGGGTAGTTGGTATAGTACTGAATCGCAATAATTCAAGCATACTTGGTTTCCACACAAAGGGAGCAATGGGTTGTAAAATGTCACTAGGAGGCTTCGTAAACGGACCAGGGGGAAAGAACCACAATGTAACTTGTGCTGTAGGAGTTCTGGGTGCTCGACTGGGTTGAGTCGGTTTCAGTGCGTTGGTTTCAGGGCGCTTTGCAGCTTCTGCGACAGAGCTCCAGATGGGAGACAGCTGCGGGTATGAGGCGGCAGGCAGTTCTGCAAGCAAAGCTGGAAGGATGGCTGAAGGCGATCCTACACTGTGGGCTCAGGGTCCGGCATCGTTGTCTCAGTGCTGGCCAGCGGTTCTGATACACTGGTCGAGGCGTCTCATATGTTTTTAGCGACTGCAGCGTAACAGTCAGGAGTGCAGTCGGTTGCAGCGCGAGGGGCTTGACTGGCTCGTAAATGTCCCTTAAGGAGGACATCAGTAAATACTTGTCGATGCACTCCTCCTAGCTTCTTTACTGGGCTTGTGTGGTCCTCTAAGGCGGACTGCCCAAAGCTGAGGAGAGTGTTTCAGGCAGATGACTTGGCCTTGATTTGGTTCAGAGACTCGCAGGCACATCCCCACCTAGGAGGCTTGCTGCAAAGCCTAGCAGTGCATGCTATGTGCTGCCTGGGTACTGGAGTTGCTGGAGGGTCCTCTGGATTCAGGATCTCCCTAGGAGAAGAATCTTGCTTCCCTTGTGGAGGTCCTGGCCTTCCTTCACTGGCGGAAGATGTAAGGCAGACTGTAGCTTCAACAAAGGTCTGCAGCCCCATCTCTCCCTCCAACAGCGCCTTGATACCTTCTGGTCTTGTCTGCACTCTATAAATTCCAGTACAATACAGTACAAGGGTCCAATGATGAGTTCTTCCTTCTGCTTCTGGTGAAGCCTTCAGATCTGCCAAAAAAAGGGGCTCCGTCCTCTTTTAAAGCCAAATGGACCACAGTGATTGGTGTAGGCTAAGCCTCCCTTAATGAACAACTCCTCAGTCCTCACCAACAATCTCCTGTATGTGTGAGGTCCTAACCAGAGTGCTTTGCAACAGAAAGGGTAAGGAGTGAAAACATGTAATCTTCCAGCTTGTTGTTATTCGGGGTCCCCCTGGTAAATGGAGCTCTCTGTGGTTTCTGATTAAAGCAGCAGGTCTCCCTTGAAGCTGCGGCGAGACCAGACTTTCTGGCTCAGTCAAACCACACACTAGTACCTTCTGAATGGGGTCCCCTGTGTGGTCGACTACTGTAAACATACAGTCACCAGACATGACATTTCACGGTAAATCGTCGGAACATCCCATCGAAAGAACGTTAGCAGGTAAGAAAGTAACTTGTTCTTCGAGGGGATTGGTTCCTCTGACGTATTCCATATCTATGACAGACTCCCAAAGCAGTACCAACGTATGGAGGAGGGAAAAGAATTTAGAAATAAAAATTTAGAATGCCAAATTAAATTGCAGAATAAAGGACCGCCTTGCCAAAGGCCAGATCCTGCCCATGGATAGAATCTAGGGAGTAGTGTCTTACAAAAGTATGGTCCGAAGCCCATGTGGCTGCTTCACAAATGTTACGAATGGGAACACCCCTCTGCAGAGCAGTAGAGGCAGCTACACCCTTAGTAGAATGGGCCCGTAAGCCTACAGGAGGGTCCTTAGCCGCCAAGCGGTGACATTCAGAAATTGCCAAGATAATCCATCTAGACAAAGTCTGCTTAGTAACAGCGTGTCCCAAACGTATCCTATAAAGAGCTGATCGTTCACTCTGACCCGGGACATGCGTGAAATGTAGAAACATAAAGCTCTCTTAGGATCCAACCTATGGAGCCGTTCTCTTTACCAGGATGCGGAGGAGGATAAAACGCCGGAAGAATGATCTTCTGGCTTAAAATGAAATTCCGACACAAATTTCGGAAGAAAGGAAGTACGAACCCTAAGGACAACCCTGTCCTTATGAAACACCGTGAAGGATGGCTTAACAGAAAGTGCCTGCAACTCACTCACTCTGCGAGCGGAGGTAACCGCAACTAAAAATGCAGTTTTAAGGGTTAACAGTCTTAAAGGACAAGAATGTAAAGGCTCAAATGGAGCACCCATGAGGAATTTTAGAACCAGGTTCAAATCCCAACCGGGCACCTGGAAAGGCGACGGTGGAAACACATTAGTGAGCCCTTTCAGAAACTGAGAAATTAAAGGAATTTTAAAATAAGAACACTCCTCAGACGAGCGCTTAAATACAGACAGCGCCGCCAGGTAACCTTTAATGGTACCCACTTGCAGGCCCTTGTGGGCTAAGGAAAGCAAAAAAGACAGAACCACAGGAATGTCACATGAAAAAGGATCCACATTCTGAACCCTGCACCAATCGTAGAACTTTCTCCAACGGCAACGGTACAGGGACTTTGTTGCAGGCCGTCTGGCCGAAAGCAACACCTCCATCACGTCTTCAGGGAGGTCCCAATCCTTATACCTCAACCTTTCAGAAGCTAAGCGTGAAGGTTGAGGGATCTGACCTCTGGATGGAGAACCTGACCCCCCCCCTCCCGTGAGAGCAGATTGTCTCGGTAGGGAAGATGAGTGGAGGGCAGATGGACAAGGCGAGAAGGTCCGGGTACCACGTTCTCCGGGCCCATGCCGGAAGAATGAGGATCATCCGGGAACCGAACCTCCGTAACCTCTGCAGCACTTGCAGGATGACGGGGACTGGAGGAAACTCGTACAGCAGTGGGAAGGACCACTCCACCACGAACGTGCCACCTAAGACTCCTTTTGGAGGAAATTCCCGCGAGCAGAAACTTTCACACTTCCGGTTGACACTGGTGGCGAAGAGATCCACTTGTGGGGTCCCCCAAAGGGCGAAGATCTCCAGGAACATCTGAGCCAGCTCCCACTCGTGAGAGATTGTTCTCTGCCTGCTCAGAGCGTCCGCCGTCTCGTTTTCGTATCCAGCCAGATGAACTGCCGAGATCGAAATTTCCTGCTGGATGACCCAGAACCAGAGCTGCATCACCTCCCTGCACAGAGGAAGTGACCCTGCCCCCCCCCTTTTTGTTGAGGTAGTGCATGGCCACAGTGTTGTCCATCAGAATCAGGACATTCTTCCCTCGCACAGTCGGCAGAAAAGCCTTCAGGGCAAGCCTGACAGCTCCAACAGATTGATATGGATTCTGCACTCCGACGGAGACCAATGACCGCTGACTGTCAACTCGTTGGCATGAGCTCCCCATCCCATGAGGGATGCATCCGTCACGATCATCACCTCCGGCCAGGGTAGCCAAAATGGAGCCCCCTTCATCAGATTGCCTTCGACGGCCCACCACAGAAGGTCCTGGGAGACCGAGGGCGGCACCTGAACAGGGTCCGACATCCTGCCGGAGGACTGTGACCACTGCATCTTGAGAGCCCACTGCAGAGATCTCATCCGCAGTCGAGCCTCTGGCACCAAAAGAATGCAGGATGCCATGAGGCCGAGCAACCTCAAGAACTCGAACGCCGAGAGACTCTAGGTATGTTGAAACTTGTGCACCATCTGCAGAACGTGATGAGCCCTCACCTGGGGAGGGAAACACTGCCCCAGGGATGTGTCGAGTACTGCTCCGATGCACTGGAGCCGCTGTGTTGGCGTCAAGTGGGTGAATCCCCCCCCCCTTTCCTGAGATATGCTGCCACCACCACCAGGAGCTTGGTGAAAACCCTTGGGGCGGAGGTCAATCCGAACGGCAGGACCCGAAACTGAAAGTGCGAGTCTCCAACCGCGAACCTAAGGTACTTCTTGTGTTTGGGATGAATCGGCACATGAAAGTAAGCATCCTTGAGGTCGAGAGACACCAACCAATCCAGAAGTTGAAGGGCCTGGAGGACTTGAGAGAGAGTAACCATCTTGAACTTGTCATTCCTGAGGAGCTTGTTCAAACCACGCAAGTCCATGATGGTTCTCAATCTCCCGTCTTTCTTCGAAATAAAAAATAAGGGGAATACCATCCCTTGTTCCTCTCCGCTACAGGCACCAGTTCTATGGCGCCTTTCTCCAGCAGGGATTGGATTTCCTGCGCAAGGAGCGGATCCGGATTCCTCAAAGAGATTCCCTGGTGGATTGTTGTGAGGCCTCTGCCGGAAAGGAAGACAGTAGCCGTGGGCTATGATCTCCAGAACCCACACATCTGAAGTAATGGCACGCCATTCTACAAGATGCTGCGCCAGCCTTCCCCCAACCAGCGAACCATGGGACATGGCCTCATGACTGACCTGAAGCGGCTGCGGCAGTGCCTGAGGGCAAAGAGGCAACTGCCCTAGCGGCCTTGGCACCTCGAGTACCTTGCTTTCCACCTCTGGTACTCCTACGTTGGCCTCTTTGACTCGCAGCTCCCCTCGATCTACCAAAGGTTGAGTAATATCGAAAGGAATCTCCCCTCCATTGCTGTCCCCTAGGACGAAAAGGCGGAGGTTGGCGAACTGCAGCTCTCAACGACTTTGCTGCAGCTTTGGAGGTCTGCAACCTCTCAAGGCTCTCGTCAGCCTTGCTGCCAAAAAGATGATCACCATCAAAGGGCATGTTGAGAAGCTGGGCCTGCACATCAGGAGCAAACCCAGACTTCCGCAAGCACGCAAATCTGTGCATCACGGTGCTCGCCGCCATGGACTAAGACACAGTCTGCCACGTCCAGACCCGACTGAACGGATTCACACATGGCATCCTTGCCATGATGTACAAGGGCAAGAAAGCCATCCCGTTCCTTTCCCTCGGGAACATGTTCAGCTGCCAATGAAACAATTCCACAGAGTGAGAGTGAAACGCGCTAAGGCACACACAGAGTTGGCTGCTTTCAAAGCCATACCCGCTGAAGAAAAGACTTTCTTCGCCCAACCGTCAAAATGTTTGTCGTCCCCGTCAGGAGGGATGGTAGGGTACAACACCTGTTTTGCTGGGGCCGTAACCGCCTGCACCACCAAACTCTGCGGAGTAGGGTGCATGGATAAGTAGCCGGGGCCGCCACTGGCTGGGCGGTACTTTTTCGGCAATGACTTACCCACTGCAGGGGGACTCTCCAGGGCCTTCCAAGCTGCCGCCACCCTTCGTTGCAAAGCCATATGGAATGGCAGTACCGGGTCAGTTGGTGGACCTTAGTCCAAGTTATCCGTCAGGTCATCCTGCAGAAAATCTACTGGTGGCGCAGACCACCCCAAGTACTCTGTCACCCTCGACATAAGCCGCCTGTACGAAGAGTCAGCATGCGTACCAGGCTTAGGCCTGCCAAACTCAACCTCCGGGGAGCTATCAAGACCACAGGCGTCATGCAAAGACTGACGTAAGTCTTCAATCTGGCTATGACCAGACAATATATCATCAGGCACCTCATCCGGAACCAAACCTTCCTCAGACCCTTCCTCCACCTCAAATATAATCCAGAGGCTGGAATAAATCCCTGGAGGAGGGCACAGAAAAAGGCTCAAAGAGAGGTCTCACCGACTTCTTCAGGGCCTTCCTTGGGGTATCCACTGATGTACGGGGTACCTCCGATAAAGCATCTTCGAAAGGCATCGAGGGGGTCGACAGAAGGCATGGACGTCGAGCGTGGCACTGAGGTCTTCGACACAGGCCTCTAGGGCAGAGCCCCGAGCGTGTCCTTCGACGGCCTCAGTGCCGATGGCGTCAACATCTTCTTCGAAGACCTCACAGGCTCTGACGGTCTCAAGGGCATTGAGGACCAGGACCTGGAGCGGGCACGACTAGAGCGATCCACCTTGTCCGATCGGGACCTCGAAGGTGCCCGATCGCGCCGACCACCCGAGCCCGAAGGCGTGCGAGTGGTGGCCCTAGTACGTTCCCTGCCGGCTTCTTTTGAAGGCGCGGATGGAACAGAGCTGTGCGACTGAAAAATCGCCATCATCTCCGCGCGAAAGGCATCCCATTCCGCAGGAGTAGAGTGCTTGTTGTGACAAGCAACCTGCCGACGGGCGGAGTCCTCGGACGAGAACGGGGAAGGCAACCTGTGACGGCGCTTCCACGAGTGCCTCGAAGAGGTAGAGGAATGGTGGGACCCACTCCGGGACCGAGACCCCCTGGACTTATGCCGATGATGTGGAGAGTCGCCTCTCGATTCGTCAGTCGAAAGCCCAGCGGATTTCGACTTTCGGGGCTTGGAAACCCTACCGACAGAAAGCTTCTTCTTGCGTTCCTGCAAGGCCTTCGACGTAAGCGACTGGCAATCGTCACAGTCATCTGTGGCGTGGTCCTCACCGAGGCACCAGAGGCACCAGAGGCAGGCGTTGTGCAGGTCCGTCAGCGACATCTTGGAACCGCAGTCCCGACACTTCTTGAAACCCAGCCGCGGGGTGGAAGAAGAAGACACGACTTCACAAACAACAAGTTCGATAGAACCTATAGAAACTCTGAAGAACCGAGGCGCGCCGAAGCGAACACGTTCTGGGAAAAAACAGAACTGAGGCTACGGGCGTCGTGCGTCCTACTTATAACATCCGGTGACGTTGGCTCGACGGAGGCCCTCGAGGACAGCGTATCCACGTCATCGACGGAGGACGCAGAAAATGTTCCTAAGCAGCACAGCTGTGGTGATTTCCTGTCAGATATGGAATACGTCAGAGAGACCAATCCCCTCGAAGGAGACATTGGGCCTCATTAGTAAAACCAACAGGCTGCCGCCGAACTTGTGAATCTTTCCGGCGCCTGGCAATGGAGAAATACAGGGCCATTACAGCCCTGGTGGACCCTGTATTTTCCCCATTGCCAGGCGCCGGAATTTATTAGTCCCCATTCCCATTTGAGTCCCATAGAACACAATGGGAATGGGGAGGCCGGTAGCACTGGGACCATTCAGAATGGTGCTGGTGCTACCGCCAGTGTCTGCTCGCGGGAGTCGGTACGCCTGCCAGGTCAGACCTGGCGGGCGGGAAGGCACCTGCAAGCAGAACTCGTAGTTTGCAGGTCCGGTAACAATGGCACCGGCAGGCTTACCGTTACCGTTGTTACCAGACCGGCAAACTCGTAATGAGGCCCATTTACTTTTATGCTATTTCCTCTCTAGATGTGAAACAAGTGGATTCCCTGTTCCATAAAGAATATAGGTGTGTATTGTAGCCTAGCAGGAGAAATGTGTTTCCTGTGTTTTAAAACTAAACCCCACTTGTTCCATTATATGAATACTCAACATGCTCATTGCTTACATGATAATCTTGCTAATAGGTTAGATGACATGTTATTTCTGCTTTTGCACTTGCTTGTTTAATAAAGATAAGAACCCTCCAAAAATAAGGGATCATTTTAAACACCTTAAAATGATAACTCTTTGTCAGTGTTTATTTAGTGCAACGAGTCAGAATGTTATCTCTGAGTGAATCAACAACCTTCATTCACTGACTATGTGTTTAATCATGCTGATAGCACCGGAACCAGGCCTGAATGTTTGTGGCACTGGGAGTTGGACTAAGGTGTTTCAGACATGAATGACTGATGACATGGGTCAATTGTCACAACCTCGCAAGGGGTGGAGGCAAGGTACTCGTGGGCACGCCTGAATCATAGGCAATCACAACAACACCGAAACCAGCACAGACTATGTGCCCATTAGGGTTCAAAATCCTAGTTGTTGAGGATCTGAAATGTGATGGTCTGCCAAAAATGTTGAGGAGTCATGATTGCCTCTAGCAGTTTCATAAACATGGGCAGGAGGGAGATTGGCCAATAATTTGAAAGGAGAGAGGCTTCTAGGGTAGGTTATTTTTAAAGAGGTAATACCATGGCATGTTTCAATGCTATGGGAATTTGACCACGAGTAAGAGATGAATTAACTACCTCAGCTAATATTTAATCTAGTGAATGTGTCATGGATATAAAATAAGACAAAATGAATGTCATCTAGTGGGGATGCTGATTTGAGGCACATTAAGGCTGTGGCGGAAGGATTAGTAGGATAGAAGTAAGCAAAATTGGCTTTTTTCTTCCAGCAAAGGGAACCTAGGACAGTATAAGTAGAGTAAACTGATCTTGCATTATTTGCTCTAATTTTGTGCATTTTATCTACAAAGAAGTTGGACAAATTGTCGCACCAAATCTATTGCTGGCGTAGATAATACTGATGTAGGCGAAAGTAGATCTTTCATGTTTTGAAACCGATAGTTCAAGGTGTTTACTGCTGACTGAATGGCTATAGCAAAGTAAGTACTTTTAACTTTGTTCATCGCCTTGTGGTATACAGCTTGCTGTTTCTTAAACAATAGTTTAAGCGAGGAATCATAGTTAGTTCAGCATTTGTGTTTCCGCCCTATGCGCAGTGACGCAAAGTGTACGAAGCTCAGCAGTAAACAAAGGCGCTGATGGACGAGTGAATTTATGAAAACATTTCAGGGGAAATAAGTGCTCCACCACCTCATAGCATACTACAATGAGGCATGTTAGGGGCAAGAAAGAGGGCAGAACTACTTCCAACATTTGAGTATCTTCCAACATGTGAGTATAGATGGTTTGTTGTGGGGAGGCAGAGGTCTAAGTGTTCCACGTGGGCTGGTAGGTACCCATAAAGGGCTACCTCTTTATAGCAGTCCAATAAATAAAGGCTTAAACAAAAAAGGAATACAGTATGAAATTTTGTTGCAAAGCTGATGCATGGTCACACAAACATAACCAAGAGCCTTTAAAACCATGCACACACATTTCCTTTCCCCAATTAATAGGTGATCAGTAGTGCATGTAACCATCTCAACAGACAATCTCTCAAAACATTACATTATGCATTTGTCGTGGCTTCTGAACCCAATACAACACAAGTGGAGCACCATGACACATTTAACAAAATCAAATTTTTGACCACCCCGACGGAGGCCTGGGGACCTCAGATGGCCAAGGGGGCACCTCAGAGCTCCTCCAGTCCTTCAAGGAAGGTGGCTGGGGCTCAGTACCCCAGAAACCAATATGAGGTCTCCAGCATAGGAAACAAGCAGACAAAACCTGGTGAAGTACAGGGTAGGTTCCTAGGGGCAGAGAGAACATCAACCCCAATAGAGAAAGAAGCACCATCAGCCCCACTTAATATAGCGGTCTCTTGGTTCCCCATTCTGTACGTAAGAATGTCATCCAGTCATGATTTAATTCCTTGCCTCCGGTAACCTGTAATGTTGCTTCTCCTCCACTGCCTTCCACCCCCATTTTCAATTTATTTAGGGCAAGCCCCAGAAATTCTAAGAAAAAAGCAAGCCTGTACAAGATACGCACGCATGCCCATCCAACACAAGGCTGAGTAGTCCACGAACACACGGTTAAACAAAAAAGTACAAACTAGGCAGATGCAGGAGACATCAGAGCCACAGAAGGCATGAACAGGGCCAAGAAAGTCATTTAGGTCAGAGGTAGAAAAGGCAAGGACTAGACCAGTGGAGCCACAGCTGGAGCAAGCCTAGGTCAAAAGTACAGGCCAACTGGAGATGTCTGGACCAGAGCTTACACTGGTAGCCAGAAGCCTTCCGACTGAAACCAGGGGCACTTCACAGGCTATTCCTCACCTTGTTTACCAGCATTTACCGGTTTTCTTAGCACTTCAAGCTACTGATTTACCATAGATACAACTTGGTGATGTGGGAAATCTGAAAAATAGTGATTTTCTAAAGATCACACCAATTGGTCAAGTGGGGAAGCTGGAGACTTACCATGTAGATTACCTCAGGGGGGAGGAGTGGGGAAAGGGCCTGGCCTTCACCGCCCGATGTAATGCACAGCGTGCTGGGGGTCCGGGTTATTTTATGCATGTCCCGTACTACCAACATATGGCCTGTTTCTAAAGTTCTATGGCCTACTCCAGGTTTTGGGGATGAGGCAACAAAAGGTAATGAGAGAAAAGGGTTTTCGTTGTATCACACTATTTGGCCAAGTGAAGAAACTATTTCCCAAAGAACAGACCGACAATCTGAGGTGATCGTTCAAGTCTGCCTTGGTGGCAAACAAGACCAGTATGTTAAACAAAGGTCCCTGCGACACAAACATTAGGTTATCTTGCTGCTATTGTAGCCTGTAAGCCACAGTTGCTAAAGAATTTATCACAGGTACCTTAAATAACTGTCCAGTCTTAAATATGTTAAAACCTGTCCCACACAAAGTGCTAGATCAAAAGCACTGAATCAATCATAACCACTGGAAATTCTACTTGCCGACTTATTTAATAGTTTAATATGCCATTAAAGAAGGGAAACCATCATATGCAAATCAGGGTTGGCCTTGCCACCAAATGAATCCTCGCCATGTCTCCTCAGCACAGGAGGACAAGCAACGTTAGTTTGGGTCCACTGAACAAGCAGTCCAGACATGTGTCAGCAGTAGTAGTCCCAGATGTGGGTAACTTTCTCGTTTTGATGGTGCCCAGCAAGGAACACTGATGCCTGTGGTTGCTGGTGCTGCCATACAGATGGAACATGGCCATCTCAGAAGACTGACCCAGCATGCAAGTTTGGTGAAGAAATCAACACCACCCCCGAACTCACACTACCCGAACGTCAGACCCTGATGCCTCCCCAGGCACCCCATTACCTACTATGCATGTAGAACTCATGATGCATCCTTGGATCCATCCTAGACAGTGTTCCAAACTCAACAAAAAAAAAAAGAAATTCTGGTTGCCGTCTTTGGTCTCCAGTAGAGGCACACTTTCCACTTAAGGATGCATGCTGCAAGGGATCAGAAGAAGGATTTGATAAGTTGGAGGTCAAATAATCTCCCGAGTCTCTGGTATCACATAGTAAGCAGGAGCAACTTCTTGGGGGACAAAAGTGATAGATTTCACACAGTGCTGTGTACCAACGCGTTGATAAGTTTTAAAGTATAACTTTTATCATGACTATTATTTATGACCCACTACTCTAGAAAGGTCTTCATATGCACTTGTTTCAAGACATTCCCAAACAGAGTTAATGCCAGAGGTTTGGTTGTATGGCACAAAATGGCATGAGGAAGCTCATGTTATCGGATGGTCAAACTAAAATCTATGGACCCTGTCCAGGGGAATTTCAACCTCCTCCTCCTTCCCTAGGAGGTATCTGAATATACTCGTAATTGCGTCCTTTAGGTTAGTGTCGTTGACCACCTCCGGGAAATTTCCAACACAAATGTTCACCTTCCGGGATCGGTTTTCCAGATCTTCATACTGTATTTCAAGATTATGAGTGGTTCTAGCTAAGTGTTCCAGGACTTTGTCCGATTGCTTATTGTCCAGTTGTAGTTCCTGAATCGCCATTTCATTTGCATACGTCCTCACTCACAGTGTTGATAAGGACTTTCTTTAACATCCGTTTGATCTCTGTTGTGAAGGCGATGAAGTGCAATTGGAACAAGGCCGTAAAAGTCCCTTGAAAATCTTGGAAGCATCTCTCAAAGTCTTCTTTGGCATCTGCCATGTTTGTGCTGGTCTCTGACCCCCCCTCGCTGTTGTTGCCCGATTCGGCGTGTTGGTGTTGGAGCAATGAGCCCTGGTATTTGTAGCCCAGATGTCTTGTAGCAACTGGTCTTTTGCGGGCTGGGTGTTGGGGTGTCCGGGGAGCATCGATTTCTTTTTGATTCCCGGCATAGATGGTCTCCAATGGTGGGAGCACCTCCAATGTGTCCACTTCAGTATTCAGCTGAATTCCATCGGAGGTCCCTCACACCCTACTATGTAATGCCGCCTTCTGCTCACTGGAATGAGCTGCACAAAATGGAAGGACCCCCTCGAGAAGCATACCACCAGATTCACACTACCCCCGCCGTGCCTGTAGCTGGGTCTCCAGCAATAAAGTCCTAGGATTTGTGCTCATATGTAGGGGGTAAGGTGGTTATCCGCCTTACAGCAATGCCAGTCAGCTTACTTTGGGATGTGATCCCAATCCTCCATGGCTGAAGGGGTCGCCACCCTGCACGTTAAACCTTTCTTCCACTGCCATTGCTGCTGACTGTGGGCCCATCCAAGATGCCAGGCAACTGTGCCGCGTTTTCCCCCTGCTTCCAGGAAGCGGCTCCATTCGCATAAAATCAAGGCGGGCGGAGAGCTGCCACCCAGATCTTCAGGAAGCCGTGCACCAAAGCAGGGAGCAGTCTCTAGGCCACCAGCGCCGCCTCAGCTGCTGCACTCTGGGGCCTCAGCACAGGAAGGGTGCCCTCCCCTATTCCTCCAATGCTCAATGAACGGGCCAAACCCGGAGCTTCGCCTCTCACCAGTGTTCCGCAGCTTTTCCGCTGCGTTCTCGATGTTCGGGGAGACGATCAGCCGCCTGGCTCACAAGGGCGCTGTGCCCCTAAACGGTGGCCTGGATGCCGCTGCCTCGCCAAGCCCAACGGCACCTGCCGCCGCCTCCAGCTGTACAAATCACCTTCTTGGGACTGTGGGTCGAACGCCGAGTCCCAGGGAGTAAATCACCTTCAATGTGGGAGCCAATCAGCTGGATCGCTCCCGGTGGGGCCGTGCTGCAAGATGAGTTCGGGACGCACCTCGCACGTACACATCTGTAGTGCTCGGCACCCATCTTGGAATCCAGCTCTCAGCAATTTTTATCCCTGAATGCAGTACAATATCCACACTCCAATCAGGGAACAATGCTGTGATGCATTTCATCATCCTGCTGATCTACAGAGCATTTGTGAGATTGCTGCGCATTAGATCTACAACAGATCAAACTCTCTCTAGCCAGACCTTAAGCTGAGGTGCTTTGACTCCAGGTATTGCCTGGCAGGTTGTGACAATTGAGCAGGCTGCTATTTCAGTGGTGATGCAGTTTCTATCTTGAACACGTTTAGAGAGAAAGAGGTTTGTGTTGAGCCATTTAACTTGCTCTTGGACTTGCAGCTTAACGTATCGCATCATTTAATTGGACAATGGAATCAGTTTAGCAGGTTTTCCTTTTGGCCATATTCACACCAAAGAAGCATACTGTAGTAGTTTGAAGACAATGGGCCTCATTACAAGTGAGGCGGTAAGGGGTTAATGGCGCCGGTAAAGGTGCCGAAGCCGTTAACCCCGTACCGCCTCATTACGAAGTCCCCTCGCCGAACCCGCTCTGGACGTCTGGTCAGACCAGACGTTCTTTGCGGGCCCTGCGAGGGGACCAGCATGCTAACAACAGGACGTCATTAACGGGCCCGTTGTTAGCATGCTCCCCATTTCCATTGAGCCCTACGGGGGCTCAAATGGGAATGGGGATGGTCCGGGTTCCCTGAATGGGGAAATACCGGGCCCTCCAAAGTCGGAATGGCCTGATATTTCCCCATTCAGCGACCACGAACCCGAACCTGAGTTTGGAGGCAGCCATGCCCTTATTAAGGGCATGCCTGCTTCCAAACTCGTAATGAGGCCCTATGTGTAGAATTGGCAATTAATACAAGTTTGATTTAGTAGCGCTGAGGAACAAATAGACGGAATATATTAGTGTTAGTTTGGTGAGGGAGGATTAGGGTTGGGTGAGATACATAGCAGGATAAAGCATTCTAAAACATAGTTGTATAACTTCCACAGACTTCAGCATCAACACAAGTGAGAAGCTCATCAGCGCTGCACATACATAGGTGGCCCGGTGGTTTACAGCAATTAGCAATTGATAAATATTTAGGTGGCAGGTATTTGCCAGCTCAAAATGGCAAAAATTATTTTCAAATTTGCAAATTGCTACTTGTCAGCCTTAAATTTGAGCCTTGACCATTGACCCTGGTGCTCCGAACGTCATTGCAGCATGCATGGGCTTCTACAGAACAGTTCTGCAGTGGTTCACCTCCGACCTCATCAACAGAGCCCACCTCATGCAGATAGACCCCAACATATTCCCAGCGCTGCTCAGTAACCTGTGGAGTTCCACAAGGCTCCATCTTGGCTCTTGCCATCTTCAACCTCTACAGGGAACATCTGGGGGAAATTATCTCCAAAACAGACATCAAGCTATCTAAAGCTCAATTGCATCAATGACATCCATTGACTGAAGCACCGTTTGACCATATTCAAGATGGATGCCAGGCGCCTGCCTTGAGCTCAATCTGTGAAACAGAATTAATTCTTCTGGACACAGCATCAAGCACACCAAAGTCCAACATTAGCTGACTTTCATGAAGCACAACAAATACATGCTTCACCTCTGACCTAGAGCAACATCCATCAGCCTTACTGCCATCCATGACCTCTCCTTCAAAACACAGATCTCCAGGAAGAGCACAAGAAGCATGGTACCAGCTTCTGCTATTCTGCAAAGTCAAGCCTTTCAACCCCAGCCCAAAGTTTCCGAACAGTTGTCCTGGTAATTTCCCACCACAACGTGGCAAAGCTTTGCTTGTAGAAATCAAAGATTCCACCTTTATCCCTTTGAAAACCGCCCAGCATATTGCAGCACGCTGCATTGTACGACTAAGAAAATTCAACCTCATCACTCCTATCCTCAAGGAGCTGCATAGGCCACAGTTTTAAGCAAGCATTACGTTCAAGAGTCTGCATCACTTACAAAGCATACAACCAAAACTTCTCCGTACCTGGTAGAGAAACTCAACAGCCCTAGAGCCCAGCGCACCACCAGAATCTATGTCATCAACAGAGAATACAAAGAACTGAAAGAGGGAGAAAAACAGGAAACGGACCATTTATTGCAAAGCACTCAGTCGCTGGACAAGTTGTAAATGCAGATTTGACAGGCCCAGTCAATCTTACACTTCTGGAAGAACCTAAACATGCCACTATTCAAAGGGCATCTTGCCAATCCCTCCATGCAACCATGCTCCCGCCTACCTAGCCCAGATCCTCTACTATCCCAACACCTTACTTTTAGTCCCCTGGGTGCATACCTCATTTACACCACCCCATTGCGTCCCAGTTAGGTTTGTGCTTTAAAAATCTCACCTTCTTTCAAAAGGACACAGACACCATCCCGGACAGCCCCAGTACCCAGACAAGGCATAACTAAGACCAGACCTTGGAGTGTGACCCAGCCAGATTGAGAACTCGACCATTACAAAAGAAGTGTGCAAAAGCACAGCACTCACTGTGGGCAAGTTTGGCTGAACAATGTCCTGGGCATACACTAAATAACTTCTCATTTTGGTTTACTAGCTTAAGGATGGACTTTGGATATCAAGTTTTCAAAAGCAGGGTTAAGACTAGGGAAGAACCTTTGGTTGTTCCTTTATATTAGGAACCCAGCACAGACCTTATGTTACTCCAGACTCCTTGCAGTTTTTGCTTAGATATTTCTACTCCTGTTTTTTATATCCATTAGATCATCCTCCAAATCCAACCTTAAGAAACCAAATATAAGGGCTTTGCCCAAGTTGTGTGAACCTTGATCCTGGAAGGAACCCATTACACCCTGCTAAGGAGGGTGGGTTGTCATGGGTTAGCATACTCCATTGATATTGGCCACCGCTGCACAAAGTCCAAGGACAAGGTCTATTATGTTACATCAGCTTGGACTCCTCCATACTGTATTCGAAAGATCCATTGCCAAGAGCGCCATTTGCGGTATCTCCTTTTGCTTTACAATTTCACCTTACTTTAAAAAGAAATAGGAAAAAAAAAAACTCCTTTTTCAAGACCTACTCACCCTTACTTTACAAAAAGTTTTGAACCGCTAATCAGCCAGTGCATGCGTTTTCTGTTCTGCCCTGCTCGTGACACACACCAGTACATTACGCGATGGTGCTTAGCAAGCCAACACACATTATTCAGGGCACATATACATATACCTCTGGACTCCTCACTGGAATCCCGGTCGGCGCAGTAGAATCTCATGAAGGTGTGCGTCGACCTCCACGTAGCAGCCCTGCAGATGTCCAGCAGGGGCACACCAGACAAGAACGCCATGGTAGGAACAATCGCTCTGGTCGAATGTGCTCTCGGACAGCCGGGCAACGGTCGGTTTGCAAACCGATGACAGTGCATGATGCAGCCGGAGAGCCATCTGGAAATGGAAGCCTTTCGAGCGAGCCTTCCATTGGTTCATAGGTCCAAAGTTCACAAACAGCTGTGATGTCTTCCGAAAACTCTTCATTCGGTCCACGTAAAACCTCAGCGCTCTAGCTACATCCAGCGAGTGCAACGTCCTTTCGGCCGGCGACGAAGGCGACGGGAAAAAGACTGGTAACACCAAGGGCTCATTAATATGAAAGTCCGACGGCACCTTGGGCATGAAGGAGGGGTGCGTCCTCAGCACTACCCTCGTCTCGTGGAAAGTCAAGTATGGAGGCTTGCAGGATAGAGCCTGAATCTCTCCCACGCGTCGTGCAGAGGTGATGGCCACAAGGAACGCTGTCTTCCATGACAGGAACATCAACGGAGCCGAATGGCGGGCCTATGAGCCTGGTCAGCACCACGTTGAGCTCCCACACCGGGACTGGAGCCTTCACCGGCAGGAATGATCGAAACAGTCCTTTCATAAACTCCTTCACCAGGCGATGAGACCACAGGGACGACCGTCCTGCAGTTCGGGTGTATCGGGAAATTGCTGCCAGATGTATCTTGATGGAAGCATGAGCTAGTCCAGCTTTGGCCAGCGACGGTAAGTATGGTAGCACCTGAGGGGCTGTAATCCGTAGAGGGTTAATCTTCTGTGCACGGCACCAGACAGAGAACCTCTTCCACTTGTGTCCATAGCACTTGAGAGTTGAGGACGCCCTGGCCTTTGCAATAACCTCTCTGCAGTCAGCTGGGATATTGTACCCTCCAAACTCTTGTTCTGCAAGAGCCAGGCCTGCAAGTTCTGCGTTTCTGGGTCGTGATGAAGAATGGCGCCTCCTTCTCTGGGGGAAGATCTGCGTCCGTCGGCAGTTTGACTGGTGGGGACGGTGACAAGTCCAGAAGGTCTGGGAACCATATTTGTCTCGGCTACTTCGGTGCAACGAGGATCATCCTGCACCGGGACCTCTTGAGTTGGTTGATGAGCCTGAGCAGCAACGGCAACAGAGGAAATGCATACAGGAACAGGCCGTCCCAGGGGAACGAGAAAGCATTGCCCATGCTCCTCGGCTGCGGGAACCTGCTGGCGAACCTCTGGCACTTGGAGTTTGTCGCCGTCGCGAACAGGTCGATTTGGGGTTTGCCCCATCGCCGGAAGAGTTGATCCACTTGATCCTGGTGTAGTTCCCACTCGTGGCACGAGCGCAGCTCCCTGCTGAGTGAGTCGGCAATGGTTTTTCTTATCCCTGCTAGATGAAAAGGTACCAGAAAGATCCCCTGGGCAATGGGCCAGTGCCACAGATCCTGGGCTTCCTTGGACAGGGCTGGGGATCTGGTTCCTCCCTGCTTCCGGATGTAGAACATCGTGGTGGTGTTGTCGGTGAAGATCCTCACCACCTTGCCCTTGAGGGACGGGAGGAATGACTTGAGGGTCCAGAATACTGCTCGGAGCTCCAGTATGTGGAGCGGCCTCTCTTCCGGGAGCCACAGACCTCTCGCGTGAAGATCTCCGGTGTGCGCTCCCCACCCCTCCAGGGAGGCATCCGTCATCACCGTCACCTGGTATGCTGGGGTCTGAAAGTCTGGGCCCGCCGCGAGATGCGCGCGGGTGCCCCACCATCGAATTGTTTGGCGGAATACTTTGTTGAGCGAGATCTTGTCCTCGAAGCTGCCCGTCGCTTGAATCCAATGGGCGTCGAGGAACTCCTGCAGAGGGCGAATCCGAAGCCTGCACAGGCGCACCAGATAGATGCAAGAGGACATAATCCCGAGAAGGGACACGATGGACCTCACTCTGGCCATGTCCGTGGCCAGCAGACGCTGTACCTTGCCCAGGATGGCCTGCGTTCGTTCCTCCGACGGCGAAGCCAGTCGCGCCACTGTTTCGAGCTTGGCTCCCAGAAACAGCGCGACCTGCGACGGAACCAGGAGGGAAGTCGATGGTGAATCCCAGGTCCGTGAGCAGCCGGACGGTCTTTGCTGTGTGTTCGACGGCGAGTTCCCTTGTCCCTGCTCGGATGAGCCAGTCGTCCAGGTAGGGGTAGACGTGGATCCCCTGCAGGCGGAGCCGCGCTGCCACTGGTGCCAGGCACTTGGTGAACACCCTGGGTGCCAAATTCAATCCGAATGGAAGGGCCTTGAACTGGTAGTGCCGCCCTTGGACTACGAACCTGAGAAACTTTCGGTGTCCTTTAGGATGGGGATGTGAAAGTATGCATCCTCCAAATCCAACGACGATAGGAAGTCGCCTTCCTCCAGCTGGCCCAGCACGTGCTGGAGGGTGACCATCCGGAACTTCTGTGCCTTGATGTATTTGTTTAGCCGACGCAAGTCCAGGATGGGACGCCAACCTCCTGTCTTCTTCCTGACAATGAATTATCTTGAATATACTCCAGAGCCCAGGAGCCTCTTTGGGACGAGCTTGATGGCCCCTTTCTTGAGCATCGCCCTTACCTCTAACAGCAGTTGAGGGACATGGTTTGCCTTCCTGGCCACTGGAGGAATTCGGGGGCACTTCTTTAGAAATTCTAGCGTGTGCCCGTGGGCCATGGCATCCAGCACCCAATGGTCGGTGGAGATGGACTCCCACACGCTGACGAACTTCGCCAGCCGGCCTCCCACCGGGGTGCTTCGGTGGGGGCCCGACGCAACGGCCGGTTCAGGTTTGCTTGAAAGCAACCTTGCATCCTTGGCCTCCCTGGCGACGACAGCGAGATCCACCTGACTTGCCTCGTCCCCTGTAGGCTTCTGGTGACGAGGAGAGGGCCGCCTGACGGTAGGTCAAGGAGCCGCCGCCGCCGAATCCTTTGGAGGCACCTTGCTTGCCTCCGGAGTTCCGGAAGGGCGGGCGCCGTTGCTGCAGAACTTCCAAGGCCCGAGACATCTTTGTGTCGGTCTTGATGGCATGCTTGTTCCCGTCGAAGGGCATGTCCAAAACCTTGGCTTGCACGTCCTGGCGGAAATCTGTTGCCTTGAGCCACCCCCGCCGTCGAAGGCAAACGCTGTTGCCCAACTGGGGGAAACCGGTGTCGGCAATGTCCGTGGCCACAGTTATGGCGTGGTCCGACGCCACCTCGCCCTCCAGTAGGATCGCCAGGGCCTCTGCCCTCTTGTCGTCCGGGAGGAAGTCCAACAGGGGGGCGATCTTGTACCACAATTCCCTGTCGTAGCGGGCTACAATCGCTAGGGCGTTGGCCGCCTTAACCGTCATCACTGACGAGATGACTCGTCATCCCACAGCGTCCAGCTTCTTTCCCTCGCCGTCCGGTGGGGAAGTTGAAGATGAAGCCGATGCTCTCCCCGCTTTCTTCTTCGCTGCTACTGAGACGACTGAATACGGGGTCGACTGTGCCCTAAGCCACAATGGGGCGGCATAGGGGACCCGGTACTTCATCTCGTACCGGTACGTCTTGGCAGGTGTCGTGGACTGGGTTCTTCGAGGGGGGCAAGTCCTAAGTCCCAGATGTCACTCAGCAACCGCACCGCGAGGACCGTCTTCCTCTTGGCCTCGCGCCGTTGGTAGAGGCTCTTCGGGGCAGAGCTGAAAAACCTTGGATGCCCTGGCAATCATGGCATGGAAGGAGCCAATCTCGTCGGGCGGGGACGCCCGAGGAATCGGAGACGGGAGGCCAGTCCCGTCTTCACCGCCGTCGTCATCCATCCCAGTCGTGGCCGTGTCTGTTCCCGTGTCGTCCCTCGGGACCGGGGAAGGCGACAAAGGCTGAGAAGGCCGTGAGGGCTGTAGGGGCACTGGATGAATTTTCCTCCTCTTGTTTGGAGGGCCTCCCGACAGACCCGATTCAGCTGGGTCGTCCGTCGGGGGTAGGGGCAGTCTCGTCCTCATCTCTGTGCATAAGGCTTGGATTGCCATCAAAATGGCTGCCGAGAAGTCCTGTGGCTCGGGCTGCGACGGGCGTGCCGGGAGCGACGTTTGTTCCTCCACGGAAACCTCATCGTCGTTGCCACCCTCGCTCTCGTCCCTGTCGTCGGAAATCCTCCCGTGGGACCGGGCCTCTTCCAAATTCTCGGTCAGTTCCTCCTCAGAGGTTGAGTCCTTGTCCGTAACGGCCACCGCACCCCCCCTTTTTCCACTGGGGTCTTCACACGGAGGCTGGGAAACTCTGGGCCCCGAGGTCAACTCCACTGGGATAGCCTCCACAGGCTTCGCCAGGGCCATAGCGACTCCCTCGATAGAGGCCTTAGCCGGGTGAATCAAGGCCTTCACCACCTTGGGCACGCTTGAGGCCTTCACCTTAGGGGGAGGGTCCCTGCCTCGCTCCCCCTCGGCCGGTTCCTTCAATATCGATCGGGGCCTCTCCAGCAGCTTAGCCGGGTTGTCGGATTTTCTCTTCCCAGAGCCAGAGCGTTGGCTCGTGGTTGATGGCATCGGTGAAGGTGCGCCCTGCCTGGCAGCCGAGGTGCCCGACCGTTCGGCGCTCCTGGTGCCCACGGACTCACAGTGCTTTGCCTTCTGTTGCACCCCCGTCGCCGGGGTGTCCTCACAGGACTTCGAAGACTGCTCGGACGACTTCTCACCTGCTGGGCTCTTGCCTTCCAGCCAGTTGGTGAGACGGGTCTGACGATCCCTCATAGTCTGATCCGATATGTTCATGCAAAACGCACAGTACTTCTCCACGTGCGTTTTGTCCTCGTTAAGGCAGTAAAGGCATTTCAAATGCTCGTCCTTGAACACATTTTGTAGGTTGCATCCAGGGCAGATCCTGAACAGTTTGCCGGGAGTCGAGCTTCCCTTCTCCTGGGCCATGTTCTTCTTGTCCGTGAGGTAGGCCTCAAACTTCTGGAATCCTCCAAGAAGCATAACTCGACAAAAACTTCACCCTTGAGGGATGTAGATCAATCCGAAACGGGTCCCCGTTGATCAGAAGCAGAAACGGTGGAGCTTGAGGCTCGATTAAACCGAAAAATTAGATAAATCTCTTTGAAAAAGCGCAAAAACGCAGTAAAAGCTCGAGAGCTATAGCACAAGGACTCCCAACACTTGAACGTGCGGTAGAAATCTGAGGATGGCTGCCAGGGGCGGCGCTTAGGGAGAGGGCAGACATTGGCTGGGGACAGTATGACCCAGAGACCAGTGATTGGTTACTACTAAGAAACACAGATTATTGGGCATATGTTCTGGAGAATAGGAAATCCTTAACGAAGGATTAACAGGCATAATTGTTTTTAAATGTGAAGAGTTAATGGATGATGGCAGATGAGTGCCATGTTGCAAATATGTTGCCTTGAGGTATGGCTGAGCCCAAAATCCAAGTCAGTGCTTTATACAACTGTACATACGTAAGCACAACATATTGTGGGAGGATTAACAATGCAGTTTCATCCTTTGGCTTATGTTCAGTGGATTAACATCAGTGCAGAGGGTGAAGAAAGCCGCTTTTGAGTATGATTGGCCGGGAGCTTAAGATCATACAGCAGCAGGTAGGGAGCTAATATGGAGTAGGGAGTTGCAATTACAACCTAAATCCAAAATAAAATAAAAATCATCAGTTTCCAGGCAAAAACGGTAGAAGCAGTTCTAGTACAACCTCACACCCACCCTAAACGAGCATTACAATGAAACACTAAGCATTTCACCCAAAATAATGCTCTATATACATTTGACACGAATACACAAATCAAGCCAACGACCTGTAACTGTTATGCAAAGTACCATCCTAATTCCTTTTATGTTAGAAGTAGAGCAGAAAGGTTTCAAGCAGTCACATGAACCCTTATTGGGGTTACATGCTAGAATTGTTTCCCTCAAGGGGAGTTTATTCAATAGTTCAAGAGAGGCAGACAAAGAAATGCACTGATTCAATACCACCTTCATCAACATCAACTCTTGGGAAAATACTTTTTTCACAAGTATTTTTAGAGTGAATCCATAGACCTATTACATTACAGTTTTCACATTTATCTTGAAACCTAAACAAGTTTTGCTAGGAATGCAAATTGGATAGGAATGCTGTCTGACTGCCTTAAGCATTGATACAGCACTAGAGTCCTACAACTGCAGAATCAATGATGATCCCAAAATGTAAAGAAGCATGGGGGTGCAAAACCTAAACTTGTGCAGTTTAAAGACTACATTATCTTGATCTCTTCGATTTAGATGCTTCATAATTCGGGTACACAACTGATGTGGAAATACTGATTTCAAGATCAATAGGGATATACAGAAATACCACCATTGCCCAAAAACTGGCTACAGCTACAGATATACACCCCAGATTGTCAAAATCCAAAATATTCAGGAGTACTGTCTCTCTATATCCCTTCAGCGGTTAATTAGAAAGCTTTTACTCTCGGTGTTAGTCAACAGACACAAGTCCAAAAGGTTACTACACAAAGAGGTTTCCAAGATATGTACCACCAACACAATTTAGTAGAAACTAATTTTGAGGGTGGGGGACATCTCTAGTCTAAATTCTTGTGTCCCAAGGTAAATCACAAATATTCAGTATCCTCCTGCAGAAAGACGTAGATGGAACCTTAAAACAATCAGCTGTGCAATACATATAACACAATATCAAGGTTAATAAAAATATAGAATAAAGCCATAAACTTTAATTATTAAAATCACTAAAAGATGCACAAACATGCAATTGACCATAATAAGGGTTTCCAAGACTGTTCAGTTTTAGGCTTCTAATTAGTGTACATATGAAACATTCGCCTAATAACGTTGCACTATTAGGGAGAAGTCAACTTTAATTCCAAATAAACCCAAATGAGATGTGGCATAGCATGTACATATATTAAAACATACAAACATTTGCTATTATACGAAGTCAATTAAATTCCTCAACACCTACACCATTATGTCGCCCCTTGCACCACCAGACTCGCTAGACACCGCCCACCCCTCTCGTCCCCACCAGCCAGTACAGCTGTACCCCTCCTTTGTATCCTTCCCCCGCTGTATATCTGTTCTGTTACCTCTGAAAAGCACTCTGTTATGCATCTTTTCTGTTGTATACCTCTGTAAAGTGCTCTGTTATGTATCTGTATTATTGTATACTTCTGTAAAGTGCCCTGTTGCTTCTCAAAGCAAGGTCTGTGCTGAAATACCATAACAATAATCATTAATAAAATCCATATGGAATAGGTGTAAAACAAATGAGATTTAGATATAAACCAGTGAATCTATTCAAGGTCCATAATCAATTCCCTTTTTGCTATTAATGCAGGCTTGAATTACATCAATAATTCAAAATTTGGTATCATATTGCTAGCCTATCATTAATACATATACACTACACTTGTAGGGAATCTAACAACCTTCTAGGGATTTTTTTTTATTCAAAATATACTTTATTTCACTTTAATTATTATTAAAATCTACATCTGATGCACATGCAGACTTCATCCAATTTCAAGTCTAACAGGTTTACAAAAAACAAGACGTGAATATATACAAAACAAAAACTGTCTTACTTCAAATGTATTTTTATATTTTTGGTAAAGTGTTCCTGGTTAAATTAGAACCTTATAGACACTTAGAAAATATTCCTGAACAAAATTAATAGGGCCTAGAGACCCAAGCTACTCCTCACTGATGAGCCCCAACAAGGGCAAAACATGTTTGGGGATGCTTGTGGTCTCGTGCAGAAGGGATATGACCTAGCAGTTCAGGCTGGGCTGCCCCTTTTGGGGTGGGGCCAAGCCTGATTTGCATATGATCTTTCGCCTTCTGTAATGGCTTGGCAGGCGAAGAACGGTGGTCTGGAGGGTTGCCCAGAGCAACGCCAGTGGTTAACATTCATTCTAAGCCTTCCAGCCATCACCTCTTTGTTTTTGAAAAATGAATATACATGCATATTTACCTATATAAATCGCAATTTCATCATCCATTTTTCATTACATTTCATGATATCAAATTTGCCAAACTGATAAAACACTCCATCCAATAAACGAACAAAGATACAATAGCAACCATCTACAATTCATTAGACATTATCACTTGCCAAATATAAAACATGTCCGAATGTAAGACATAGTTATCTCCAGAATAAATAGAAGAGCAAGTTTGATCACTCTAAAAAATTCACATACAATGTACTGTGATATCCCTTTTTATATAAATCTAATAATTTAACACAAGCCGTAAAAAGGTGTCTAGTAGTTCAATTTCATCTTTACATAGACGGCATCATCTATTTTCATAGGGATCATTGGTCCAAGCATGTGTCCTACAAAATGTCAGTTGTTCATTATCATGAATCTTTTAATCTTCAGATTATTTTCATTCATATATATTTAAAAAGAAGCATTTACAATCCTTGTTTAACATAATCAAAGTACATAATTCTTTCGCCGAGTATACTCATAATAGTATTTCCGTCCCAACTGTTTTTACAACAAGCAAACATACATTTGTGAATAGTGTCCATAGAGTTCTATTCTGCCGCTTTATACTTGTGCTAAGTTCACATGTATAACAATCTTTTCCAACGTTTTTCTGTCATCTTGGGTATATTTAATCAATTTTCAGAAAAATCAGGCTCTGAATATTTCCATGCTAAAATAAATTGTACTGATTCCGTCATGACCGAGTCAGGAGACGCTCCAATATTTATCCTCCACCTCCAAGAATCTTTACTGTCTGAAAAGAAAGTGCAGGAGGATATTGAGAATCTAGAAGGGGATAACCAAAAAATATGGTATCATCTGAGTGGGGATCTGATGGAGCTTCTTAGAAAGCTTGACAGAATTCAGGATAAAGTCATAAGTGCAGATAAAGGCGGAGCCATAGTGATTCAAAATACTAGTGATTTTATTAATGGGTGTAATTGCATGTTAGAAGACAGAGAAAGATAATAAATGATCTAATGACCCGGCCCAGGAACAACAAGCTCTATAGGAAGAATAAATCTGTAAACAAAAATCTGAGTTCCTTATCAGAGAGCAACAATCAGTACCCATTTTTTACACGTTACCCAAAATACACAATATATTGAACCACCCCACTGGACAACAGTCTCTGGTACTACTTCCATCTTAGAACCTCTTTCCAAGTATGAGGATTTGTTCTTGAATCCTCCAGTACAAAAGATGGGAGTCTTATGTAAAATAATCTACTGATGTGCTCAAGAAACTGGAAAATATTCTGATACTTCAAGCCACATTTTGATGGGTTTAGACGTTGAATCGCTTTATACACACATCCCACAAAAAGCCACATAACAATAAAGGAACGTCCTGGTGAAAGAGATGAGGATTTACCAGTTCCAAACTCCTTTCTGATGTTGTACATTTTTATAGCACTAACTCAGAACTACTTTAGATTTAACAACTCTTATTTTCAGCAGATTGATGGGACGGAAGAGCATAGCAACCCTTTACATGGAAATGTTTGAGAAAAAGGAGATTTACGCTCATCACAATCATTTTTCACATACATATAAAAATGTGGAAGCATTACATAGATGATATCCTTATTTGGATCTGGATGGGATATACTAACAGTGCTGTGGAATGGATACAAAGGCTTAACAGCAGAGATGGACACTTGAAATGTACTCATGTGCTCAACAATCAACAGATGAATTTTGTAGATTTAAACATTTACATAGGAGGATAATAAAATAAAGTTCAGACCATGCCACAAACACACGGACAGAAACGCAATCTTAGATTTCCAAAGTCACGATGCCCGACAGACCAAATTGAATATTTCTTTTGGTCAATTTCTGAGACTCAAGAGAATCAGCACAGAGGTCCATAAGTAGAGGGCAGCGGCAGATGCTTAAAACAAACTGATACAAATTGTTTAAAACATCTGCTAAACAAGCGCTACATGATGATCGAAATGCATTATTAAACCCTAAAACAAAAGGTTCAAATTGTATGTGTTACAATTTACACCAACTTATCTTTTAAGTTAAAGTGCATAATAAAAACCGAAATTGGAAAACATGCTTCTAGAAAAATTACTTATGGGTTAAATTTCCAATTATTACCTTCAAAAATAGCATCAGCATTGGAGAAATGGGGAAGAAAAAGGACATAAGGCAGAAGACCAAGATCAATGTCTCAAAAAGCCCCATTACTAGAGCTTAGGTCTTAGAACTTCGCAAAGGTCACTACCCATGCAGAAAAAGTATGCATATTGACATTGACCTGGCTAATTTCCGGGACCCAGTTAGACTTTGTCAATTGTGAATCTAAAAACATTCTTCCTAATCAAGTGCCCCTGTGGGCTCAGATATTTGGTAAAATGACCTGTATGGTAAAAACAAGAACTATAGAACATAAGAGCTTTCTGAAGAACAAATTAGTGACAGGCCCACTGATCAAACATTTTGTCAAAAAATCACTTAATTTTGACTGTAGTTCAAAAGATTTCTGCCAATAGTCAACGTGCAATTGAGGACATCGGGATATTTTGAAAAAATATTTATTTGTACCAAAAGCTACATAAGAAGGCTGCATGAGTATAGAATGGCATCAAATCGGGGTTATAGCTTGAAATTTAAATGGATTCCTTCTTGGATTTCCTCAGATCTATTGTTGAATTATTCTGCCTTTGCCAATAGACACATTGTGAATTCACTATTTATTAGAGGGGAATTTATGTTCTGGTTTAAATTTAAGTCTAAAAATATCAGACTCCGTTATCAATTTGAGCCAGATATGTGTCCCTGTGCACGAAAAATAAATATGGCCGACAATATCTCACCGTACAGTTGGGTTAAAACTTGGGGTTGACCATCTAATGATGGCCCGTGGTAGCATACGCATTGCCATAGACAAATTATGTGCCATGACCTTGTGTCAACGTTCCGCTGGCGTAACACCAGTCAACTGACTTCCTACGTCCCGTCACTGATCTAAGAGAGTGCGAAGCAATACTATTTTTGGGGCAGTGGTGGGTGCCTCGGTTCGGATTTCTCCTTTGGAGGATGTAGCAGTTATGAGACATGACAGCACACATCCTTGAGATATCAGGCTTTAAGGGAAAGATCAACAATGAGTTTGGGTCGCGGCACGCACAAACAAGTGTTTTTCTGAAGCAATCAGATAGCTTTAGCCTAGCTTTCAGTAGTTTTTATACAGATTATTTGTACCAGTTTTTCAGATGCAGATTTAACTGAATATAAACTAAAAAGGATAAAGAAAAGGCAGGATATTTAAGATTGTCCATTGATGACTCCAGATACATATGGAAAGTAGGTGCCTTCACAGTATCTTTTTATACATTCGGATACACTCGCGATGAGACTTTATTTACATTGATACACATGTGTTATGTTAACAGGTGAAACTGTTGGATCAACACAGGACATTTCTAATTTCGGAGATGAAGATGCCATAAACTAAGAGGTAAAACTATTGGCTTGTTAAGGACATACACAACATAAAACAATATTTTGTACAAAAGATATAGCTTATATTCCAGACGAAAACAGAACACATACGTCTAACCCTATTTTTGTACCAGCAGGTACATTCTGAGAACGTTCAATATCAGAAAGTGGACAAAATTAAACTGAGGAATTTGTCCTCATCCTACATCATTAAAGGTACATTTAGACTTTATCGCTACTCGCATCAGCTAAGGAGCCACCCTGGGCAGTTAGGGTTTCAATGAATGTTTGCCTTCTATGCTTTCTAACAGTATTCTATATCAAAGTAACTGAATGTACTAGTCTGCTAGCTAAAGAGAAAAGATAGACAGTCCTTCACAAAGCAGCAATTTACAGTGTGATTTCTAGAATTGTAATGGATGGAGCATGCATGGAATAATAGTTTTTCCCTGATGAAAGTTGGAAATATACCCAAGACTACAGAAACATGTTGGAAAAGATTGGTATACATGTGAACTTAAAACAAGTTTGAAGCGACAGAATAGAACTCTATGGATACTAGCACTACCCCCCTTCAAACTTGTTCCTCCCCTCCTCCAGTCACTCGGTCTACCACACCCTCGTCCTCCCCCCCCTCCACCAAGACCGATACCACCACTCAACTACAGCAATGCTAATCCCCCCCATACCGCACCTTCAGACACCAAGGACTGCAATCTCCCGGTACTGTCCCCCTCGCGTTATGCCCCCTTTCCTACTCCAGCCATCACCAACAGCTCTCCTCAGTAAGTACACACCAGCACATATAAACTGCTCACCTTGAATTCCCCACCGTGCATCGATAGCATGAGCCACCTCAGGTTGAGCTCAATAACTGCTATGCCCTCTCCTAGGTCTTGCTACCACATTCTGGGTAAGAAAGACAGGCTATCCACTGGTAATGTCCCACCATCTCACCCTGCAACACCCTGTTTGCCCCACATACCTTCCAACTCCACGTTGACTCCTGACGACTCCCACCTCAAATGTGCACTCATCAATGACCGTTCCATCGGAGCCCACGCAATTGAAATTCACAACCTCATAATTGACCTCAATCTAGACATCCTGGCCGTCACCGAATCTTGGTGGCATGACGCCTCAGGATCTACGTTATCCATCGCCATCTCAACCGATTACGCCATCTTCAGGATGGACTGCTCCAGCTCCACTTGTGGCGATGTGGCCCTCATAGCAAAATGTACCCTCCTCCTCAGAAACAATGACTCATCCCAAATACCCAGCTATGACTCCCTTCTCCTGAAACTCCCCCTTAATCCCAAAACCACCTATAACCGCCTACTCCTCTACCACCAGTTGAATGCCCCTAACCACACTGTCTTGACATCCCGCTCATGATTACACCATTAGTTAAACCTACTACCAAGTTTATCATACTTGGTGATATCAATCTGGGGTTCAATGATCCACGCGATACTAAAGCCGCCTTGCTTTCTGTAGCCATTTCCGAAATGAACTTCACCCAACAAGTCAACTCTCCCACCCACTGCAAGGGACGCACGTTCGACTGGATCGTGACTAACAACCTAACTGTAGAAATTGCCTCCATCTCCCTGGTCTCCTGGTCGGACCATTGCCTTATTGAATTCTCCATCCTACACACCAAAGATCAAGTTCCCACCAGGTCCTCTTCCAGCCCGATACTGCTCCGCAACACACGCTAGCTCACACGACATGCCCATGACCACCCTGACCTCCCTGCTCCCCTCTGCCCCCACCCCACCCAATCCTTGTCCGGAAATTCTAGCTCATCGCTAGCACCAGGCGCTCCTACGCATGCTCGACCAGCATGCCCCTCTCACCTATGTTAGCATGAATGCCCGGACTAGCCTACTTTTGGTATTATTGATAGCTTCCATACATGGTAGCGTGGATTTCTGGACTAGCCTACCGTGTTACTATTGCTGGATCCCCCACACGTTAGTACAGACCATTGACCAACCTACGGATAATAGGAATACCGCTGCATGGCATTCCACACAGCACATACTCCTTGCTCACACAACATGATCTGGACATTCTGTGTCCTTTAAAAATGATGTTTTCACAACTAGCGTTGTTCCTAGGCCTCCTCAGTGTACTCAACAATTTGACTTCTGAACATATCTATTGTTATCACTACCCCATATACTAAGAACATGGCTTCCTCTCTGTGTAAGAATCGCACTACCATGAACCTTGCGATGAAATTCAATTTGCCATCATCTAATGACATTCAGCCATCTAGATTCCTAAATCCATGTCTAATAAGTAGCCCATATACTCCTCCTAAACTCCCTCTTCTACGTTTGGCTCAGGATAATCTAGCCTCCTATGGTATAGTTGTGCCTCACATTTACAATGGTGAAATGCCACGCGTGCCAGACTGCCAGACCATCCAGCACCTAGTATCTAGCAGTGATCCGCTCCTAAACACCACAACACTACCATGCCCCACATTACTAAGAAACAAAAGACTTACCTCTAGATCTCATCGACATTCTAGACCAAGGCCCAGTACTGAGAACTTAACCAGCATGGACAATAATACTGTCATGACAGAACCTACTCCTAAAGAACCTATCAATGCTGACAAAAATGGCAAAACACTACTACCATCACTGAGCAATATTACCATCACCTTGAATGCAGGGCTGATCAATGCGAGATCCCGTCAAGCACACGCGTCAGACATACTGGACATCCTAACGCTGAATGACCTCGAGATCATGGCCATCACAGAAACATGGCTTAACCAGGCAGCAGGCCCATCACTAGCACTTGCCCTTCGACAAACTATTCTATGAGCCGATAGGGAGTCTAAAAGTGGGTGGAGTCGCATTTATTTACAAAACCGCATTAGAGCTAAGAATGGCCAATAAACAACAGTTCCCATCCACTGAATTACTCTGTGTTAAATTATCCACAACTGCCACCTCCACCACTACCTTGGATTTAATTTATAGTCCTTTGGGCATTACCACTACCTTCGAAGACGACATCTCACCTATTGTCCAATAATACTAAACACAATTCTCAAATCCGAATCTTAGGAGACTTCAATTTAGGTCTGGATGACACTGCAGACTACAATTCCACTGCCCTCAAGGATACCATCTCGGATTTGTGGTTCACACATCGCATTACCAGCCCAACACAAAGGACGTACGCTTGACTGGCTAGCGGACCTCAATTCTAATATTAAGATATTGGACAATACCCAGTGTGCATGCTCCAGTTCTACTAAACTTCCAGTTACAAGAAGTAAACGAAAACTCACATTAGAAAATCTACTCCCACTCCTACGCCCTATAACTGACCTGACCACCACCTACTCATCAGATCTAGTTAATCTCTATAATGATACTCTCCTCAAAGCTATCAACACTATAGCACTGCTCAAACTTCAGAAACCTAAGCCGCAGGTTCACATCAATAAATGGTAAACACCACACCTGAAAATCTGAGGAAAGAGAAAAGATCAGCGGAAACCACCTGGAAAAAAATCTATTTTCACGGTAGCCTCATCCAACTATAAAACTGCTATTGTCCAGGCGAAAAAAGACAAAAAGACAACTTCAATGACCGTATAGCAAAAGCCAACTCTAGTACTAAAGAGTTATTCAACATCCTCAAAGAACTGGAATCACCATCCACTATTCCGGATTCATGTATCAAAGATACCTCTTGGTGTACCAACATACAGAATGCACTACAAGATCAAATCACTCTGCTACGTAACAAAATATCTATCAAGACAACTCTCATAGATAATGCCCTACCGCAGGACATGCCTCCTGACCTCACACCCAACATAACACCATTTAACTTCAAACCTTTAACAATTAAAGTAGTAGAGCTGGTCATACGCAAATTTAAACCATCAAATTGCAAGGGTGATGTATGTCCAGCTACTCTTATCAAGGAAGCAGCCACCTAACTTGCTCCCTTTATTACCTCATTCATTAATGCCTCATTTGACAAGAGTACGGTCCCCACAAATTTGAAAGATGCCTGAGTACTCCCGTAACTAATAAAAACCTACGCTGGACCCAAACAACCCATCCAATTACAGATCTATCACAACGGTCCCTTTTTTACTGAAAATATTGGTCCGCGCAGCATACATCCAAATTCAGCAATACCTGGAAACCAATAATCTATTGGGATTAAGACAATCAGACTTCAGACCCAGACATGGGACTAAAACGGCACTTACTGACCTTAAGACTCAAATTCAGTCTCTAAAAGATAAAGGGAAGTCTGCCTTACTCCTTTTACTTGACCTAGCCGCGGCATTTGATTTAGTGAACCATGAAATCCTCTGCAAACACTTATCTGCCGCTCACTTCTCACACCAAGCTAACTCATGGATCAAATCCTTCCTTAGTAACAGATCTAGGTGCGTCTTTGCACCATCTGCATCAGCCGATCCGACACCAGTCACTTGCAGTGTTCCCCAACGATCTTTTGTGTCCCCAACGCTCTACAACGTATTCACCAAACCTATATTTGATATTCTAGACTATCTGGGTGTCACGTATACCAACTATGCGGATGACACCCAGATACTCATCCCAATCACCGGTGAATACGTTAGACAGTAAAATATTGAATTATATATATATAGCACTATGCAAATTTGGACGGCCAAACACGGTTTATGTCTAAACGACGATAAAACGGAACTACTCTTACTTAGTTCTACCACTAAACTAAAACTCGGAACAACATTCAAAACCTTCAACATTGACGGCAACAACATTAAAGTCGATAACAATGTGAAAACTCTAGGAATCTATATCGACTCTGCTCTTTCACTCACAAGACAAACAAATACTTTAGTGTCAGCTACAACTTACACATGCAATCTCATCACAGCTTGTCGTTGTAAAGACTGGAGGGGGGGTGTCTGTACTTCTGCTCTCTATATGGTAGAGGAGAGGCACAGAGGACCCCAGCCAAGATTCTCTATTCGGTAGCTATGGTCGAGCAATCAAGGCCTAGCTTCTCAGGAGGTGATGCAGGCTGGTTCTTAAGTACAGTGTAGTCCCCAAATCCCCACAAAGGAATGTCCACACACTGTATTAATTAAAACACAGTCTTTATATAATTAATATTCAAGGTTATGTACACTATCACAATAACTCACTTTGTGCTCAGAAACTCATAAATGGTAAATATATACAGTTCTAAAGTGGTACCACAAATATTATCAGATCTCATTAAAGTGCATCAACTATACTGTCAGAATGTCACACAGATCAAATAAAGAGGGAACCAGCAGTAGAGAGAGGAAGGAAAGCAAGATGGTTGAACAATAGGCAGAATACTGGCCCCGTTACCTAGACTCAGTTCTGTATGGAGATCCCCCCCCCACCTGGGCAACCTGTAAAGCAAATATGTATCACAATCCCAGTCCATATATTGTTCTATTTCCTTCTACGATAGTTCTACAGCTCCAAAGTACCTGGATTTGTAGCGTTCGTCGACGGGAAATAGACGGCCCTTCTTGTGTGCCCTCCCTTTAAGGCAGGAGTCACGGGTCATCGAACGTCCGATGGAGAACAGGGTGAACTACGGCGGTGAAGTTGCAGCTTCTTTCCTAGCAGTGCTCGTCAACGACAGAACATTGGCGTCCTGCAAGGAAGAGGCGTGCGGGGCACCTCGGTGACGATAGTGCCGGACCACAAAGAGATGATGAAGAACTGTGGCCCAGCAAGGGCGTCGAGTCGTCGGCGTCTCAGTGGTCTTTAGGTGGCAGGAAACCCACCGGCGGATGCTCCTCGGCACATCGACGGTCGGGCCTTCTCCAGCGTGATAAAGCAGACGGCGATGCAGACGACAGCGTCCTTGGATCAAATGAAGTTCTTAGGCAAACGGGAGCACAGCGGCTCCAGTCGGTGACGGCGGTCGTCGACAGTGGCGGACAACAGTCCGGGTGCTTTTCTTTGGGATTCCACGGCAGTCCCGTCTCGGGTCAGCAGCCTGTCGTAGGTCTGTCTACCAGGGAGCTTTGGCAAAGATCAGCTGGTGCACGATGGTCCCTCGTAGCTTGGGAAGATGGCGCCTTACCAGGTCCTCTCTGGGTCAGTCCTTGGAGACACAGCAGCTTTCAGATTGTGAAGGAGAGCACAGCAATTCTTCTCATCTAGCAGGGCTTCAGGGTCAAGCTTCTGTTACTCCAGTTACTCGTCGTAGTGAACTTCAGCTTCTGAACATGAATTCTAGCAGTGAGAGGCCTCCAGATATACTAGCTGACCTCCAATTCATTCTGCTGGGTCACACTAAGGCAACAAATCGGTCAGAAGGGCATTCATGTAGGCAGACAGCCAATCAGGTGCATAGCGCATTCAGGCCATTCACTTCTCTCCAGACACTCACAAGTTATGTGTACTGGGACAAGTACCCAGCCATTCAACACTCCACACTGCATTCATACCATTTCGGGCAGGGCTGTCTCAGTCATTGTGTCAACCACCAGATACTAGACACCCACAGCACAGAATGCGTATTCGTCACACACTCCATTCACCCAGGTCCCACCCACAGGCGTACCCACAACATACAGTCATTGGGAAGGCTCCAGCCAGTCACAACACCATATATGGAACTTCCACCCAACAGCCAGTCAGGGGGAAGGGACAGAGTCAGGGCTTCCCAGGACTTTGGGAAAACAAGGTAACAGGCAATAGACAGCAAGAGCCCACGGGGCCATCTTGTTTCCTATCAGGAATCAACTGATTCCAATGGCAGGGACTGGGTATCCCAAAATGATGGATACTCAGAGCACTTGTCAAATTCAGCATGGAGCTGCCACCAGCCCATACCCTGCTCTGTGGGCCACATACAGGTGCCCAAAAACATACACTAGGAGCACAGGGTTGTACCCCCACCCATGGGTGCCATAAGTGTATCCCAAGGGTCTGTACACCAAACCAAAAAGAGGAAGAGCTGCACTGCCAGGAGTCCCACATGGACTCCTGGGCAGAAACAAATACATACAGAACATACATAAAAAGGACTACAGAACAAGGACAGGGAGGCCCTGTCTACCCAATGCATTTCCAGCATCACAGCGTATAATGTATCCAAAATCCCTCACGCGTCGAGGTCCCTCTGGTTGTGTTTTTTCTGCCGCGAGGGAGCCTTATGACTAACATGAGGGAGTTCAGATAGAGAGAAAATAGTAAGATGTCTATGTTCCTTCTACACCGAGCGGGGAGGAAGGGTGGGCGCCTGTGAATCTAAAACAGATACAATCTTCAGAAATGCTATTACATTAAGTAATGCATGTCTTCTGATGCTTGTGAATCTGCTTAGAGTCACGTGCTGTGCATAGACTAGCGAGCAGTACCCAGAGTTGGAGGTGGGGTGTGATAAGGAACAGTAGTGAAGAGATGTCTTAGTACCACTTGTCCCACCGGAGAATCAGACCTAAAGTGTGTATCTAGGCAGTAGTGTTTTGTAAAGGTGTGTATAGAACTCCAGGTTTCTACTTTGCAAATAGACTTGAGAGGAAAATGTGCAATGAATGCTATGGAAGCCCCAGTGCCCAGAATAGAGTGTGCTCTGGGCTTGAAGTGCAGATCTCTCTTGGAAAGAGTGTAGCAGAGTGTGATGCATTTTACAATCCACTTTGAGATGGCCGACTTAGAGACAACGGCCCGCTCCCTACCAGCCGCCACTGAAACGGAAAACGGATTCAATTTTCTGAGTGGTTTCATCTTTTCCAGATAAAACAGGACTGCCCTGCGCACATCAAGCGTGTCAAGGCATCTTTCTGCCATGTTAGTGGGGTTCTGGAATAGGGTGGGTAGTTCTATTGATTGGTTCACATGGAAGTTTGAAATTAATTCAGGCGCAAACCTTGGGTGAGTGCGCAACACCATCTTATCTTTGTGAATTGTGACAAATGGGTTTTGAACTGAAAGGGCCTGTAATTCACTGGCTCTTCTTATTGAAGTGACTGCCACTAGGAAGGCGGTCTTGTAAGTGAGTGCTTCAAGGCTAGCCTTGTGCATTGGTTCAAAGGGAGTTTCCATTAATCTACTTAATAGCACATTTAGGTCCCACCCGGGAGCGTGGTTTGAAATTGGGGGATGAAGTCTTTTAACCCTTTCCATAAATGCCTTGATCACTGGGATCTTCCACCACAACACCTTTGACAATATGTGTTGGAGAGCAGTCTAGGGGATTGATGCTCTTAGAATGGCACCAGATAACAAAGCGTTTCCACTTATTGGAATAAGTCTGGTGTTTGGCTTTCTAGCCTCTTTAAGAATGTCCATGCAACTGAGGGAGTTGGTGGTGCCTGAACTCTATGACATCAGGAGCCAGACCGTTAATTTGAGAGTTTGCGGGCATGGATGGGGTGTTTCCCCCGTCTTGTGAGAATGTTTTATGGGCCACCAGAATCATTGTGACTGGTTCTTGGTGCATTTTGTGCACCATCTTGCTAAGTTGGGGAGTCGGGGGTGAAGGGGGTATGACAAATTTCCCTGACCATGTTTTCCAGAGACAGTTCCCCTTGGAGCGATTCTGGGGGTACCTGGAAGCGTAATCTGGACATTGTAAAATTCTCCAGAGTTGCGAACTCTGGATCTCTGGAAAGCCCCATTCTGCGAAAACATTGGAGAAAATGTCTTTGTGTAGTTGCCATTCGAACTCTGTGGGTAGATGGAAGTCTCTGCTGAGCACGTCTGCCAGAAGATTGAGTTCCCCTGGAACATGATGAGACAGGAGGAACATCTAGTGTTTGAGAGCCCACTTCCAAATGTTCTGGGACAGTTCAGTTTGGATAGCCCTGGAGAGTGTATACCCCCCGTTTGTTCAGGTAATACATGGCCATGGTGCTGTTCGTGAGGACTTGTACGGTCTTCCCCTGTAGTTGTGTTTGGAAAGCTTTTAGAGCTTTGAATACTTCTAACAACTCCAACAGGTTTATGTGGTTGGATGCTACTGCTGGGGACCATACACTGTGTGATGAGGTGAGCCCCACCCCGTCAGAGATGCGTCCGTGGTGAGAGTGGCTTCTACTGCGGCGGTAGTGAAGGTTTTCACCTTCAAGAGTTTCTCCCTCGACCACCACTGCAGAGAAAGAACGAGGGCTTCCGAGACAACCACTAGATCATCCGATTGTCCGTTGTCCCGACACCATTGGCTGTTGAGCCACTCTTGAATGGGGCGCATGCGCAAATGTGCGTGTGGTACTAAACAAATGCAGGAGGCCATCATCCCTAACAGTCGCGTGGCTTTGTGTACAGTCACGTTGCGACTGGCTACATAGTGAGGTATCTGTTTTGAACCCTCTTGTAAGAGGGGAAGACAAGGCCATCTTCTGTCCGAATTAGAGCTCCCAGAAATTGGACTTGGCTGGGATCTAGGCTGGACTTTTTCTAGTTTATTGAGAATCCCAGACTGAAGAGTAGATCTACCGCCCTTTGGGCATATGATAGGCATGTTCCGTACGAATCCTGTTATTAGCCAGTCGTCGAGGTAAGGATAAACTGGAATAGACTGCCTGCGGAGGTGAGCCGCTACTACTGCCAGCACCTTCGTAAATACCCTTGGGGCTGAGGCAATGCCGAAGGGAAGGACCTTGAACTGATCGCTTTTGTCCTCTATCATGAACCCTAGGTATTTTCTGTGCACTGGCAACATTGAAATATGAAAGAATGCATCTTTCATTTCCAATGTTGCCATGTAATCCCCCTGTGTTAGTAGAGGGATCACCTCTTGCAATGTTGTCATTCAGAACTTTTGTGGTTTGACAAATTTGTTCGCTGGGCGCAGGTCTAGCACAGGGCGCATGGTGAGATCCTTTTTGTGTACAATGAAGTACACTGAATAAATACCCTTGTTTACCTGTAGTACACGGACAACTTTGATCGCGTTCTTTTCTTGCTGGATCTCAACCTCTTGCAGTAGGATCTTCAGGTGTTCTGGCGACATTGGACGTTGGTGGTCAGTATCGAGATGTCAGCTCAACTACATACAGTAACCGTGGGTGACGGTCTTGAGCACCCACTGGTGTGTTATTCCCATGCATGAAAGAATGATGTTATATGCCCCCCGACCGGGTAGGTATAGTGGGGGACCCTGTTAAGCTCACCTGGCTCCCACAGAGGCGTCGCTCTGAACTGGACAGCTGCGGTCTCCACCAATGTGACGCGCAGGGCCGAGATGACGGACTGGACTGGCCCACCTAGCTTCGTTTGCTTGGCCCGTAGGAATATTCTTCTGCAAATGGAGAAAAGGAATTAACCACCTGTGGAGTTGAGTGTAAATCCCCCCATCCCCGCTGTTCTCTCCACGGATCACCTTTGATGTCCCCTCTTATAGTCTCACCTGATGGTTTGAAAAGATGAGCTCTCCATCCTGCATTGAGCGCAGGGGCGCGTCGATAACCAGTTGCTTCACTGGTTCGAAGGAATTGGTGAGTTCCAGAACAATAGTGACTCCGAAAAGTATGTAGTTCGTAAGAGTTCAAATGCCTGACTTTCACTCTTGTCCGATTCCTTGCAGATTGCAGCTTGACCCTAGTGAAGAGTTCCTTGTGGCAACCGGTAATATTCTGGTAAGGATTTGTATTTCCAACACAGCTCGATAAAAAATGTCAATATGTAACCTGTTGCTTTCTCCCTTATTCAGGCGCTGAGAGAAAGTATGAAGTCTCGAGGAATAATACCTCTGGCGGTAAAATCAGGTAAGTCTATTGTGGTGAGGAGGGTTCCCCTTGATAGTCCCTTTGTTTCACCTTGCTGTCCTTTCGTTTCCCCTTAGGGGCCGGGGTTCGGCGAAGAAGCAGAGGAAGCTGCGCCGACTCGTGAAGAGGAATAGTACCCCGGTGGTAAAATCGGGTAAGTCTATGGGGGGTAACTAATATTTCTCTGTGTATTCTCTTGGCTCACCTTGCTGTTCTTGTCTACTCCTTAGGTGCCGGAATGCGGCAGGAACATGCAGGAGGATGCAGTGAAATGTGAAGATGCTGCGAAGGCCAGTGAGTTCAGCGCGGCGCTACAGCAGGCGAGGCGACGCGCATAAAATAACTTCTTTCTTCCAGCTCAAAGGCACGATGGATCGGGATCAAAGGTATTGCTCTTGTTCTAACCTTTTCTCCTTTTTCTTTTTTCTAGGAGCTCCAAACTCGAGGCGGGCGTGGCAGAAGATTGGATGCAGACTTGCAGGCACGGTGAGTGTTACGCTGCTGGATGCAGAATAATGTGAAGCGTGTGCTGCTCTTCGGGCGTGGTTTAAATAGCCTCCAAAGTAGTGCCAGGTACGTATTCCTCCCCAGCCCCGCCCGAGTAAAAAAATAGTCCCTAGGTAAAATAGTCCCTTCCAAGCCTCATTTGGCTTGAAGCTCTTGCAGCATGGTCTGCCTCAGGCAAGCTTTCAGCATGGTCTGCATCAGGTAAGTTCTACTCTATGAGCCTGGCGCCATAGGTGCCAGGACTGACTCTCCATATGAGTCTGGCGCCAGAGGCGCCAGGACCACACCCAAAAAGCCCCTAGCAGGGGTTTTTGGGCTTGCTCAAAATAACTTGATGCCTGCTTCTGGGGTTGCTGGACCTGGTCTGGGTCCCCGGGGGTAGGCATCATGACAGACCCGGATCGGCAAGTCATTTTTGATTTGAGGCCCAGGAGCCTCTTGGGGTGGAGTTTTGACCCCTTCCTTTGCCGAGGCCCTGCCCCCTTGGCTGATATTGGCTTGTGGCAGCAGCCACTTGTCCCGAGGACCAAGATGTATTTCCCATTCCTTACTGATTGTGGGAAGGACTGTTCCCCAAAAGGAGTGGCGAGAGCTACCCCCTTGCTGCCGATAGGGTCTTTGGGTAATCTGGTTTTTGCGACTTTAGAGTCTCATGTTCCTTTTTTGCAGTCTCTAAAGCCTCATACACTGCCACAGCTTGTTGATGAGGGATTCCTGGGCTTTAGGGTTAAATCCCGAATTCTTTAACCAGGCGTGTCATTTTGGTACCTTGAGCCAGTGTTCATCCTGCTGTTTCTGCAGCATCCAAGGTATTTTTTAGAATGTTTTGGTTGACCTGCCTTCCCTCCGACACAACCGCCAGCAGGCGTGATCGTGTTGGTTCTGGGACTTCCTTCAGGCCCTCCTGGAGCAAATTCCACTGGACATCGCTGTAACTAGCCAGCAATGTGGTGTTAGCTATCTTGGTGGAATAGGCTGCTGCCTTTCCAATGCGCTTCCCCAGGGCATACAACTTTTTGCAGTCCTTGTCTGGCGGTGCCTCAGCCGTAGACAAAGGTACCCCTGCTCCCTTCCTAGTAGTTGTAACCACTAGGGAGTCGAGAGTGGCATGTCCCCATAGCAGGTCTGTTGGAGAGGGTTGAAAAAGTTACTCGACTCGTGGGTTTACTGCTCTTGTCTGAGATCGAGTCAACAAAGAGGGGGCGATATGGCGTTTGATGGAGTTCAACAGAGGTATCGCCTGACTTGAGGGTGTTTTTCTTGCATAATATCCTCTACAAAGTCGGTGTCTTGTACCGCCTCTTGAGTGGCAATCTGAAACTGTTCAGCCGCTTTCTTAAGGATAGTATTGAATGTCATCTGATCATCGATGGTAGAGGCCTGTCTTATAGGAGGTGAGGAGGGAGATCTATGCACTGTGTGTCTGGATCACGGGTAGTGGAGGGCGACAGCTATGGTGCCTCAGCCACTGGTTGTTCCTTACCCCAATTTGGAGCGGGATCTACAGTCTCGTCAAAGAGATCTTCCACCTGATCATAGGGGTCCTAATGGGCATCTTCTGGCTCTGCAAGGTCAAACACCTCCTCATGAGGAGTGCGACTGGAAATGTTTTGAAATTTGAACATAGTAGGGTAGGAATAGTCCTCTCTTTGCCTTTTAGGGGTGATGAATTCCTCAGAACTGTCCACAAACTTTGAGAGCTTGTTCATATACCCCTCACACTTATCCCTGGTCCATAAGGATGAGCCAGAGGGGTGTAAAGGGGGAAAGGCCTCTTCTTGAGGACTTGGGTCTGTAGGCGGTCGAGATCAGCCCAAAAGTTTTAGACCGGGGTTGAGAACCCTCAGAATATTCTTCCCGACCTTCGGCGCCTCAATGTGTCTTTTGACATGTCCTTAGGCCTATTAGCCGCTGAGATGATATTCGTGGGGCTCTCGTGGATCTCCGGCATATCTGGGAGAGATTTTGATGGGCCTAACGCCTTTGTTGCGGTTTTTGGCGCCACCGAAACCTTTGGTGTTGACACGCTCTTATGGGGCGTCTCAGATCTCCTGTGGTGTTTGGTGCTGACGCCCTACTGACTTTGTTGCCCAGACGCATGCCGTATGGACGGTTGCGGAGAGGGTAGCCGATCCTAAGGACTGGCGGGTTCCCTCAAGTGCTTCGGCGTACTCGTTTGAGTCTGTGCCCTTCCCGACAAGGAAGCTCAGGGGGTTGTGTGCTTTCCTTTACGTGATGAGTGTGTGTCCTTGTCGCCGAGGTGTACTTTCCCCATAGCAGAACCGTTGGCCTGCCTGGCGGGGTCGGGTATGGACATCTCGGAACTTGGTTGTTCTGTAGATAGCTCAATGGCGTCCTGATCGGAGCCATGGCTGTCATTTATTTCCTCGTCACTCGAGGCGCCTGCGCTGGCGGGGGAGCTACTCTCAGCCTGCTGCATCGCGTAGGCCGCCCACCGTTTCACCCGTCGATCTTTTAATGTCTTCGGATGTAAAAGTTGACAGAACTTGCAGGACTGCTCGTTATGATCTTGAGGTAGACACTTATTACACCTCTGGTGTGTGTCCTTCCAGGGATATTTGCTGTTGCAAGAAGGGGTCAAAAGGTGTCCTGTCCATAGCTCAGGTTAAAAGCGACAGCTAAACCAACAGGGAAAAGAGAGTGGAGAAGGAAATGCATTCTACAAAAGAATCAGAACCTCGGGCCCCACTCTCCCTATTGTATAGGCCTGGCCAGAGGGCCTAGGTCACGCGGTCGACAGCGTCGACCAGAGCACCAACTGCCGAAATCTGCAGTCTTCAGCGATCTTCGGCATTGGGTCTCAAGTAGTCGTCGGTGAAGCAATGATGAATATTAAACGACCGGAGGTCGTGGACAAAGAAATATATCTTAGCAATTTTTCGAGTTCTGCATAAGGCGACCAGCTAGCTAGGTGGAAAAAAACAATCTGTGCGACCTCGACGCGCGAGGGATTTTGGGTACACTATACGTCACGTTAGGGATAGTGTTACAAGCAGCCCATGTCGATGTCCCTTTACGATCCTCGAAAGACAAGATGCACTACTCCAAGATTACCACTAGATATCAGACTATATGCACAGCATGTGACTAAGCAGATTCACAAGCATCAGATATATATATATATATATATATATATATATATATATATATATATATATAAAATTAGGGTTTCTTGTTTTAGGGGTTTATTTATTTTTTATTCCGAGGTGTTTTTCCAGGGTTTTCAAAATTTTTCACAATCATTGTTTGTCAGTGTTTTCCCGGTCACCCCTTTAAAAAAACGCGGATAACTTTTTTTCCAGTGTAAACACAGATTTTATTTTATTGTTTAATTATGTGCATAGGTACGGTAAGCGCAAGATGTTATAACCTTTTGCAAGGTTATTACCTTTTAAGATTTCCTGGACGTACATTGAAGTTATTTTTAAATTAATTGAACACTTGTTTCTTGTTTAAACTGGAGGTTGGCATGGAGGCCTTTTCCGACTGCAGGGGATTTCAATATGCAAACACCTTTTTGCCCCCCGCCCTTTGCTTTTAACTACCCAGTGTAGTGTTAATTTGAGAGAACATTCCCGATCCGTTCCTCCGTGGTACTTGTTTCCTACACTCAGCGGAGCGTTAACACTGACCTGTTTTGTGATGTATTTATTTTACAGAAACAAACATTGTCGTCTAAGCTTTGTGTAGATGATAGGGAATGGCTGGTCCTATTGCCTGGCTGGGCTACCTTACTGTTCAGTTATGACACTGTCAGCCTCTATTTGGTCACAATGTGTTACTGCTGTTTCAGTGGGGGGATGGGAGGAGGCATAATTCTACAGCGTCCCATGTAAAAGTGGTCAAGATTCAGGGGGAACCGCAGGGATAGCTAGAAGGCAGGGCGGGCAGCGTTATTCTTTGTGTTATCGATGGCATAGACATGGTTAATTCTGCAATGCTTTTTCTTGTGGGTTATTCAGTGGGCTGTATTATGCCAATGACTGTCTTGTGGAACATTAGTAGGTGCTCAGGGCATGCTTACTGGATGCCAGCCTGACAACCAGCAATAATTCACTCTGCAAACACCTGCCCGACCCGAACCCCACCGGCCCAGAGCCTGGATCTGAAGGGCGATTTTCTGTCTTCTGTATGTACCCTGTAGATCTGAATTTGTGTGAGGAAAGTCAAAGTCACAAAGCTCTTTCCTTTTCACTTTCATTTGCCAGAACTATCACATCTGAAGCAGAGCATGGCACACTGGTATGTGAAAAAGCCCTCTTCCCCTCACTAAATAGTGTTACCTGGATGTGTGTTTGTTTTAATTAATTGGTTAGTAGTCAAAACAGGAAGCAAACTTGAGTGGGCACCACAGGAGTATCTAATCCTTCTGGCGTTTCTAGTGTAATAAGTCTTTGTTAGGAAGTTAGATCCTCTATGCAGGAGCTGGCTGAAAAAGGCCTGGAGACACCCAAACCCAAAAATACAGCAAGAAACAAAGATTAGGTGAAAACCCAATCATACAGCCGCTCTCTGGAATCCCATACTGGGTTTTATATTAGTTGTAATTTCACTATGTATAGTTCCTTCGATCCAATTCTTGAAAAAATACAAAAGTCAAATATATAGTGATTTTTCAATGTTGAAAATTATTTTATAGAAAGAAGTGACTAGTAGCCACCAAACTGCAGGGACTTCAATGGGAGCTACCATGGCACCCTCATATGCCAACAGTTTCATGTAAAAAACAATTAGAAAAAAACAATTAGAGAAAACAGTGAAAGTTGATCTCCTCATTTAACCCATTGGGTGCCAGACTGCCAAGTTTGTCAATCCAATATGTCTCTCTGTGACTCAAACGTTGGCATAAATCCTCATGAGGGCTGTTCTTGGTTAAAGCTTCCAAAATTACAAATTTTATTTGGGACACGTTATGTCCATTGGCCATCCAATGTCGTGCCACAGCTGAATTAATGTTTGCATTACGAATACAAGATCGGTGTTCACCCCACCTCAATTTAGCTGTTCGGGTTGACTGTCCCACATAAAATTTCCCACACGGGCATTTAATGCCGTAGATGATATTACTACTGTCACATGTAGCAAAAGTCTTAAGCATAATCTTCTGCCCCGTCCTTGGATGGTTAATGGAGTTTCCTTTAATAACAAAATTACAGTTGACACACTGTAAACAAGGATATGTCCCAGTTCGCTGTGTCATAGGTTCCCTGACTGTAGGTTTCGTCTGCACCAATTCATCCCTTAGGTTCCTACTGCGTTGGTATGCAAAGATTGGTCTTTCACTAAAAATATCTTGAACTCGAATATCATTCTTGAAAATCTCCCAATGCTTCATAATAGTTTTCTTGATTTTGTTACTTTGCGTAGAGAACTTGGATACAAATACTGGTGACTTCAATTCTCTCTTACTTTTGGGATTCTGTTCTGATAATAGAGTCTCTCGTGATATGGCATCAACTCTGTCAGATGCCAGATCGAGTTCACCCTGCTTATATCCCCGGGCCAGAAATTTTTCTTTCATTTCCATCTGTTGCATTCTGTAGTCTTCAGGATCACTCACTATTTTCTTGACCCTAAGTAATTGGCTGTACGGTAGATTCTTCAGTAGGCTCGGCTGATGGAAGCTGAGTCGGTGCAGGAGATTATTCCGATCAGTCTCTTTCCGAAACAGTGAAGTGCTGTAGATAGTGAGTTGTTTTCTGACTTGTACATCAAGGAATGTTATGATTTCATCTGAGATCTCTCTAGTGAACTGTACCCTTTGGTCGATGCTGTTTAGATACACAAAAAATGTTTCAAAAGACTCCCTGGTTCCTTTCCAAATTCCAAAGATGTCGTCTATGTATCTCGTCCAGATGCGGATGTCCTTGTTCCATTCCTGTTTATTCAATACATGGTCTGTTTCAAATTTATACATGAAACTGTTGGCATATGAGGGTGCCATGGTAGCTCCCATTGAAGTCCCTGCAGTTTGGTGGCTACTAGTCACTTCTTTCTATAAAATAATTTTCAACATTGAAAAATCACTATATATTTGACTTTTGTATTTTTTCAAGAATTGGATCGAAGGAACTATACATAGTGAAATTACAACTAATATAAAACCCAGTATGGGATTCCAGAGAGCGGCTGTATGATTGGGTTTTCACCTAATCTTTGTTTCTTGCTGTATTTTTGGGTTTGGGTGTCTCCAGGCCTTTTTCAGCCAGCTCCTGCATAGAGGATCTAACTTCTTAACAAAGACTTATTACACTAGAAACTTTTGATAACGCCAGAAGGATTAGATACTCCTGTGGTGCCCACTCAAATTTGCTTCCTGCTTCTTTCCTTCCCTCTTTTGGTGAGACACACAGCAGTGGTGGCACACAATTTCAAAAAAGATTACCCAACATACTGAACATGTCATTTGAGGACATTGAAGGTTTATCCAACATATGTGCAGAAACTTTAGGTTTCTCAACTGAGGAAGCATCTGCCATTCTTGAACTCATTAGCGAAACGTCTATTGGTGCTCATGGTACTACACCAAAGGATCCGGCCAAACGAATTAAACAATTAGAGTATCTTATACGAAAGGAGATAAACAGGAAATTACACGCAATTACCCTTGGACGATATTTCAAAAACCAACGCATCCCAAGGGGGCTTCGCATACAGCTCCGACCGACCCTATGCAAAGAGAGTAAAGAGTTTGTTCGAAGGTGGGAATCTATACTGAATAAATGTTCACTGGACCTCATCTTGCTAACTATCCAAGAGTTATCAAAGAATTTAACAACCCTGGGCACAGAAATTCAGGAGATAGAGAAGGAATTAGTTGATACACTTGGAAGAGAGGAATATGACACTTTACTACTAGAGATTAACACTAAACTTGAGAACTACAAATCTGAATTGGAGCAAAAGAAGATTAAAAAATTCAAGAGGGATACCTATGATTATATCAATGACGAGGTATACACCTGGATGGACAAATACGGCCGAGCAGCACCAAAGAAAACTTTTGGATACACATCTGACAATACCTCCAGTTCCGATTCAGAAGCCCAGAGAGAGTCTGATATTCCAGCAGAACAAACCACAGAGAATCTTGCACAGATAACAAACCCTTTGGCACAAGCTCCGTCTGCTGTATCTTTTTTAGGCGCCCGCCGAAAAGAACCCGCAGGGGGAGGAGGCAACACAAGAAACAAACCCCTAACGAGATTACAGCAGAAGAAAAGTTAGTCGTTAACATCTCGGGGAGGCGACTCAACAAGGCAGAGGAAGAGACTCTACAGAAAGGTCTCAGCTTCGTACCGACTTACGGTACCACCTTGTTTGACACGAAGATAGAACTATATAAGTTTGTTCGTAAACTTAAACTTAAAGTCTTCTTTAACGAGTTGGAGACACAAGAAAGTCAGACCGAGATTCCAGACTTTCAAGAATTTAGAGTCAAAAGTGGGTTTGTTCCACCCATTACAGTACCATCTATAGAAATATTTCAGAGACTAGTCACTCGGGACCTTGAACGTATCAGCTACAGAAATCCTCCGTACAGGAACTTAAAACCACACGAGATGAGATTGATTAGAGACCTGTTTAGTGACAAGAGTATTACCATTCGTCCTGCAGATAAGGGAGGAGCCTTGGTTATTCAGAATACATGTGACTATGATGCTGAATGTAGAAGACAGCTCCAAGACCAGACTACATATGCTAGTTTGGACCATGACCCCACCCTTTCGATTAAACAGAATTTGAAGAGCCTCCTAGATAAAGCATTTGAATTGGATTGGATCAACGAGCATACACAAAAATTTCTCTCGAAAGAACATCCTAGAATACCTAATTTCTATACGCTGCCAAAAATCCATAAAGATGCCATCAAACCACCAGGTAGACCAATTGTTGCAGGAATAGAGAGCCTCAACCAACCTTTAGGGATTTATATAGATTTCTTCCTACAGCCATTGATACAAGAGACCAACACCTACACAAGGGATACCACCCACTTCCTGCAAAAGCTTAGCTCATTGACACCTTTGCCTGAAGATCTGTTGTTTACTATAGACGTGAAGAGTTTATACACCTCTATACCCCACGACCTGGGAATGGAGGCTGTAGAATGGCTGTTACTGAAAGCACCCGAGATACGGGCCCAGAAGGAATTCATACTGGCATTATTACAATTCATTGCTAAGAACTCCTATTTTCAATATGGCAACCAATTTTTTCTACAAACTGCAGGGACTTCAATGGGAGCTACCATGGCACCCTCATATGCCAACAGTTTCATGTATAAATTTGAAACAGACCATGTATTGAATAAACAGGAATGGAACAAGGACATCCGCATCTGGACGAGATACATAGACGACATCTTTGGAATTTGGAAAGGAACCAGGGAGTCTTTTGAAAGATTTTTTGTGTATCGAAACAGCATCGACCAAAGGGTACAGTTCACTAGAGAGATCTCAGATGAAATCATAACATTCCTTGATGTACAAGTCAGAAAACAACTCACTATCTACAGCACTTCACTGTTTCGGAAAGAGACTGATCGGAATAATCTCCTGCACCGACTCAGCTTCCATCAGCCGAGCCTACTGAAGAATCTACCGTACAGCCAATTACTTAGGGTCAAGAAAATAGTGAGTGATCCTGAAGACTACAGAATGCAACAGATGGAAATGAAAGAAAAATTTCTGGCCCGGGGATATAAGCAGGGTGAACTCGATCTGGCATCTGACAGAGTTGATGCCATATCACGAGAGACTCTATTATCAGAACAGAATCCCAAAAGTAAGAGAGAATTGAAGTCACCAGTATTTGTATCCAAGTTCTCTACGCAAAGTAACAAAATCAAGAAAACTATTATGAAGCATTGGGAGATTTTCAAGAATGATATTCGAGTTCAAGATATTTTTAGTGAAAGACCAATCTTTGCATACCAACGCAGTAGGAACCTAAGGGATGAATTGGTGCAGACGAAACCTACAGTCAGGGAACCTATGACACAGCGAACCGGGACATATCCTTGTTTACAGTGTGTCAACTGTAATTTTGTTATTAAAGGAAACTCCATTAACCATCCAAGGACGGGGCAGAAGATTATGCTTAAGACTTTTGCTACATGTGACAGTAGTAATATCATCTACGGCATTAAATGCCCGTGTGGGAAATTTTATGTGGGACAGTCAACCCGAACAGCTAAATTGAGGTGGGGTGAACACCGATCTTGTATTCGTAATGCAAACATTAATTCAGCTGTGGCACGACATTGGATGGCCAATGGACATAACGTGTCCCAAATAAAATTTGTAATTTTGGAAGCTTTAACCAAGAACAGCCCTCATGAGGATTTATGCCAACGTTTGAGTCGCAGAGAGACATATTGGATTGACAAACTTGGCAGTCTGGCACCCAATGGGTTAAATGAGGAGATCAACTTTCACTGTTTTCTCTAATTGTTTTTTTCTAATTGTTTTTTTCTAATTGTTTTCTTACATTGCATTTAACATCATTTGGTTTAGATTGACACCAGTACGTATATGACCTGAATGTTGAGGGTCACTTGAATGTATATGAACAAGAGATGTTTCCCATGTTTAAAAGATGTCCTGCATGCTGTGCATCCTGGAGTTCCCCCAGGACCCGAGGTGCCGTCTGTCTAGACGACACCACTAGCGGCATTAAGGCACATACTATTAATATAAGGTACAGCCCTAGGGTTGCTCCCTAGGCTCCATCCATCCTACTTAGGTACGTTCATAATTAGTATAGCCTCATCTGAGGTGCTCATATAACAGCCATTACTTTTATCCAAATGGGTTCATTCAATCTTAGTATTTTTTCTATGTCTATGGATGACAGATTACTTATTTCTTTTTTGATTCTTAGACGATGACTTTTATCATTACTGCCCCAGGAGGTCCAGTAATTAGATATTTTGATCATATTGAGTTTATTGATCACTTTTCGGACACGGGTCACGGCTCGTGTTCATAGAGCCGTGATCACGTGTCTTACACAACTGAGTTGCTTGGCTGCGCACCGATGCAAGGAGGACATTCTGCCTTCAATCACGTGTCTTATCAAACCAGGTTGCTCGGCAACGCGCCGATGCAACAAAGACAGTCTGCTTTGAGCGGACGCTGAGAGAACTTCTCCGCTTCGTTCTTTACATATGGTGAGTTACAATTCACGCCTGTTTATTTCTATTTAGCGTTTAGCTATACTTTGAATAGGTCCTTTATATATATTCACTTTACCATTCACAGCAGCTACTCGCCGTACACGGTGGAGCAGCCTAACCTCTGAAACATAGATTTCGCCATTACTCACCTACATCAGGTAATGGACCCGATTCCCTCCATTTTGTTATAGGATAACTTTACTTGCCTTTGTATTGATTTGTTTCTCATTTTATATTTTTTGACCTGCCTTCTGATCCGGCTCATTACATTGTCGGGTATGTGTTTACCTTCATATTTTTTCAACTATTTGGATGATGATTGTTCATACTGATATTTATATACTTACGTTGTTTCTAATGTGGGAATTATTCTATATTGGATATTAATCTTGGGATGGTTGGCACAATTGCATGTGAATGTTATGTGTTTATTGTTTTAGACTTGCCCTGATGAAGGAATTTGTTAGAGTGATTTATGGCAATCTCTTCCTCACGAAGAACAATTTTGGTGGCTACTAGTCACTTCTTTCTATAAAATAATTTTCAACATTGAAAAATCACTATATATTTGACTTTTGTATTTTTTCAAGAATTGGATCGAAGGAACTATACATAGTGAAATTACAACTAATATAAAACCCAGTATGGGATTCCAGAGAGCGGCTGTATGATTGGGTTTTCACCTAATCTTTGTTTCTTGTAGTAGTCAAAACAGAACAGAAAAAGAAAGAAGTTTTGTTTCGTTTGTTGTGTTCGTATTTCAACTAGGCAGTCAATTCCACCTTCTGCCAGGAGGTGGCAATGGAGTATCATCATTTAACACTTCAGCAATGTCACTTCCAAAAGAAAATGCTGAAGCAGAGCTGTGCAGATAGCTCAATGGCAACGCTGCGGTCTTCGAAACAAGACAACGCAGGAATAAAAGGGGTTCGAATCCCCCGAGGAACATACCAACATAACAGGGGCTGGGGGGGTGAAATCGTATATTTCGGGTTGTTCTCGAAAACCTGACACCCTATATATAATACATTACTCACCGTAATCGTATTTCTGATGCTTGTATCTGCTTAGATTCACATGCTGTGCATAGGCCAACATATAGTGGAAGCTGCAGAGTATTACAGTTGTTGTTTTCGAAACTCAAAAAAGGGCGTAAACAGGGCGTGCCTGTAATACTATTCCTAGTGTGACGTCCACTGTACCCATGATCCCTCCCGCGTTGAGGTCCCTCAGATTATTTTTCTGACATGAGGTAGCATGAGGTGTAGCGCGAGTAGTTGTATCCAAGTAGATCCATATTAGAACAAGCTCATAAGCATCCATGCGCTTTCTCTCTGAGGGTAGGAAGGGAGGGGCACATGTGAATCTAAGCAGATACAAGTATCAGAAATATAATTACGGTGAGTAATGTTTCCCTTCTGAGGCTTGTGGAATCTGCTTAGATCACATGCTGTGCATAGATTAGTGAGCAGTGGAAGGAGGAGGTGGGATGTGAGAAGGTTCATGAACGAATAAATGTCTCAGAACCGCTTGTCCCACTTGTGTATCTGTCTTGGAATGAGTGTCAATGCAGTAGTGCTGAGTGAAAGTATGTATTGAGCTCCATGTAGCTGCTTTGCAAATACTGTATAAGGGGACATTTGCAATGAAAGCCAGAGTGGCTCCAGTACCTCTTGTGGAGTGGGCCCCTACCGTAAAAGGCAGTGTTTCATCTGATAGGAAATAGCACAGTTGGATACATCTGACTATCCACCTAGCGATGGCATTCTTAGAGATGCGGTATCTTTCTCTGCCTGGGGCTATGGAGACAAACAATTGATCTGTTTTTCTTAGCGGTCTGGTCTTGTTTGCATAGTAGAGGACCGCTCTCTCACATCTAGTGTGTGGAGTTTCACCTCAGCAGAGCTTTTGGGCTCCTGGAAAAAAGACGGTAGCTCAATAGACTTTTTTAAAAATATATATTTTTATCGATTTTTACAACAAACAAAACATAGCTCAATAGACTGGTTTACATGAAATTTGGAGATGAATTTAGGTGAGAACCTAGGGCGAGTACATAAAACCAGCTTTTATAGTAAAGAAATGATCCTGCACTGACAATGCTTGGATTTCACTAACCCTTCTTATGGAAGTGATAGCTACTAAGAAGGCAGTTTTATAAGTCAGGTGTTTGAGACTAGACTTGTGCATAGGCTTGAATAGGGGTCCCATGAGCTTAGCGAGTACCACATTGAGGTCCCAACCTGGCGGTGGGTTAGAAACCTTATTATGGGAAGTGGTGTAGGCTGACGAGGCCGCCAGGTGGACTTTTAGGGAGTTGAACACTAATCTGCATCTATCAAGTGGAGCATATAGGTTAGAATGTTAGAGTCTGGCACCAAATTACGAATCTTCTCCACTTGTCAAAATAACAGTGCGTAGTGTTTGGTTGTCTTGATTATTTCAAGATATCCATGCATCGTTGCGGTAGATTGAGATGCCCGAACTCTATGACTTCAGGAGCCATGCTGCCAAGTTCATTGAGTGTGGCTGTGGGTGCACAGTTAGTCCCTCGTGCTGGGTGAGTAGGTTGTACTGGCACGGGAGCTTGATGGGATTGCACATCGTCAGTTTACGCAGATGTGGATACCACGGTTGTCTTGCCCACATAGGAGCAACTAGGATAAGCGTCATCGGTTCGTTGTGTAATTTGTTCACCACCTTCCTCATGAGAGGAGTTGGGGGGAAAAGCATAAGCAAATTTCCCTGACCAGCTCATCCATAGGGCGTTCCCCTTGGAGCCTGGCTGGGGGAACATGGCTGGGGGAACATGGATGCGAAGTTTGGGCATTGACGATTTTCGCTTGTCTATAGTTGGGAAACCTCATTGAGAGAAGGTGTTCTAGGACTTCTTCGTGTAGACGCCACTTGTGTTCCTCTGGTAGGGGATCTCTGCTCAATGAGTCTGCTAGAGCGTTGAGTTCCCCTGGAACATGTTGCGATGACAGGAACATCTTCCGTTTGAGTGCCCATTTCCAGATTTGTTGTGCAAGTCTGGATAGATTTGGAGAACGTGTACCCCCCTGTTTGTTGATATAAAACATTGCTGTAGTGCTGTCTGTTAGGATCTGCAGCGACAGGTTTGTTAAATGAGGTTCAAATGCCTGAAGGGCTTTGAATAATGCCAGAAGCTCCAGCACATTGATGTGGTTCTGAGCTGCAGTGTGAGACCACAGACCCTGAGCTGTGTGATGAAGTTAATGAGACCCCACCCTGCCAGTGAGGGGTCCGTTGTGACCACTGCCTGTACCGCTGGCTCGTAGAAAGGTTTCCCTTTCGTTAGGGCTTCTCTCGTCCACCAGCGAAGACGTTGTACAAGTGTTGGTGAAACGACCAGTATATCATCCCACTGACCGCTTGCCTGAGACCACTGTTTTGCAACCACTCCTGTATGGGGCCCATGCGCAGGTGCGTGTGAGGAACCAGGTAAATGCAAGATGCCATCATGCCTTTAAAATGCAATGCTTTGCGCACCCTTATCTGGAGGCCGGCCTGATAATGTGGTATTTGCAGTAAGACATTTTTTACTCTTTCCTCTGAGGAAAAGACCAATCCTTCCTCCGTGTTTAAGACAGCTCCTAGGAACTGTTTTGAAGTGCTTGGGACTAGGCTTGATTTTTTCTCGATGGAGAAGCCCAATTGAAAGAGGAGGTTGATTGTTGTCTGCATGTTTTGTCTGCAAATCGGAGGTGATTCCCCTGTTATGAGCCAGTCGTCCAGGTAAGGGTACACAGGGATTGCTCCCCAGCGCAGGTGCGCTGCCACTACCTCCAGTACCTTTGTGAATACCCTTGGGGCCAAAGGGCAGCACTTTGAATTGGTAGTGCTTGTTCGCCATCTTGAAATGAAAGAATCTTCTGTGTGCTTTTTCAGTAGCGGGATGACCTCTTGTAGCGTAGTCATGCAGAACGTTTGTGGCTTGACATATTTGTTTGCAGGGCGTACACCTAATACAGGGCGCATTGTTAGATCTTTCTTTGGCACAAGGAAGTAAGTTGAATAAATACCCCCGTTTACCTGGTTGGCTAGGACCACTTTTATGGCGTCCTTTAATAGAAGTGTAGTTATCTCTTCTAGAAGGATCCTCCACTGATGTTCTTCTGAGTGGATTTTCTGTTGTGGGGGGTGGTCGCGAGGACGTTGAAGTAGTTCTATACAGTAGCCCTCTGCTACCGTGGACAGCACCCATCTGTCCGAGGTGATACCCTCCCATGCGTGGGTGAAGTTGGAAATGCGTCCTCCTAATGGAGATGCATGGGAGGGTACCCGGAGCGGAATGTCACTTGCTCTGAGATGGGGTGCCACCTCGAGCAGGGCCTTTGCCCCGACCAAGACCTCTGCGTTGTCCTCTGGGATAGCCTTGGAAGGCTTGTCCTTGATTATTCCCCCAGGAGGAGCCCTGGCCTTGATTGTAGCTGGATCCTTTTTGTGAATTTTGGCCCCGAAAACGGCAAAAATTACTATTACCTCTCTGACCAGTAGGCCTGTTTGTGAGCGGACTTAAAGATTTTAGAGTGTCATACTCGTCCTTTGCTGTTTTAAGTGGGTCTTCCATGGCCTTACCGAAGAGCACGTTAGGTTCCACTGGCATATTTATTAGCATAGCTTGTGTTTCCGGTCTAAAGCCTCACTGGCACAGCCATGCATGCCTCTTTAGAACAGTCCCCTCGGCAATGACTCTTCCGGCATTGTCCACTGCATCGAATTTGATTTAAGGAGACAAGTAGATATGGCCGTTCCATCTGCTACCACCTGAGCTAGTTGTGATTTGAGTGGCTCTGGGGCGGATGAAAGTAACGCAGAAATGTCTTCCCACTTATGGCAATTATAACTAGCCAAAAGGGTTGCATTGTTGGCTATCCTGGTTTGATAGGCGGCAGATGAGGCGACTGTTCTGCCCATGGCATAGATTATTTTGCTTTCCTTATCTGGTGGAGCCTCTGAGGAAGCAAGGGGTGTGCCTGCTCTTTTTCTAGTAGTGGGAACGACCAATGAGTCTGGTCTTAATATAAAAGGGTCTGATGGTGCAGGCCTGAATAATTTTTCCACACGCGGGTTAACAGCCCGTGCGATATTGGGTGCTTCTAAGGATGGCTGTATCCTGCGTTGCACTGATTTTAGTAGCGGGATAAACTGGCCTACTGTCTTTTTGTCCCACAGTATTTGTTCTGCAAAGTCTCTATCCTCCTGAACCTCCTGTGTGTCAATTTGGAAGTGTTCCGCCGCTTTGGCTAATACTTCATTGAGAAGGGGTAGATTATCGACAGGAGAATCTACAACTGGAGTGTCTTGATTAAGAGGGGAATCTATGGAGTACATGTTGGCCTCCTGGTCTGCCTCTGGGTCCTCGTCATCCCCATAATAAGGTTCATCTGTATCCTCTTCATTAAGTTGAGGGTCGGATGCCTCCACAAAGGAGAGATCTTCTTGGTCTTTTTGTTCCAATTCAGGGTCATATAAATCTATAACCGTACCTTGTAAGGGGACATTAGAGCGAGACCTTTTAGAAGGGGGTCGAGTGGGTAAGGCAGAGGCTTGAGAGCTGGAAGGGCCTGAGGTGGGAGAAGTGGAAACTCTGAAAGTAATCTTGAATTGGTGGTGCTGGTTTGCTATCTTGAAATGCAAGAATTTTCTGTGCGCTGGGAACATTGAAATATGAAAATAGGCATCTTTCATATCCAAGGTTGCCATGTAGTCCACTTGCTCCAGCACTGGGATTACTTCCTGTAGCGTCGTCATACAGAATGTTTTGTGGCTTGACGTAGGTGTTTGCAGGGCGCATTGGTAGATCTTTTTTGGGTACAATGAAGTACGTTGAATAGATACCTTTGTTTACCTGGTTCGGCAGCACGATTTCAACAGCGTCCTTTAACAGCAACACTGTGACCTCTTCCAGGATTATACGCTGTTCCACCTTTGTGGTGGTTCGTTGTCGCGGGGGATGGCAGGAGGGTCGCTGCAGTAGCCCTATGCAATAACCGCCCACTACGGTAGAAAGCACCCACTTGTCCGAGGTGTTTCACTCCCATGCGTGGCTGAAGTGTGTTATACGTCCTCCTACTGGAGTGACATGGGAGGGGACCTGAGCAGGTGGTCATTGCTTTGGGGGTGTGGACCCACCCCTGAAAGAGGAGGACCTGCCCCAGCTGCAAGATCTTTGCTGGCCCCTCTGGAAGCCTTGAGCTGATTGACCCTGATTGGAACCCCAGGATGTACCCTGACGTTGGTTGTATCCGGATCCCCTTTGCAAATTTGGCCCCGGAAGCGACGAAAATTATTTCCACCCCTTTGGCCCGAAGGTTTGTTGGTGAGCTGACCCAAAGACTTTAGAGTGTTATACTCTTCCTTTGCACTCTTTAATGTATCCTCTACTGCTTTGCCGAATAGAACATTAGGCTCTATCGGCATATTAAGGAGGGTTGCTTGTGTCCCTAATTGGAAGCGTGATTGGCGCAGCCATGCATGGCGCTTTATAATTGTGCCCTCTGCGATCATTCTTCCAGCATTATCAGCTGCATCAACATTTTTAAAAAGAAAAATAGTTACACAGCCTTCCCTTCACCTACCGCGAGGGATAGTTGAGATTTTAATGGTTCTGGGGCTGAGGCCATTAAGGTGGCCATTTCCTCCCACTTATGGCAGTTGTAACTGGCCAGTGGCAGTTGTAACTGGCCAGCAGAGTGGTGTTGATAATTCTTGTTTGAAAATCTGCAGAGCTGGCCACTTTCCTTCCGAAAGTGTATAATTTGTTCCTCTCTTTATCGTGGCGAGCCCGAGAGCCACAAATGGGAAAGCAGATTCAGGCAGAAATAACGCAGCATTGCGGAAAACAACTGCGTTGTTTCTGCCTGAATCTGCTTTCCCATTTGGGGCTCTCGGGCTCCCCACGGGGAGCCCGAGAGCCCCAAATGGGAAAGCAGATTTAGGCAGAAACAACGCAGCATTTAGCATTTCCCATTTGGGGCTCTCGGGCTTCCCACGGGGAGCCAGAGAGCCCCAAATGGGAAATCAGCTGTAGGCAGAAACACTACGCGGCATGTAAACACAACCGTGTTGTGTTTCTGCCTGCTGTGGCTTTCACTTTGGGTCTCCGGTGCTCCCCTGGGAGCACCGAAGACCCAAAGTGATAGCCACAGCAGGCAGAAACACAACGCGGTTGTGTTGGAAAACGCTGCGGTTTTTCTTTCCGAGTTTCTCAGGCTCCTCCGAGCCGGAGGAGCCTGAGAAACTTGGAAAGAAAAACCACAGCGTTTTCCAACACAATAACGTTGTATTTATGTTTGCAGTCGCTTCAAAAGCGACCGCAAACATAAATACAACGTTTTTAAAGCTGCGGTTTTATTTCTAAGTTTTCCGGGCTCCTCCAGCCCGGAAAACAAAAATGCAGCTAGTGCTCATTTTTAAAAATATATATATAATTAGCACTTACCGAGATTCAGCTGCAGCTTTCCTGCTCTGGTCTCCGGTCCCCGTCCTCCGCGTACAGCACCAATGAAGGGAAAGCCACCCAGCAGTAGCTTTTGTTTACTACAGCTGGCTGGCCTTTCCTTCATAAGTGCCGCAAAAGCAAAAGCCAGCACAGGCGGGCATCCATTTCACAAAATGGATGCGCCCATGTGCTTGCTTTTGTGAATTTTGAGCTTGAAGAGCTCAAAATTTTACATAGGAAGTTTTAAAAAAGAGAATGCTAGTATTTTTTTTATGTTGCCTATCTATTTTTTAAATAACATTTTTTACTAGACCATGCCTTTAAGGTTCCGTACAGGTCGAGGGTTAAAAACATGTTGATGTTTGCTAAACAGGGGTATGGTTGAGTTGAAAGTTGCAACCTTTAATGTTAAGGGGCTCAATTCCCCCAATAAGAGATCACTGAGCAATAATATGTTTTGCAGACTCAATTTGTCTGTATTGTTTTTACAGGAAACTCACTTTAAAAACAGGGGAAGGAGTACCCATTGCGGAAGGAGGTGGCGAGTCAAAAGTTCTGGGCCACACAAAAAGACCATAAAAAAGGGGGGGGGGTGAAAATCGTTTTGGCAAGGGCTTTCCAAATGAAGACACTGCAGGTGAGGAGGGGCTTTGGAGGGAGATTCCTTGCACTCCAGGGGCGTGTGGATGGGGAGGCAGTAACACTGGCTACGGTATACGTGCCAAATGAGGGTCCACTCCCCTAATTGAGGAAAGTGTTTGCGGTACCCGAGGAGTGGGGAAAGGATACATGCTTGTGGGTGGTGATTTTAATATTATTGCAGACCCAAAGGGGGGATTACTTTATTACATTTGTAGAGCACACTAAACCCGTAGGCATCAAGACGTTATTGCAGTTACAAAATTACAGGAGATGCATTTACAGTAAAGGTTGCATGGACAAGGTTTACAGTCGGCTGGTAGGCTGAGGGCGGAACGAGTAAACGATACTCTACATGAAGAGCCAGGTTTTCAGGAGTTTACGGAACACCCTGTACGATTGTTCGGCTATTAAGGTGTGTGGCAGGGTGTTTTATAGGTTTATCGCAATCACTAGGAAGCTCAAACCACCTGCTTCGGTCAGTTTAAATTTGGGCAAGATGAGGCAGTGAGCATAGGAAGATCTGGTCGGCCATAGACTGGCTTTTCATGAATTTCTGTGCGAGATATGGGGGGGGCACAGGGGAGAGTTGGACAGACATCTGTGGGTGATGGACAGTGTTTTAAAGGTGATCCTTTCTCGTATGGGAAGCCAGTGAGCATTTCTTCTTGCAGCAGAGATGTGGTCTCATCTCGGTATGTTAAGGGGGGTTCGGAGAGCGTTATTTTGGATGACTTGCAACTTTTGAATGTTGCGTGCAGTGGTGCCTGCAAACAGGGCATTGCAGTAATCCAGTCTGGAACCTATGGTGGCTTGAGAGATGGTGAGGCAGCAATCGATGGATAAGACTGGGTTGCATGCGTGGATCAGTTTTGTAGTGTAGGCAGAGAAGAGGCAATGGCATTCACTTGGTGGGTCAGGGAGAGTGAGACATTAAGGTAGACTACCAGTGTCTTTACTGATGGGAAGACGGGTATAGAGATGCCGTCAATGGTGAATGAGGCGTATTGATGGCTGAAGTGGAGTACCGCTGGGGCACCCACAAGAAGGAGCCCCGTCTTTTTGTCGCTAAAACACAGGCGGAGAGTGGCCCTCCAGGCCTGGGTTGCCCGGTAGACAGCATTTAAGGTATCAGAGTAACTGCTAGAGAGGGGTATGAGGATTTGGGTGTCATCAGCGTAATTGTTATACGAGATAGCGAAACAGTCAATGACTACGAAAAGGGGTTTGGTAAAAATGTTGTACAGGGTAGGGGAGACACATGATCCTTGTGGAAACACTGCATGAGATGGGAGCAGTGGGCTGGGGGGTGCTGGCATTTTCTGCAAATACTCTTATGGATCTGTCCTCAAGAAGAGATGTAATCCATGTTGTGGTTTCAGACGAGAAGTTAGCCGCAGATGTGCGGTGTTGGCAGAGAATGTTGTGGTCTACCAGGTCGAATGCTTCAGAAAGGTCTAGGAGTAGCAGGAGGGCTGGCTTTCCAGCGTCCTTAATCTCGTTGAGATTATTTTTTTGGTCGAGCAGGGCCGATTCAGTGCCATGCGCCAGTCGGAACCCTGATTGACGCGTATTCCCACGATTTGGTTGGCTTCCAAGTAGTGTTTAAGTTGTAGGTAAGAACGAATGGGACTGTTGCGATTGGTTGGTAGTTGAATGGAGTGTTAGGGTCAAGTGAAGAGACTGGTGGGGACCAGGCCAGTGGAGAAGGAGTCGTTGATGAAGGTGGAGATGAAAGGGTCCAGGGCATCAGCACAGTCTTTGATGATGGAGGGTATGAAGGCATCAACTTTACATCTGTAGGGTTCCAGACCACTCAGGAAGGTGGGGACTTCAGCTTCGGTGACTGAGTTAAAGAGGAAAGGAGGGAGGTCACGTGGGGTGGTGTGATGCACGACAACATGATGGGGTGGTGCGTGGGTGCCGATTGTTGCTCGCTTGATTTTGGTTTTGTTGTGGAGGGTTGACATTTTGTCTTGGAGTGCACTTTGAATCAGCGTGCATCAGACTACATCCTTGGTGAGACTGGGTGGGGTGGATAAGAGGGTTTCCAATTTTCGGAGGATTGTGAAGATCTCACGTATTAGATTTGGCAATTCTAGTGTTGTATGTGGTAGATTGTGCCAGAAAATTGCACATTTGTAAAGTTTGGCTGAAGTGGTGAACAGTTATTTACAATGGTGATCTTCTCCAGTTGGACTCAACCTCTCCATTTTTTGGAGCGGATGGCTAAGAGTTCTGGGGTGAACGAGGAGTTGCAGTGTAACATTGCTTTCGTTTTGCCAGGTGCTAGCGGGAAATGCTGTCGACTGCATGTCCCATTGTTTTGGAGTAGAGGTCAGCTAGCAAGACTGGGTCAGTGAGGGTGGTGTGCACAAGTGTAGTGGGTCACGCAAGGGCAGAATGTGCTCTTAATAATAATAATAATTTGGCATTTATATAGCGCTACGAACCCTCAAGTATCTGAGCGCTGCTTATTATTACCCATGGTGTGTGGTGCTCATTTATCGACCTCCGAAGGATGAAAGGCTGAGTTTGGCCCTGCCGGGATTCGAACCTGCGTTAGCAGGCTCTGCACGGATGTCAAAGCAAGCTCTCTACTCGCTGTGCCACTTGACCACCTCTTTGGTGAGGTTTTGTGTACTGCACACATTGGTAGGCAGCAGCGGCGTGTCACTGTGGGAAGGTAGGTGGTAGGGCAGAATGGCTAAAGAGAGGATGTGGTGGCCTGCCTAGGGACAAGGCAAATGAGAATGGATGGATGCCTGGTAGTTGAGGTCAGCTATCCAGTCAAAGATGAGGCCTTTAGAGTAGGTGGGTACCATGATGCATTAAATGATTCCGAACGAGTCAAGGGAGTTAGCTACAGAGGTAGCATTAGTGTCGAAGGCACCTTTGAGGCCCAAGTAGCCCAGAAGGAGATTTTGGATGAGGGCTTTAATTTGGTGTCTAGCGCATGCACAAGGTGCTCTTCGTAAACTAGGAGGGGGCCAGGTGGATGGTGATAGTGACGGTGTGGAATAGTGGTAGCTTGTCTGAGTGTACGTCACAGTTAACTACCTGGGTCGTACTAAGATGTCCAGCTGGGATGGAGTCTCTTGCTAGCAGTGCCACGCCTCTTTCTCTGGTGTTGGGTCTATCTCTGCAGAGAATGATGAAATCTGAGGGGATGGCAATGGACAAGGCCGGCCTGATGCATCATGTAGCCAGGCTCCCAGAGATGGCTACGAAGTCTGAGTTGTTGGCAATAATGATATGATCTGATGTGGCATTTATAACACGCATGTACACAAGTGTTTCTAGGCGCGACAAGACAAGGATGGGGAAACAAAGGGAGGACAAAATAACGATCTTACTAGGCCTTGTGTGATTCAGATCGCACAAGTGCGGGGAAGGGTAAAGGGGAGAAGTGCCAGGGGGGAGAGGAAGGTGGAAGTGCAGTTAACTCACAAGTGTAGCCAGTGGGTGGCTCATAGGTGCAGAGAGAAGGGACTATAGGGTTGCAGATATAGACCATTAAGTGCTGGGGAGCCCGGAGGCAGTGCAAGGGACATGCAGGAGCCTGGGCCAGAGTTCAGAGGGTGACCAAGTGACCAGTGCGTGGAGCAGTCAGGTGCATCAGCAGGGGAGAGAAGAGAGAAAGCGGAAGTGAAAAGGAAGGACTTGAGTTGCTTCCGAAACCGGAGGTGGTTCTGCTCAAGTTTGAGCAAGGCAGGGAGGCTGTTCCAGAGGGAGGCTGCAGCCGAGGAGACGGATATGCCCCCAAATCTCTACTTGGAGAAGCGTCTGACCCTCAGACAGTTGGAGGTGGATGAGTGGAGAGCTCAAGAAGGAAGATGATTTGGAAAAGAAAGTTGGAGATAGAACAGTCCCAGGCCCCAGAAAGCATTGCAGGTGATGCAGAGAGTCTTGAAGTTGATCCTTACAGACACAGGGAGACTGTGAAGAGATTTAAGAGCTGAAGAGATACGATCCCTAGGCTTGAGGCCAAGGACAGGTTTAGCAGTCCTGTTTTGGATAAGTTATAAAGGTCGGGTCGAAGAGTAGAGGCAGGAAGATTTAGAAAGTATGTTGCAATAGTCCAGTCTAGAGAGGACCAGAGCTCTGGACAGTGAGCTTCTGGGGGGAAGTGAGAAAAGGAAGAATACCTCTGAGGATGCAAAGCTGATAGTTTGACTTCTTAGAGATGTCAGAGATGTGAGGAGAGAAGGAGAGGGTGGAATCGAAGATGACACCAACGTTCTTATCCTCACAGGAAGGAGCAGGAAGAGGACTCAGTGGGCAGCCCGAGAGAGCTATAGAGAAGAAAGGAAGGAGCGGGTGTCCCAATGAGGAGGATCTCAGTCTTACTGGCATTAAGGCAGAGATCATTGGCAGCACACCATTCCTGAATTTCAGCCAGACAGTATGGTATGGTATGAAGGAAGAAGCAGAGGTGGCTGAGGGGAGCCTGAAAGAGAGCGGAGTGTCATCTGCATAACATTGTAAATTGGAGCAGAATGTAGTTATGCAGTGGGCAAGAGGTGCCAGGTAGTGGTTGAAGAGCCAGGGAGAGAGGTTAGAACCCTGGGGAACACCACAAGTAGAGAGAGATAGAAGAGACGAAAGACCAAAGTTGGACCTGAGAGGGTCGGTGAGAAAGGAGTTCAACCAGGCCAGGGCCTAATCAGTAATACCAAGGTTGTCACATAGACGATTGAACAGGATGGCATGGTTGATCATGTCAAAAGCAGAGGATAGATTGAGGAGAGTGAGGACAGAAGGGAGATTAGAGTCAAGATTGGAGAGCAAGTCTTCACGTGTGTTCGGGAGTGCAAAGTCCGTGCTTCTGGCAGCTCTGAAGCCAGACTGGTGGTCATGGAGGCAACCAACAGATTCAGTATGTAAATTAAGCCGGGAGATGGCCAGCTTTTCCAAGAGTTTGCCCAGGAAAAGAGTGATGGAGATCCAGCGATAGTACACAGGAGAGGAAGGATCGGCCGAGGGCTTCTTTAGAAGTGGGTTCACAAGAGAGTGCTTAAGGGGGGAGGGGAAAGTTCCACTGGCAAAAGAGTGATTGCAGAAATTGGCCAATGCTGGAGCAAGGGTGTCTATGTAGTCCTTTATTGTTCTGGTTGAGCAGGGGAGAACCTGCTTTGACAAACCTTTCATAGATCAGACTTGTCTAGAAACACCGTCAGGGGTGAACAGGGGAAAGGAGGAGAAAGGAGGAAGAGAGACGGCCTCAGACCGGCCAGGAGTGGTAGAGGAGGAGGAGGAGGTAGAGGTAGAGGTAGAGGGGGGTGGACTCAGGGGTCCTGAGTTTTAGTAGTGAAATGAGAGGCCAAGGCCATGCAGAGAGCCTGGGAGGGAACAGGAGAGGTAGAGACTGCAGCAGGATTGGCCAGCTCCTTGCAGATTTTGAAAAGTTCAGCCGAGTTGTTAGATGCAGCAGAGATGCGGGCTTGGATGTAGGTTCTCTTTTTAGAGAGGACAGAGTGTGTACTGTCTTTGGAGAAGGCAGCATGCCAGTTTGTCAGGGGGTGTGCCCGATGCCCTCCACTTTCTCTGCCGTCCTACACTTGCATTTAAGTGTTGAAAGGTCGGGATCATACCAAGAATTGCACTTGGATTTGGGCTTTAAGCGGATCCTCATGAAATGGGCAAGGACATCCAGAGTGTTAGAGATAGAGAGATGAAGGTTAGAGAGGGCTGTGTCAGGGCGCGAGTCAGCCAAAGATGCAGGAGGAGGAGAGAAAGTAGCAACAAAAGCCTCAACTGACACGCTTCATGGGTCGGATGACCGAGAAGGTAGGTGGCAGTGCTGGAGTCGGCTTAACCTGCGGGGAAGAAAGAGAGGTGGGAAGAAAGGAGAAAGTGATCACTCCAAGAGAGAGGAGTGGTGAGAGGGTTAGAGAATGGGAGGTCTGAGGATCTCTAGTGGGTGTGCTTGCATGGATCTGGAATTAACTAGTGCGCCGCTTAGGGGTTGGTTGGGCAGGGAGATCTGATTTGTCATATGAGGAGGTTGCCTGCCAAGGACTTTGTGCTCCCTGGGTATAGTAGAGACACTGTGTGGTGGCTGGCTGGTAACTGCTGAGTTATTGGGGAGGGGGCTAGCCTATGAGTTGGTAGTGGAGTTAGAGTAGGGCGGTTATGGGGTAGTAAGAGGCAGTGTGGACAAACTGGAGTTTAGCAATGCGCAAGGGTGTGTAGGGCTGCGATGGTGCAGGAATGGAGGACAGGCCACTGAGCATGTCGTCAGGTGGCAGCTGTGGGGTGTAACCCATTACAGGTGCCTCCTTAGGTGAGGCTTGGTTCCTTTCCTGGGAGAGAATCTCAGGGTGATGTAGTTGGTTAAACATTGCATCAAGCTTGGCGCAGGGTCCCAGGCCGTTTGGAACGCTGAGTTGTGGTGCGATGGCAATGCTGCATGTGTGGCGTGAGGGCATAGCCTCAGTGTGGCCAGGAGGGGCATAGGGGTGCTGACTCGGCTTGTGTTGAAGGAGAAGAGGTGTGCGAGTGGTCTTATTCCTGGTGTAGGGGCACATGCCAACAGGGGTGTAGATCGAGTCAGTGGTCAGGCCGTGGCAGAGAGGGCTGTTCGTTTGGGAGGTGTGGCGGTTAGCGGAGGTGGAGTGGGCGGGGTGTGTGCAAGCTCTGAGCCGGCGTTTTTTTGAAGGCATGGGAGATCTTCAAGGTGGTGTATGGCAACATAATGCATGCGCTGAGGAGGGATATTTGCAGGGAGCCCAGTGCAGGCATGCAAGGTCCTATTAGCGGAGGGAGGTTGCATGTGGTGGCAGCGCAGCTTGAAGGTGTCTTGCGGGCAAGGGGGTGATGTTATTCATATTATCTACCAGTGATTGGTGGGAGGAATGCGGTAGGTGGAATGCTACTGTAATGGGGTAGGAGCTTAGGTATGAGTGGCATACATACATAGGCAAATACATTGCACATACCTTTTCTTTTAGCAAGTGGTGGTCGGCGAAAGTGGCAGGGTGGGGTGATAGGACCATGGGGAAGGAGACCAGAGACTTTGCACACTTATTGGGTGGATGTTTGGGGATCGAAATTCCACAGGCAGGAGAGTACACCTTTTTCCTCGCCCCCACACTCCATATATACCAAAATAGATTTCCTACTGGTGCCGCGGGTATAGAAGAGCGACATCTCCTCCCCTAAAGTAGAGACGGTCACATGGTCCGACCATGAGATGGTCACGGCAACATGGTTGATAGACAACAGAAGACGGATTGCCCCAGGGTGGCACTGCAATGATGTGTTTTTAAGGAGTTTCTAGGGCGGGAGATACGCTTGTTCTTTGAAGCCAATGACATAAGTGAGGTTCACCCGAACATGGCTTGGGACGCAGCGAAAGCTACGATAAGGGGGCGCGAAAGAAACGAGAGTGGGGTCTAATTGAGAATAGATTACGGGCAGAAATACAGGGCCTTAGATCACTGTTGAATGGGCCGCATCAGGATAGGGAAAGACAGTTAAATAACATGCGGGACTGGTGACAGGCTCTGCACTCCACATTGATAGGAGAGTAGTTAAGAAAATGTGATATACTAAGCAACAGTGCTATGAGACGGCTGACTGGGTGGGGACACTACTGGCCAATAGGGTACAGGGTAGTAGAGGGGACAGGAGAGTGAATAGGATCAGGAGTAAAGGTGGGACAATGGTGGGTGTGGGCGAAGGGATCCCTGTGTGTTTGGCAGACTATTCTGAAGCACTATACATGCAGGTCCCTGAACCAAGGGATCAGGCCATCAGTTTGTATTTAGCAATGCCTAAACTGTCTTTATAGGAAACGGCCCTCATGGAGGCTGACATTACCGCAGACAATGTGTTATCGGCTACAGGGAAATTAAACACCTGAAAAGCTTCCAGGGAAGATGGCTATATGGCTGATTTTTAGAAGCAATTCCAGGAGCTTTTGCCAGAGCCGTTAGCCAATGTCGTTAATGCCATCTATGACATAGGGGAGGTTCCACCTACATTTCTCAAAGCGGGAATAGTGGTAATTCTGAAACCAGGTGGCTACACAATGCCAGGCATATAGGCCTATTTCATTGCTAAATGTGGACGCCAAACTATTAGCAAGGGTCTTACAGAAAACACTTTGGATCACATTGTTCCCTACTATATAGTCCCACTGCAACAACTGTCATAAAATATATCTACAAATATTGCAGAGCCTTCAGATATTATCTGAAGTCGTTTGGATTGGTGAAGGCAGAATCCCAAATTTTATATAATTGTACAAGCCTCCAATATTTGGAGGTAATATTTGCACCAGTCTTGGTCAAAATAATGAATGCATCATTTAAAGAAGGACCAGTGCCTAAGGAAAATCAAGAAAGTAACAATCACGCCTTTGGTCAAAAAGGCTGGTCTTGACCCCAAGGACCCAGGTAGTCTTCATCCAATTACCAATTCTAATTTCATCCTAAAGATATTGGATAAAATAGTGACAAATCAATTACAGAAACACATTGAAGATCAGGTATCACTTCATCGACAACAATCAGGCTTCAGGGCCGTCCATAGTATGGAAACAGCCATGTTGGACCTGCAAAGCCATATGCTCAAGTTAGTTGACAGAGGTAAAACAGGGATGCTGATGTTGCTTGACCTTAGCGCTGCCTTTGACCTGGTAGATCACCAGCTCCTAGTAAAAGCGCTAAAAAGAGTAGCTGGGTGCTCCCTGGTTGTCCTGGACTGGCTCACATCTTTTCTCACGGAGAGCCAAGCCAGAGTGCATTGCGGGGAAACGTTTACCGAGGCCATTTCAATCATTTTCGGTGTACCTCAGGGAGCAAGTTTGTCTCTGTTGCTTTCTAATATATATTATGAGAAGCCTCTGTGACCTGTTGGATGATGTTGGTGTCTTTTTTTACAAATTACGCCGACGATACGCAACTTGTTATTGAATTGGAAAGAGAATAAACCAGGGATAGTGCGAAAATATCGGAAGTATACTGCATACTACACCTATGGATGCAGCAAAACTGGATGTGTTTAAATAACGCGAAAACAGAGCTCATGATTTTCGGAACCAGCTCAGCCAGAGCCAAATTAGAAGAGGAGTACAAAATCTTCTGTATTAAAGAGGCTAAAATTCAGGTTTCAAGCAAGATTAAGACACTGGGGATGATGGTAGATGCCTTGGTGAGCTCAGCAGCTCAGGTTAATTATTTGCATAAAAACGATGCATACTACCTACGCCGCATGAGAGCAATCAGAGCGCATCTGAATGAGGATAATACTGCAACCATTTCCAGAGAAATAGTATGGTCTAGATTAGATTAAGGGAATGCATTGTTATTAGGAGCAACTAAAAAGGATCTTGCTAGGTGTCAAGTCATGGACAACGACACGGTACGTATAGTGAAGAGAATAAAAACCAGGGACCATATAACAAGAGCCAAGAAAATCTCTGCATTGGCTAAGAGTCGAGGATAGAGTGAATTTTAAGTCAATGACCATGATTCATAGGTTCATTTTTGGAGATGCCCCTCTCTACTTCAAGAAGCAATTTGTAAGATACATTCCCTTAAGACAGTTATGCTCAGCAGACAAAGGATTGCTTAACGTGCCAAGATGTAAGGAAAAGAATTATTATATGTTCAGGAAATGCCTGAAGACGTGCCTCTTTAAATGAATTTTCACTGTTGGGAAATAAAGAGCCCATTGGGATTATTTTGGGTGTCCCAGGTGTAACCAGTATATGTTGTATGTTATCAGCGCCCTGATGCCTACGGGCTGACAGCGCTATATAAGCACACATAGCTTAACATAACAATACAAGTATAAATCTAGACTTGCCAAGTGAAATATATATATATATATATATATATATATATATATATATATATATATATATATATATATATAAAAAAATAATATAGGGCACAGTAAAACACACATTCCAAAGTAACTTCTGAAAAGGTAGCGTGCAGAGCCCAACTAGGATCGTTGTTGCATTAATAAATGAGTGTGACTCCAGATTTCTGTGGGAGTAATAACCGATAGCCTAATTGCTAATACAGGAGGCGAGGAAAGGATATTTTGGCGCAAACTACTTTAGACGCACTATCACAATAAATGATCTTATTTTTGGTTATCTCGAATGCCAAAAATGTTACATGTTGCTCTGCTAACCTAATGATCCTCCCGTGTGTGTCTGATCTACATCTTTAGAGGAGACTTACTCACGTGGTGTTTAGTGTTCAATAAAACCTATGCCAGTTTTGATGGACATCCAATATCTTGTGCTCCATTATAATGAAAATTAGAACACCCTAGAGGATGTTTGACTGTCGTGATTAGTCAATCTGTGGGCTATACAAACTGGTATAACCCGCAGATTGATTACAGCCTGCAATTTTAATTGCAGGTGCTGACCTTTGATCTCACCGCTGCCCATTGAAGGCTGTGAAGTGGCCGCGTTGGTGTCTGTGTAATTTCGGAACGGAAAGAGTTAACTTGAAGAGTTAACTCGTTCTGTTCCGTATTACACGTTCTGAACAAACTTGTGCCACATAGCCGAGCCCACTTATATGAAGCAGGAAGAACCGCTTTCCATTATCCAGGAAAGCGTTTCATGTTGGCGAGAAAGAGAAGCTGAATGTTTTAGTAGCGTGGAACTTGCCCTCTAGCATATTTCACGCAATAAAGGAACATGCAACCTCACCCTGACGTCCTCGGTGCACCGTTGTAGAGGAATGAGTAATGGAGAAGAAGAAGAACTTGAAAATGTAAGTTAATTATGTGCATGCTAAGTTTGTGTGTGCAGATGCACGTTGGAAATGTTTTGCTACTCTATGTGAATGTGCAATGCTTGAATGCTTACGTTTTTCGTAGTGTAAAAAAAAAAAGAAAACCTGAAATGTGTTTAATTAGAACACTGGGCAGGTATACACACAATTGCATGCTCCTCCCACCCAATCACCTTCCACCACCCTATAAAACAAAAACCCAACCAAGTCAATGTGGCTGCAACATTTATGTATCATTTGGCAATTTTTTCTACTTCAATTAAACGGGTCTCATTTATTGTAATTTAATTAAAAATTGAGGGTGTTCTAATAGTTTTATAGACCTGCAGCTCGGTCCATACCGGGTGTTATGGTCCCTCATACATCGTTAAAGGCCCTTGCAATTAACTCAGTCTTCAGGGCCCATAACGCCCGGTACGGCTGTCGCTGCAAGTCTATAAAGCTATATTACAACCCTAGTTCATATCTTGTCCCCTTGTACCGGGCTGAAGTGGGAGAATGGAAAACCAGGCTCCCGTCCTTCACCTCTCGCGCTTGGCCTAGAGGGTCACGACCCAAACACCCGCCACGAGAAGAGTTTGCCCATTTACCAGACGACCAGATACCCCGGTACAGGAACATACGGATGTGTCCATCTGCTTGCCCAGCAGCCCGCACTGGCCATGCCGACACCTGCGGCGCGGATCAACTAGACTAAGATCTACACGTCGTTAGAGATGCCATGACTACCTAGACAACGGGAAGCACATCTGTACAAATATACACACTGGACATTCCCACACCAACCTACACGAAGAATATACTCAGTGCTATGACGTAGGCGACAGGCATATTCACGGACGTGCATCTTTATTATTTTTATATAGGCTTTCAGAATGCGGAAACGCAAGACGCGTCATGAACTTTTTACTAGCTTGCTCACGCTTCTCTTTGAAACCAGTTACCACCATGAGAAATATAATAAAGACAATACTGATTATGGAATTATATGCTCCTATAACCTAAAGCACCTGTGCACCAAACGGACAATTTATGCACCGGGCCAAAGTAGGCCTCAAACAAGAGCTCCCGTGGACATCAACAAGACAAGAGTCAGTTGCTGATCCTGCAGAATGAGCTTGGCGAAGCAACCAGCCAAGGTCGCAATGTTGCAAACCCACGTTCCAAGAGCAAATCATCAAAGGCACGATGTTGCAACCTCGCACTCCGCGCACCAACGTTAAAGTCACACCGACAAATTAAACCAGACGCACAGTAGAAAAACAATATTAATTGTGCAGAATTATGCCTCTTTCACGGTCCCTCCCCACGTGATCAAGCCGAACCTGACGAGATGCCAAACCCGGGAGAACAGAGGCGTCTGGATCCCTCGCTACTAGACACTGGCAGATACACTTGAAAGGCTCAATGGACATCTGCAACAGTGGGAACGGTACCCCGTCTAGCTATGAATAAGTCCTCACATTGTCTGCATGTACCCATAGTGAAACATTGTTGCAACTTACAGGTACACCGAGAGCTGGGAACGACGGTGGTCCCAGGCTGGGAAGCTCACGGGCGCACCAATCAGAACATGGGGCTCTTATCACTGACGCCAGCACATTTAGCCAATCCTCAGGAGCCTTCATGTAACAATTTTCATGTATCTAATTGTAGGGACAACCCAGATATACCACCTGACTACACCTTGTCCACTAATATCTTTCTCTATATGTGTGCTATACTAACCCTACCACTCGAACACCCAATTAAGAGTGGCGATAGGTTTTTTGTTAACTTTCTGAAGTGACGCAAGTAGCGCGTCATAATACAGTAAAAAGGGCCTGCGAGCCCCACGATTGAGTGTGTGTCAGGACGAACGCGTGCGCTCCTTGACCCATCCCTGCCGTTTTGTCTAATAAACAGCAGAGTCACCTTGCTCCTTGTGTGCGTCTCATACTCTATCTCATCTTATCTGGGATACACACGGGAGGAGTTGGGGCCTCCCTGCCTGGAGGTCTGCGGACGGTCCGGCCGACCCCGGCAGAATTTCCCCCCCGACAGGGCCGTCAGACAGGGAAGACAACTCTGCATGGCAAAAGGTCCAAAAGGGCCTTGCACTTAAAGACAAGGCCGACCGATAGTTGAGTGACATTGGATGGTATGTTCAATCTGATGGGTTCTCCTTTGAAACTAAGAGGGCACTTACAAAAAAATCGGAGTTGCATGACTGGCTATCAAATTTTGCTCACTTAGAGAAATTAAAATCCTACTAATTCACTAAGTACATACTGTATTCATATAAAGAACCACAGCCTTACCTTAATATCTGCTCAGCAGTCAGACTTAAACGATTCATTGTGTTACTTAGGATGAATCATCTACCGGTTCTGGCGTGTACAGGCATTATTAACCAGGTATAACAGTTGGAAAGATATTGCAGAATATGTCAAAATCAGTTAGTGGTTGAGTCAGGGAGGCATGTATTAACTGGTTGCCCTGAGCTATTGTCCATATACCAGGTTTACTACGGGAAATATGTACATAATCACGAATGTATCTCTGAATTGGCTTTCTGGTGGAGTAGCGTAAATTCACAGCACATGGGGCGCCTATTAGCAATGTATAATGTCTGGCTGGTGGTCGAAAAACGACTGGCTATCACCATTTAAGTAGCATTTAAGTATCAGTATGTTAAGAGCTAGCATTTTAATCATATTTGGTTTTGTACAGTTGGTTGGGACTAATATATGTTATATGTTTTTTAAAAAAAATCATTTTATTGGTTTGATTTTTATATTATTGGTTTGATTCTCTTGAATAGATTACTGAATTATTTATGTATTTTATATTATTATATGTGTAAAGTTTATCTATAAACTATCACATTAAAAATAAAAGGTCCAAAGTAGTAGGCACTGCTATTTATTAATACATCCTCTCGTCTGTGTCAATCTCCCGAGTAAATCACCAACCAATCCCCAGCTCGTTGGAGACGGCCCTTTCTATTCTCTGCCATCCCATTGAATGCTTAGATGCAACTGTCCGAGTAGCCTCAAACATCAGACCTACCTTGTTAGAAAGAGGAACGAAGTATTGAGAAGACTGACTTAGCGGCACATGAGACCATAAACCACTGCAGAAAACAGACCAACAGCCCCTTCTATACGCCCAAAACTGAAGTCAAGCTTACTAATGTTTCAGTGCAATGTAACTATGGTTGAATTATTTGTAATTTTCAGCAAACACACACAGTGCATTCAAAATAAGTGTGCAAAAATAGACTGCCCTTCATGCAACAGTTACCGTTCCAACACAAAGAATTTACAAAACGCTAGATATCATTTATTTTATTTGCATTTTTAAAGTGCCTCCATGCAAACTCCAATCACTTTCCCCCTAATCTCCTAAAACAGTGCCCACACATTTCGGGTTCTCTTCTACAGCAACCAGAAACTCTAGCAGTCCATCACAGTCACTGCAGTCAGATTCAATCTCCTATATAAATCCACCCAGACCTCACACAGAACTCAAACTAAAACCATTACCTGCACTCTTGTGCTCAGCAAACAGGAGTACTGTGTGAGCCTACTTCTTGGTCGATCCCGCTACTCTTTTGCTCCCTTTAAAATCCTCAAATGTACGATATGCACACTTTTCAACCTACGCAGATCCTCCCAACCTCCAACGTCACAATAGTGGATGGCTCACCATAACTGCTTGCTACTCGTCTATTAATCCACGCACTGTCTTCTCTCCCACTACTTCACTGAATGCATCTCACTGTTCTCTCGTCCCTCTCAACCTCTCTGCCCTAACTCTTCACAACCCATCAGTCCCCCCACACTCTCTGTCCTTCTCCTCTCACTTGTGCTCCTTTTCCCTACTCGCCCCACTCCACTGAAATGATCTCCCCCAGCGATCAAAGCCACAGCTTCAGTGGACATGTTCAAAACAAGGCTCAAACGCCACTTGCTGTAAAGGAAGACTCCCTGCCAATCCCCTTCACCCTCCTATCCAAACTAACCGCCCCACGCACCTCCTTGCATTCCACTCTCACAGTACTATATGTCATTTTTAATTATGCAAAGCATGCCCTTAGGCTCTCAATGGTACAAATATCGTAATGTCCGACTGTTCCTTGTTTATGCTACCATGTGTACACCTTTACCATCCAGTATAGGCACCTTGCCCTAGGACTGCCTCTGCTTTTTGTTGCTGCCTACTTTCTGTTTGAAACGACAGCCAGTTCTTAAATAATTACAAATAGCTTGAGCATCTTGCCTTACTTTAGGAAGCTATCCACTTTCTGACTGATTCCCAGGAGGCAGATCAATCTTTACTCAAACACAAAATCGGAGTCATAGAAAATTGGAAATGAATAACGACATATCAACTGTAATATGAAATCATCATGTGGAGCGATTCAGCAAAGCGAAATCAACTTTATTTTGCAATGCTTGTATGTGTCACACCCTTAACTTGGAAGGGACACGAAAGAGGAAACGAGAAAAAAAGAAAAAAAAGATTATTGCAATCATGATGGAGAGTCACGGTATGCGGAAAATGCCTTTTCCAATTGGATAATGAAATCTAACATTTAAATAAAAACAATTTAATTGTATATCTTACGTGAACAGTTGGGTCCCTACAATTTCCATGTTTTACCTGGACGCCTTTTCAGATATAGAGCACCATTAGTGACACCTACCATTCCCCAGTAAGGTGGTCCGTGAGGTTTCCTGAAAAACAATGGCTGCTGGTCCCAGGCTGGACAGTGACACCTCCAATCCGCAGCGTTTGGACAAAGCCTTCAGTTCTCGGGTGAAAAACTTCAGGTATGCCTCTGAAGCATTGCCAAGGAAATAGAACATGTCATTGTGCAGCCGTTCTGCTTTGGTCCGATAAATGACAATGTCAGACACAGCCAGGATCTTCAATAGCAGCCTTAGGCGCTGGTTCTGCTTCCCTGTGGCCCCCAGGAGGCCCTCTGTGTCTAGGATGATGAGTGAAAGCGCAGGGTCATAGGCTGCCCAGACACCTACAGTACAGGAGTCCTGGCTGGGTGAGGTTTTGAAGACCTCCTGGCCACCAAAGAACATGTGGTTAAGAGTGTGGGACTTGCCATCCCCAGTGTTACCAAATATGGACAAAACCTTTACTGTTTGGGCATCGGTGCATCCCAGCTTGGCAAGGAATTTCTCTTCATCTTTCACCTGAAAACACAAAAATAAACAAACACTAATCAGAGTTAGCTTCAAATTGTTGATAAAATGACAGATTTAGAAAAGTGTAAAAATGCAATATACGAGTATAGTATAAGATCTGAGAATACTTAACACAAACAAGGTATTTTATGGTTAATGGTCTGACACAGGCTTTTCAAAATGAACACTGTGCAACTCGTAATGCACTAGGTCTATTGCGCAACAGACGTTGCAACACATTTATTTTTCCTCTATATGCCCGGCTCAAAGCCACCGTCTCCCTCTGGGGACAACTCCGGAAACCCCCACCGTTTACTTTGCCCACCCTCTCCCGAACCACAGCCACTGCCTCCAACCTCCCCTCACATCACATCACATCATCCGTTTACCCCAACCACTCCCCATCCGCCTCCTCAACTGATTTCATGCCGCACTTTCTAACCTCCACCGGCCTCTGCCGTTTTGCAGTCCACGCATTCCAGAAAGACAGTTTGCCCCAGATTACGTGCAACGTCCTTTTTCAAGAATGCATGGCAGATACCGTGTGTGCTGCTCAGGAAGACTGAAATGTCAGCATTCTAAGAGCATTCTAATTAGGCACCATACTCCAAATCTGATACGAGAGTAGGGGGAACAGTGAAAATGGGTGGAAATGAGTTTTGATCCTCTAGGGTAGGGACTACAGACAGTCAGCACACCAAACTAATAAAAGCAACCACACCCCAATGATCGAAGGGATGTGAACAGAAAGAAACATGGGCAGAGTAACAAAGGTGCGCCAGAAAATATCCAGTGCCATCCATGTTCCCAGGATGACAGAATCAGAGCTCTCAACATCTAACAGCCCACTTGCATTGGCAAGGAGGTTTTATGAAGGGGAGTACCACTTGCCTGGTACTAGACCTTGGTGACGAGTACGAGGACGTTTGGAACTTTTATCTGACATTTACTGCAATCAAACCCTGCTTGCAATTAATGACAAATAAAAGTTAAGACTGGGCAATGGCTGATCTTTGGATGACCACATTGCACTAAATATGAAGGGTATTGTGGTGACATGCACCGTTTTACAGAAAGCACTGGTAAATATTTGTTCACACATCACCATGTGGCAAGTGTATTTCTCTTAGGTCAAGCATGTAATCTAAGGAACTCGCCCTGCAAGTCTTGTAGGATTTTTAGGAATTTGCAAGGTATCCAGGTGCCTCCCACTGCTGAGGTGTAGAGAGTCATAGAATCGTAATACCATACCCTTCTGCGATCTTTGAGTTCCTGCTCAGACAAGATAGAAGCCCAACCAACCACGCCCTGAATTAACAGCAAACACTGCATGGCCTCCATTTTAAACATGGACAAACGGATTTCAAATAAGCAGCCTTCAGGCAGGGCCACAGGACTAAGGGGAGCAACAGTTTAAGTTTTAAAAGCAGTCATTCTAGTTGAAGGATAATACTGATAATCACCATAGAATCTTTTTATACTTTATATATCTGTAATGATTAAAACAAGAATGCAAGCACTTTGATCAGAAACAGGACACTTAACACAACAGCGAAATTCTGTTGCAGGGTGCTCTATAGAAGCAAAAGTGTTAATTGAGCAAGTAGTGATAATGATGCTAATGGGACAGTTACACTTGGGGCATAGAATGGGTATGGCAGAGATTGACAACATAGGCTACATACAGTACATAAACGGTCACAATATTACAGTATGAAGTGAAATGTAGTTAAAACTGTTGAAAAATGTGTCTGGCTCATGGATCTGCTTACTAGTAGTTAAGCTGGGTTGCGTCCGCCATTGCCATCGCGCCCTCACCAGCACCGCCGGCATCTACATTCAGCGCTTTTTTGGAATGGCGCCATGACATGGGGCACAGCGCTGCAGCTGAATGCGTTGGAGCTTGTGCACTGTTTATAGTAGGCGCGAGGCTCAGCCCAGTGAGTCGCAACGCTAGCATATCATGTTGTGTGCCTTTCCTGCATAATATCCCTTCTCCTCGACTTCCCTCTCTGGATTCTACTTGCCTCAATTCTGCTCCCACCTGGCTTGCTGCTTCCCCAGTCCATCCCCGTCCCCAGTCTGCTGCTTGCTCCAATCGGCCGTTCTTCTCTGCAACTTCCTGTTTGGCCTTCTTCTTAGTTCCTGCTTCCTTGCTTACCTTTTGCATGTTTGGATTCCATTGCCATCATCTTCGCTTCAACATCTTCAGTACTTCAGGAGTCCACACATTCTGGTCACTCGACAATGCCATTCCATTCTGCCGCATCCAGGTTGGCTTCCCCTCTGGGCTTTCCCAGAGAGAGAGTAACTGTCCCCTAGGTCACCAAGACCACTGTAAAACTATGTGGTCAAGGTGGCTTCAGGGACGAGCCACCCTTATCTGCACTATACATGCACCAAGAGCATGGTAAGGAGCTAAACAAGGCCAACCCCTAATGTTTTTCCTTTACATTTCACTGCTTCAGCCCTGTAGTTTTAGTGTAGCAAAAATTAATGTGCACTTTTTCCAGACCAATCCTACCATCCAAGTTTCACACAGACCCTTCCTCAACACCCAATTCGTCTACTGCACATCGCAACCTATGCAGGACTTTAATTAACTTCACACTGCCTACAAATGGCTTGAGCTTTTTATTTTAAAAGAAAGGGTGTCCTCCCGACCTTTTTTCCTGCACTTTCAGTGAACCGCAGAAAAACAAAATTTTGAGGCCATTCTTTCCTTAAACTTGCAGCAAAGCCAATCTTTTGACTTTCTGGAGTTAATGAAGAGAAAAGAACCCACTTAGGACCATGAAGCGAGTGGCAATTGAGAAAGTGCATATATAACAAAAGCAATATTTTACCTGAGAGGAAAACAATTCTGCTACATATAACTTCATACACAATGTGATCAGATAATAGATGTTTTCATTGCTATCACTGTAAAAACAGTTGTCTGCAAATATTTAGGGTGTCAAAAATGGGAAACCCTGGTATACAAATTTGTTGAAAACATTGAAAAACAAGAATTGTTTTTTTAAGAAAAACTAAAAAAGAAACCACAACAACTGAAAACTAGAAATCATAAATATACAGAACATACAACTATAGTAAGAAAGGTCAAGCAGGAGGGACGATACACCTGGTTAAGTAAGGTTAACTTTCCAGGGAAAGAAACTGGAATTTTAAGACAGTTTTGAAGGCATTGATACCTGTGATATTTTTAATACCATGGAGGCAGGAACACCAGAGAAAAAAGGTCCACGGGATAAAAGAATCAGAAGCAACAGGCAGCATGTGGACTAATGAGAACCGAGAGGGTGAGTAAGGTGCCGGCGGAGCAAAAGCGTAAAAATTGATTTTTTTTTAAAAAGGAAGGAATTTGAAGACAGAACCTGATGATCCATTTGTATTATGGAGGCGGGGAAAAAATATGGGGTAGGAGAGGTGGGTATGAGCAGGGGAGGATGCCCCTTTTGCGAGATGCAAAGTTGACGATTTTGCCAAGTGGGGGAGAGGAGGTAAGAGAGTACATAAGGGAAGCCGAGGAGGAAGCTAGCATACTAAAGCGGACCAAGTCGAAAAGATGGCGATTACATATTTATTGGAGCGATAGATAAGAAGTAGAAATATTTTCCTGATAAGTAGGTTGAGCCTTGGATGAAAGTGATGAATTGGTGACGTTTGACATCGCGATCGAAGAGGATCCAAATGTAAGCTTTGTTGAATGGGTTGAAAAATGTAGGGGCCCAATGGAAGAAACATAAGGAAGTGGGGGTGTGGAGTAAAAAGAGCATGGAGGTAGATTACTTCAGTCTTGTAGAGTGGACCATAAGAAAATAAGTGCCATCCTGTGACCGATCCAACAAAAATGTGAGCTTCGCAGGACGATAGGGAGGGCAAAGCAAAAACACAGATGGGTAAAAGGAAGTCTTGAAATTATTGAATAAACAAAAGTCAAAGCGGTACACTAAAGACAGGCTTAGATTATAAGATTTTAGCGAGGAGAGAGAGTAGAATAAGCCATCTGAGCTAATTCGCACATGCCACAGTGCCATCCAGTAGCCATCACTGGATGTTCACCTCAAGTTCAGAGCCACAAGAGCAATGCATTGTGTGTATCCAAATTTGCCCAAACGCAAGCCGGAGAGGAAAAGGGTAAAAGGGTAAAAAACAAAAAAAAAACAGAACAGTCAGTTCAAATAACAGAAAACATTCAGTATGAAGGGGAAAAAACTGAAATGGGGAATCCTTACAATAGTAAAAGAAGAACTAGATAAACCGTCTTTTAGAGAAGAACAGTCGGTCATCAAGGAATTTAGGATTATGTGAGAAGTTATCTACTGAGAGAAGAACCTCTGTGGCTGATAAAATGAAACCGGGACAATTTAAGATTTAATAAGCAGGTACAAAAGCAGAACCCGGGTAAGCCACAATCAACCGACAGGCACGAGCTACATCTAGGTAACCAGTAGCTAACAAACCGAGTGCCTCAAATCTAACTTGTGCATAAGATGCAAACTATACATTTTTGCCAATTGCATACGTTACATTATGCTTCAAATGTCCCTAGGATGTGCCCTTGATTCTCCTTTATACACATTCCCCAAACGTACAGAGTTAACATTAGAGACATGTTTGTATGATGCCAATTTTCCACGGGCGTTAAAAGGAGCTCCCAGTACTTGTTGGCATCAAACTAAATAGGCTCTTCCAAGCGCAAGTAGGAACCCTGACCAAAGCTTCAACTCATGATCTTGGACATTCACACATACAATAATAATAAAAAATGCAATCCTGCACAGTAGAGACTGTGCAATTCACTGTTGTCACTGCTAGACGGAGCTGTTGCCTTAAGGAATAAGCGGGAATTACAATTACAACCAAATATACCACATAATAAATTAGCACTCTGGAAAGGTCTCTCCTTACGCACTTCGGCCGTGTACACAGGCTTTCACAGTAGTCTTTCATATTTCCATTCACATAGAATCATACAACATTTTCTCCATAATTACATCAGGCAAACAAGCGATGGATAATATTGAACTAGGAAGAAACCTTATAAGTGTGGGTTGGCAATGAACAAACAGTTTAAGGAGCCTTTAAGCATGGCAGATAAAATACTTCTAGGATAACTGGTAAAAGTTCAGACCTGGTGCCAGTTTAACAAAAGATTTATGTCCAGAGTACATTGCACATACACTCTTGTATAGCGCAAGTGTTCGTGACTCCAGGCCATTCGTACTCTTATTATTTGCACAATTGAGATTGTATAACCATTTCCCGTTTTGCTGAATTTCTACTTCCAGTCGGCTAAACAGGGTGTTTGCCAGTGGGGTTATAACTTTCATAAGACTGCCATGTTACAGTCTAATGAAAGTTATAAAGCCACAGTGTGTATGTTTAGAATTCACTGCTCTGACGCAGTAAACAAACACAAGCTCCCTCTAGCTAAAGAGTGCCTGCAAGCACACTGGAGGGGGCTGCTGTTTGATTATTGGCAGCAGGGCATTGAATGGAAAAAAAAAAAAACATGAATTTATTGCAAACTGGTTGGCGGCGTGGCTAAGCAGCCATGGGATAGGACACTTCTCTCTGAGGCTCCTGCTGATCTGACAAAATCCTGCAAACGCACGCACTTTGATGATACTACAATTGCACCAGAAATGAAGATTTCGCTGTGGGAACACACAGTGCACAACGGGATTGTGTTTTCGCAAGCCCAGCGGAGCAGAAATGCAGCAAAACGGACGCAATATTTGAAGGAACACTACGGCTTCAGGATAGAAAATGGCAGCGCACACAGAACAAAGGATCAGCTGCAGCTTCAGTGTATCACGGACTGACAATGTAGCGCAGCAGGAAGGTTGACCGTGCAGCCCCGCTGTAAGGACAAAACAAGCTGGATTGAGTCAGAGGCTGATCGCTCGCTGTCCCGCTACTCCAAGGGCAAGCAAACAGAGCTGGATGGGTGGAGCATGGAGCGCCCGAATATCGAATAGCTCCAGCCCAACCAGACGCATACTGTCCCAAAGGAATGTAACACGCGAAGACCTGCAATCATTTGCCAGAGGAGTTCAACAAGGATTGGCAGGGGGAGACACTGAATGATGACCCGGACCGGAGCACGGAAACGCTCGAAGCACATCAATGCAGCCGATTCGGGATAGGAGTTGTGAAGAAGGTAAATGCGACATCCGAGCCGCTCACGGTTTACAAATATTTTGGTGCACGAGTGTTAAGACGGATTTCTGAACTCTGTCCTGGTGGCGCAGAAGTTCAGAAGGCCAACCTAATTACTTGGAACAGGGTAACCTCTGGACGAGCCAGACCAATCAAGGTAGCGATCGCGGCGGTCAAGACTAGGTCTCAAGAGGGGTGAGGGTGACTGAAAGCCCGCAGTGAGCACACAAAGCAAGAGCGCTTACAAACTACTCCAAACAGTTGTTATATCAAAAATATATACACATTTATTTTAAGGCCTTTAAAACAATGACCGTAGCGAGAAAATCACAATATCACAATATTAAACCAACACATACCATATCAACACAATATATATACAAATACACAGTCGCAAGCGTTTAAAGCACGAAATATGTAGTCCACCTGAAAGGAAAGGAAAACAGGCAGTGCGATAACGCTTTAGACTGAGTTCGCCTTCAGAGGCACCTAACTAGATGGAAGTCCGAGCCCTGCGAAGAGTGGAGCCTTGTGCTCAAAGTACCTGCCACGCCGGTGCCAACGGGCAAAAGGGGAAGCTCTTCGGAGGAAGTCAGGCAGTTCGGGTTAGTGCACAGCAGAAGGAGAACAGGTTCCGCAACTCAAGCGCAGCCTCCACAGCGGGCAGAAGCAGAGCGCGAGTACGGCCAAAAGGGTGCTGTTTTTACACAGCAGGGAAAAGCAATGGGATACTGCAGGAGGGCGACCAGATCCTAGCTAAACTACTCACCGGTCCCCGAAGCAAGCAGACCCAGGCTTCTCCACGTTAGTTTCAGCAGCTGGCAGGTTCAGAAGAGCAGGGAACGCCTCGTAGTCGTGTAGAGCAAAAAGACGTCCCAATCGACGAAACCAGCACAGTTTGTTGCCGCAGCAGGACAACGGAGCGGCCGTGTGTATTCGAGCCAAATGTACACTCCTCCCTTCAGACTTGGGAACGCCAAGTGTACGAAGCGTGGGAGAGTGACAAGGACTCGGAATACAACACAACCTGGCGGCAGTTACAGAGCAGGACTCCCTTGTAAGCTGGTCAGTCAACTGGATGGCCCAGAGACACTTCCGAAGGCTTACTTGGCAGGAGATGATGAAGTCGCCGGGAATAGCTGTTCCTGCTATTCCAAAGGTCGAAGCACCAGTACAGGCCTTCTGGTTCGATCAAAGGAGGAAAGGGTTTCACAGGACGACAGCAGTGCAAAGGAGGATTCCTTCAGCTGGTCACCAGCGATTCCTCGGTCCAGCCTCGTGGTTGCAGGATACTTGGCTCCTGTATTCCTTCGTTCGTGAGAACTCAGGAGATCGACATGGTAGTGGTGTTTCCAGCTCCCTCTTATCCACGGTTCCCTTCGCGCCAAAACGGAGGGGAGCCAATGGGAGATCCGCTCATCAACACACATACCATACGTGGACCAATCACGGACCACAGTGGTCCCAGGCATTCACACTACCCTAGACTCTCTGGCACCCAGGATGTGTATTGGGACCAGACATCCCAGCCCACACCCTGGAGGCACACAAACGACATGTAGAAGCCCGCGAAAGCAACCACGTTTTGCGGGAAAGTACATGCCCAAATAAGGAAGGCCCCGGGTCGCTCGACCTGGGGAAGGTGAAGGGAGCAAGACGGTCAGTGGACAAGACAAAGGAGCCTCGTGGTCTGGCCATTTTGGGAGCCAGGCCACCATTTTGGGTTCAGTGCGAAAAACGTGCTCAGAACGCCAAAAGGAGCTCAAAATAAACAAAACGATCGCTGCCACCATTCGAGTCCCTGAATGACTTGCACCGATCAAATACCATCCTAAAAGAGTATCTAGGGCCTGTAGAAGGCTAGAGACCCAAGAGAGCTGTAACTTAGCTTACAGTGCCCTCTTGTGTCATGTTGCACGAAAGCCGCAACACGATAAAAGAAACTACGGGAAACAGCGTTCCCCGGTACTGACTGTCTTAAGGGCATGTCAGTTTCCCCGTAAGAAAGGAGCGAAAGCACAGAGAAGTGCGGCAGAAGGCTGTACTTCTCTGGCAAAGTCAAGAACAAGGTTAAAAACAATAACAAAAAGTTTAGGGGTTGCCACATGGAAGGAAAATTCCCTACAATTACGAATTCTTTCCTAACAACGAGACTGCACTGCATCCTTGACAAGCCTGAAAGTGCAGCATAGAGCTGAGACCAGTGACACGGCAGCTGCTGCTAGATACGCCGTTTGGACCAAGCTAAAACCAACAACCGGAAAACACGCCCACCTCGGTGCAGGATCGGGACGAATAACTTATTAGACGGTCCTGAAGTTATCCTACACACGTAAAACCAGTGAAAACATGGACCCCGAGAGACCGAAAGGGGGCAAGTGTGAAGCAAGGCCAAGGGCGGATAAACAAGGGTGCCACTGATCACAGACACAGAACGCGCTGCTCATCGGAATAAAACCCCACGAGGAGAGCATCTGTGGGAGTTGGACTGCCCCAGGAACACAAAGATAGGGAAGGCAGGCACAGGAATTGGGGGACATGAGCACACACAGAGCAAGTGCCCACATTGGAACGGACTGGATGGCTGAAGAGGATGCGGGCAACACCAAGCCACTCTGAAGACGGGCTGTGCAGCAGCGCACCAACGCTAAGCGCCAAATACAATGCAAGAGGGAGGCGCAGCGGACAGAAACAAGCTTAAAAAGGCAATCCCGAATTGAACAAGACATCACAGATAGAGGCAGCAGGAGCGGAGGGCACAGAGCTCTGCGGCAAAACCTGGCGTTAACACAGGGTCCCAGGCCATAAGACCGGTTCCCACGCAGAACTAAAAGGCATACCAGCAGACAACGGCTGTAACTGGTGAGAGTAAGGACCGAATAGAGGACCGACCAAGACCACGCAGCAGGCACTAGACTCGGGGGTCAGCACGCAAGTGAACATCTGACCGCCAGACCTGGTAAGGCACCCGGAGCGACCAACAGAGCACAGTGAGGTAGCAGACGGAGAATAAACCTGGTCAACAGACTGGAGGAGCTCCCCTGGATGAAAGCCTGCTACGCTCATCAGCCTGTCTACAAACTTGCCAGAGTGACTACGGCCCAGCAGCAAACAAGAACGAGAGTTGCACAGAACGACACCAAACAGTATACACTTTAACAGCAACCTAGGCTGTTAAGAAAGGGATAACCCCGCTGGACCAAGGAGGCGTAGGGACAACGGCCGAGCTCGGCAGGTGCATTCAGAGATTCCTAATACCAAGCCCACACATCTAACAATGCACCTACACATGCACTAATACCTGTGGACGCCCCCACATTCTGCAGGCGCGGCTGACAGCCCCCTAACAAACCCAAGCATCAGACGAGCCGGGGCAAGCTGAAGGACCCGTAAAACTGGCCTCAATCACGGTCAACTGAAACTCCGGTTGAAGCCGGGATGGCATCCAAGTTGCCCAAAACAAAAAGGGAAGCAACCAACAATGGAAGAATTTACAAAAACACCACAGTCCACGGAGAGTGCCAGAAACAAAGAAAGGATCCCGCCAACAGACTCCACACCAGCGCGCAACGACCAGCAGATCCTAGACGCGATTGCGGACCTGAAAATTGCATGGGAAACGAAACTGGAGGCAGCCATGGTGGAACACCCAACATCACTGGATCTTAAAATTGGGGCAGTGCAAGAGTATATTTAACCTACTGAGACAAGATGTTAAGAAAATATCGGAGCGCACAGGCGAACTGGAGAAAGAAGTAAATCCAAACACAGCTGCCTGCACAACACGCACCTCAGCGATCCACAAAATAGGCAACAAGTGAGCAACCTGGAAAACAGAGCAGAGGAAGTGGAAGGACGGGCCCGTAGAAACAATATAAGCATTGTGGGGCTCCCGGATGGACAAGAAGGACTGAACCCCATGGATTACATTGAGACCATGCTGCTAGAAGAAATCGGGGGAGGGGCGCTCACCGAAGGGTTCGCGGTGGAGATAGCACACAGAGCCCTGACAAGAAAACCCTTGCCAGGAGCCCCTCCCCATAACCACCCCCCCTCCCGAGGCCGATAATTGCCAAAATATTGAACTACCGAGATAGGGAGAAGATCCTGGAATTCTTCTAGAAAGGGGGCACAATACAAAGGGCATCCGTCTCTATTACGTCATACCCGGCTATACACTCCTGGTGCAAAGGCGGCGACTGAACTATGGGACTGTGAAGAAGAGGGTGAGAGAGGCAGGCTTCAAGTACATGTTGATCTACCCGGCGAAACTCAAAGTGCTCCACAAGAACAGGGCACTGTTTTTCGAAACCCCAGAAGATGCAGAGTGGCTGGATGCACAGAATTGCCCATCGGGGACAGACAAACAGGTGGAGGACGGAACATAGAAGTGAAGCAGTGGATCCAGAGGCCGAAGTGCTGTATAAAGTGGGACATTGGGACTTGAATATAAGATCGAGCAAACATAAGCTGAGAGACAAGCTAGGTGCTACATAGAAGAATACGGGCGTGCATAGCATATTGTGGCCTGATTGCGGGAGATCTAGCAGACCCAATCCGATACCCCTATAGATAGTTTAGATAGGTTACCAGTAGTGTGGTAACCCCCTGCCGAGTTCCTAGTACCGGCTAGCCAAGAAAGGACTAAATGCGGGACCGCCTGAGATCCAGGGATGGAGCTGGGCAACAGTTGGGGACGGGAAGGGTGGAGGGAGGGAGGGGAGTTGGGGGATTTGTTGTGTTATTAGTTAGAGAACGAGCCTACACACACGCGCTGCTGTGCTTGAAGCGGAAAATGAGGAGGGTCAGAGGTGGGACTGGGTATGGCTGAAACATGGGAGACCTTAGGATAGTGACCTGGAATGTCAGGGGGCTCAACAGTTACTTGAAGAGAAACAAGAGCATGATTAGGGTTTCCTGTTTTAAAGGGGGGGGGTTATTTATTCATTTATTTTTTACTTCCGGGGTGTTTTTCCAGTGTTTTTAAATTTTTTTGCAATCAGTGTTTGTCAGTGTTTTCCCGGTCAGCCCGTTAAAAAAAACGTGGATAACTGTTTTTCCAGTGTAAACACAGATTTTATTTTGTTGTTTAATTGCGTGTATAAGTAAGGTAATATTTCTCAGCGCAAGATGTTATAACCACTTCATGTTACAATCAGCCATACTATTACATACGCTATGTATGTCTATACCGTGACACATGCCACCTAGTACACCAACATTAAACGCATTTCTTTACATGTAAGTTTAGGCTATGGGCCTTTTTCCTGTATTGCAAACACCTGCGGGTGACTTTTCTACAGAAATCAATTTATTTGATTATACATACACACGTTTTTTATTGCATGTGTAGGAAGATAGAACAATAATAATAATAAAACGTGTCTAACACATACACAGTCAAAGATGGCCAAACACGTAAGCTCTCGATACAATATACAGCAGCATCATCGCAGACAGTGCACCTCGTAATACTTGTACTGTTGCTAGATTGACTTTGAAAAGGCGTGAATTACCACAAAATCAGGTGCCAGGCCCATCATTAACTCTGGCTAAGCTCCTTACACCAGTGCTATTGTATTATCTGGTTTACATTCATTCAAAGGTGGAAAGCACCATTTTGGTTAGAGAGCGTGTTTAAGCAAAGTCGGTTGTGAAATGTGAATAACCATAATTTTAATAAAAGCGGGAAATGCTGTTCATGCCAGACCGTCATGGTGATTAGTGTTCTGTTTCAGTCACAGTTCTAAATTTCTGTGGTGCGGACCCCAACAGTGCTCGGCAAAAAGCTGTTTTGACATTGGCGATTGTAGCCTGATGAATAAACTATAGGCAACTTATTAATGTGGAATTGTGGGTACCAGCGTCTTGACACTTTCAGACTTGATTTATTAAAAGAAAAGGGGTTAACTTCAAAGAATGCAGTATTTGCAGAATCCTTTGAGGGCCCATGCTTGCTCACATCAGTCCCAAACGCGCATTTTGTTAATCTGAGCTATTGCCTACTTACATGGCTTTTGAAACTCACTCTATATCCTTATATAGAATGTGAGTTCTCCTGCAAGGCATTCATCCAGATTCATTACTTTAGGATTATTTCCAGTCAACATACGTAACAAAACAGAAATAAATAAAAGGACTTGCTCGTCCACAGCCAGCATCTTGCCCAACTGCTTAGCATCATTGAAGCCATCTTTATTTCTCTTGCTATGTTCAAGCAGGATTGAAGCCATCTTTATTTCTCTTGCTATGTTCAAGCAGGACCCTAGATTACAGGCTCATGTTACTCACTGGTTCCTGTTTTTCTTTGAATTTGTTTGCTCGGTTGTTTTACCCTCTCCCCTATTTCTCATGGCGAAGTTAGGAAATGCCATCTGATATTTTCCTGAAAAGGGGCCTTTTCAAGTTAGGTGTCCAGTGTGATGGCAAGATGTCAGGCGAGGATCGGGAACTGTTAAGTGCTGTGACATGCATAACAAAAATCCTACTGGCCCTCTTTTAATGAGAAGGCTTGAGGAGATTGACTGCATGCTGCGGGCACCACAAATCTGGTAATATTGATTCCATGGATGTTAAACCCCCCTCGCTGCCTGAGTTTAAACAAAATGTTTCAGCCACAGCGACTAACACACCACACACACAAACTCACACGGGTGTGCTGCTGCTGTGAAAGGTCAGCAAGAGCCACAGCTTGGTTACCAGACCCCCAAGTGTATATAAAAGCACGCCCAGAGGGAAACGTATTCCAGGATGGCGGACCAGGGGTTTAGAGTCTCGTTCCATGAACAAACAGGAAATGCTATCCACAGCTCCCACGCACCTAAATCTCAAACCCCCAAATACAAGCAGCCCAATCATTACTCCCATGCTCGTAGAAAGTTGTTTCATTTTTTAGAATGGTATATTCTGCTCTGGAGTCATTGATAATATTGATCTGATTTCTGGTATTTAGGCACTCTCTGAAGTATCTATTCTCGCCTAATCTTGTTCTTTTTTGATCCCTTGTCTATCAGTGTTTGTCATGTCTGTGTTTTGACTAGGCAGTCAATTCCACCTTCTGCCAGTCGGTGGCAACGGTGGATAATCATTTGCCACTTCACCGTTGTCTGTTCCAAAACACAGTGATGAAGCAGAGCTATGACGATAGCCCATTGGCAACACCTCAGTCTTGGAAACAAAACACAGAACAATAGATGATCGAATCTCGCACCCGCCGCACTTTGCAATTATTAAAATAATTAAATACCGGGGTTTATCGGAGTCCCCCGAGGAACAGAACAACGGAGCAGGGGGTGGGAAATCGGATTTTTACTGTTGTTCTCGAAAACCGGAATTCCTAATCATGATGTACTTAAGGAGACAGAAAATAGATATTGCCCTAATACAGGAAACACATCTCACGAAAGAAACACAAGAGGTAATAAAGAGGAAATGGAAGGGGACCCTCATAGGTGAAACATACTCGGCTTATGCCAAGGGGTGATCACCTGGGTGGCACCACTTGTCCCCTTCTAGCTGCTAGAGTCCATGGCTGAGGCGGACGGGAGGATGGTACCAATGCGGGGATTGATAGAAAATAGAGAAATATGCATTGTTAAAACATATGCCCCGAACCAAGATACAGTGGCCTATTTTAGGACCCTATATAGTAGAATGAGCCCGTACCTGTGGGGCACGGTTATATGGGGTGGCGTTTTAACTGCATGCTGGACCCAAGGGTAGATAAATCAGACAGGAAATTTGACAAACCCACCCCGGCTGCCAGAGCCCCGAGGACCCTGCTGGGAGACCTTCGGCTGGAGGATATGTGAAGGCTACATCACCCACATGATAGACATTACTCACATTACTCGGCCGCACAAAACTTGTACACACGGCTAGATTATATGTTCACATCACAGGAGATGACGGGAGAAATAGTGCGATCAGAATATAAAGCGAAGGTCCTCTCGGACCACTCGCCATTGGTCTTAACATGGCAATATGTGCCTCAGAGAGCTAAGATCCCAACATGGCGGCTTAGAGCCGAAGCGTTGAAAGATACGGTGTTCAGGGAGGACCTCACAGAAGAAATTGTAGAATACTTTGGAAATAACACTGGGAGTGTAGAGTCGGCCTGAACCCTATAGGAAACATTTAAGGTGGTGGTGAGAGGAGCAGCTATAGCCAAATCTAAAGGGCTGCAGGGAGGCATACTACTGAGGCTACAGAAGGCAGAGGCGGAACTAGAGACAATCCTGGGTAGAAGAGGAAACTCCTGGGAGGATGCTGAAACCATAAATCAATTGCAGCAGTAATGTGTGGGGCATTGGGAGAGATTATGCAATTTAAACTATAAGAAATACATAAAAAGGCAGCACGCTGGAGAAGACAAGCCGGGGAGATTGCTAGCATGGCTGTATAAAAGTGAGACCCCCCCAGACCAACGATCACAGCAGTACTGGGGGAGAGTGGACAAATATTATTAGATACCCAAGAGAGCGCGAACGGAGAGTTCCTTGAATTCTGTAAATGATTGTATGGGGACGTAAGAGGTGTTGGAGGGTGCGAGATAGCAGAAACACTAAGTGCTGAAGAGCGAGAAAACCTAGAGGCCCCAATTACACTGGAAGAACTAGAGACGGTGGTTGAGCAACTACCTACCAGTAAGACCCCGGGAGCGGATGGACTCCCCAGCGAGTTTTACAAAATGTATAGGTAGGACATGCTCCCCCCACTAATGGCAATGTTAAATGAAGCATTTGAAACAGGAATATTGCCAGAATCCCTTAGAGAGGCTATCATTATCCCACTCCTCAAACCTAATAAGCCAAGCATGGACTGCGGGTCGTACAGACCGCTATCGATGCAGAACCAGGACAGAAAGAATACATCCCGATCAGACCGGATATGTCCCACACAGAAGCATATCCGACAACCTCAGACGACTCCACCGTGTCATAGAGCAAAAAGAAGGAGACTTGGGCGAGATGGCGGTGTCCGGAAATTTCAAACAAAAAAATTCGTCGACAGGACATTTGGTCGACGTAATTTCGTCGAAAACCAAAAGGTCGAATTTTTTATTTTATTTATATATATATTTTTTAGGTTGTAGTTTAAGGGAAAAAAGGGGTTTTTTTTAGAAAAAAAAGGGGGTTCGGGGGGGGATGGACCCCCCCCAAAAAAAGGGTTAAAAATAAAAAAATAAAAAACACAAAAATTCGACCATTTGGTTTTCGACCAAATTGGTTTGACCATTTGTCCAGTCAACCAATTTTTTCCGATCAAATGTCTGGTAACCCGAGATGGCAATTGTATCATTAGACGGAGTGATGGCCTTTGACTCCGTCAAATGGCCTTGGCTAATGGCAGCCCTAAAAGAATATGGGATGGGACCCGGGTACCTGAAGTGGGTAAAATTACTATAGAGCAAACCATTAGCCAGAGTCAAAACAGGAGCGATCATTTTGGAGAGGTGCCAACTCAGCAGGGACACTAGACAGGGATGCCCTTGGTCCCTGATGCTGTACATACTCGCACTGGAACCCCTAGCGATATACCTGAGACAACAATACGAGGAAGTGGGGATCTACACAAAAGGGGACCACACTTAATATCGGTAAACGCAGATGACATGTTTTACTTGCGGTACCCTGAAGAAAATCTGCAATACATCCTAGAAGTGATGGAGCGATTTGCAATGCTCTCTGGCATTGCAGTCAATCCTAAGAAGTCGTGCATATTCCACTTGGGAAGGTATATAGAGGTACCGTGAGAACAACTGCCAGTACTACAAATAACCTGGGAGACCAGTACCTTTAGATACCTGGGGATTGACATCTATCACCCGATGAAAGCAGAATATAAACATAACACTGAGAAAGCGGCAACAAACATCGAGAATAGCATGAAGTTCTGGACTAGGCTCCCCCTGGCCATAATGGGGAGGGGGGCGCTTCTGAAGATGGTCGTATTACCCAGGCTACTACACTTTTTTGGTAACATACCATACATGTTACTCAAGCGATTCTTCATTAAACTTCAAAGCATATGCAGGGGCTTCATCTGGGCTGGAACCAGAAATAGGATAGCCCTATGGAAACTAAAGAACACACATGACAAAGCGGGTATAAAGCTATCTAACTTCGAGGTCTATTATTTGACCAGTCAACTACAATACGTGACTAAGTGGTTAGCGGAAGACTCAACATCAGAGTCCAGACTGTTGAGATCTGAATGTGCCCCATTTTTCTTGAAAGAATGGATATGGCTGCCCAAACTAGAGATAAAAGGGTGCTCAGGGATACTGGAACTAGGATGGACAATATGGCGTAAGGCTTGCCAGACCATAGAGAACCCAACCCTGTGTTCCCCGCAAGCGCTGCTAGTGGCATTGACCGGAGGAGACGCGCAACTAAGGAAGACGATTTGTACGTATTGGAAACCGGTGGGAATTGCAACAATGGGAGATATATGGCAAGAGGGAGAAGTAAAGGAATTTAATGTGCTGGTGGAAGAAACAGGTTTACACTTGGGGCAGTATATCATTTATACCAGACTGGTACGGCGGGTAAGAGACATGGTCGGAAATAATGCTAGAAGATTAACCCGAAACGCCCATTGAAACATTATATGATGTCGCAGAGGGAGGGCACAAGGTTTGCCGAATCTACGAATTGCTGATGTCCAGGGTGGGAAAGGAAGCGACACAGCTGAGGCGGGACTGGGAGGAAGAAGCAGGGGAACTCATGACTGATGGGTTGTGGGAGCGAGTTCAAGGGTATCATAAAAAAGTGTCTAGGAACGCAAGGCTGCAACAATTACAGCTATATATAACCCACAGAACATATAGGACCCCCCAGAGAATGGCCAGATTTAAAAGCGCAGAGCGACAAACATGCCCCAAGAGCGCGAAGAAAACGCAGGGATGATACACATGTTTTGGGCATGCCCGGAAATTAGGAAGTTCTGGGTCAGAAGTAGCCCACGAGAAAGGGATCAAATTAAACGTGGAATCAGTGTGGGCATGCATAGTAGCGGGGTTTCCTAGACCCTGTCAAATATCTGTAAACTCAAGATTTGGTTTATATAATTGGCAAGCGCAGAATTGCCATGGAGTGGAAAGCATGTAAAAAGACCCAAGATGGTTTGGTGGAACGATCTCCATAAATGGACCGAAGCAGAAACAGTAGTATGGAATGAAGCGGCCAATAAGGGGGGGGGGGGGTAGAAGTGGAAACCCTGACGGCCTGGAAACACTTGGTGGCCACATTGTCGGGGCCCATCCAGGACAGCTCATCGATGATAGTCAGAGGGCGAAGCGGAGTAGGCTGGAGTTGGGGGGGCAGGTTAAGGGCAAGCAGTAGATACTTAACGATATTTCCATGATGTTTAAAATGTTACGACAAGCCCTGTTGGGGTCGTTCATTGTTGATGGTTTGTTGTAAAATTCAATAAAACTTGTTTTAAAAAAAAAAGCTTATTACAAACTGGATGCCTGCAAGGTCTTAAAAAACAGGACTGGAGCGCATTAAGTTGCTCCTTATACATTTTAACAATTACTTGTAACGAGTTGTAGTTTTTTTGTTTTGTTAGGTGTAGTCACAGTTTACACCTATACAAATATAGAGTACACTCCTCCTTTAATGTTGGTTAGGCAAACCGCTTGCAAAGATTCTGTTGGGATTTTTACTCCAATGTCACCCTCCCATCTAACCACTGTAAGGGTACGGAAGGAGGAGACCGACGCAAAGGTAGCATGGTTTGGTTATAGACTTATTTCTCAGAAAGAAACCCTCACTGTCCCAATTGCTACGAGGGGTTTCCCTGCCTCAAACGAAAACGAGAGTAACTGTCAGAACCTCTGTCAAATCCAAGTTCCACCGTCCTGTGTCAAATCCTATTCTAACTCTCACTATAACTAAAGAATAAACTAACAAAATATTCTTCCCTCTGGAGAATGGTTCCCGTCTCCTGGTTCCTCAACAGTGTCCAACAATTGTTTTTTCACAATAGAAAATACCAGGGGGGATGACTCCCATCCCCAGGCTCACAGGTTTCACTCAGTCCTTTATCCAACAGTCAGGAGAATGTATCCCTTTCCCTCATGTTACTTTATACAATTCAATACAAGGCCTGAGGGAATGCACCCTTCCCCTGGCTTCTCTTTAGGTTCCCAGACCCTTCTCCGATGGTCAGTGGTCTCCACACTGAGAAGAGACGAAGTTGCTTGGATGTCCTACTGGCTTTCTTTAGGGTCCCAGACCCTTCACTGGTGGGTCAGTGGGCTCCCCAAAGAACTGAGGAAGGTTTCTTCTCAAGTTTGCCTCGCTGAGCTTCACAGGGTCCCAGAGCCGTATACGCTTTATAATGGTTTCACTGTGCAGAGGAAGTCCACATCGGATGCACTCTGCAGTTTTGATGGGGGCCCCAGGCCTTACTTAGCCCTTCTCTGGGCCGGCGCATAGAGTTCTCAGAAAGTCTTATAGGGTCCCAGACACTTGTGACCCATCGCTAGGCTTTGCGATCCTCGTAGTGTGCTTTGGTGACTCTCCTTGAATCCCCTTGTCCCTACCAGCCCGCTTGTAGCTCCCATTACCTTCTGGGACTCCTGCATACAGCAGTGGTTCTTCCTTGGACTGGAGTAGGCCGTCAGTGCGCTCTTTGCGGTCCTCTGTTTCCTGCGGTTGCTGGTTTGGATCCTTGTACTATCGATACGATTCAGGGACTGCACGGTGCAGCTCCCCTTTGGCGGTTGTACCACTGGCTCGCCTCAGGTTCGTAGGATCGACCGAAGTCAGGTCCTGGAGTGCCGCCTTCTACTTCCAGCCGGTGGTTTCTGCTCTCCGGTCTTTGCCGCTTCTCTGTATCCAGCACCGGACCTATTCCTACCCGGCTGATGATTATGATGATGCTGCTGCTGCTGCTGCTACTCCAGGGCTGGCTCAACAACGTGCTATGTCCTTTTTTTGTTTTTAAACTCTGCCAATGTCCATTCCCTCACAGAAGGCTAGAAGGCTGTTCCCAGTTACACAGATCCATCTTTATGCCTCTGCGCATCCTCCTCGTGCCAGTACTTGAGAAAAAGGTATTCTTCATATTATTTATCATCATCTTCCTTCAAGTACTTTCAAAAGGATAATTATTGGAGGTATTACTATAGCATATAGTTTTATGCTCAATAAGAAGTTGTGGGGTGGTGTGACCAGTGTGGTGAATGTGTGATTGGACACTGGGGTTGCGACTATAGGGAATGTGCACTAGGTGGTCATCCAGGCCCCCAGGAGGGGAGTTCCTCCCCATGTGGTCCTCCCACATTATACCACACCTAGGTGGACTATTGGGTAGCAGCCTCACCTTCATAGCCTCATAAGAAGGGGCTCCCCCTTGGGGAGAAGTGACGAAACCTAGCAATTCGTCACACCACTTAGCCTAGTTATGTTATACCTACCTCTGTCTAGGATGCAGTACAGGATGGTGATGTGTTTCTTGCCAATAATGATATGCTTGGGGGGGGGGGGGGAGAAAGAGGGTAGGTTTACTCCTTTTCTGATCTTGGTGTTCGTTAGCCAGTGGTTTAATTCTGCTTAATGAAAGCATTCACTCCCGTTTGAAAGGAAGTTCATCTTCCATTGTGCAGAAGTACTAGGTTTGCCCATCATGCAGTTGGAAGGATGTTTGTCCTTCCATCCTGACGCTCTTAGAGTCCATTTTGCATACATTGATTTTGGCTAAACCTGTGTTATGATCCTAATTCTTGTTCTAAGAATTCTAAGTTGACAAACAACTGGGCATGAGTTAGTGTGGTTTATTTTCTAATTTAAGCTTGGAGAAACAAATAAATGTGTGCCTTACTCCATGCCCAGAGAAGGCGTAACTGTTAAAACCGGTTTTCACGTCTTCGTGTGACCTGGGTTCTAAAAGGCAATTATGTTTGTTGAACTTCCCGTCAGAAAAAAGTCTGTTTCATAGGCACAAGGGTGGACCTCCACACCAATGTAGTCTTATCATTTCCATGCTTTCAGAAACACATTTTGAATTCGTGTTACCACATGCTCTATTTTTGCTTGTCCATCATCTTTGTTTCCTGATGTCTGCCTCTGGCCCATTAGATTCTAGATATTAGTTCAGACCTCTTCTCATATTAAAGACATTCCATGCATGTTCTCTTATGCATCCCCCTCCAACAAAACCACATCTCTGCCAAATATGCTTGCCACGTCTACTGCAAGTAGCAGTGACATTTATTTTTCTGTACACATAGGACCCACTTCACAAAACCTTGCGTGCAAATAATGAGCTTGAAGGATCAAAAATCGCTGGGTTCAGGGTCCTATAAGGCTCCAGCTTGCAACGTAGAAACGTCGGGCTAGCATTTCACACCAACAGCTTCCAGTTCTGTGCATTTCATTTTTGCAACAGCAGTGGCTCCATGAACCGCTCTGACTGGTTGCATGTCTACCAGTTCAAATAAATAATTTCTTTCTGCATTCACGTGGACTGTCCTGTCCCTCAAAGGACCTGGGGTCTGGGAGTTAATAATGCATTAAGCGTTGGCTATGCCCCAGGGATTCTTCTGTATTTGAGCAGGCTGGCCAGCGCTTCTTAAAATATATTTTCACAGGTGCATATAAAAGTTTATATTCACATTACAAAATTGATAAGGCTTGCACTGCAATTTGTGGTCACTTTTCTATGCAATTACAACAGCATAACCTGTAGCGAAGACTGTTGAGATTTGTTTTAAATCCTGCGGGATAGGCATAATTTATGCCTATAACAACATTGCTCAATTTATCATTTAAAACTTACAAACCACAGAAGATTTTAAAACGTAAGAGTTACAGTCTTTGGCCAGTCTATTGCTCACTGTGTCTTTGCTGCGATTGCTGGTCTTTCTACAACTCCCATTGAAGGAGGAGCTGCTTTAAAATAAATCTGACTTGCCACGGAGTTCGCTGCTAAGTTGGCTGCTGAGTTGCAGTCTTTGGGCAGTCTATGGCAGCAGTGGCGAGAAGGCGGAACATGGAGGAGGAGGTGGAGGAGGAGGGCCGCTGCTTGAGTGGTTTGCAGACCTGGCGCGAGGAGCATGGAGGTTCGTAGTTACAGAGCCCCCTACTAACGCTGCCTACTTCCTCAGCTTCACCGATATTGAAACAGCACAGACTTCGGCTCCAACGACGCCTGGTGGGGGTGCTTGGACAGATAGGAGTTTAACAATGATAACTCAAGCAACTACCTCCATCACCCCGCTCAGACGTCCCTGTATTGCTCATTCTTCGAAACCAAAAGAAAAATCAAAGGATTTTGAAAGCTCACTTCCAAACCCATACGGAGCCGAACATCACGGCCGCAACACAACATCTTGCATGGAGGCCGACTCCAATTACACACAGCCCAGGTCTTCTTTGTGCAAGGAAACAGATGATACTGCCTGTAATTCTAACTTCAACAGACCGGTCAACTTCACGCCTTCTTCACAATGATTGTAGCGAAACCTGCATGGCCGCTCAACAGAATAAGTCCCTGCCTCAACTACAAGATACACATGATGTAATTTGACTTGCCGGCAATAGACCACATTAAGCATGGAGAAAAAACAAAGCAAGAACAAAGGGGTGGGCGGTCCTTTTGAACCGACGCTGACCCCAACAAAACATGCGACTTACAGAAAGTCGTACCTGTCTTCACAGGCGTTTCCAAAATGACAGAACACTGTCCTTAATCAAATGCAGAGCCGGTGATGGCCCCACTAGTTGCCCAAATCGAGATCCATGCAATAAGCCTTAATGACGACTTAGTGACCCCTCTTCCTCTCCAAAGACCACTCAAATCTCTCCAATAGATGAGACAAACACATCAGTATCAGCAGAAACAGACCGAGGAGGAAGACACACTTGGTTGTCATAATGAGGCACACAAAGGAAAAAAATTCAGCCAACTGGGAAGAGTTTGGTTTTACGAACCCAATTAATACTGGGCACTGCGCTCTAACGGGCGGGACAAAAAAAACTCACAGTCTCCGGCCTATAAAAACATGGAGTACTTCTAAACCGCTACAACCAATGGGGAAATCCAAAACGACTTCTAAAACTAAAACCTTCAGGCAGCCCAACGGTAGCGGTCAAGGTAGCTTGAATAAAAATCAAAATGGCTTAAAGACAATAAAAAAGACCAGCATTTACAGACAAATTACTCCCAAAAGACCACCCTCCACTGGTACTCTTGCAGCTTTCTTCCATTAACAGGGCGAATCCATTTTGGAGTACACAGGTGAACTCTCTGATTCGAAGATCTTGGAAGGTGCACAAGATCTAACGGTCCGCGAAGCAGAATGGGAATAGGACACCACCCGGCCCATGCACAGGCCTAGCAGCAGCAGAGAAACCAGCAGCAACAAGATGCCAGTTTGGATAATTACCAAACATAGAGACTTCATCAGCCCCGAATAAACCTTTTTCAAATCAGAACTCATTTACTAATCCAGTTCATCGATTCACTCCCTCAAGAGGAGCCAACACCAAAGAAGGCGGCCAGGCAGTGATGACGAACTGCTGATCGGCAAACCCTGTCCACAGGACAGAGAAAGCTGCCCCAAAAAGAGTATAACAAAAGATTTGGGAATGCTGTGCACGATCATGCTTTGGCCCACCAAAAAGATTCCACCAGTAACCCTGTTAAAAGGGACAAAAGAACAAGAACAGCTAATGTGGGCGTGGATTGCTGAGGCTCTGGCTAACCAGTCTCGAAGACAGCCATCCAAGGACCCTTGACATTGCACGCTGCAAGGTGACACTTTGAAAAAACGGCCTTTTGCCACAAATACATAAAAAATGGGCTCATGGAACACGAGAGGACTCGACGGTCCCAAGCAATGTTAACCTGGGAGAATTCGACATCTTAGGTCTCCAGGAGACATGGCTTTTGGAAAACCTCACTTAGGCGACTATGAAACTTTCATTTCCCCAGCATCAAAAGGCTTGAAAGGACACCCGACATCAGGCTTAATAACGGCGATAAGATCTGGGAGCAGAATACACGTTAAAAAAACATTAGCTTCAAGCCTATTTCTCCAAGCACTACTCGTGAACTGAAGGCACCCTGGCACTTCAGCAGACTACGATCTAGTGGTGACTATGGTGATCATCAATCTATATTGGAATCCTCAAGCCATGAGCAATGAGACATTCTTAAAGATGATAGAGAATTTAGTTGATGAGTTTCACACAGATCACCACACTAAGTACATGATTGTATGCAGAGACCTAAACGCAACTTGCTCAAAACATCTTGGGAAAAAGTCGACTAAACAACCCATCACCCTCAGTCGAGAGAGGAACCCTATGGACGTCACTAATGGACTCCCGGAACCTTTATAATCTACAAACGACACTAGACCAAGATAAATCATTAGTGCCAACCTGGGAGAGAGACGGGAAAAGTGCAGTCATTGACCACATCTTTGTGTCCAGAGAACTTTTCTCTCTTATTACACCCTTCGAAATAATAAGAACAAAAGACAGTGATCACAACTTGCAGACTACGTCATGGAAAACGCTGAAGGAACAAAAAAGTAAAATGGCATCCCAAGTAGAGGAAAGAATGTAACGGTGGTACCGGTCTCAGACTAACTGGTCATTCCATCAAGAACCTAACAGAGGAATATAAAACCAACCAGGAACCTGGAAATGACAGAAAAGGAGACCCCATGGTTGATTACTCCCCCCGCTGCTCACCCTGTATTGTTAAAAAAAAAAAAGAATCAAAAGAACACCTCAAAGTCAAGTTCCCATGTGTACGACACACTCTTGGTAGAGATAAGGAGAGAATTGAGGCGGACAAAGCTCCTGGCGGTAAAGACCAACACCCATGAAAATAAAGAAAAAGCTAGACTCGCCACAAAAGGTATCCAAAAGTTGGTTAACAGGCCACTGATTCAAAATGTACCAAGCAGATACAGAACAAATGCTCTGTGATCAGCGGCAGGAAACCAAAAGAATTGTGATATTAGTGAAAGCAACAACCAACAACACCAACGACTCCTTACAGAACAATGTAGGAGAAAAAAACATGGGTGGAGCTCTTCTCCGCACTTTTTCAAAAACCAGCAGAATTTCAAGGTGCCTCACGAGAGAAGCCATCTACAACTTGGGAATTCCCCACGACGTGGAGACGATACTGGGGAAAATCGTCAAGTTAAATACCTCAAGGGCGCCAGGCCCCGGCAGGATTACCAACGACGACCTCAAATTACACCCAAATGATTTGATTGGGCCATATTCATCGACGAGGTGTTTAAAAAATGCACACAAACGAGAACAATCCTGACTGATGGAGGACATCCACAGTGGTTCCTATCTTTAAGAAGGGGTGAAAAGAAAACCCAAGGAACTACCGCCCGATCGCCCTACTGGACGTAATCGGCAAGGTCTTTGGCTCACTTGTACTGGGACGTTTGCAATCATGGGTAAGATCAGCTAGCTGTGCAAATCCGTTCCAGGCAGGTTTCGTAAAGAATGAGGGTACAACTGCAAACATTCTGTTTTTAAGCATCTTAAAGGGGAAGGTCATTGAAGGAAGTCCTAGGGTTTTTGTAGCTTTCATTGACCTGGTCCAAGCTTTGACCAGGTGAATCGCAAAATCCTATTCTCGGGAGGATAGCTCAGGGGCAACATGCTCCCTTGGAAGCAAGGCAACACGGAGCCACACAGGTTCGATCCCCAGGTCCGCGCTTAGAAACCTCTGGGTATTAAGTGCGTTATAAATAACCTATCATATCACACTACAGTGGTGACGAGGGAGAAACCTGCAGCCCTGGAGGAGTGCTCCATTAGCTTGAGGACTGCATTCGCTTGGTTTCTGAAGAACTTGAGACGATGCTGTGATGGCTCATCCAACACCACTGGTTGCCAGCTCTGGCAGGCACAAAGCCATAGGGGTAATCGCGTGGAGACATTGGTGCTTGCATGCCGGACTCCACGCTCCATTGCCAAGCGATTCACTGGAGGATTGGAGAAAAGCAGATTATTGCATAATGGTGCTCAATGCAAAGCCGTGTTGGAGAAGATATGCGCACTTGACGGAGCCACGCCAATGTCTGAGGCTGAATCGGTTGGAACCAAGCTTGTCAGAGTAAAGAATAGCTCTTGATGGTGCAAGGCAGTGGAAGCAGCCACTCCCCTAGTGGAGTGAGCCTGTAAACCCTCAAGAGGGTCCTTGCCCGCCAATCTAACATTCAGTAATGGTGAGGATAATCCACCTGGACAAGGTCTGTTTGGTGACAGCCTGGCCCAATCGGCAGCCAACGTACCCCACAGAGAGTTGGTTGTCCACTCTGACCCTGGACATCGTAGAAATATAAAAGCTCAGAGCTCTCCTAGGGTCCAACCTATGTAGTCGCTACTCATCTTTACCAGGATGAGGAGGATAGAAAGCCGGAAGAACTACTTTCTGGCTTAAATGAAACTGCGACACTACCTTAGGTAGAAAGGATGGGTGCACCCCAGTACAACCATATCCTTGTGGAACACAGTAAAGGGTGGTTTAGATGAAAGTGCCTGCAATTCACTCACTCTGCGAGCAGAAGTAACCGCAACCAAGAAAACTGTCTTGAAAGACAACAGTCTCAAAAGGACAAGAGTGTAAAGGTTCAAACCATCAGGAATTTCAAGACCAAATTTAAATCCCATACCGGCACCTGAAATGGGGACAGTGGGAACACATTAGTGAGCCCTTTAAAAAACTGGGAAATCAAAAGAATCTTAAAATAAGAACATTCTTCAGCGCCACCAGGTAACCTTTAATGGTACCCACTTGAAGACCCTTGTGGGCTAAAGAAAGCAAGAAAGACAGAACCATGGGAATGGAACACTGAAAAGGATCGACATTGTGTCCCCTGTACCAGTCGCTAAACTTACGCCAATGGCAACGGTACATGGATTTAGTTGTTGGCTGCCTGGCCGAAAGCAACACTTCCATCACGTCATCTGGGAGGTCCCAATCCTTATACCTCAACCTTTCAGAAACCAAGCGTGAAGGGTGAGAGAGAGAGACCGCTCAGCAGGGAAGACGGCGTGGAGGACAAATGGACATTTCTAGAAGGTCCAGGTACCACGCTCTCCTGGCCCAATGAGGATCATGTGGGATCCGAACCTCCACAACCTCCTTATCACATGAGGAATGGCGGTGACCGGAGGAAACGCGTACAGAAGTGGGAATGACCAATCCACAACAAACGTGTCCCCTAAGGCTCCTCTTGGAGGAAATTCCCTTGAGCAAAATCACTCGCACTTCCGGTTGGCACTGGTCGCGAACAGATCCACTGGAGGGGTTCCCCAAAGGGCGATGATCTCCAGAAGGACTTCCTCGGCCAACTCCCACTCGTGTGAGATTGTGCTCTGCCTGCTCAGAGCATCCGCCGCCGCATTCTCCTCTATGGCCAGATGTACTGACGAGAGTGAAATTCCTTGCTGGATTGCCCAGAACCAGAGCTGCATTGCCTCTGCACAACGGGAGTGACCCTACCCCCCCCCTTTTTTGTTGAGGTAATGCATGGCCACAGTGTTGTCCGTCATTATCAGGAAACTCCTTCCCCGCACAGACGGCAGAAAAGCCTTCAGGGCCAGCCTGCTGGCTCTCACCTCCAACAGGTTGATGTGGAGTTTAGACTGGATTGCCCAGAACCAGAGCTGCATTGCCTCTGCATAACGGGAGTGACCCTACCCCCCCCTTTTTTGTTGAGGTAATGCATGGCCACAGTGTTGTCCGTCATTATCAGGAAACTCCTTCCCCGCACAGACGGCAGAAAAGCCTTCAGGGCCAGCCTGCTGGCTCTCACCTCCAACAGGTTGATGTGGAGTTTAGACTCCGACGGAGACCAACGACCGCTGGCGGTCAGATTGTTGGCATGAGCTCCCCACCCTGTGAGAGAAGCGTCCGTCACCACCGTCATCTCCGGCCAAGGCTGCCAAAACGGCTCCAACTTCATCAGATTTCCTTTGTTGGCCCACCACTGAAGATCCTGTGAGATCGAGAGTGGAACCTGAACAGGATACGACATTTTGCTTGAGAATTGGGACCACTGCATCTTGAGGACCCATTGAAGGGATCTCATCCGCAGTCTGTGGCCTCTGGCACCAGAGAAATGCAGGATGCCATGAGGCGGAGCAACCTTAAGAATACGAAAGCCGGAAGACTCTGGGCATATTGAAATTTGTGCATCATCTGTACAATGTGATGAGCCCTCACCTTGGGAGGCGAACACTTTCCCCAAGGACGTGTCCAACACAGGCGGATGTACTGAAGCTGTTGAGGTGTCATGCGACTTCTTGAAATTGAGGGAGAAGCCCAGTTTGCGGAGGGAGAAGCCCAGTTTGTGGAGGGAGCAGCAGGTGAGACAGATGATTCAGAGCTTGTTCGGGAGAACGTGCTCGGATCATCCAGTCGAGGTAGGGGTAGACGTGAATCCCCCAACCCCCTTGCCTGAGATAAGCCGCCACCACCACCATTAGCTTGTTGAAGACCCTTGGGGCGGAGGTCAATCCGAATGGCAGAACCCGAAACTGAAAGTGAAAGTTGCCAGCCGCAAACCTCAGGTACTTTGTGCTTTGGATGAATCGGCACATGAAAGCAAGCATCCTGTATGTCCAGTGACACCAACCAATCTTGAAGTGGAGGGGCCTGAAGGACCTGAGAAAGAGTAACCATCTTGAACTTGTCCTTTCAGAGGAACTTGTTCAACCATCGCAAGTCCAAGATGGGTCTCAGTCCCCCGTCTTTTTTTGGAATAAAAAATATGGGGAAGACCTTTCACTGTTCATCTCCGCTACAGGCACCAGTTCTATAGCGCCATTCTAGACCTATTCGCCGCCTTTGACACAATCAACCACTCAATCCTCCTCGACCGCCTGCACTCCTAAGGAATCCGTGGAAACTCTCTCAAGTGGATAGCATCCTTCCTCAACAACAGGAGCCAAATAACCCTCCTCTCCTACTTTGCTTCCGCTGCCCGACCAGTTAATACTGGAGTTCCACAAGCAGCGTGCTCATCAGCCCTCCTGTTCAACCTCTACATGTACACCCTCCCAGGAATAATCTGCTCGCACAGTATTCTGTGCTATAACTACGCCGATGACAACCAATTAATTTTAAAACTCCTCAACTCAAACCACAACTGTTAGCCCGACCTCGCTGCCTACCTCCTCAACATGGATCACTGGATGACCACTAACCACCTCCTCTTAAACCCCACCAAACCTGAAATCATGGTGTGCGGCAACCCCAAGCTCCCTACTCTCTACCCTGGCCATCATCCATGGGCAATCCACCGACCACCTCAACCACAGTAAAAAAACCTTGGATGCACTCTCGACTCTGACCTAACCCTCTCTCGCCAAATCAACAACGTCTCCAAATCCTGCCATTACCACCTCAAAATTCTTAAGCGCATTTTTTCCATACCTCTCCTTTCCCAACAGACTCGCTGCTGTCCAATCTATTATAATGTCAAGACTGGACTATGCCAACTCCCTCTACCTCGGGGTCCAAGCAGAACACCTCATCAAACTACAAAGAGCACAACACACTGCAGCCAAATTGCTTCTAGCACTTGGCCCAAGAGATCACAGCTCTCCAGCCCTCAGAACTCTCCACTGGCTCCCGGTTGGACTAAGGGTTACTTTCAAAACCTTATGCATCTCCCACAGAGCAATGCATAAAACCGGACCTCTATACCTACAGGGCAAGCTAAAATCCTAACAACCAACTCACACTCTAAGATCAAGCTCTGCCCTCCTCCTAGTGATACCAATCACCAACTCACTCAGGTTAGGAGGATCATCATTCTTAGCCTTAGCCCTCACTTTGTGGAACTTGCTTCCATCCAGCATTTGACTCACCGAAGACTACATGTCATTACGCAAACTACTGAAAAGGTAGCTCTTCCCTTAAAAACATGGCTCTTCTCTTAAAAAAAGAATCGACGCTTGGAACAAACGGAGTAAATAGCCACAATAAACAGAAACCCAAGGTTGTGGAACAATAAAAACAAAAAAGCAAAGAGACTTGATCAAACAGATAGGAAGACTAAAACGAATAGTGTAACTAAAACGAATAGACAGTTGAACAAATGAAATGGGTGGAACGGACGAAGCAGATGGAACAGACGAAGCAGATGGAACGGATGGATGGATGGAGTGGATGGAACGGACGGATGGAGTGGACGGAACGGACGGATGGAGTGGAGTGGATGGAACGGACGGATGGAGTGGAGTGGAGTGGATGGAACGGACGGACGGATGGAACGGATGGATGGAGTGGACGGAACGGATGGATGGAGTGGACGGAATGGACGGATGGATGGACGGAACGGACGGATGGATGGACGGAACGGACGGATGGATGGACGGAACGGATGGAGTGGATGGAACCAACGGATGGAGTGGACGGACGGAGTGGATGGAACGGAGGGAGTGGACGGAACAGATGGAGTGGACAGATGGAGTGAATCGAGTGGATGCAGGGGATGAGTGGATGCATGGATGGAGGGGATGAATGAATGGATGGAATGGATGACTAGATGCAATGAATGGGACGGATGGAGCGGATGGAGTCTGTGGCACGGATGGAGTGTACGGAACGGATGGAGTGGACGAATGGATGGAGTGGATGTAACGGATGGAGTGGATGTAACGGATGGAGTGGATGTAACGGACGAAGTTGATGAAACCGGATGGAACGGATGAAGTGGATGGAGCGGGTGGATGGAAGAGATGAGTGGATAGCACGGATGAAGTGGACGGTATGGATGAAGTGGACGGTACGGGTGGAGTGGAGGGAAAGGATGGAGTAGAGGGAACAGATGGAGTGGAGGGAACAGATGGAGTGTAGGGAACGGATGGAACAGACAGGGTAGATTGAGTGGACGAAGTAGATGGCGTAGATGGAGTGGGTGGAATGGATGGAACAGATGGGAAAAGTGAAGGAAAGGATACAGTGCACCGAGTGGATGGAAAAAATAGAGTGAATGGAGTAGATGGAAAAAACAGAGTGAATATATCTCGATATATCCCTATAACTCATATTTATGCTATGTATATGCTATGTACCTGTATCCCCAGGTTATCCCCATCACATCTATACCGAGAGTGAGGGTGAGGGGCTTTTCACCCACTATCTCCTGCTAGCAAAGAAAGGGATATCCACCTTCGATTCAGATTGAACCTTGTTCCTACACTAGAGGTTTTGGAACCCAGGATGGGTATTCTTCGGTCTGAAAGGTTTTGTAGGCTTGCAAAGCGCCATCTGGTGACCTCATGCCCAGCGTTGAATGACCTCAAACCACTGCACTTTATTAAATGTGTTCAGATGCCAACAAACTATTGCAGCAAAGGCTGATCAGCTACTGATAAGGGGTGTATCGACCACTTTTACTCCGATTAAATAGGCAAATACTCCCAAAACATAAATATAGAGAGTAAAAATACTCCTAGGAAAAATCCGATAGGAGCCAGTCATAATGTTTCACAATCACAGCTCCAATGATACTCTTGAATTAGTAGTGCACCTAGTGCCATAGGAATTTCTTTTTTTATTAATGCCTCATCTGAAGAGGTAAAAAAAAAAAAGTTCTATTTTAATGTGCAAGAATAACTTGGTACAGTTAAAAATATTTGTATTCGCTTATTGGGAATGCGACTTATAATTTTACTCCCTAAAAAAAATTATTAAATCCCAACTTTAAAGAATAGGGAGTAAACAACTTTTGACTTTAAAATTTTTCTGGAGCACTGGGCTGATAAGGCCAACTATTCTGATCTCATCTCCTCTACATTTTTTAACTTTGCTTCATGAAAACTTGTCTTGATGAATAAATTTGACTATGGATCGTAATTGTATGTTTTATTAGCATTGCTTGTGTAGCAATGTTATGGTACTTATTAAGAAAAAATCATAAGTGTGAAATCTGTTGTATGGTTACCGTTACTGTTGTGAAAGGTTTATTTTCAAACCATATCACAATAAATAAAATAAAAAAGTGATAAAATTACATGAAGAAAAGGACTTATTCGAGTCATTATAACCACACGTTGTTACCCACCTCTACAGAATGTGGATTCAGTCATGCATGCAAGATCTTGATTCACAGTTGCAACTGGGACAACCAGCATCAGAATGATCATATCCTTGCAACATTCCCTTCTTCCTGTGGACATAGCTTTTAGAAAGGAGCATGTTACCATGCCTACGTTTTCAACCCAAGCTTATCCGTTAACTGATGCCCTCAATGTGTGCTTAGTCTTGTTGAGCAGGAGAAGATTTTAAAAAAAAAACCCACTAGTCTGAGCCTTTTCCTGGAACAATACTCGTCTTGACTAAGATGTGCTTTTTTAGTTTGACTATTAAGTGGTGCACGGCACCACCTATAAGCCAAAACTGTTGCATTAGAGTACAGATAGGGACACAAAGTGTGTAGGTGTTTGGTTATTTGCCCACCAGTTGACTGCCCATGGCCATGCTAATCCCTATGCCCACGCAAATCCCTATGGCGATTTCCACCCAGTTCCTACCCCTCCCTGCCCAAAGCACCTCCTCATGGCAACTTGAGCTCGCTTTAATCAAGACTTACAATAAAACTTTGCACTCAAAGTGGCTCCCAGTGTTTTTCCAAAGCAGTCTTCTGAGAGTTAATGACTTCATTGGAGTTGTAAACAAGCTACTGGTGTAAGAAAAACATCTTAACTAGGTTGGTCTTCAGCCACTTGATTTATAAGCACTTCATATGTGTGCCCTTTACCCAAGACCTGTTAAAGAAAAAAGCATCATCATAGCCAACAATTTTGGCTTGTGTATAAGTATTAGGCATTTGACAGGCACTGCTATTAGATGGTCCGGTACTCACATCATTTTGCACCTGCTACCATCAATGGGCAGTTAATACCACTATGGCAGTTCCTGACAAGTGCCTTTCCCATGCCTACACAAAAGCCAAAACTGTTGCCATTTCCGATGCCGGTTAAACCTTGGAGCCTTGGCCAAATGAGGCCATCCACATTCCTGTCAAGGTGGTAGACTGCTTTGCTCCTTTCCAGGTATATGTGGATACTTGGTGAGTGTAAAAAAGCATCTTTGATGCATAAAGCCCGGCTTCTGGATGCTCAAAGTAGTTGTATTTATTTGCATTTTTTATTTAGCCAGAGCTCTCAAGTTTCCCCTAGCCATGCGTGAGTAGGCCACCCAGTCCTGCTTTTTTCTCCCTTGAATTCTGGAACTTGGTGTTTTTTCCTTTCACACTTGAAACTTAGGGAAACTAGGAGTCCCATAATTCCAAATAAATACAGGGCCAGATGGTCTTTGCATGCATGTCAACAGGAAACCTGAGAGCTCTGTATTGAGCATTCGCCAAAGCGGTGTACAGGATATATGAACAGTACAATAAGGTGAAATATGGTATAAACCTATTAAAAACTATGGCAAGGTGAAAACAGAAAAGGAAAGAGGCAGAGATACAGGATACTAATTGGGTTGGTGGGGGATTGGCAATTTGGTAACAAGGGATCTGCAAGCTATCATGGAACAGAAACAGGGGCAAGGGTAAAGCAGATCGTCCAGTCTCCGGTTAGGTGGGGAGAGGTGAGTGCGTGGACCTCGGTGCTAGGGAGGGCCAGTCTAGAGTTCCTTCCTGAAATGGAGACGTGATGGAGATCGAAGGGTAAATGGGTGTAGGGGATGGGAGTAGTGGAATCTGGTGTTGACAGGGAGGAGGTTCCAGAGTCTTGGCATGTGTAGTGTGTGTGCGAAAATGAGCTAAAAACATGGCATCAGGGCGCACCCATTTTGGACATTCACTTCCATTACTGCAATGAAAGGCTACGTTTTCGTGGGCTCAGTAAGCAAACGTAAATACTGCAATGGTTGCAAGGTCACATAATGATGTCAAATGATCTAACTGTGGCGGATAGTGGTTGTATTGTCCACTGAAGGAAGAGCCAAAAGGGAGACAAGAGCTTTGCAGGTGCAGTGATCAGGGGTGCTGGGAACGAAGGCGAAGGAGAGAAGCTGGGCAGTCAGGTAACCATGAAGGGGCTGGGAATTACCCATAAAGAGAAGAGATTTTCTCGTGGAAAGCGACAGAGAATTGGACCCCAGGTGATGCAGTCTCACTGAGAGGGAGGACACTTCGCTCCAGACCCCGTTAACACGAGTGATCTCTGCCTACCTGCTCTGGGACTAAGCAGTGTTGTAGTGGCAGAGATGAAGGTTATGTTATGTGCTTGCTTATTTCACGCCGGTAGCCCGCAGGCATCAGGGCGCGGGAGCCAACGACAAAGACAAGTCTTTCTCCTCATTAAGATGAATTGAAATCATAAAAAAGGGACTCTATAACTCATTGAAACAGCAAGGTTTTAAGCAGTTTCCTAAAACTCTGGTAGTTTGCTTCTAGCCGTAATGCCATCGGCAGCTTGTTCCAGAGGTCTACTGCTTTCACCGGGAAGGATTTACCTTGCCTAAAAGCACACTTGACCCCTGGGATATTCAAGGTGCCCCTGTCGGCTGATCTTAGACATCTTCCCGGTGAGTAGAGGAGAAATGTTTTTTGAAATAGCTGGGGGCCTCTCCATAAAGGCATCTATCGATTATTGTCATGGCCTTGAACTTGACTCTATCCTCCACTCTTAACCAATGTAGTTCTCTTCTCCCTGTTGACACATGTTCTCTGTTTTTTATATTCTTGACTATGCGAACTGCGTAGTTTTGTATTACTTGGCACTTTTGAATTTCCATTTTTGAGGCTCCTAGCAAAACAGCGTTGCCATAGTCAAGTCGCGATAGTATGATAGCTCTGGCAATTGTTGCAGCATTGACTTCATTAACAAAGGGTTTTATTGCTCTCAGAAGACATAGATAGTAGGCGTTATTTTTCTGCAGGTATCTTACCTGTACCTCCAAGCCCACCGAGGCTTCCACCATCATCCCGAGAGTTTTAACATGCGGCATCACCGGGATGATGGCGTCTTTAATGGTAAAGGACTTATATTCGTTCCCCAACTTGCATCTAGCCTGTCGCGTGCCAAAGATCAGCAGTTCCGTTTTAGTATTATTTAAAAACATCCAATGATGTTGCATCCAGTGGTCTATGATGTGATAAACCTCTGAAATTTTCACACTGTCAGTGTTATAATCACCCGTGAGTTCAAAAATGAGCTGCGTATCATCAAAGTGTCTTCTGCAACCATACTAACGGTGACGCTTTATTGGCCTAAGTGTGATTCATTGCCCCTCTACTCTGCTGGGTCTGTGAAATAGGGTGCTGGAGTCTGAGGTCCTTGGACGTGGCCAGAAAAGCAAAACAGCATGTAGACTGAGAATACCAGTTTTCTGGTTCTTTCCTTCCTGCACCGGCCGAGTTCAAGTCTGCAAAGGTCCTTACTTCTAGTGGGTCGTTAGCCTCTGGAGTTGCTAAGGTAGCTCAGGAACTTGAGGGCGGTGGCCTTTTAGATGATGCAGCAGGATTTGACAGTTGTAACTGTTTGCAGCTGGAGCCTGTGTGGTTCGATGATGGTTGAGGTGATGTGGTTGAATTTGCTGAGTCCTTTGAGTCATGCTGCTGCACATAGGACAGATCTCAGGATTGCCATGATGGTCACCGGACAGCCTTCAAGAAGGGCATTGCCACCATTCAGATGGGAGAGGACCAAGCGTTGAACAGTAAATTCGAAGCAGTTTTCTGCAATGAAGGGCTTGATTTTCCACAGGATAGAGTTGGTACCAAGCCATTTATGTCTTCCTTGCTATGTGCTCCTTGTAGGAGAGGTGACTATTGATGTAGAACCCAGGGGACCTGGGGCAGGTGGTCAGCTGCTGTGGAGGCCTTGCAGTTCATAGCAGAGAGCCAGGTATGGATGTCAGGTTCATCAGTGTTGTTCGTTAGTAGTATACATTTGGCCTTGGAGGGGCCGAGATTCAGGTAAGGACTGGACATCCAGAACTGGATCAATGTAAGGCAGGCCTTGAGCCTGTGGATGCCATAGATGTAGAATATCTTTAGGTAGAGATGTGGGTCTTTTGTACATAGGTGTAATTTTGTGTGGTGCAAGTGGGTTTCAGTACGTTCCATGTAAAGGTTTATGGTCTGTGGGGCGAGAGTGGGCTGGTAGCGGATGGAGACTTGCAGGACCTCACAGGCGATAGGTAGAGTTGATGAGCTGGAGGGATCCATTTGGGCAAACTGGTAGTGATTAGCAAGGTAGGATCTGAACCAGCTGAGGATACTCTTGCTGATCCCCATGGAGCGATGCAGAATATCGATGAGTGTCTGGTGGTGGGACTATTGTGTCGAATGCTGCTGAGAGGTTGAGGAGAATCGAGAGGCATGGATAGCCATTGTCAAGGATGTTATGGGCATTTTGAATCCCCATGACGACAGCATTTTCCGTGTTGCATCAGAGTCTGAAGTCAGATTGGTAGGAACAAAGTAGGTTATTGGCCTTGATGTGTTGGAGTTGTGCGGCTACTGCTTTCTCAAGGATCATGCCTAGGAAAGGTGGTAGTTGCAGAAGTCGTCTGGAGCACATTGTTGGTTTTTTTGAGAAGTGGGAGGAATTGTCCATTCTTGAGGGTTGAGGGCAAGGTTCCTTGAGTGAGTGAGCTCTTGATTGCTAGGTAAGGGAGGAGTGCTTCAATCAGAAGTGGCTTGAGTAAGAAGGCAGGAACAGTGTTGTCCATGTACTATGCGGGCATGAGGGTGGCAGTCGGGTCTTCCATTGTGAAGGTCTTGGAAGTTGTTCAGATGGCAGTGGTCTTGTGAGATGGGTGTGTGCGTGTGTGCGCATGTCAGTGGTGGCATTGGGGTCTATGTGCTCATGAATCATGCAGATCATGATGAAGAAAGTGGATGGCAGTGAATGTTTCGATGGAGTGTGGTGTGGGTGAGGCAGAGGGGTGATGCAATGCTTGCTGGCTTTAAAGAGGGCTCTGCTTTTGTTGTTGACTGTGATGTTCCATCAGTAGTTGGCTTTGGAAGCGGTGATCAGTCGTCTACATGCAGCACAAAGTTCATCGAGTAGGGCAAAGTCTAATGTACTGCAGGATTGTTGCCAAGTCTTTTCTTGTTTTCTGTTGGCTCTTTTGTTGAGATGGAGTTCTTGTGTATGAGGGTGCAGGCCATTTAAGCTTGAAGGTGCATTGCTTCACTGGTGTGCTGAGTTCTTGGAGAATCCTGGTTCGTCTGAGGTAGATTAGCCCAATTTAAGCATAGGTTAAGCTTAGACTGGGAACTTCTTGAAGGATTTGAAGGCTTGTTTGCAGGTTTCTGATGGGTTTGTCTAATGTCAAAGGGGATTTCCAGATGTCTGAGCAGTAAAACTGGATTGGTGAGCTGCGACAGAGGCTGGGGCGAACTATTACCATTCATTCATTTATTTCAAATTTGTAAAAACAAAATCGAAAAAACATCAACACCCAAATAAACACCAAAACATCCTAGGTCAAGATAAAATGGAATAAAAATAGAATCACTGAGTGATTATCATGCAATAGTGATAGTTAACTCAAGCCAAAGACAAATAAAAAGGCGTTCTCTTTTCCATCGGCTTTGTAAATAGCATGCACATTTGAAAGCATTAGGAGCATCAGGAATGGTCAACAAGAACAAAAGCCGGGTTTCAGCAACTAAAACCAAAGCCACTTAATAGAGTTAGAAGGTAATGTCTTTGCAAGTCATGATATATGGGGCAGAAAAGAACAAAATGTGGCAGAGTTTCTGAAGCACCATAGAGGCAGTGTGAATCGTTACATACTTTGTGCCAGACCAATTACTGGTTACCGCCCTTACTTTGGTTCAAGTCAGTAGTAATCAATGGTAAGAATTGGTTACCTAACTGAGGTACATAGCCACCCCTGCAGTTGGTGGGAGAAGGAGGTATTGTCTTAGGTGCGTATCAGGCCTTTTACGCAGAGAAATATTGTAAATACAGCCCTTTTAATTCTTCCTAGTTTACTGCTTACGCAGGCTATTTATGTCAGAAGCCCCATAAATCATGGAGTTCACTGGCGACTGCTTGGCCTACAGCAGCTTGCAAATTCACTCTTTACTTTAGCAATCCACAGTTCTGCGAAAGAAGCAACTTGCTCTGTTTATTTTTCAACACTCTCCTCTGTTAATAATATCAAGATAATACTTTGAGTAATGTAGTAGGGAATATGTGTTTTGTTCACTTGTACAACTGCCTGCATTTTGTAGGTTACAGTGTTATTCAGGCATTTTGAATCATGACACATGCTTTTCACATTGCTTTAGGACACATGTAGTATTGCGAAAAATTAATATGGTCTTAAACTAGGGCTGCATTTTTGCTTCATTTACCCTTGTTTTAACCAGCTTTAATAGAATCAGGGCAGTTGCAGCAGCATGGACATTTTCTTTTCATCACAGATTCACACCAATTGCATTTAATGGCTTGGGGTTCTTGATGTCTTGAGGTTTTAGGAGAGCCTCCCAGCAAGCAGCACTTTGCCCTTTGTGAGAAGGAAAAGCTTTTGGTGTTCTATATGAAAATGTGTTTTTTTAGTCTTAAGCTAGCATGTGTTCACACAAGCATGAAAGGGCACTGTTTGTGGTCTTCGAGAGGAAGGAATAACTGGGCATGTGGTCTGAACTATAATTCAACCCCCTTTCTAACCACCCACCCACCGCAAGCAGGTCGAATGGATGCAGGTAGAAGCAGTGCTGTATATATTTTCAGTGGCACAGATTGTACCGGTGCTTCGCAGCACTACTGCTATATATTCAGGCAAAGTAGCCTTACCAGTGGAGTTGCTATACGCATGTCATGACACAATGCCAATTATTCATAGCAGGGCTGATTGCATCATGCCCACATTTCTTAGCAGGACTGCTATGTTTTCGGACAGTACCTGAAGTTCTTAACCAAGCTGCTGTAATGACAAAGCAAAAACGTGTTTTGCCATTTTTTTTTTTTGCAAGAACAGTATCTGAGCTCTTTCCACCGGTATCAAAACAAAATACTGAATCCCATCGGAAAGATAGAAGGGGTCGAGAAATAGTAGATGCTGCACATTGGGCCTGCTGGTTGATTCTTTTTCTCATTTTTAGGCCATTTATAAAAACTTTTATATTTATGCTGAGCCCTTTAATAGTAAGAAATGTAAAGAGTTACTAAAAATGTTAATGATAAATACTGGAAACAGAATATTTTAATTTTTGTAAAGATCTAAGTGCTCAAAACAAATAAAAAATAAAAAATACTGAATCCTATTACTGTGAGGCAGAAAAACTTGCATGAAAAAACAATGAATTTCCACCCAAAAATAGATGGGGGTGGGGAGTAGGGGTCTTTGCCTGAATTAAATATACATAAAATGTGGCATTTTACATGCAAGATATTTGACCTCACAGTAAAAAAATGTGTTATTTTCGCGTAGATCCTTCCCACCATCCGCCTGAGCTGGTGTGATGCACACTGGCGGAAAGTGTGAGAAGATGTCACTGCTGTCATATGCTTCAATCCCTCCTACTCAGTCTTGTGCTTTTGAAAACTTCTGCTTCTCCCTTGGCCGATTACTGAGTCCCACTGCCAAAAATCGAGCACATTTTAAAGCCTCATTATGCATCTCCTGACTCACGCAAGATAGTCCAAAAAAGCTGAGGGCTTTTGACAAGCCGGTTTTGTCAGGCAAGACTCACATGGAACTGCCAGTGCCCTAACCCTATGTGCATTTCTAAGTCAACAGCCTGTTTGTCAAGGTAGCTCAGTGGGTCAATAACCCTGCTGTAGACATCATTGTGTAACCTGTTAGTTCAAATCTTGATAAGTGAGTTAATACGTCTGCATCAGAGGTATGCGTTTAAGATACAGGTGACATTCACTTATAACAGAGCTGACTTGGCTTTCGCCTTATCAAAAGGACTACTAAGTTCAGTGATTCAGAACACACATTCCATCAGGGCTGCTATACCTGTAATTGCTCAGAACAAGCACATCCCACGAGGGCTACTATACTCGTAATGGCTCAGAACGCACATCTCATGTGGGCTCTTATACTTGTAATGACACACTGCTGGTAAAACATCTGCATTAAAGCAAATGCTGCTTCGGGTGAGACAAACCTATAATTCCAGCCTAATAGCCAAAAGAAGGTTTGAACACATCTAAAAAGGAGCACCCAATGGTAAAGCTGTACTAGATTTGTAAATGGAAAAGGTGTTTCTTTTTGATGATGTATTGGTGCATGTCAAAAGATAAAAAGGAGTGTAAGAGCAACTCTGAAACTAAGCAATACAGGAGGATAAAGTGGGTGGGGAGGTCGAGAGAACATAGAATGTATTAGACAATTGTTGGGAAGGAGAGAGGGTCTTCCCATCCCCCTAGACGATACCGAACCAGAAGCAGACACTAAGAGAACACATCCAGGGAGTAGGGGGCAAGGTGGTGCACACAAAGTGGGGCACATGATCACCTTAGTGTATGCATTGTAAGTTACATAGTAGATGCAGACATAAACGCCATCTTGGCAAGCGGCAGCCATCTTAGAATTTAAGCCCAAGCGTGGCGGACAGTATTTTGTGTATTAATATTAGGGCCTTGAATGACTGCAAACACCACCTCCACCCTGGCCATGTCTTAGAAATTCAGAACCTCCTCCATTGTTCAGCAAGATATAGGACCTCGCGCCCTGGGAAGAATGCACCCTGCAAGGTAACGAGAAGGTAGCAGAGCGCCTCTTGACAGTACCATCCCACAAAGCAGATAGCAAGGGCCTCCTGCCCCAAACGATCCCCATATGAGACATATAGCTTTTCCATACTTTCATATCATGACCCCTGCATGCCACAGCACCATCCAAACCCAGACCAGCGTCCATAAAACTTTTACACCCATTAGATCGATCAGAAGGCATATCGCGCCTTCAGGAATGGGTCACGCAATATGTGCAGCGAGGTGCAGGGTGGCATCGGAAAGATAGCTCAAAACTAAGGTGAAGGACTTTGGGAGTTGCTGATCTGTCTTGGAACGAGTGAAGTGTGTGCGAGTTAGTGTGAGCTCAGTTCTCCGCCGAGCCATCCCTGTATCTGCAAGGTGCAGAGTTTCAATCGGAAGAATAAATTGTGTGTTGGAGTAGCTAATTGTTAGGTCAGCTCACTGCGGATGACGAGCCCAGCAGCACCAACGTGAACAAAGATGGACAGATGAAAAAGGACCAATGACCTGGCATCCCATATGGAGCAGACCCTACATCTATAGGCCTCCGCCAATCCATATAGTAGAATTGTACTATAAATACTTGTTATCCTTGCAAGAGTGTCTAGGGCCTTTTTCCCTAGCAGGCTCTATTTCTTCTGGTGTGAGCGTGCAGGGCGTGCCTTCATTTGGTGACCCTGTGTTCCCAAGGATCCCTGCACTGACCGAGGCTTCCAGGCTGCTTCTCCCAAGGGGCCACGCCCACCTAGATAGACCCATCCCAAAATGCGTAAAATCCAAAAGATTTGCAGGAGCTGTCTTTGCAGAATTCCTGTCTGCTCTTTGGAGTGGGTAGCGGCTCTGGACAGTGTGCAGGCAGGTGTTGGAACTCTGACGAGGAGTTCGGGTGACCACGCTTATGTGAGTATACCCTTGTCAGGGCTAACAAGTAGGGCAAAGGTATTTGGGAAAGAGTGTGGGTTGTGAGCACGAGGTTGGTTTTATAGTGTGAGTGTTTATCATTAATGAGATTTTAAGGAGTAGATTACGGAAAAACATAACGGAAGTGTAAGGAGCCTCCCCCGAGTGAGGGGAGATGGTGGCACAACTTTTATTGTGTAACAGAGAAAAAGGAGATAAATAGGAGCCCCGCATAATTCGTGGGCGCGGGAACAGTAGTTGTCGTTTTTGTAGCTTGTTATTTGAGCTTGTTATTTGAACTTATTGTTTTTTTATTTTTTATTATGCAGGGTGGAGGCCGGAATAGGGGCATTGTGAATTATGACAGTGTGTTTTGGTGTGCCGAGTGCGGGAGTGGGTGGGTGTGAGGGGGATGGAAAGCAATGAGGCCCGACAGGAAGGAGGAAATGACAAATTGATGTTTTGCTTGTGATTTTGCAGCGTGCGATTAGAAGCCTAGGGACGCCTCACAGCGAATAGATTGCTGCAATGGAAGGGGAGAAGCCTTTAGAGTACAAGTACAGGGCCCTGCCATTGTACCGGGAGAAGATTGTGAAGTATCATAAACAGTGGGTGAAAGAAACACACGAGAGGATGCCACGTTCCACGCCAGAACAAGGCACCCATAATAAGGAAATCCTGGAACACACAACTACATCTTTGGAAACAGTTGCAGAACAGAAAGGAAATTCTAGATTTATGGAAAATGATGGAGGACGTCGAGGACTCTAATAAGAGAGGGGCAAGGAACAACCATGAAGGTGGCAAGCAAGCAGAGGTGGGTGGGAAACGGACAGAACACAAAAGGAGTATACCCATTTTCAGCGCTCCCAGCAACAGAGTACAGTAACCCGACCTGTGTGTCCACCCGGGCAACGGTCCCACCGCTTTCATACATACCCACTCCAGCAACCATAAGAGTGCGCAAGGCAGAGAGAATTAAAAGATGCACTAGAATCAGCACAAGCAGAGCTAGAGCGACTGCGAACAGCACAGAGTGAAGCAAAAGGGAGCGGTCTAGACGAGTGGAGCACGAGGGACAGTTTGTTCATATTAGACAGCACAGCAATAAAGGATGTGCACATTTATAAGAAGGAAGATGAACAAGCACGCAGCACAGGGTACGGAAATGTAAGGCACGACGAAGGCTTAGGTGGAGCTAAGTGAGGGGATGGGTGAACACAGTAGATGAGTTTGAGGATGACGGTGAGTAGGAAGCGCAACAGGCATCACAAATAACATCTCGAGTGGAGAGTTTGCGGGATGAGCGGGTGTGGAGGTTTGGTCAAAGAAAAACAGAGGTGCTGAAAGAGAGGAAGGGAAAAAAAAGTAGGATTTCAGATGCCTTTGATACACAAGGTTATGGGCAGAGCACAATATGTACCATGGGCCCAGATGGACAAGAATGAACAAGTAACTTACCTGTAACTGTTGTTCTCCAACATGGGTCTGGCATGGATTCACATGCTCATGAATATTCCCCGTCGTCAGGCCGGGAATCCTCGGTATAGAAAAAAAAATCAGTATCAGTTTCGTTTCTGATCTGTCTTTCTTAGTAGTAACCAATCACTGGTCTCTGGGTCATACTGCCCCCAGCCAATGACTGCCTTCTCCCTAAGCCCCGCCTCTGGCAGCCATCCTCAGATTTGGTAGCACGTAAAGTGGCAGTATGACCAAGTGAAGAGCCGCAGAGGAGTAGGCGGGAGGGTTCGCATGTGAATCCATGCCAGTCCCATGCTGGAGAACAACAGTTACAGGTAAGTAACTTGTTCCTTCTCCAGCATGGGGTCTGCCATGGATTCACATGCTCATGAATATAAGAATACATAGCAGTATACACATGCACAACCACGCGAGGTGGCAACAGGCTCAACATTAAGCAATACCAAAACACTCAACATTAAGCATCTCTTACCTCCCCACCAGGCTCACCTTAAGCGAACAGGTTGCGCAGCACTGCTTGGCCAACCCTGGACTCCTCCCTGGAGTCCCGATCTACGCAGTAGAATCTAGTGAAGGTGTGTGTCGACCTCCACGTAGCAGCCCTGCAGATGTCGATCAGGGGCACACCAGAAAGGAACGCCGTGGTAGCAGCGATCGCTCTGGTCGAGTGGGCTCTCGGACGGCCAGGCAGCGGTCAGTTTGCCAACCGGTGACAGTGCATGATGCAGCCGGAGAGCCATCTGGAAATGGAAGCCTTCGAGAGAGCCTTCCCTTGATTCACAGTCCCAAAGTTCACAAACAGCTGTGCCGTCTTCCGAAAACTCTTTGTGCGGTCCACATAGAACTTCAGCGCTCTAGCTACGTCCAGCGAGTGCAGAGTCCTCTAAGCCGGCGACGAAGGCGACGGGAAGAAAACTGGCAACACCAAGGGTTCGTTGAGGTGGAAGTCCGACGGCACCTTGGGCATGAAGGAGGGGTGCGTCCTCAGCACCACCCTCGTGTCGTGAAAAGTCAAGTATGGTGGCTTGCAAGATAGGGCCTGGATCTCTGGCACTCGTGCGGAGGTGATGGCCACGAGAGAAGCTGTCCTCCACGACAGAAACTTCAATGGTGCCGAATGCATAGGCTCAAATGGGGCCCCCATGAGCCTGGTCAGCACCACGTTGAGCTCCCACGCCGGGGCAGGGGCCTTCACCGGCGGGAATGATCGGAACAATCCTTTCATAAATTCCTTCACCAGCCGATGAGACCACAAGGACGCCCATCCCGTAGTCCTGGTGTATCGTGAGATGGCGGCCAGATTTATCTTGATGGAAGCGTGAGCTAGTCCAGCCTTGGCCAATGACAGTAGGTACGGCAATACTTGAGGGGCCGTAATCCGCAGAGGGTTAATCTTCTGTGCACAGCACCAGACAGAGAACCTCTTCAATTTATGTCCGTAGCACTTGAGAGTTGAGGACGCCCTGGCCTTTGCAAGAACCTCTCTGCAGTCGGCTGGGATGTCGTACCCTCCAAACTATAGTGCTGCAGGATCCAGGCCTGCAAGTTCAGCGACTCTGGGTTGTGATGAAGAATGGCGCCTCCTTCTCTGGAGAGAAGATCCGCGTCCGTCGGCAGCTTGACTGGTGTGGACGCTGACAAGTCCAGAAGGTCCGGGAACCAGATCTGTCTCGGTCACGCCGGTGCGACGAGGATCATCCTGCACCGGGACCTCTTGAGCTGGTTGATGAGCCGGAGCAGCAACGGCAGGAGCGCATAAAGAAATAGGCCGTCCCAGGGGAACGAGAAAGCATCGCCCATGCTCCTCGGCTGGGGAGAACCTGCTGGCGAACCTCCGGCACTTGGAGTTTGTCACCGTCACGAAGAGATCGATCTGAGGTTCGCCCCATCGTCGGAAGAGTCGATCCACTTGATCCTGGCGTAGTTCCCACTCGTGGCACGAGCGCAGCTCTCTGCTGAGTGAGTCGGCGATGGTGTTTTTTATTCCTGCCAGATGAAAAGGCACCAGAAACATCCCTTGGGCGACGGCCCAATGCCACAGATCCTGGGCTTCCTTGGATAGGGCAGGGGATCTGGTTCCGCCCTGCTTCCGGATGTAGAACATTGTGGTGGTGTTATCGGTGAAGATCCTCACCACCTTGCCCTTGAGGGACGGAAGAAAAGACCTGAGCGCCCAGAACACTGCGCGGAGCTCCAAGATGTTGATGTGGAGTGACTTCTCCTCCGGGAGCCAAAGGCCTCTTGCGTGAAGATCTCCGGAGTGCGCTCCCCAACCTTCCAGGGAGGCATCTGTCGTCACCGTCACCTGGTGAGCTGGGTTCTGAAAGTCCATGCCCGCCGACAGATGAGAGCGGGTACCCCACCACTGGATAGCCTGACGGAACGTCTCGTTGAGTGGGATCCTGTCCTCGAAGCTGCCCGTTGACTGGACCCAGCAGGCGTCGAGGAACTCTTGTAAGGGGCGCATCTGAAGCCTGCAAAGGCGCACCAGATAAATGCAGGAGGACATCATCCCGAGGAGGGACTGGATAGATCTTACCCTGGCCATGTCCGTGGCGAGCAGACGCTGCACCTTGCCCAGGATGGTCCTGGTCCTTTCCTCCGACGGCGAGGCCAGCCGCGCCACTGTGTCGAGCTTGGCTCCCAGAAACAGGGCGACTTGCGACGGGACCAGGTGGGATTTTTGAAAGTTGATGGAGAACCCCAGGTCCATGAACAGCTGGACGGTCTTCGCAGTGTGTTCTACGGCAAGCTCCCTTGTCCTTGCTCGGATGAGCCAGTCGTCCAGGTAGGGGTAGACGTGGATCCCCTGCAGGCACAGCCATGCCGCCACCGCTGCGAGGCACTTGGTGAACACCCTGGGTGCCGACTTCAATCCGAACGGGAGGGCCTTGAACTGGTAGTGCCGTCCCTGGACCACGAACCTGAGGAACTTTCGGTGTCCTTTTAGAATGGGGATGTGGAAGTATGCATCCTCCAAATCCAACGACGACAGAAAATCACCCTCCTCCAGCTGTCCCAGCACGTGCTGGAGGGTGACCATCCGAAACTTCTGTGACTTGATGTACTTGTTCAGTCGTCGCAGGTCCAGGATGGGACGCCATCCTCCTGTCTTCTTCTTTACGAGGAAGTACCTTGAGTAAACTCCGGAGCCCCGAAGCCTCTTTGGGACGAGCTCAATGGCACCTTTCTTGAGCATCGCCCTTACTTCCAACAGTAGTTGAGGGACGTGATTTTCCTTCCTGGCCACGGGTGGAACGCGAGGGCACTTCTTCTGGAACTCGAGAGCGTGCCCTTGGGCCAGGGCGTCCAGCACCCAACGGTCGGTGGAGATGGACTCCCACACGCTGACGAACCTCGTCAGCCGGCCTCCCACCGGGGAGCTTCAGCGGGGGCCCGACCCCACGGTCGGTTAAATCTTGTTTGGAGGCTGCCTTGCCTCCTTGACCTCCCTGTCGACGACGGGCACCACCTGACTTGCCGCGTCCCCTGTAGGCCTCCTGAGACGAACATCTTGCTGGTATGTCTAGGAGCCACTGCCGGATCCCTTGGAGGCACCTTGTCTGCCTCTGGAGCTCTGAAAGGACAGCCGTCGTTGTTGGAGTACTCCCAGTGCCCGGGCAGTCTCCGTGTCTGTCTTGATAGCCTGAAGGGACTCATCAACCGCCTTCCCAAACAGGTTGTTCCAGTCGAAGGGCATGTCCAAAACTTTGGTTTGTACGTCCTGGCGGAAATCCGTCGCCTTGAGCCATCCTTGTCGTCTCAGGCAAACGCTGTTGCCCAACTGATGGAAACCGGTGTCGGTGATGTCCGTTGCCACCGTGATGGCGTGGTCCGAAGCAATCTCACCTTCCTGTAAGATTTCAAGGGCCTCAGCCCTTTTAGCGTCCGGAAGGAAGTCCAATAGAGGGGCGATTTTGAACCACAACTCCCTGTCATAGCGGGCTACGATAGCCAGGGTGTTGGCCGCCTTGATAGTCGTTGCTGCGGATGAGATGACCCGTCGTCCCATCGTGTCCAGCTTCCTGCCCTTGCCGTCCGGCAGGGAAGTTGATGTCGAGGCCGATGCCCCCCCAGCTTTCTTCTTCTTTGCCGCCGAGACGACCGAATCGGGGTAGGTTGCGCCCGAAGGCACAAGGGGGCGGCGTCGGGGACCCGGTACTTCTTCTCGTACCGGTCCCTCTTTGCAGGCGCTGTGGCAGGGTTCTTGAGGAGGGCGAGCCCCTCATCCCAGATGTCATCAAGAAGTGGTACGGCGAGGACCGTCTTCCTTTTAGCCTCGCGCCGTTGGTAAAGGAACCCTTCCTTCTTCTCTTCGGGGCAGAGCTGGAAGAGCTCGGATGCCCTGGAAATCATGGCATGGAAGGACCCAATCTCGTCGGGCGGGGACGCCCGAGCAGGGGGCGACGGGGGACACGTCCCGTCGTCGCCTCCGTCGTCATCTGTACCTGTCGTAGCCATGTCCGTGCCTGTATCATCCCTGTGGGTAGTAGACTGGGGGGGAAGGCAGAGCAGGCCGCAGAGGTGGGAGAGGTGGCAGAGGATGTGTCCTCCTCTTCTTATGCGGTGGACTTTCCAAAGGACCTGGCTCCGGTTCCCCCATTGGGTCTGGCTCAGGTACCTCCGTAGGGGGGAGGGGCTACCGTGTCCTTATCTCCGAGCATAAGGACTGAATCGCTGACAAAATGGCCACCAAAGTGTCCTGCGGCACTGGAAATGACGGGCGCGAGGGCTCTTGAGGAACCTCGTCGGCGGCACCGTCGCTCTCATCGTCGCCCTCATCGGGATCCCTCCCAATGGGCTGGGCCTCCTCCACGACTTCGATGAGCTCTTCTTCAGAGGTCGTGTCCGTAACCATGATGGCCACCTGCCCCTCCCCTTCCTTTTCCAACGGGGATTTCGTGGGGGTCTTGTCGATGGGCCTGAAAGACGACTCCCTCTGCGGTGGCAGGGAGACTCTGGATCCTGAGGTCACCTCCACTGGTGTAGCCTCCACAGGCTGAGCCAGGGCCGCTGCGACATCCTCGATCGAGGTCTTAGCAGGGTAAATTAAGGCCATTGTCACCTTCTGTACGCCTGGGGCCTTCACCTTGGGGGGAGGGTCCGAGCCTCGCTCCCCCTCTCCCGGAATCTTCGAGATCGACCAGGGCCTCTCCAGAAGCTTCACCGGGTTCTCGGACTTCCTCTTACCCGAGCCAGAGCGTTGACTCGTGGTTAATGGCGCCGGGGAGGATGCGCCCTGCCTGGTAGTCAAGGGGCCTGACCGTTCAGCGCTCCCGGTGCCCGCGGACTCGCAGTGCTTGGCCTTTTGTTGGGCCCCCATCGCCGGGGCGCCCTCACAGGACTTAGAAGACCGCTCTGACTTTTTTTTTTGTTTTCTTCTCGCCGACGGGCTCTTCCCTTCCAGCCAGTTGGCGAGACGGAGGTGGCGATCCTTCATGGTCCGCTCCGACATGTTCCCACAAAGCGCACAGTCCTTCTCCACGTGCGTTTTGTCCTCATGGAGACAGTAGAGGCATAACGAATGCTCGTCCTCCTTGAACACATTCTGAAGCGGGCATCCAGGGCAGGTCCTGAACAGCTTCCCGGGCGTCGAGCTTCCTTTCTCCTGGGCCATCTCCGGGGTAGGCCTCTGAACTTCTGGAATCCTCCAAAAGCGTAATTCGACAAAATCTTCACCCTTGAGGGGCGTAGAAAACTCCGAAACGGGTCCCCGTTGATCGGATGTAGAAACGGTGGAGCTTGAGGTTCAATTTAACCGAAAAATGAGAATTCTCCTGAAAAAGCGCGAAAACGCAGCAAAAGCTCGAGAGCTACAGCACGAGGACTCCCAACACTTGAACGTGCTGTAAAAATCTGAGGATGGCTGCCAGAGGCAGGGCTTAGGGAGAGGGCAGTCATTGGCTATGACCCAGAGACCAGTGATTGGTTACTACTACGAAAGACAGATCAGAAACGAAACGGATACTGATTTTTTTTCTATACCGAGGATTCCCGGCCTGACGACGGGGAATATTCATGAGCATGTGAATCCATGCCAGACCCCATGCTGGAGAACAATCGCATTAAGTGCTCCTGCAGTTAACAGTGGGGAAGTGGATATACGCGTTTGAAAAACAGACTGCGGGTGTACCCCTTTCCGTAGGCGATATGAAGAGTTTACTAGTGGTGATAGTGGGGGAGCAGGCTTGGGATGTGTGGATTAAAGCAGGATACCCCAGAGTGAGGTTGGATGACGATGCGCATGTCAGCGATGTGTTCCATAACATAAGGGTACAGGTGTAGGGCATGCTTCGGCGCATGTATCCAGACACCTTGGTCCTACCGTTAATTATGCAAAACACTATGGGGGATGATGAAGACCCCGCTCAGTACATTAAGGTTCAGGAAATGTGGAGAGCGGGGACGTGATCTGTTCCTCTTTTCTATTTCGTTATCAAAAGGGGCTTCCAGAAGAGGTGCAGAAGGTAGAAGACAAAATTGTGGACATTGAAGCGAAAGGGTGGCTGGAAATCCAGGGCATAAGAATACACCACTGCAAACGAATAAGGGAACTAGAAAGAGAAACTACACAGCAGCAGGCAAATGAGGTGAAATTGGTGCAGAGGAAGCTAGCAAGGATAGCTGTAGATGGGACAGTGTCCACACCAGCACAGACAGGAGGAACGGGAAGCACGCATGGGTCAGCGGACATTCGAATAGCAGAGTTTTGGCCAGGAGGACGAAAAAGGCAGTGGGGAAGCGGACAGCAGTACCCTACCCAGAATGGCAGCAAGAAGGTCAGCAGTGTGGCAAGGGCAGATTTAGGGGGTGGGGGAAGAGGGGTATTTGGAGGTATGGGACCGAGAGGGCAGAGCATGGGGTCCATAAACTGCTGGAACTGTGGGTAGTGGGGATATTTTTTGAGAGAATGCAGAAGCAGGCAAGGGCCAGGGTACAACACTTATCACCCGCCACCCCATAACACACAGCAGATGCCGACACCATGAATGTCCTTGATATCCTACGAAATACACCAAGTGTACACACAGCTCTCACCCCAGCCCCTGGAAGCGTTCCCTCAGCAACAGCAGTCACAACAACAGGACACACAGCCGCAGCCCCCACAGCAGCAGTACCCACAACAAGCGATGCCTTGTTGTGGGTACGCACAGAAGTGGAAACATGCACAAACGCAACATGGCACCATAGTACTATGCCAGGGGTGAGCGTGATAGGAAACAACCCTTTCAGGTTCCCAGGGTCAAAGACTTTCCCAGATTAGGACAGCCCACAGAGAGCGCTTGCGTGCCCAGTACTATCTATAACAGTTAACCCAGATGAGGAACCCTTGGTAAGTGCAGAGATAGGAAACAAACGTTACATTTTTATGGTCGACAGAGGTGCCACAAAATCGCGCATCAGTAAGGGAGATTTCCCGCTATCGGGCCACACACTTGACACGCAGGGTTTGTCTGGGCGGTCTCCACGGTCCCATACACTAAAGAGGTTGACATCAAAATAGAAAGGGGGTGGTGCAGGCGCCCCCTACTATATTCGGAATGTTTGCCAGTGAACTTGCTGGGCAGGGGTCTGCTCTGCAAGCTCAGCATGACGATATCTTTCAGAGGCATAGTTTGCGCAACGCCAGGGATGTGCGCCATCAGAGCAGTGTTGATTATTCATGCAATGGCAGGAGAGGTGGTGGTTTGTGGTATTCCCATAGATCCGAACATGATGGTGTATGGAAACATGGTGATTGTGGAGGCAGGGCCTCAGATTGGCAAAGGTTGTTGCGTAATGCCCACAGATTTCATTTATTGCCCTGTTGCGTCCCCATGAATGGTGGCAGGTACAATACTGTCCCTAGATTTACAAGGATTGGTGGTTTCAGCAAAACGTATTCTTGCGATAGGGACTATCCTGCACGGGTTCGAATGGTTCACAATTCTTTGCATTGAAACGTTGACACCCCTTAATGAGGTGACTGATGCAGAATTGTTCTAAGCCAGGCCAGATGACGGAGAGATTGTGCTAGCAAAATGCATACCCTGTGAAATAATGGTACAGTACAGAAAAGTTGTGTCCCATGATGGCTGTTGAGGCAGATTTGGAACAGGTGCCCGAGAGACTATGGACGACAAACCTCCATGACGTAGGGCTACTACAGAGAGTGACCCCAGTACACATTACACTGAAGCCAGGAGCAGTACTACTCAGAGTGAAAACAATACCCACTTTCTAGGGAGATGGAGCAGGGCATTAAGGACACCATCAGTGCACTACTCAATCAAGGGATTATTGTACCTTCTACCTCCCCATGCAACATGGCTATCTACGCTGTGAAAAAGGCAACTGGGGTAATTGGAGAATGAATCAGGATTTGCACTCCCTAAATTATATTTTACAGCAAGAACTGCCTGTAGTTCCCAACCCCGACACAACCTTGTGCAGCATTCCCAAGGAGTCGACACATTTTTCAGTGGTTGACCAACGCATTTTTCTCCATACCATTGCACCCAGACTCGCAGTACCTCACATCCTTTACTCATAGGGGTGGAGGGGTGAGGTTCGAGCACACAAGATTACTGCAGGGGTACTGTGAGAGCCAGGGTATTTTTAACAGAATACTCCACGTAGATTTAGCATACATTCAAGTGTCCAGCATGATCATCCAGTACATGGACAATCTCCTGCTATGCAGTGACACTAAGCAGCAATGCAGGCAAGACTCGAACACACTTACAGCTTTGGGCTCACAAGGGGTACAAAGTTGAATAGGAAAAATTGCAATACTATCTACAAGAGGTTTTATCTGGGGCAGTTGATTTCAGCACACGGCAAACTAATAATACTGACCACGTTGCCTCTGTGCATGCCACCCCCCAGCCGACAGTGAAAGAAATGCAGAAATTCCTAGGGTTGTGCAATTACTGCAGGGCATGGATCCTTGTCTGTGCAGCATACACAAGTTCACTTTTGCATGAACTGAAGAGATGCTACAAAACTTTGATAAACTTAAAATGCATCCGTGTTGGCGACCCCAGACTATACACAGGAATGTTGCTTCTTCTCACACTCTAACAGCCAACTTATGATTGCCTTGCTGACAGAGAAAAGCACAAAGGGCCACAAGCCATTGGCCTATTACAGTGGCACGTTAGATAGTAATGCAAGGGCAGTTTGCTTGCGAACAGGCTCATGCAGCTACGGCATTTGCCATCGAGGAAAGTTCCACTATTGTAATAGACTGTTCAATCACGCTCTACGCGGAAACCTGCAGTCTTTGACATTGTAGAAAGGTCAAAATCTACCCGACTACTCAGAGCATCTGCATACGAAATTTCTGTCCAGTCCAAACATCCACATTATAAGATGCAAAACAGTAAACCCGCAACATTCATTACAGAGATGTGCACTGAGGAGGACTTGGCCAGACACAACTGTGTAACATATGAGGGGGAAGAGGATGGCATTCCCAAAGCAAAAGACAGACCACTCCAAGAGGACGGGGGTGGTTTCTGTTTGTTAATGGGTCAGCGACAATTAACCAGGACACAGGCCTCAGGCATACAGGCGCAACAGTGGTGCGCCTAGTTGACAGTGGAAATGAGCCATTCATTTTGAAAAGATTACCAATGCATTACTCCGCACAAGCAGCGGAGCTCATTGCACTCATTGAAGCACTGCAAACATCACAGGGGTGCCACGTGACCATTTATTCAGATTCAGCACATGTCACTATAATGGTGCAGGCCTGTCTTTCGTGATAGAAAAAGGAGGGGCTTTCGGAGGGCTGATGTCTCCCCAGTACAGCATGCAGTGTTATTAGACAAGCTAATCTTCGCACTCTCCCGGCCTTCTGTAGTGGCGGTCGTTAAATGCGCCACCCATACGAACAACACAGATGAAGTATCACTCTGGAACGCCGCTTACCAACTGTGGCAGAGTATTTCGCCATGATCCCCGCTGCTGATCAGCCACCAGTCCCATTCAGTGCCCTGCCTAGGGAGACTATTGAGTTACAGGGAAGGGTACCAGAAGAAGAAAAACAGTTGTAGGTAAAAGACGATGCATGCAGTCCCCTACTGACTTGTCGTGGAGGCAGGAATGTACAGGAAAAGCAGTAATGCTGCACAAATTGTTGAGAATAGTGTTCGACCAACTCCATCACCCCTCCCACATCTCCAAACTGCGCATCGCTACTGACATACAAGAGGACTGGTTCATTCCAAACATCGAAGAACATTTAAGCATGGTTATTAGGTGCACCACGTGTCAGAGCTTCAGCACAGGCATGACATTGAGAACACTGAGGGGCACTTTGCCCTGCCGTACTGGACCATTCCACGAGTTGCATATCGACTACACGGATATAAGAGAAAGGTGAAGCGGTCCCGGTATCTAATCGTCGTCTGCCCCTTCTCCCGATGGGTGGAGGCTGGTCTTTGTGCACTTCCGGATGCCAAATACGCAGCCACATTTCTGGTCCACAAAGTGTTCCCCCGATGGGGCATGTGTGATGTGTTATGGTCAGATAATGGCACACACTTTTTCAATGAATTGTTAAGATATTACTGCTCTGCTTTTCAATAAGCACCGGATGTCTATGAATTATCACTGCCAGGCCAACAAGGGTGCGCAGAGGATCAATGGACTCCTCAAAAGTAAGCTCTCTAAGCATTGCACCACGTTGAAGAAGAATTGGGTGCATTGCTTACCATTGGCACTGTTCAGTTTGTGCACGCATCCCAGTAAGGACCACCATTTATGAGGTGGTAACTGGTAGTCGAATTCACACACCGATATCTCCCATTAGGACAGCATCAGATGCACATAGGGCAGCAGTTGTTGTAGGAGACTAATTCAGAGACTATTTAACAACACTAACGCGTGCACACAAATCTATTTCCCGACAGATTGAACCACACCGACCAGAAGACTTGCTTGCTTGCGCCACACCTGACTCCACGACTGATTGCTCATACACTCAACATCTGCTACCAGGAGAATTGATTTATGTGCAGTCCTTTCACCACAGGTGGAATAGCCCCAAATTCAATGGACCTTTCGAGGCGATTTTCTGAACTCCCCTCGTAGTGAAAGCAAAGGGACTTCTTTATTGGATTCACCTCAGACGATCGAAAAGTACCTTTGGACGCTGCACCAGCCCTTTAACAACACTGGCAGTGCGCACCTACTTCAATTCCCTTCTCACTGCCAGCAGTTACTCCCGCCCCCACACACTACCTGTGCACAGGCACAGCTGCTAGAGAATATCACGTTTACATAGGGATGGCCTCCCCTCTTCCCCTTCTCCCCCAACCTCCACACTGCTTTCAATAACACAAATTTTACAAATGCAAATAATAATACTGATGTTATTAATGGATATACAGGTGCCCCTGAACGCACAAAGAAACAAACACGAAGGGCAAAGTACGATGCTCATCATGGGCTTGGTCTTGACGTCACAGAAAATGCGCGTCACTCAGAAATGTCGAACAGTTGGTATACCGTCATGAGCTCGTGGGTAGAAATAAAGTGAATGGAAGTTGTGTGTTCATTGATACTGCATGCATCAGGGGCACCCAAGGTCCAAGTGCCACAGGAAGTACCAATTCTAGAGGCGCAATGCCTAGTACATCTTGCGCTATGTAGGTGCAGGGGCACTTTTCAGGCACACAATGTAAGGCTCAAACTTGTTGATCCAGATCGCCTGCAATGCGACAAAAATCCACAAACGTGGCAAATGCATGAAGAGAGCCTACCTGGTGATACAAGGACTAAAATACACAAATAAGAAATGGCAAGAAACAGTGAGATGCATGGCAGAGGGTTTAATAGGATATGAAGAAGGGGTTCTGGCACAAATGCAAGCAGTGTGCACACCGTTCTGGACTGAACATATCACAAAGCTAACATGGATTGAGGCAATGGAGAAACCAGTGAAAGTACACAGAGAAGAATCATATGAACTTTGCTTTCACAGTGACGGAACAGTATCTGTAGGGGCCAATGAACATTGCAATAACTTGCTCATTGCTGATCTCAACAAAGGCACGGCTGCAGCGATGGATTACTATTGGGTGTGCAGCCAACAAGCGTACTTGCCACTCCCACCATCATGGAGGGGCTATTGTTTGCGGGCCATGTTGCACTCAGCCCTGCTTGTAATCCCAGAAGTACATTTGCCAGGGGCTGGGGGGGGGGGGGGGGCAATAGAGATTTTACCCCTACCACCTTCCTGACCTCTGAAGAAGAAACAAGAAACCTGTTGCCAGCACCAGAGTTCCACACCTTCCCTGGAAAAGAAAAGGGCATAATGCTGCAATGGAAGAAAAGAGCAAACTATCTATCCAAGGACTCGTCAAACCTGCTCGGGGAACTACCAGATGAATACTGGCTATTCACCAAAGAAGAGACATTTGTTGCCTCGCTGCTACTGCATACTGCATGGTGTGCAAGCTGCGGTCAACGCTAAATGGCTGCAGATTGTCCGCTGGAAGCTGATCCAGCTAACGACACAGAGCACGGGTTCAACGTCATAAAGGTGGAACTCCGTGCCTGTAGGCTAATGACTATGCAGAACCGCTACGTCCTTGATATGCTGACTGCGATGGAGGGAGGCGTGTGCAAGAAATTTGCCTCCTGAAGATGCTGAAAATGACTCTGTCACACATAATCGAAGGTGTGCACAACCTGGGAGTGCGCATGAAGAAAGAAGCTGGCACACAGGAAGAGGACAGGTCTGATTTCACCTTTTCATAGGCTCAATCCTGGCTGTGGGTGATTGTAAAGATTCTGGTGCCTGTCATGGTCTTCATCCTGGTCATTTTTTTGCACGTGTCAATGGATGTTGTGCCAAAGCCTTGCCCAGTAGCACAATGATGATGGTCGCAATTGGGGGGGGGGGCACCCAAGGCACTTTCCGGTACCCCAAACAGACGACCCAAACAAACCCTGCATGATAGAAATTGACCGCCCTTTACACACCCCTGGCACCATAAACGCACCCCCAGCAGACCCTGAGAATTACACAGACCACTGGGCAGATGAAGCAGGGGATGGGGGTTGTATTTATAGGACATGTACCCCAGAAGAGTATGCCCAGTCTCAAGCAGGTTTATAAGATGTTTGCAGAGCATGGGTTCCAAAAAGCGGGTCGCCAACGTACCTGGAAGCTCAAAGGTTGGATAGGGTGCAGAGGGGGGAGGAAAACGTATATTGGAACTTGGTTGCCAATGACATTGTGGGGTAGTTAGTTAATTTAGGATTAACGAAATGGGGGAATGTTGGGAAGGAGAGAGGGTCTTCCCACCCCCCTAGGCGATACTGGACCAGAACTAGACACTAGAACACATCCAGGGAGCAGAAGGGGGGGGGGGGTGCAACCAAAGGGGGGGGCATGCGATCACCTTAGTTTATGCATTATAAGTTACAGGGTAGATGCGGACATGAAAGCCATCTTGGCAAGCAGCAGTCATCTTACATCCCAAGCCATCTTAGGTCCAAGCCCGGCGAACAGTATTTTGTGTATTAGTATGGGCCCTTGCATGACTGAACACCACCCCCAAGATGGCTAGGTCGCAGCGCTTTACAACCTTCTCCATTGTTCAGCAAGATACAGGCCCTCACGCCCTGGGGAGAATGCGCCCTGCAAGGTCATGAGAAGGGAGCAGAGCGCCTCTTGGTAGTACCATCCCACAAAGCAAATATCAAGACCCTCCTGCCCCCAACAATCCCCACAAGAGAAATATAGATTTGTCATGCTTTCATCCCATGACCCTCACATGCCACAGCACGATCCAAACCCAGACAACCGACCATAAAACATTTACACCCCTCGATCGATCACTAAGAACAGAAGGCAAGGCTATTGCGCCTTCAGGAATGGGTCACGTAATTTGTGCAGGGTGGCATCAGAATTATAGCTCAAAACTAAGGTGGAGGACTTTGAGAGTAGCTGATCTGTCTTGAACGAGTGAAGTGTGTGTGAGTTAGTGGGACCTTGGTTCTCCCATGAGCCCATCCCAGTTGCATTGCTACAATTGTAAGAATAACATTGTGTGTTAAGAGTAGATAATTAATTGTTAAGTCAGCTCACCGCAGATGATGAGCCGAGCAGCACCCACGTGAACAAAGATGGACTGGAAAGATGAAGACGGACCAATGGCCTGGCATCCCATATGCAGCAGGCCCTACATCTATAGGCCTCCAACAACCCGTATTGTAGAATTGTACTATATACGAGGACGTCATTTGTGATGCTCTTTTTGCTTATAATGTACCGCACATGCCAAAGGACCTCAGAAAGTTCCACGGCAGCAGAGTTCTTTGCTGATGTATTCCTATTTTTGTAGAAATAAATACTTGTTATCCTTGCAAGAGTGTCTTTGGCCTTTTTCCCTAGCAGGCTGTATTTTGTCTGGTGTGAGCATGCAGGGGCGTGCCTTCATAATCCAAAACAGGAATTCGAGCAACAGGAAGAGAGAGAGAGACCAATTAGCTACATGGGAGAGCAACAAAGAAAGTGAGAAGTGAAACAGAGGTAAATAATAGTACGCACAGAATAGGAATGAGGGAATAGAAGCAAAGGAGACATATAGAGACAGTAAAATGAGAAAACACAGATTCACGGCAGACTGGGAGAGCTGAAAATAGAAACTTCAGACTAGAGAAAGGCAGGCCAATAACATAAGGGGCCGTGCAAGAAAGATAATCAAAAGGAGTAGCATTCACAACAGATTTACCCAGAGTAATGACATGAGAGAGAAGAGGAGTCATATCAACTGATACAACACAATGTAGGAGGGAAACAGCAATAGTAAAATGAAGAGATGGGAGAAGCAGAGTGACAGAGCAACAGACCTCAAAACGTGAAATAGCAACAGTTAAGGGTGAGAGGCAGGACATCAGAAAGTGAGAGACCGGGGAAACACAGTATCCAAGGGAAGGCAAGATGAGCAAAAACATTGAGTGGCTGTCAAGCAGGTATTTCCAGGCAGCAACAGTAGGGCTGAGAGGCAGAGAAGTAATGCTGGTACAGTGAGGGACTTGCTTTATGATGTAACTAGCTGGCATCTGTAGTAGTTCTTAACAGAATTTGAGTGTCCAAGTATAATGAAGATGAAGCTGGGTAGTACACATCAACAAGTTCTTTGTCACTAAGGTTTTCAAACACAGTTTTAATTTTATGCACAAATTGGCTAGCTATCAGACACTTTTTTACTCTCTTGCGAAGGAGGAAACTCTTCTACTCTCTTGAAATTGGATTTACTCTCCAATTCAAAAAAACTGGGACTAAAACAATCCACCCCAAAATCCAATCTGGAGCACTGGTCTTACGGATGATTTTGAATATTCAAATCCTCCCTCTTGCTACTGCTGGGCACCAGAAACTTGGTTTTTTAGAACTTTTTCAGAAACTCTGGGCAAGGGCGGGTGGATCAACCTCGTGACAGGAAGGACAAAACAGGATGGGTTTAAGCAGAAACACTTGTGTATAGGCGCGTTTTAAATGCCATATCATATGGACAAGCCCGATTTCTAGGGGAGTAATATATGATGCTTTAGTCAGAGGCAATCCCAGAAGACGGGTGAGAAAAGAATTCACCTAGGCTTGCAGCCCTCTAGCTTGCCCGTACCCCGATAGTTCGCCACCATAGCGCACTGCACACTTTCCTTTGTATACAGTGAGCATATGCCTTACAGAGGATTGTGTCAGGGCCTTTGCAAATGTAAAGATGCTACATATAACTCGTTTCATTTTCCACCTTCGAGCATTTGTGTTTTCCTTCCTTCCAGGTTAACCAGCTATCAAAAGGTATTCCAAAATACTCAAAGGACTGGCATATATTTAATCTTTGAACGCCCACAAAAATCAACGAATTGTCAAGATGTTTATTTGTAAAACACATTACATAACATTTGTTGACATTTGCCTTCAGTCCCCTCAGCAACACACTCTACGCAACCCTCAACAAGGTTTTGAAGAGACTCGCCGTTTCTGACTAAGAGCGCTGAATCATCTGCATTACTTACAACAGGCACACACTCCTACCCTCACTGTGGTGCATCATCACCAAGGCTCTCTAGAAAAGATGGTAGGTGATAAGGAAAGGTACGAGTATGCTCCCCTGACAAACCCCCTTTTCCATGTTAATACTACTGCTCAGTTCTCCCCCATTACCACACCGAACAGGAACCATAGAGTCAGTGTTTAAAGACTGTAAAACTCTCAGAAGTGGTCTAGGGACACTAATATAATTGATAATGTTCCCCGGGAGGCCCCAATCTATGTAATCAAATGCCGAACTAAGACCCGTGGAGCAGAAGAGCAAAAAGAGGTTGACACCTTAATTGATAGTTCCCATCCCCAGTCTAAAGGCTAACTGAGCATCGGAAGGGAGAGTGTTCTACGACCCATTTCTCAAGTCTTTTCAACCAAACACCAGAGACCATCTTTGATGTTCCATCCAGCAATGCGATTGGGTGGTAGGATGATGGCAAGGACTTTATACCCTTCTTAAAGACGGGTACAATGGTACCGATTTTGAAACTCGAAGGGAGTGAATTAGTGGACAAAAGTGGGCTGAAGACCTGCCTAAGGAAAGGGGCCCATAACTCGACAAGCACGTTAAAGATGGTTTGGGACATCATCAGTCCCCAGAGCTTTAGAGCTTTGTAGGTTTTCTGGCGACCTCTGACAGTTCAACATCCCTCACTAAGAAGGATTCTAGTTGAGCACTGTTGGAATGAGTAATTATAGTGCTATTTGTAGCTTCCTTGACTATATCAATTCCGGTCCTATAAAGTTTGTGGAAATGTCCAACCCAGGTCTGTTCTGCGACACGAATGTCAGGGGCTTCTTGGTGTCCAAGGTCTAGGCCAGAGGAGTCGTCAGCTTATTTAAGCGAACTGTTTGTATGCATCGAGAGCATATACAGCGTATACAAAGAAACTCTGCATTCTGGTCCATACATAACTAAGATGAGGCCTGAACAAAGCACCATGCACACAGGTGGAGACATTCTATAGTACATACCTGCAATCATGTCTATTAGGGTGACTTAGGGCTATATTACTCTTAAAATAAAGATGCAGATCAGAACAGATTCGGTCAGTGGGTTTTTGACAGTGTTGATGAGCAGAAAGTAGCCAGAATTCATCTGGCCCAGGGACTTTTTGGGGGGGGTGGAGGTTTTTGATGGCCAATCCCACCTCCTCCTCCATTATGGAATCCTCCAGCAGGGCTTGCTGCTCCTGCGTTAGCTGGTGTAAGGAAACGCCCTGTAGGTATTACCGTTGATCAGACCCAGGGAGGGAATCTCCAAACATAATGTGGGTAAAACAGTGTTGAGCTATCTCCAGTTTTGCTTCTTCCGTTGTATGTGTGGTGCCCTCACTGTCTCATAGTTCCTATTACGGGTTTTCAATAAATGTGTAGTTCAGGAGTCTGTTTGCTTTATTCCTGTGTAGTATTCTTGTTGTGTGAGAATTAGTGTGTGTGTGCTATGCGATCTAGCTTACTATGAGCTATTCAAAGGGCTCTTTGGGATCCGAGTAATTCGCATTGCCTCAGCCTCCAATCCATTTCTAACCTCCTCTTTTACCTGGGAGTGTGCAGTGGTCCTCAAAATTAACCCACCTCCCTCCCCTTACGACTGCCTTGAAGGCGTCCGAGATGGTACTGTGCGGCATCCCTTGAGTCAAGTTAATGTCAAAGTATGAATTAAATCAGGTTAGTCAATTCCAGTCCGAAAACCTGATCTCTCAAGGGGGCGTCTTTCATCCTTCATTGAGGCTTGGAGGGGGGTTGTGGGCAGTTAACCTGCAGGTTTGCTGCAATTGAAGAGTGGTTGGAGTGGACTCAGATACTGATGCGGAACACAACAATATAGGAACCAGGGACGCTGAAAACAAGCACAGATCTATTGACCCCTGTGGACGTGGGGAAAGGTCTAATCTCTTTCCTCCCCAAGTTCGAACCTCCATATATCTATTAAGTTCAGATCCTCATAAGTTGGAAAAGAGCCTGCGAATGTTTAAAATCAGTAACGCTAGCAGCAAGTGTTTTGTCATGAGCCGGGTTTGGCATGGTGTTGATGGTTCCTCCAATAATCCAGTGGCCACTCATGAATATCTTTGTTACTAATGCTGCTGACACCCCTGCAATTGCCCACACAGAGGTTAAGGTTATTGCAGCTTCTACACCAAACAGTGTCTCTGCTAATGTGTGTGCTGTTTTGATGCCTATCCTCACTGATGTCAATATTGCCTGCCTGGTATCCAACACCACTGCTGCCTTTTTGTTCAACTACGCTGATGTAGCCAATTGCCAGTACCAATGCTAGTACCTGTCTTGCACCCGTCCATACTGTTGCCAGCGTGCCAGCATTTCCAGCCAACAACCTCATAGTAAATGCCTCTACTAAGGTACTAGCGAAAGCGCTCACCACCAATGTGCCTGCCATCTGTTTCGCCTTGATGAATACCTGCTCCCTAACTGCCCATGCTCTTGGTATCCACGACCTCCTCAGAACAGAAAACCTTGACATAATTGCCCTCATGGAAACGTGGCTCCATACTGCCTCAGGCCCGCCCTTTCACTAGCTATACCCAAAGGATACACTATTCTTAGGAAGGATAGATTGAACTCCAAAGGCGGCGGAATCGTCATCATAGCCAAAGACATCTGCGGCATCAGGACATTTGAAACCTCTATCGAAAATTGCGACATCCTATCTGTGAAGCTGACCTCCTACCCTATCACCACCATTACGGTCCATGTAATTTACCGAACACCAGGGCCCATTCTAACTTTTGAGGGGGACCTACACCAAACCACTGGTGATCCTGCGGTTTTCCTGGTTTGAATCATGTATACTGTTATTGCTTCTGTGTTCCTGGATCGTTGTTGCCGGGTTGTTAAACTGTAAAGCGCTTTGGATTAAAGCGCTAGATGAATAATAATAAAATACAAATACAAATACATTAAACCCCGGTCAAAAATCATCCTCCTTGGTGACATCAACCTGGGCCTGAACGACCCTAATGACCCACAAGCCGCCTCCCTTGCTAACCACCTGAATGCTCTGTGTTCCAGCCAAAGGCCGTTCCCTGGACTGGATCGCAGACGTCAACTGCCCTGTCACTATCAAATCTAACACCCCCTGTCCGTGGTGCGACCATCACATTATTGCCTTCACCTTCCCACTCTGCCACCATAACAAACCCACCGCTATACCACTCCCCCACCCCCCTCCTTGGGTCGCAGCTCCCGCAAACTCACCAAGGAGCAGATCCTACCCCGCCTCGCTCCCCTAAAACAAGAGCACCATCACTTGCTGGACCCTGACACCTTAGCAGACCTCTACGTCACAACACTAACAACCGCAGTCGAGACCATCGCTGCTCTTCTGTCAATAAAAGCCAAACCAGCAGACTATTTTAAGGCACGGATCACCCCAGACCTCCTTCAACTCTGCACCAGTAAGCGACCAGCTGAAACTAACTGGAAGAAAAAAAATCTCAGACGCCCGAAGGCTAGCATTCCAAAGGGCTGCCAAATGGTACAAACAAGCCCTCATCCACACCAAAGCTACTGCATTCAACACCAGAATAGCCAATGCCAAATCTGACACCAGAGAACTATTCACTATCCTCAAGGAATTGGAAGCCCCCACCCCCATTCCCTTACCCTCTACAATGACCAAAGACAAGACCTGGTGTACAAACATACAGAACGCCATGATCCTAAAAATCGACTCCTTACACAATAATAACATTCTCAGAAAACGACGACCTTAAAACCCACCCAATTGACCACTGCTGACACCACCTTTCCCACACAGAGCAGCCTTAGCATCCCCTTGTTCCGCTTCATCAATGACACAGAACTAGAAACCCTTCAATCTAGAAGAGCCTCAAGCCCTCTAGATGCAAAGGTGACGTCTGCCCGGCACAGCTCATCAAAGACTGTGCAGAAACGCAAACTCCCTTCATCACTGCATTAATTAATGCCTCCTTTGAGGCAGGCACAGTGCCTTCCAGCCCCAAGGAAACCTGGGTTCTACACTTAAATAATAAAAAAATAAATAAATGAAAATAAAAAAATTAAAAAAAAAACACACACTTAACCATGACGAGCCCAACAACTACTGGCCGACCACCACAGTCCCCTTTCTACTAAAATTTCTAGATAGAGCAGCGTATGTCCAAATTCAACATCACCTGGAAGTGAATCAGATCCTAGGAATCAGTCAGTCCGGATTCCGCCCAGGCCATGGCACAGAGTCAGCACTCAGTGATCTTAAAAAACAGATTGATGAGATCGGGGACGAAGGTAAACCTGCCCTACTCCTCCTCCTGGATCCATCTGCTGCCTTCAACCTAGTCGACCATAAAATCCTCTGCCACCATCTGACCACCTCAGCTTCTTTCTGTCCTGAAGCCACGACATGGATCACCTCCTTCTTAGATGGCAGAGTAATGAGAGTCTTTTCCGACAACGCAAGTCCCCCACCCGTGCCAATCAAATGTGGAAAGCAACAAGGAATCTGTGTCTCTCCGACACTCTACAACATATTTACAAAGCCCCTCTCCGACCTCCTAGAGTCCCTCTACAGTAACTACTCCAATGACGCCAACACCCTCAACATAGTTTATGCAACTATCCAAACTCGGATGGCAATGTACGACCCATGTCTAAATGAGAAGACCGAGCTCCTGCGAGTTGGGCCCCCAATAGTATTAACATGACCAAAGGTACGCAGCCTTCAACATTGACGGTACCCCGATTACAGTTTCCCCTGCAGTGAAAACCCTGGGGGTCTATCTTGATGCCACCCTATCCCTGACTCGCCAAGTAAATGCCATTTCCTCCTCAGCAGCTAACACTACCAAATTGATAAACGCTGCTAGACCATTCCTTTCCACTGAAAGCTGCCTCACTTTTGCCCGGGCAGTGGTAGGCACCAGACTGGATTACTACAATGTTCTCTTTGCGGGTATCTCAGCACACAACATTCAGAAACTGCAGACAATCCAACACAACTCAAAGCGGGCTGCACTGAACATTCCAAAATCTGAACACATCTCTGCTACCTGCAGAGCTGTCCACTGGCTCCCCATCAAAGAAAGCATAATTTTCAAGACCCTCTCGATCACAGACAGGTGCATATCCAGATCCGCCCCACCTTACCTGTCCCAGAAAATCGGCAAGACCGTTTCATGCAGGCCCACTAGAAAACCATGTATTCCCATTGGCTAGTCCGGCCTTAAATCAAACGATCCAAAGCGGGAGGCTCCAGCTATCCGTCCATTGCAGCAAAACAATGGAATGCCCTACCACATGCACTGAGAGCGGGAGAATCTTATTGGGCTTTCCGCAAAGCGCTCAAAACAAGGCGGTTTACTTAATTGTGCATGCTCCCCACTGATCCGCCCTCCTCACTACCTTCATGGAACACACCACCATTCCGTTAAATGCCTTATTAACCAGAACGCAACTATAATCTGTCTGCATTACTTATCAAATGCCAACTGGCCACATGTAACTGGTACTGCGATGCCTCCGGGTGTTTGTGCACGTTATGAATGGAAAAAAAAAATGAAATGTCACAATTCTGGGAAACAAGCCAGAAATGCTCTTGCCTCTCTTTCGCGGCATAGAGTGTCAACAGGGTCATTAGATGTCTGAACAACGTTCCTTTGATCATAAGGTAGCAACCTCCCAGGTCTTTGACGGCTTACCCCAAAATACTGTAAATAATATGCTCAATGCGCTTTTTTTGCGCATTCGGCATGATACAAAATGTTGAATCCCAAAATGCCTAACTAGGTGAGCAGGGGTTGCGGGTGTGTCCCCCACTCCACTAGTTTGGCATTATGGGGTTGTGGGGGGTCCCTCACATACATTAAAGGGAAAGCCGGGAACAAACAACCAAAATACTAAAAGCTTGAGTCACAAAATTCAAACAACTGGGCTTTGCAATTTTTTAATTATAGCTTTTCGTATTCGGCATTGTAACGTAGATCCGGTCCTTGAGGATGGTCTGTTTAAGTAAACGGTATATTTCTGGCTAGGAAGATGGCCAGTCCGCAATTTTTCTTCCCACTCGTGGTGAAGAACTGCACCGGGTAGGATTTAGAGCGCAATCTTAGTTCATCTCATCTCAGCAAGTGAGTCTCCTGGAAGCCTCACGATATGTGTTCCCAGTTGAGAAAGGCAGATTAGAGTTCCCCTGGATGTTCATTGTAGCCAGCTGAATCTCATCTGTCCGTCTCAGTGGTAAAGCGGGTATACTCTTATACATATCCCCCCTTCTCTTGTGCTAGAACGGGTGTTCATTATGAACGTGGCCATTGGAGCTGTGCCTTGGGTCAGACTTCCCCAGACGGTGTCAGCGGTAGTATATAGCTGCGAGAGTGATGCGCTTTTCTTCTTTGACTTTCCTTGTACCCAGGACCATCTTTTTGGTGCGTCTGAGTTGTCTCGGAGAGGGGCAGCCGGCATCGTATCGCCTCCCGATTCGCCATCTTCTGGGTGGAGTAGGGCCTGGCTTCGTGGGGAGTGGATAACAGCCCGTTTGTCCCCCGTATGTAAAGGAGAGGGTACTTCGATGCCGCCATCTGCATCTGATAGCGTTGGCCTGCAGCCAGGAGACAACCTCCCTCAGGGCCAGTCATTTGGCAAGGGTGGCGATTGACTGATCTAGAAAAATTGTAATGCAAGCAGAGCGCAACTGCACCGTGTCCTTCTGTCTGGCCTGTCCCAAAATGCATCCTTTGTCCTGGGAAAAAAGTATGCAGTGAGGACATCCGGTTGCAGGCCATTCTCTTTCGGATACGTGGCATAAACTCAGTGAGCACGGTCAAGGATAATGGGTTCAGCATGCTCCTCAGAGAGGCCCAAGTCCCTGAAGAGCTCCTGAAGGTATTATGTCAGGTCCTGGTCTTTATCTGTGGCCGGTGGGCCTCGGATTCTTCGGTTGTTTCTGCTGGAACACTTCTAGTCCTCTTGTTTAGCCGCCAGGTTACTCTCAAGCATCTCAAGGGCATCAACTCTGTTGGTGAGCCCCGAGATGGCATTGTATTGCTCACAAGTAACATTCTCGAGATCATTAATGCGATGTTTGGTTTTCCCGAGCCGGCTATCCAGTGCAGCGACCTTGCTGGTCGGTCCCTGCATGCCATCCTGCATTTCTTTCTCGAGGTTGGCAAATAGGGTTTGCAGGTCGTCATTTCGTGGCCAGGGCATCCTCTGCAGGATCCCGACACTCAGCCGAATGTACCTGGGCGGTAATTGTCGATTCATGCTTTTTGGGATTCTCTCCCACTGACATTAGTACCAAGACATCTCCTGATTCTGAAGTTTTGGGGTGTTTAGACATATTTGGAGGACGGTGCACCTGCACTCCTTAGGCCCATGTCATGCTACCCCTTCCGCACTAGTCCCCTGCGGCAGGCACTATGGGGCCCCGCCCAAAGGCAGCTCTGTCCTTTGACTCAAGGTTGCTGATGGAGACAATGCCCCCACTGGACCTCCCTGTACAGCCCAGTTAGGCTATCAACGAGGCCCCAGAGAGGGGTGCAAAGGGGTTGAATCAGTCTGGGAAATATGCAAATGTATGCTTAAAGAATCGTGTTGGGAAATGTAATTGCAAGGGACTTTAATACAACTGTAAATAGCATGTTGATATGAGAAGACTAGGTCTCAATATTAGTATTAGCCATGGGCAGTTGAAGAAAGAAAGAATACATTTTGAAAGTAAGCACCTGCAGGCAGAAGGAGAAAGGTAGTTTGATAACGAACAATCTATTTACTCATAGATTTGTAATGTGCTAGCAAAAATTATTAAGAGTCATGTTTGCACTGCCCAAAAATATATTCGCGTATACTGATAAGAGTTACTTTAAAGAAATGTGTTTAGAAGAGTGTTAAGACTGGGGTGGGGGGGGTGCTTTTGAGCAGCCTGCTAAATGACTGCCTAGCCTGGAAGCTCTGTGTGCCACCAACAGTAATCCGCCAACAACGGCACGATCCCGCTTCATAGAGCCCTGAAATCAGCTGCATGACTTGCCGTGGACACAGGGAACACCCATCCCGAAAATTTGAAAAAAATCGGAGATGTCTGCCCGCGATACGGCCATCTGCACTTCTTGCTGATCGTGCCCGTGATGGTCCAGCCTGCCGAGCTGTGTGGGGCTGCGCGATCCCTGCCTCGATTCGAGGCGCAAACTGCACCAGTTGAGGCTGCGGCTGCTGTCCCTGGCCGGGGCCATGCTTGGGGGCGGCCGAGGCCCGCCAAGCGACGGAAGAGCACCATCCAGGAGCCCCGAGACCCGTTGGTGTGTGGGCGACAGAGGCACACCGAACAAGACGGTCCTGCTGCAGGTGACCAGGTGGCCGCGCTGAGTGGTGCGCCCCCTGTGACGGACCATCGGCGCCTGGCCTGTGCCACCGCGGGCGACTGCTGGAGGCCAAGGTAGGTGCGCCGGCGGGGGGGGGGGGGGGGTGAGAGGCGGCGCGGCTGCTGTGCTCTGAGGCCCCTGCGGCTGGACTGGCCCGCGCCTGCTCCTCCCTGGGGCCCATGCTTGCAGGGGGGACGATGCTGAAGCAGTGTGGCTCCTGCTTCCCTCCTGCCCGCCTGAACTCCGGCCCGGGCTGGGGCCCTGGCCGCACCGGAGAGGGACTCTGGCTGCGGGCACAGGCCCACCTAACTCATTCCTGGAGCCTGCCTCCTTCCTACGAAGCTGTTGGAGGGAGAACACATGGAGCCCAAACAAGACACTATACGGAGCTGCCCGCGGGCTACAGTTTTGGCTGTCTCAGGAAAAAAAGGAAAAATAAAACGTATTTGGTTCATCAAATGAGCATGGACGTTTCAGCGCTAATATTCCCTCTTAATTCCAATCTTGTCAATACACTGCCAAGAGCCCCACAATATCAAGCTTCCACTGCAGACCTGGCTGAATACGGCACTGTGGTCCGCCCCACTCTCTACATGAACTGCAGTAATACCTCTGTGCCTCGACCCACAACTGCCACCCTGGATCCACCCTTACATCCCCACCTGGCCTGACACTTTCAGGTGGGCCCGTAAGAACGGCTGCCGTGCCGCCACACCGACCTCTGCTGCTGTTGGGGTGCGGACCTGGCCCGCTGTGGGCGCAGCGGCCCAGCTGACACCCACTTGACATCCGCAACTGTGCGACAACGAAATACTGCGGATTTACACGCCTTCTGCACTGAGGGTCACACAGTAAACGCGTCCCCCGAGGCCCTGCTGCGGCGCCCCGCACCGCACCTCGGGCAGGAGTGGGGGAGAAGCGGCTGCCGCCTCCTGTCGACCCACGCAGAGAAGCGAGCTACTTGGTCCTCCACCGGATAAACTGAAACCGCACGCTGCACAATCAGTGCTACAATGCACACCACGCCGCCCCCTACCTGGCTGTAACCACGCATGCTGCATTACTGGGCATTCTGGGAGTACACGTGTGGCGGCCGACCATCACAGTGAGCACACGGCTGCACCAAAGATGTCCAACAGATCATGCGGCGCCAATAAAGTTGGGGCCATGGACAAGTTCGCCAAGGCAGCGCCCAGGCCGGTCTCTCCGAAGCTCAGGAAGATATGGACATCTCATCAGATCCTCCTCAACCCAATCTTACAGCTATGATGGAATCAATGGCCAAGAACTTTGCATCCTTCCATGAGAACTGGATGATATAGATGCAAATGTGGCGTCACTAAGAGCCAAACTCGACCAACATGGAACCAGGATTACAGAAGCAGAGTCTAGGATCAGCTCTAATGATGATTGAGTCCAGGCGCTGCAGAACACCGTTACAGAGCTTGCTCGCGACATGAAACTATTCAAAGCCAAGTGTGACGACTTGGAGTCCAGGTCACGCAGAAATAACATTTGCATTGTGGGTGTACCCGGGCCGGCACTCAAAGGACGCATGGAGACTGCAACCGAAAACTTACTCAAAGACTTGCTCGGTAACTCCGAACTCTCCCCGTTCTTCACAGTGGAGCGTGCGCTAGCTCCTCGCCCCAAACCAATAATTGCGAAGATCCTGAGCTACAGAGATAGGGATCACATACTCCGACTGGCACGTGAGATGGGGGAGCTCAGGTTTGAATTGCAAATCATCAGGATCTTCCCGGATTTCTCCACGAGTGCAAATGGAGCGACGGCAATTTAATGGAGTGAAAAAGATGCTGAGAGACAGGAAGATTGAATACGCTATGCTCTATCCCGCTTGGCTAAAATTCACCCACTGCAATAAACTATTTCTTCACAGTCCCAGATGAAGCAGAAAAATATATAGAGGCACATATCCCAAAAATGCTCCAGTGGATGACCTGGAGGCCAATGACTGAGGCTCTTGTTGCCAGCCACTTACAGTAGGCACTCCCCAGATGGAACCCTACCCTTCAGCTCACCCTTCCCCATGGTTCACATCTCCAAGGGGTGTCTGCCTTCTGACAATAGCATCCTTGCTTCACGAATACGCAGGCTGATAATCATCCCCTGCTACGTCAGCCATTGTTGCACCCACTGGGGTGGTGCCACAGCCTAACTGGCGTATGCGCGCTGCGAAGTTCATTTCTCATATGTTAAGATCCTCTTGTCAATGTCGTAACTAATGGCATCATTTGCCGTTGTAAGATGGATGTGGAATTTTGCTCCTGTTCCTTTCCACACTAAGTTATAAGCAATTTCGGTCACACGGCAGCGGCAGCCCCCGCTGCGGCTGCAATGTTTTCTCATTTGGTACTGTTGGATATTTGCCCCTGTTGGGCTAGTGGGCTCACTGTGCTAAGTTGGGGACAGCACGCAGAAGTCTGCTCTATGGGGGGAAACAATACACTACTGGTTGGGTTTGGGCAGTGAGGGTGGGGATTGGCAGAGTTGGGGGAAGACACAGGACAACTGGTGGGAATGCGATGGCTAGGGTTGGGGCGTGCCGCAGCAACGCGCACAGTGCTGAACGGCAAAAGATCCTACAGTTGGGATAGCTCTTTGTCATGACCATTAAACTCATGACGTGGAATGTCCGGGGGCTAAGCAACTATACAAAGACCTGTAGAATAACGGCATATGCTCAGAGACACAGAATTAAAATACTCCTTTTGCAAGAGACACATGACTTGGGGCACCTAGCATCGTCCCTGGCGCCAACCTGGGGACCCAATAGGTTTTACACAAAATACTCCAGTCGATCCATGGGTGTGCTGACTCTGGTTCATAAACCGGTGGAATTCACACTGAAGACGAGCCACATAGACCCAGTGGGAAGGTATGTCATACTTCATTGCATCTTAACAAATGAGGAGTGTTTGCTGGTTAACACATGGCCCGAATGTAGACACCCCTGAATTCTTCGACGAGATGGTCACCCTACTCATGCGATACATTGGGGTCTCTATTATTTGGGGGAGGGGATATGAACCTCATACTGGACAATGACCTTGATAGAACAGGGGCGACTCACAGAGATATGTCTCGCGATGCTCGCCGATTACATACACACATGATATCGCTGTCCATACTAGACACCTGGAGAACATTTCATCCTCGCTTAAGAGAATACACCTATTATTCATCAGTACATGATAGTTTATCCAGGATAGACATCTTTCTGCTTTCGAGTGCCCTCATGGGCAGGGTCACAGATATTCACATGCTGGCGCGTACACTCTCGGACCACTCCCCGGTTGTAACACAAATGAGACTCAGGATGAGCACGCCCACCCACACTCCCTGGTGCTTCAAATCAGAGGCACTGCGCGATATTGTGTTTAAAGCTGAGATACTATCTGACATCAACACCTTCTTTGACTGCAATAAACAACAAGACACATCAGAGGGAACTCATTGGGAGGTGTTCAAGGTCTACATCAGAGGCATGTTCATCTCTTAGGAAGCCAGGATACTTAAACTCATAAAACGCCACCTACATCGCTCTGAAACCAGACTCAGGCAACTGGAGAGTGAATGCGCCACGGCAGCTACCCCAGCTAAACTGGCATTGATCAGATCAGAGCTGGAAACCTTTGAATCCCATGCTACCAGAGAGATACAGTACTACACACGCCCACTAGCAGCACGTAAATACGGGTAGGGCGATAGGCCAGGGAGGACTCTGGCCAGACTAGTGCGCACCGAGGGGGGCAGGTCCCGCATAGATAGCATTATGGATGCAAAAGGCACACGACACTGGTCAGACCAGCGGATCCTTGTCACCTTCTCGGAGTTCTATGCCACTCTATATGCACCCTAAAAGGAACACGCAACCTCAGATATGCATGAGCTCCTGGACCGAATTCCAATTTCTCAGCTATCCCCAACCACTAAAGAACAACTTGATACCCCGATCACCCTTGAGGAGATGGTCAAAGCCATCTCAGACTTCCCAAAGGGCAAAGCCCCGGGCCCTGACGGGCTCACCCCAGAATTCTATCAGGAACACGTGACCATTTTAGCACTGAAATTACTCGAGGTCTGGACCGAGTCGCTCTCCCAGTCCATCCTACCCCAATCCCTACGAGAGGCGCTCATAACTGCTCCCCAAGCCGGGCAAGCCTCGCAATGAGTGATAGCAAGCAGATTCCTCACAATTATGTCATACCTGGTTCATGAAGACCAAAGCGGCTTTGTGCCTGGATGCTCAACTGCCCTCCATATCTGACGGCTCTTCAATGTGATGTCCAGGATAGATCGGAAAGTGGACGCAGTTGCGGTCACATTGGATGCTCAGAAGGCATTTGACATGGTGTCCTGGTCGATACATCTGGGAGGTTCTGGAGGGAATGGGGGTGTGCCTGCGCATGTTGTCCTACATTAAACTGCTATACACAGATCCTGTAGCCAGAGTACTAGTCAACTCCCTGACATCCTCACCCTTCAGGCTGCACAGGGCACCCGCCAGGGCTGCCCCTTCTCCCCTATCCTATTTGCATTAGCCATCGAACCAATGGCCGACTATATCAGAGCTCGCCACACGCGCAAGGGAATACCCCTGCAGGACACACCAGAAGTAATTTCACTTTATGCGGACGACGTACTTCTGTACATCAGGGACCCATCTACGCATCTTGACCCCATTATTCGCGACATCCCAAAAATAGGCACATTCTCGGGTTATACTATTAATTACTCTAAATCTGAGATATTTCCACTAACTCCAGCCACTCGGCAACCAACATGCGAGTTCCCGCTCCGTGGTATCAAATACCTCGTATTACCATCTGTGTCCTCCCTACTAGCAGCCAACTACACTGCTACGGCACAGCTCATAGAATCAGAAATAGCAAGATGGCGTAGCCTCCCACTCTCCCTAGCAGGTAAACTCTCCCTGATAAAGAGGACAGTAGTGCCCAAACTCCTCTTTATCTTCGCCAACATCCCGATCTGGCCTGGGAAGCATTACTATGAAAAACTGCACTCCTCATGCGTCCAGTTCCTCTGGCATTCTGGTGCGGTTCGTAAAAAGTGGCAACACATGACCCTCTCTTACGAGAGGGGGGGCTTTATGGGTCCAGACTTCACCAGATACTGGATTGCCGCACAAGCTCAACACGCCACACACTTTTCCATCTGCACCTCCTCACGTAAAACTCAAAAGATTAGCGGCTGTGAAAATCAATCCCATGTCCCTCATTCTACATCGTGCATACCAGGCGGATGTCCCGGCGGACACTGTGGCGACAATGATTGGTGCATGGAATCGTTTACTACAGCCCCAGCCTGAGCATAGGCCATATTACAAGTGGCTGCCCATCTGGCAATTCCCCGGTCTCGCCCCCACCCATTATAAATTACTTGCCCGACACTGGCTCGCTCTGGGATACCAGAAACTCACCGACCTATATCCTGAAGTCAAATTCATAACCCCTCAGACATGGCGACCGGGCCACTCGGGTTCCGCACTGGAGCTATTGCAATATTTCAGACTAAGAGCCGCGTTCCGGGATATGTGGCCCTCCTACCCGGACAAACCCCCAGACTCTCCTGGGATCCATTACATCACTAATTGAGCTGATAGTAGGGGTATAGTATCCTCGTTATACAGTATACTGATGGGAAAATCAGAGGATGCACCCTCTGGCCCACGCGACGAGTGGGCAAAGGAGCTGGGCTTGGAGATCACAGATGATATATGGAGAAAAATGTGTTTACACACGTGCAAGGTCTCCCTCAAATCTAGATTCCGCTGCATACAATATAAATTCCTCAACCGATTGTTATTATACACTGCACAAAGTCGCGAAATTCACACAAACTCGAACACACATTTGCCCTAAATGCAGATCCGAAAATGCTGACCACATACACATGTGCTGGTCCTGTGACGCGCTGGGCGAGTTCTGGGGGGCGGTGACTGAAGCCCTTTCAAAAATAGCTGAAACCACAGTGGGCCTGGATCTGCTGGCCCTCTTATTTGGGATGTGGGAGGGAGATGACGCAAAAAAAATGTCTACATTTCTGAATGTGACCGTAATGGTAGCGAAAAAAATGTATATTACAATGCTGGAAACGCCGCTGCCCTCCCACGTTCGAGAAGTGGTTACGAACTCTCACATGGACACAAACGTGCAAAGAGGAATATATCAACTCCCTCCCAGCAAATTCCCGCCCGAAAAATGTGTGGACATACTTCTGTAGCTATCTTAACAACAGGGAGGACGCAGAACTTGACTACCCCGTTGCCCCCACCGGGCGCACAGGACTAGTGTTGTCTGGATGCACTGGACAAGAGACTGGGTTTATAGCCCCCCCCCCGACCGAACATTCCTTGATTGCACTGTAAAAGCAAAAATGTGATTATAGCTGTTGATGTACTGTGTTGTGTACCTGCCATTACTTCTTGCCAATAAATAAAAGGTTAAACATTTTTTTTTAAAAAAGAAGTGCGTTAAGGCTCAATTGTATTTGGAGGTGCACACCTGTGTGGGTGCTCATGTAGACCCGAAATGGGCCCACAGTGTCTACGTTTGTCTGGCTCTACAGAGTCAGATATTGTGTTAATTGGGGGAGTATCTAGAGACCAATGTACTGGAGGGTGTATAAGAGGTAGTTAACTTTGGGGTGGGGGGGGGGGGTCACATTCTCGAATTGTATGGGGACCTCATGTTCTTGTACGTGTTCACCCTGCAGTGCTGCTATTAAAGATTAGATTAGACGAGGGAGGCGACTGGGGCAACTGTTGTTACAATGCCCGAAGGCTTAAAATCCTTCTGTGGTCGATAAAAGGATGACTACTTGCTAGTTAATGGCAACACGTATTTGCACCCCACAAAGCCTCAAGAGTGGGAAAGCTCTAAATAAAAAAAGTGACAAATATCCTGCCGTTGAGTGATTTCTTGATGTCGGAGTGCTGACGGTCATATCAGTCAGTTGCACAGCGCCCAGCACTTGCACAACACATTTCCACAGCATGACATTAGAACCTCATATTGAAATCTACAACGGTACTGTATAGTCTGTGAACAGTGGTATGCGCATGCAAAAAAGACTTGGTCTGTATAGGCTATATACAGCTGGTCTATATTTTAGAGTCTGCTCTACAAACACACACACACACACGAGCTGAAAGGCTTGTACTGAGGTCTGTAAATCATGATCTGTGGTACAGTACTGAGAACATGCACCGAAAAAGTTAACTGGACTGAAAGGTAAAACCCAAGAGCTGACCTGTATGTTATGAAAGGATCTACAGTTCAGTGGACACCCATACCACTATAAAACAAAGTAAGTAGGTAGATAACAGAGCGATTCTATTATTTGTACAGTAAGCTGTAGTGTACAGTGCCGAGTATACACAAAACAGGAACATATTGAGGTAGATTCAGACATTAGCAATCTTCCACTGTATGAGGGCGGGTGCAATTGCAATCTTCTGCCTTCAGAACCCCTGCTTGTGATGGTTGTACAGCATAGAGTACAACTGCATAACTGGAAAAATGATTTCGCTGCCTTGAGGAAAGGAAACCTGCAGTGAGCTTTGCAAACCGGTTTAGAATGAGTGTTGAGGGCAGTGGTGAATTTAAAGGCACACATCGCTTTGGGAGTTATGTGGTATTTTGACTAGTGGGAAGAGGTCACTATTGTTTTACTGCAGACATTGAATCACTGCAGACGATGGTCTTGTCTGGAAAGTGGGTTCAAAGAAAAACACAGATGGTGACAATTTGTGTAACAAAACTAGAAAAATTGTGTATAAGCTTAAAATTCGAATAAAAACTATTTTAACTGAGGAAGGGCTGGTGCCCGCTGCGCGTGGTCTGCAAGTCAACCATTTTAATTTGGACAATTAAAGGAATATGAATATTGACATGTATTCTGAATAAGGAGATTTTGTTCCGATGGACTTCAAGTACTGAATCCATTTGGCACTTGCATTTGAAAATGTGCTCATGCACTTGTAACTTTGTTCTAATGCAATAATAAATATACTGTTTGTATTTGGGGAGATGAATTACTGCTACAGTAATTATTTGAAATTATTTTTGTTGGAAATAAAAGGTGAAGTGTGTATTAAAAAAACAGTGCCTTCACCTCTTTTTTTGTTTTATTTGTTTAAAACAATAGATTGCCAATAATACATTCAACATTCATATTAGTAAGATGTCACCTCATTTATTCTGGAGTGTAGTTTCACACGACCACTTATGTTACTTAAGTTGTCTTACACCGTGCACCAACGTTACTGCGATACATTCAGCCTCTGTTAACTGTAAATTAAATATTCAAATGTAGGTGGGTCATACAGATTCAATAATCTGGACAAGAGGGTACAAGTAGAGTCGTTAAGATGGCAAGAAGCATGTTCTAAAGTTTTCCCTTGGACAAGCAGGTCTGCCAACAATTCCACTCCTTGCAAGGTTAAAGAAGTTTCTTTCTCCAACGACGTTCAAGCTGAAGCCTTGGTGACAAAGGGAAAGGGGAGGCCAGTATGAAAGGCTGTGTGGTGAATTGTGTTCCCGCCTCTTCCCCACAAAATAACCCTCCTTACCTGGATAGCTGGCACGCACAGGGGGTCCCTGTGCAGACAAAAATACCTCAAAGGACAGAGAAGAGCGAGGAATTGGAACCTGAGCAGGTTTGCTGCAGGGCTGGAGAAGACAAAGAGGCACAGCTTGAGGTTAAAAGGTCCTAGCCTGTCCCTTTGGCAGCATCAGCCCAAGCCCAAACTCACGAGAGCAATGCATCTTTGGGGAGGATCCAGGTTCGCAATCTCCAGTGGGGAACTTGAACGATATATGCCTAAATTATTAAAATAAAACCCCTAAAGGTTAATCAAAAAGGGTCAATGTAAACAAAGAAATAATAGAAGTATAACACCCCAAGAAAGAGAGACTAATTGAACTGAATTGTTATAGGGCCAATAAGTAAAGAGAACTACCTGGAGGATCAGAGTAGAAACACCCTGCTGGTCAATGATGCCCTGCTAGTCAATGATGCAGGGATGTTTCCTAACCAAGCAGAAGCCAACCATAGGAGGGAGCTCTGCCTATAGAAGCAGGGTTGCTTCAGTTGAAGATTGACAGTCAGGAAGAGGATCCCTGAAGCTCCTGATGTAAAGGAGGAAGAGCCGCTGGCTGGAGAAGGGAGCTCTGCCCCAGAAGAGGATGAGACTACCTGAGAGAGGAGACTGCCTTCCTGGGAAATCCACCTGGTGAAGCTGCTTGGAGGGAACCTCTGCAGTAGTGCTGAGACTGTTCCCGGAGGGAGTGGGGGAGGGGGAATACACCAAAGCATGCCAATTAAGAGGGGGGAACCCTGAAGCCCCGCAAGAATGAGGGGGGTGGGTAACTTGAAGCACCCCAAGAAAGAGGGAGTCATCCAGAACACAATAAGAAGAGGGAAGGAGTACCCAATGTATGCCAAGGTAAAGACCAGTAAGGTGGAACAACCTGGGTCAACATCTTGAAGGGCCAACACACAAGACTTTTTTGTGGATTACAAACCGAAGAGATATTGACATGGATCAAGTCACCATTTACTTTACTGTTTGAAGTGGAGAAAGTGGATCATTTAGGTTCGGTTCGACCATAGACCATTATTCTGGACATCCTGATAAAGAACTATTTTTACTAAATGTTACTAATTTAGGGAATGGACTTTTGAAGTTATTTCTTTTAGTTTTCAAGTTTGTTTCTTTTGTTAAGAACTTAAGTTATAAAGATTCTTAAACTGACAATATGTTGCTGCGTCCGACTCCCAAGTCTGAACCACCAGAGCCGCTAGTCAGGAAGCGGTAAGGAGAAGGGCATAACAAGGCTAAGACAAGAAGACAATGGGTCCCATTACAAGCTTGGTGGCAATTTGGCGGTAAATCTGCAGAATTACTGCCAAACCTGATTACTGTTACCACCACTTGGTCCTGCGGATTTACTGCAGGATTACAAGTGGTGGTAGGGTGCTATTAATCCCCATTTTTGCATTTTGCAATTGGTAAAAATCCTATGCACCTTCCAGGGAGAACTATTGTAGCAGCCACAAACAGTATACTACAACCACTGGGCCAGTATATTGATTATTTTATACAGACCCTAGTAAAAAAAAAACACAGCACATGTGTAAAGGATATCACTCACTTTTTGCAAAAACTAGGAAATGTGAATTAACATCCAGCACATATATTTACAGTCGACGGGTACAGAGGCAGTTGAATAGTTTCTATTGCAAGAGCAACATATTGGTGCAGCTAAGGAATTTATACAGATTCTTCTTACGTTCATCTCGGAGAACTCATATGTTTGTCACATAAAACAGTTTCAGGAACTTGTATGGGTGCCACAATGGCACCTGCCTACGCAAACTGTTTTATGCATAAATTTGAACATGAACAAACATCCAGTTTGGCACAACTATCTAACATTCTGAGGTTAGGTATATTGATGATATTTTGGGGATTTGGGATGGTCCTTTAGAGAAACTATAAGTTATTCTCACTTACATCATTGCAATTGCAGAATACCGTTCACAGCAGAGGGGAAAAGAAAGGAAATGCATGTTTTAGATGTAATTATATCAGCAGACTACACCAGCTTAACCAATACCATCTTTTGGAAAGCCACTGACCGGAATAATCTTTTGTACCACGTAGTTTTCCACTAACCAATCTTGTTGAAAGACCTCCCATTTAGCCAACTCTTACGGGTTAAGCAGATTGAGAGTAATGAAAATGAGTTTTCTGTACAAGCTGATATTATATGCCAAAAATGATTTAACTGGGTTACAAATCGGATGAAGTCAGTGCATCCAGGGAGAAGTTAGACCTTATCTCACGTGAACAGTTGCTATGTAGCATTCCAAAAACAAAAATCCATCCTAGTCTAGTGTAGGTATCCGTACTCTACACAAAGTAGAAAGATTAAACCTATCATTAACAAGCAGTAGAACATTTATTTTGAGAACCACCTGTTTTTACTTATAAACAGAGCACAAACTTGAGACAGATTGATTTGTACGGATCTTCCAGAATTTCCGCTAAGACTAACATACTTACCAAAACCTTCCCCCTGTATGTATTGTAGCAACTGCAGCTTTGTAACAAAAAGGGAAATAATGTGCATCACCCCATATCAGGTGAAAAGATATTAAGACATTAGGCTATCTGCAATACTGCCAACATAATACATGCAATATGCTGCCCCCTACATAACCATGGAAATTCCGTTGGATTGAACATCACAGAACTTGAATTCCTCAGTAGCACGCAATTGGATGGAACAGCACATGACAATCTGAGACAGAGGTTATACCAGAGAGACACATTTTGCATAGACCGACTGAATTCAGTAGTTCAACAATGAATGAATGAAGATTGAAATTTCACATGTTATTTATGATACTTATTAGGTAATGGTTTGCTGATTTTTTAATACTATTTAGACTGATCCCACACTATGTCTTTACACAGCACTCCTACCGGTGCTCATCTATTTTCTGTTAGAGCACCGGATAACGGATTGACGGTTTGTTTTCACAGGTTGCAAACTGATTCAAGTATATTTCCTAATTGACTATGCTGAGTTGTATTACCTCACCTTGATTTACTGATGTCTTGGCGATTTATACATTTGAATGCATTATATGTTGAGGTTCAGAGTTCATGTACATTGAGCATTTGTGCTACCTTCCGTGATGTACTAAGGTTGTGGGACTATGAGGGTTTTAATGTGAGTGTTTTGCCCGATAATCCATATTTCACCTACTTTACCATCAGCCTTTAGAAAATGAGACAGAAGGTTTACAGGGCGTTTTGGACTTGCATATATCTTGGGCGCAAGGTTTTAATGTACACTAGGAACATGGCCCAAGTTGGATTATCCTTCATGTATCTACTTATGTTTGTATGTTTTAGTACAGGCAGATATTGGATTTGCTCACAACTCTGATGTTTATAATACATTAAGTGTTTGAGCCGAGTTGGGATTTATCCACTTTGTTGCACTCTGGGCAATTAAATGTATGTATTTTATTAATTATAGTATTGGCTAAACATTACTACTTCACCCAATTTACCATTGGCTTTCAAACATGGCTTCTAGGACGTTACGCTATGAAGCGTTCATCTAAATCAATAGAAGCATATTGGATTTCAATATAATCTCGTTTATGCACAAATTATTTATCACTGTTTTTGGGATGTCATTGGTTTTATTGTGTATCATATACTGTAATCACAAGGACTTTGCTAATGTAAACAAAGGAGCTTTCGGTCCATAATTTGAAGGCACCGAGGGAATGATCTCACGCATTTGTGATGTCATTGTGCCGGCCACTTGCGATGCTGGCAGTAAGCAGTATGGGAGTTCTTTTGTGTATATTAAATGGTAGAGGTAAGCTCAAGCGTTCCTTACAGCTGGCCCAGAGACCTCTTGGGGTGAATACACATGTCCACGTTTGTAAATAGCCAGATTTTTACTGTTTTCCTAATTATAAGACAGTAGAAATTGGATTTTTATTTGGCTCACTCAACGTTGTTTATTTGTGGGAGACTGTATTATCGCCATTCTATTAATGTATTTACACTGGCACAGGTAAATCCCTCCTGGATGTTCAGAATCTTTATTCTGCGTTTTTTTCTACATGTATTTCTATCCATTCACGTTCACTTTTCATTTTTAGAGTAAACAGAAGTGTGGACACATGGAGGTATCTAGGTTATATATGCATTTATAATTTGTATCATATCTTTTCATGCTATCTAAGTAGGTTGTTTCTTGTCTCATTATTTCATTTTGTTTCTGTTGATTTTTTTATTGATTTTTAAAAAAAATGTACCAGTGTTTTAATATTTTCGATGATAAATGTTTCAAAATAAAAAAATAAAACACGTTGGAAAGCAGTACTGCCACTATACAAATAATTAAGAGCCAGGCCTCTCAATTTGCACTTGCCATTTGACTATGTGATTGTCTTTATTGCGATAGGTCGCCCAGAGGACGGATTAGGTCTGAAATGCATCGGACGGCATTATTTAATATGCAATATCCTCCTCTATGTCTGTACTAACAACTCTGCCCACTATAATTGAGTTGTATCTGAATTTATATTTGAGTTGTATCTGAAGCATCCGGCTTCCTAGAATGGCTGTCCACGGATTGATTTTGATGTATTCGGTAGCCTGGTGCTTGAGGCCTTTACCGCGGTGCTCCCTGGACTCTTATATAAGTATTACACTAACAGTTTTATAACTATTTAAGTGAGAGGTGGTGCCTTTTTATTTGCGGCAAGGTGGAGGATTTACTACCGTATTACAGCCATTTTTACCTGCACTGTGTACTTCTGATGAAGCCCACTATCCCTAATAAGACTTGGTGGGAACCTTCGACAGGAGCGGGGGTAAAGGAGTTGAAATTAGCTGGATACTTATGGCTGCCCAGGAACATAATATTGGCATTCTTGTAAATCTATGGGACCAGTTTCCTACGGGGCAATTATTGATAGTCTAACAAGGGCTTCCATTAATTTGTGTGAAACTGTTACTGGAGAATTTAGCTAACCTAAGAGCCTGCCAGGCACATGGGTCAGGCGTGAAGATTAGAATGACAGTGGCAGTTTCTCTGGAGGTCATGGTCATCTAGGTGTCGGCAACAAGCATTCATGGTTACGTTGAAGTGTGCTTGGTTGGTTTTGGATAAACTCAAGAAGGAAGGTACTACTGTATTAGCTAGAGAAGATTGAGAATTCAACGCTGGAAACGCAGGTGCTAGTCTACTGGATAAGGATGCAGTGACTAGCAGGTCCCAAGGTAACACCCCCACCCCAAACCTTGAGGCACTGGGGTGTTATTCCCCAAATATTAGAGCATCAACAAGTGGTACTGCCATCCCAAGGAGGTGGCGGAACCTGGTGTTGGCAGCATAGCCCTGGATGTGGTAGAACCCGAATATGGTCAACTCAGAGGGTGGAGTACAAAGGAGTTACAGATTAAGGTGCCCTAAAACCAGCAGATTTAGGCAAAAACAGCAAAACAAAAACAGTTGAAATGAGGAAGTAATCTAGAGGGCAGGGGGTGGCAGCAGGAGAGTGACAACGTATCCAGGGGAAAAGGGCAATTATTAAATTGAATATATGGAGGGAGGATTTTAAATAAGTTTCATTTTACCTACAGTGAATATGCAGCTAAATCTCGTGCAAAAACAAAGTTCTTACGTGAACACCATAGTCCACTTTAAATCACACTCAGTATGCATTTTTGGACCAAGGATGTAATCAATGTAAATTTCACAAAGTCATGATGACATCATGCTTAACATCAATTCAATGTCCTTCATTGCATCCCACTGCCACAAACATATTCAAACTTTTGAAGAACAGAACTATTGGCATAACCAAGGCTCCTATTTGAAAATGGATTTAAAGTAACTTGATGACGTTGTGTATAATACTGACATAGGACACACCCAACCAAGGACAATTAAGTGCAACAGCGACTGTCATATTTGAGTGGACTTGTATGTCCATCTGTTGGATATCTCAATTTTACAGACATTTTCACTGTGCAGCACTGAAGCTAAATGTGAACAGGGATGCAATTTGAGGGTCACGAGTGGTTGCAGTTGCTACTCCTGGCTCATCCTTTGCTACCGATATGGTCATTGCACCCCTTGAATAAGAGCACATGAGGCAGAACCATGGGAAAAGCTCTGTGTGCCACTGTCTTTTTCAACTGAATCCTAGAGCTCTGTTAGCCTCACAGGGAGACCAGGTCACCATGAAACGGTCAGCCTTTACTGGTTAGCAGTCTATTTTAAAACACAGCATTAAGGTGGGTTCACGGGTGGGGTACGTATTCAGCCCGTGCCCAGGCCTTGAATTTACAGCAACCTCATGCTATAGCAAGTAGAGGCTCAAGCAACAGCATGTTTAGGGCCTGAACCTGGTCGCCGAATATGCCTGGGTACGGGCTGCGAGTCAGATGGCAGCACTACGGCAACTTACATTAGCATTTCCCCTAGCCTGTTCTGCACCTCCATTGAGCTGCTGGCTCTAGGCCGCAGCAGTTAATGCCACCAATCCTGCATGTGCATACTGTGACCCAGTACAGCTCTTCCACACCTGCATCACGGGCCCTGCTGACAGGTAACCAATAAATTAAGATAAATTCATAGACCTCAAGTGATCCACTGTTTGACGTAATGTAGCTACTGTCGCTTAAAGCCAAACAAAATCAAATGGGCCTTTCTTAGGGGTTATACAAGTGCCAGAGCCACTTATGTTTTAAAATACGAAACTGTAATTATGGTTACCCACAAAACACCCCTACACCACAGCACTGTCACCAACCTCTCTCAAATACAAAAGTAATTGGTAAATAACTGGGCTCCTTAACAAATGATACATCATAAAGAATGTTGGCGTAGAAGTACACAAATAGAATTTTAGAGCACTCACTCTCTTGTACCTCATTCAGCTCTCCAATCCCTTCCACCCGATCTCAGTTCACCCACCCTATCCATTTGCCCCATTTCCTCCACCCTCATCAGCACCCACATCCCTCTAACGGGCCCAATTTTCCACATAGTCTCCAGCTGTATCATTTCTTCTACACCTTCTAACTCAACCAATTATCCCACGCCTACTACCCAATCCAGCTATGCCTTTTATCCCACCCTCCCCAACTCTTTCTCCCGTCCTCTGCTCTACGATCACTTCAACGGTTTATTTCTCCCACCTTTTGCTAGCACATTTTCTTTCTCACACCCGTTCTGCAACTTGCAATGTTTTCACCCTTCCACATATGCCATATCACTAGCCTGCTTAGACTTTACCAGCAGGGTTTAGTAAGAACTGCAAGGACACACATCTATGTTAATGACAATGATTGGACAAAAATGTTCTGCTTTGTGACCCCAGTGTTTTTATGCTTTTTCAGATAGATCCAGAGAAGAGAGTATGGCATACAGGGAGTCAGGGAAGAAACTTGAAACGGCAGTAGTGGAGAGTCAAAGTGCAGTCAAAGGAAGACAGTGGTAGAGCTATATTTCTACAAGTATAACTCTACCGTGTTTCGGGCAAAAGGGTCTGTGCTCTCTTGGGTTGTGGCATATCTTTACATATGCCGTTAAAGGTAACTTCAGGGTTCGAAAATAAGGGGACCTGGGAGCCATTTAGCTTCTGCCTGTTGCCTAGAAGAACCAGGACCCACTTTTGGCTCCAGAAGTCAATTGATGCTAAACAAACATACCTATGTGGCATTAACTTTGTGCATTTGGGATGATGTATAAACAGGCATTGCAACAAATCTATATAAAATTTAAAGCATAATGGACATAATTTTAAGTTTCCATCTTTTGGGGAAGTTAAATTTGTGGAAAGCTATGTACTAGCTCCTAGTTAGCAAGTGGTAGTTTGCGCTTACTGCTTATTACTAGATACCCAGGAGCTACTTTTAGCGTTTGCTTACCCAATCTTAATTTCGACCCTCTAACTTTATTTTGAGCTTTCAGTTATTCCCTCTTCTGCTTACAGAAAAAATAACCTCTGCAGTACTATGGCACAGCCTCTGCCCCCGCCTTCACCTTCGCCACCTCCTTCCAGTCAAATGTGTTTATCCCCTCAGACTTTGTGGTCCTTGAATATCTTCTAAGTAGAAATGAGTTGCTCATTCCTGAATAAATTATTCATAAAGGATCCAGTAAGAAGCCAGCAGGAAAAAAAGAAATAAATCCAAAATTAAAAAAACAACAATTCTTTCCAATATAAAGTGGGCATGTGTATGCCTCCAGAGGTCAAAGTCTTATAGCCCTCCCTTAAACAATCAATTTGTTTCTTTGGATGCTTCTTTCCTCAGACTGTGCAATGAATTGTGTGTGGAAGGGAGTGTGTCCTCGTGGAGGGCTTTATTGTCAGCCCAAGCAAGGAACATGGGCAATATAGTTTATGATCAGAATAACCACAATTCTTCTGCAGCATAGAAGACACCTTTAGCTTACCATGCCCTTAATGACTCATAGTCCGGTCCCCAACCCTAGGATCTCCAGACAATCATCTATCTTGGCATTGCATCTTGTTTTGCCATCTATTTGGAGGCTGCACACCAATATTGAAAAAACTGTTCAGTTTAATTCAAGTTTATTCAACAGTTTAATTCAACTTTATTAACCAACACAACTGAAAATCTTTCAGGAACAAAACGTAGAAGAAAGATGATGATTTATCTAGATGGTATGACAGAAAGTAAAGCCCGATTACACTAAAGACAATCTGAAAGTTTCAACTTACCTAGAAAGTAAGTGTAAAGCCCGGAGGGGGGGGGTCTGCACTTCCGCTCTATATATAGTAGACGGGAGGCACACAGACCCCTGCCAAGATTCTCTATTACGGTAGCAATGGACGATCAATCAAGGCCTAGCTTCTCGGGAGGTGATGCGGGCTGGTTCTTAAGTACAATGTAGTCCCCAAGCACCCACGAAGGAATGTCCACACACTGTATCGGTTAAAACATAGTCTTTATATAATTAATATTCAAAGTCATATACACGATCACGATAACTCACTGTGCTCCGAAAATCAACAATGGTAAATATGCACAGTTCTAAAGTGGTACCACTAACGTTACTCGATCTTATTAAAGTGCATACGGTCAGAATGACACACAGATCAAAATAAAGAGGAAACCAGCAGTAGAGAGAGGAAGGAAAGCAAGTTGGTTGAACAATAGGCAGAGTACTGGCCCCGTTTCCTAGACAGTTCTTTGTGGAGATTCCCCCCCCACATGGGCAACCTGTAGAAGAAAGATACAAGCCCAGTCCATATATAGTTCACCCTTAGACTTCCCAATAGTTCTGCAACCCCAAAGTACCTTGGTGTTGTAGCGTTCCGCGTCGGGGAAATCGACAACCCATCTGGAGTGTCCTCCCTTTCAGGCAGGAGTCACGGGTCGAACGTCTGACGGAGAACAGGTCGAGCTGCGACGGTGAAGTGGCCGCATCGTTCCTAGCGGTGCTCGTTGACAGGGAATCGTAAACGTCCTGCCAGGAAGAGGCGTGCGGGGCGCGTCGGTGTCGATTGTTCTGGACCGCAAAGAGTTGAAGAACTGTGGCCCAGCAAGGGGCGTCGAGTCGTCGGCGTCTCTGTGGTCTTTGGGTGGCGGGAAACCCACCGGTGGATGCTTCTCGGCGCGTCGACGGTCAGGCCTTCTCCAGCAGGATACAACGGTAACGATGCGGACGAGAGCGTCCTTGGATCAATGAAGTTCTTAGGCAATGGGAGCACGGCAGCTCCGGTCGGCAACGGCGGTCGACGACAGTGGCGGACAACAGTCCGGGCGCTTCTCCTTGGAGTTCCGCAGCAATCCCCGTATCGGGTCGGCAGCCTGTCGAAGTTCTGTTTACCAGGGAGCTTAGGCAAAGATCAGCTGTGCACAATGGTCCCTCGTAGCTCGGGAAGAGGGCGCCTTACCGGGTCCTCCCTGGGTCAGTTCTTGAAGCACAGCAGCTTTCAGATTGCAAAGGAGAGCAACAGCAATTCTTCTCGTCCAGCAGGGCTCAAGGTTAAGCTTCACTCCAGTTACTCGTCGTAGTGGACTTCAGCTTCTGAAAACGACTCCTAGCAGTGAGAGGTCCCGAGATATACTGTTGGATCTCCCATTCATTCCGCTGGGCCGCACTCAAGCATCCAATCACGACTACGGTCATTCATGCAGGCAGGCAGCCAATCAGGCACACAAGGTATTCAGGCCATTCACTTCTCTCCAGACACTCACAACAAGTTCTGTGTACCGAGCCATTCAACACTCCAAGCTGCATTCATACCGGTTTCGGGCAGGGCTGTCTCAACCATTGTGTCAAACATCAGATACTAGACGGTCACAACATAGAATGTATATTTGCCACACACACCATTCACCCAGGTCCCACCCACAGGCGGACCCACAACATACAGTCATTGAGAAGGCTCCAGCCAGTCTGGTCGGCACTTCCCCACACTACCATTTACGGAACTTCCATCCAACAGCCAGTCAGGGGGAAGGGACAGAGGCAGGGCTTCCTGGGACTTCGGGAAGATCAGGGTAACAGGTGATGGAAGGCAAGACGCCATGGGGGCCATTTTGCCTCCATCAGGAATCTACCGATTCCAATGACAGGGCCTGGACATCCCAAAATGGAGGACGCTCAGGGCACCAGTCATTTCAGCACAGAGCTGCCACCAGCCCGTACCCTGCTCTGTGGGTCACACACAGGTGCCCAAAAACATACACTAGGGGCACAGGGCTGTACTCCTACCCATGGGTGCCATAAGGGTATCCCATGGGTCTGTTCACCAAACCAAAAGAGAGCTGCACCGCCAGGAATCCCACATGAACTCCTGCGCGGAAAACACGCCAGAACACACGATAAAAAGCAGTAAAGGACAAGGATACGGAGGCCCTGTCCCTCCGATGCATTTCCAGCATCACAGTAAGGGAGTTCAGAAAATCCCTACAATCAATAGTAGACTCTGTTTGACCCCAGGCATGTTTTGCTTGGATGTCCACATCTTACAAGATGCACCTGGGGAATAAGGTAGCCCTAGTGAAAGGAATGCCACAGACTTAACTAAGAAAAACAAATCTAAAAAAAAACCAAATGACAAAAAAAGAAAAAAAACTCTCAAAGTAAGGAATCTTAACAAAAACAGATACTCCAGAAAGCTTTTTAAAAGGCTCACACTGCCAGAGGATAATATCACTATACACAAGTCTTTGCGAGAGGAGATACATGTATACAGCCCAAGAAGAAACAATGTAATAACATTGGTAAAAAGACTAATATAAACTAACAAAAACAGAAGAAGATTACAATGTTTTTATTTCTCCTTAGTCCGGTGCCTGAATCTCCAGTGAGGCCACAGAATATTCCCTCTTGTAAAGGCTCAGTTCTGGAACAAAAAAGGGTGGACAGACAGTGGAGCCAACTATGGCCTAAATGATTTGTACACAAACCCTTCAAGTATTCAGGGACATTAAAAGAAACAACAACTTAAGATTAACAAGGGGATCAAAGAACACCTCCATGACGATGCCTTTCTTCCCTTGAATCGATCTAAAATTCTAGACATTTTTTCACAGATATCGATACTCAGTGATGTTTCTAAATGATATGGGTGATACGGCTGTTGTCTATTTTTATTCAAATTTAATTGTTAATTGGGTTTAGAAGCAGGCAGACTGTTTCTGTCTAAATATGATGTAGGTGGGGTTGGTAGCAGAAATGCGGACAAAGTTTTCTCTCAGGTGGACTTGTCCTGGCTACCAATCATTCTGTCTAGTTCCAATCCAAAACTTTTTAACAGTAGTGAGAGTCTTTAATGTGCTTGATTGAACTGTTCTCTTTTGAAACTACAGCCGTTAAGACAGTATTTTAAACAAATCTGCTGCAACATCCCCTAAATGTAAGGAATGTGGTTTTATATTCTTGTAAGAGACCTGGCTCTCCTCCCTTTTTCATATGAATGGATATATTGATGATATGTTACATATGACATGTCACATGTTTGATAACCAAGGTCTCAGGGAGACTGAATGGCGGTTTAGTTCTTGCAATTGGCATCAAGTTGAGATTCTTGGGTACCATCATTAAAACATCTTGTGAGGGTATACTTGCAATAAGTCTAGCTACTGATAAATGATATATGATCGGTTATTTATAATTCACTTAATACCCAGAGGTTTCCAAGTGCGGACCCCGGGATCGAACCTGTGTTGCTCCATGTCGTCTTGCTTCCAAGGCGAGCACGTTGCCCCTGAGCTATCCTCCTGAGACAAATATGAAACCAGAGTCAAATATGTAATGGAATCTGTATGGATCACAAGTTTATAATTTCATAGTTTTTAAACATTTATACCAAATGTGTAACATTCATCTGACTTGCCCTCCAACAAACACTAACTAAGCCCTCATACAATAGCTAGCCCTAGGTTGCGCCGATGGGCCGCTTATCTAGGGTGAGGGGATAGGAAGAAAAGAAAAAAATACGACAATGATAAGTGGGCAACAACAATTCAACAATTATAACAAGAACCGAGCCCAGGCTAACCGCCTTAGACCCCACAATTTTGACTTTTTCCAGTGGAAGTTCGGGCAGTTTGAGTGGGAGTGGACCAAACACTTCAAGTGTGAATGGATCCGGAAGCAACCAAACCAATAGGAATGTGGTCTTCACAATACCAAGCAACACCAGTAGGAATGGAAACCAAATCCCTGCTTTTTTCAACAGAGGACAAGGTAAAACAAAGAACAAGGGGCGAGGACAATGGCAACAATAATGGCAGAACCAATCACCCCGTGTGACACGGAGCAGAGGCCGCGAATGGAATGCACCTCCGGTATGACAAATCCAGGGAGCAGGATGCTGCCAAGACACGAAGTAAATGGGTTAAAGACATCACAAGGCACGGTCAATAACAGCAATTCTACGTCTTTGGTGATGAACCTTTCCAGCCATACACTCAATCAAGACCAATACAGACTCTTAGAAAGAGGCCTTTCCTTTGTACCCACGGCCACCCACAATCCTTTTCAGACCCGTATCGAAATAGCGAAACTCGTCAGAAAGATACGCCTGAAGCAGTTTTTCGTTAACATAACCACTACGGACGAAAAGAGTGCAACCAACCTTAAAGGCAAGTCCACGTACAATCCACCATCAAATGGGATCACTGCAGAGTCAATTACCTTTGAGAAAGCAAAAACAAAAACACTGGAAGAATTGGAACAAGAACGTGTTATAACAACTTCACAAAAAAGATAAAATGGCTCTACGATCACTGGCTGAGAATGACGACATTACAATAACCTGCAGACAAGGGGGGAGCTACTGTAATTATGGATACTGTAGACTACAGAAAGATGGTCCTAGATCTCCTGGGAGATCGCATCAGTTACAAACTAGGAAGCAACCCAACTGAAGGCATTCGCCAACTAATGATACCCATTTTGGAGGAAGCAAATGCCGAAGGACATAAGTAACATTCTTGAATCCCAAGACTCCCAGAAAACCTGCCTTTTATGCCTTACCAAAGGTACATAAAGGCAAGCTAGCTCAACCCGGAAGACCCATCGTGTCAGGAATAGGTTCAATTTTAGAAGCTTTGTCCTAATTCGTGGATTTCTTCCTAAAACCTGAGGTGGGCAAAATAAAATCTTATCTCAAAGATATGACGGCTGTCCTTCATCGGATTCCTTTTAGCGTAGGATCTGAATTGCTTTTGCCCATTTGACAGTGGCTAGTATTTAGACCATGGGTCAATACGATCAGGTCAGGGGAGAAAGGAAAAGGGTCTTCGTTGGAATTTATGGAAACGTAGGGAATGGCAATGCTAAGGCCGGAGCCTATTGTAAGTAATATTGCATCGTGGAGAAAAGGAAAGTCTCTCGCCTTGATCGACTACGATTTTGTTTCATCTTTCCCGTTGAACCAATGTTTTCGATTTAACATGACGTTTACTGACAAATGATCATCTTTATTTGTCTTGAGGCATATGAATGGAGTGTCCTGTTCCGTCTAGGTGCAACCTTTTGGCTTGTGTGTCCACTGGAAACAGGGGCATAGGGATTTGTTGGAATCAATCAGATTTAAATACATTTTTTCAGATTAGTAATCAATAAACCTCTTAATAAGAGTACCTTCCGTCCTAATGAACTTTTGGTTATTAATTCAATCAATGCAACTGTGGCTGAATGCATCATATAGCCTTAAAAGGATGTTGCCACAGTCAGACCAAAAGTCTCATATGATGCACATGTTGCGGAAGCCAAAAAGGGGATCGGGCAAAAATAAGGTGCATTTTTGAATAATAGGCTCATGATCTAGTATGCTACAGAAAAAACGCCTAATCTGCCAATTTTATCACAATTGGACTAAAAGATATAGATTTCAATTAGCAGCCCAGGATAGCCAAAGAGCACATGGTATGCCACTAATATGTCCAGATTTTGGGAGTTTTTAAAATGGTTCGCCAGCCTTGGGTTTAGGAGGAGTTATGAGGTGGTAGATGAAGCAACCTGGGTCACGTTTTATTCCTATGTTTTTGTTAATGTGCAGTTGTCTCCAAACTGTTGGAAATGGGGCCAGGGGAAGTGTATTTTTGGAGATGACATTTGTAAGTGATTTAAAAAGTCTAAAACTCCAGAGCACCTGGCCCAGACAGGATAGCCCCCATTTCTTTTCAGCTTGATCCAGAACTGTGGGCGGACATTCTGGAAATATTATTTAGGGAGATTGTTGAGAGGGAAGTTCTGCCAGATTCCTGGCGCACTGCTTAAGGTGACTAGCCTTGTCCTTCCCGCTACCATCCCATTGCTGTTCTAGACGCTTCTAGTGAAGTCTTAACAAAACGAAAAGTTTCAAATTGACTTTAGAAAAATCATGGGAGCATCTTTAAAATGGCTAATCATGTCTTTGTTACTTGCTCAACGATCTAATATGGTATCTAAGTATTGGAAAACATGTGTGGCTAGCATGGACTTCTCCTGCGTGTTCAACAGGGTCAACAGAAACTTGCTGTGGTATAAACTGCAATGGTCTTTCCCAGAAGGTCTATTGAAAATTATGTTACTTTACGTTGATCCAAAAATCCAGGTTAGAATGACTAATGAAAGGGATATGTCCAAACCTATCAAAGCGTATGCCAGACTGAGACAAGGGTGCATATTGGTACCTTCGCTTTTAAATCTGTAGTTCTGACATCAATAATTTATGGATTAACCTCAACTGTTTCCCGACTAAATAGGCTCTTTGGCTTTACATTGGCTAGCTTTTGATGATGATCTCATCTTCTTTGATTTGACCGTGGTGCGTCTGCAAGGAAAGCTTGAGGTATTTTCCACTTATGTGGGAATACACAATCTGAAGGTTAATGCCATGAAATCAAAATGTAGATTTCATATTAAATCTAGAAACGCAAAGACTATGAGCTGGGACGCTTCTTTGAAAAGACTGGAAGTAATGTATAAAGCATGTATATTTAGTATTTACCCTATGAAATTCTATTTGTAAAAGAGGGGTAGAGAGGGCGCTAGAGGGCCATCCAAGATGGCCGCCTTGGCCTGAGCTCCCGCAAGCACCCTGCATCAATCCTTCATAATCCTGCTGTTTCTGCATTGCTCAGCCCCAATCCCTCGCCCCCCTGACTTACCGGGCTTTCCAGCTGCCTTCCAGTGTTTTTCGGACGAAAATCGGCCATACCACGCCGGATTGAGCCCCCCGAGGCCTTGGGTCCGGGCCCAGAGCATCTGACCTGCCTTGGAAAGAGCGTGGCGCCGTGGACTACATCCAGCCAACGGACCACATTGGCCACGACGCGCCGCTGAGGGACCCCCTCCGCTCAACCAGAGCCAGGCCCTGCGGGAGGGCCAGATCCGGAGCGCCGCTCCCCCGGGGCGTAAGCGGGCTACGAGGTCCAGCCTCCACGTCATCATCGGCAGCCGCCCGACGCCCCGCTGGGCCCCACGACGAGCCGCCAGCGCTGGGAGAGCGAGGCCGGAAGATCATCGGCGGCACCAGGTACCGGGGGGAGGGGATCGCACGCCGCGCTGAAGGTGGCCCCGGCTCGACCCACCCCCCCGCCCACTTACTGCTTCGGCCCTGGATCCTGGCGGCAGCACCGGCCACGACGGAGAGCTGGAGAGGGTGAGGAATCTCCACAGCACACGGAGGCGCCGCCCCCTTCGCTCCCCCCCTGCTTCAGTCTGGTGCTCCTACCCGACGCACTGGGGGTGATCCTGCACCCCTCCGAATCCCTCGGCACCTCGATGGTCGCCATATCGCCTGCAGGGAGAGCGGCCAGCATTGGGTCGCATACCACTGCATCCACCTCCTGAGACTACGGCGCCATTCCAGACCGAGCACAGCGCTTGCTACCTCCTGAGACTACGGCACCACTCTGGGGGGAGGCCAGCAGCAGACACCCCTTGCAAATCACCTAACGCCTAAATCAAACCATCTCAGCCCCCCAGCGCAATCAGAACGCAGCCCATTCTACTAGCGATCTACAACCCTGCCAGAATCGTACAGCCAGACATCTCATACCCTGCCCAGGCAACACTCCACAATATACAGAGACTCCAGCACAAAGTGCCCCCCCCGGATCCATACTTGCAATGGGGAAAAATGACAAGTCCCAGAGGAAGTTAACTTTCGAAGGAGGTGCGACCCCAAAAGCCCCCGCTCAGCGGGAAGACCAGGCTCCCGCCCCCAGCGGGTCGCCCCCGACGGAGTCAGAGGGTAACGCATTTGAAATAAAAGGAAATCCTGTTAGACCTGAAGGCCGGCATCGGAAATCTCAACAACAAAATGGACGGCCTCGCCTCCAAGGTAGACCTCCTTCAACACCGCATCGATACCCACACGGAACATCTAGACGAGGTCGAGCAAAGAGTGTCAAACCTAGATGATGGCACATCATCCCTCTCATCCAAAGTTTCGCAACTCGAGACCCAAATGAAGGCAACAATAGCTAAATGCGAAGACCTCGAAGGTCGTTCAAGAAGGAACAACATAAGAATCATCGGGGTGAGAGAACAGCAGCCGCAAGGTAGAATGGAGGAGTTTGTGGAATCACTCTGTACATCACTCTTCAGTAGAGAATAATTGTCCTCAGTGTTCATAGTGGAGAGGGCTCACAGGATTCCATCGACCCGTCCTGTCCCCGGCGCACCACCTAGACCAATCATTGCCAGGCTGCTTAACTACAAAGACACGGACACTATCCTCCGCATGGCAAGGGAGAAAGGAGAACTGCTGCATGATGGGGACAAGATTCACGTTTACCCAGACTTCTCTCCCACGGTCCAAACCCAGAGGAAATCTTTTACTGCCATCAAACAAAGGCTTCGAGCCAATCAACTACCATATTCGATGCTCTTCTCGGCACGACTCAGAGTACAGCACGGAGAAAGGGTCCATTTTTTCCAATCACCCGAGGACGCACGTATGTTTCTAGACCGGATAGGCTGCCCAGACCCAAATGCTAACCGGCCTAGGCCCCAAAGAGACAGAAACATCAGGATTCCGCCATAAACCGGACAGGTCAAGGGCGAGCCGGAAAATTTCGCAAGATGACGCATCGGAAACAGGCTCAACACACAGTGAGATTTACGCGGGGTAGGGAAGCTTGGAGGGCCCCAGGCGCCCCTAGCACAGCACCAGTAACCCCCCCAGGATTCACTCGGCCACCAACAGGTCTCGTGGCTGAGTTTCTCGGGGGTTCAGTTCTACAGCGACATGGTCTCCACCTGTTACGCTGATTGTTTTAAAGGGTTTGAGTGGGTTCTCTCTGTGGGCCAGTTGGGGGTTGCCCACCTGGAAGAGAGATACACCACAGGTTTGGGGGGGGGTTGACCTCAGACGGGGCCCTCATGGTTTAGCAGGAAAGCACAGCGCCTCCCCTCACTCTCCGTCCCCTAGGCAGATACCAAAGTCGTCCAAGCAAATGAGTCACAAAGCTATCAGCAACTGGGCCAGCAGGTCTCCTCTCAGTGCCTCCACACGGCCAGCGGCAGTAAACAGAAATTGGTCAATTAGAATACCCCATCCGAACCATTCAATGTTTTAACATGGAACATTAGAGGCGGAAATATCCCAGCCAAAACCAGGAAAATACTCCAATACCTTAGGCGTCACGAAATCGACGTGGCCATGATTCAAGAGACCCACCTTCTACCACGGAAGGAGCACCAATGGCCTAAGAGCTGGGGCTGTCACAGATACTACTCCTCCTATTCAACATACTCCAGAGGAGTCGCCCTACTCATACACAAAAGGATGAGCTTCCGCTTGATACGCATGGCGAAAGACGCGGAGGGGAGAGCAATCATAGTGAGCGGTATTGTAGCAGGTCAGAAGGTGACCTTCGTCAACTCCTACGCCCCGAACACAGACGGCCCTGACAATTTCGGATGGGTACTCACCCAGCTGTCCAAACAGGATCCTGCAACCATAATCTGGGGAGGAGACATGAACACTGTACTTGATCCACTGAAGGACAGATCAAGGGCTTCTCAGTTGCCTCCAACCAAAGCTGGGCTCCAAATAAAAGAAATATGTAATGCCTTCGGCTTGATAGACATTTGGAGGGTCTCGAATGGTGATTCACGTGAATTCACATTTCATTCATCTGTACACAACTCGAGCTCTCGTATCGACTACCTCTTCGTTTCGGCAACCGGTCCTCTGACAGGTGATCGATGCTGCATACATCCGAGGACTCTCTCCGATCATTCCCCGATATTCCTCAACTTAAAACCATCGACTCCGACGCCGCCGCTACTGCGTTGGCGCTTCAAGAACGGCGCATTAAGGGATGAACTGTTTGCTTCCGAACTAAGGGACGAGATCAAGGTATTCCTAGATGCCAACATTGGCTCAGTTCCATCCGCAAGCACAATTTGGGAGTCACTAAAATGCTTTATAAGAGGAGTCTGCCATGCCAAGGAATGTGGCATCCATAAGCTCATCAAACGCGAGCTCACAAGCAGCGAGGGAAAACTAAAGGATCTTGAGCGTCAAGCCACTTGTGGGGCGGATCCCAAAATATCAGCAGCCCTGAAGGAAGAATTGAGGAAATTCAATCTCGCAGCTGACCGCGAAATCAAGTTCCTTCATCGCAATTGCCAAGCTCGTCAGTATGGAGAAGGCCAAAAACCTGGGGCCCTGCTAGCAAATCTAATCAGAGCCGACAACAGATCTGCACACATCGAATCGATTCAGACTACTCTGGGTGAGGCAGTCTATACCGATGAAAGGATAGCGGAGGAGTTCAGGAGCTTCTACCAAGATCTATACAGTGCCAAACTCAGTAAGTCGTCGACTGCTCCACTGGAGTACCTTGAGGACACGGAACTCTACTGGGTCGAGCATTCTCTCCGAGAACCACTAAACGAGATGATGACGTAAGAAGAGATTTTGGAAGCCATAAAGTCCCTCCCCAGCTCCAAAGCGCCAGGCCCCGATGGACTGACTGGAGAATTCTACAAGTCCTTCGCGGGCACCTTGGCCCCGCTCTTAGAGGCAGTATACGCAGAAGCGCTGGAAAGAAGGCACCTGCCTCCTACCACCTGTGAAGCAAACATTATTCTACTGCACAAACCTGGCAAATCTCCAGTAGAATGTTCTTCATACCGACCAATATCGCTCCTCAATCTAGACAATAAAATACTCGCCAAGGTATTGGCAAGGAGGTTAATGCCATTAATGCCCACCCTTGTTCTGGCGGACCAAGCCGGTTTCATTCCTGGCCGCAACACGACGTTTGGACTTAGGAGAATGTTCGGTGTCATGTCCGCTCTGGACCCCTCTCTGCAGGCCGTGGCAGTGCTTCTCGACGCCGAAAAGGCATTCGACTCGGTCGAGTGGCCATTTCTGTTCGCGGTGCTCACCAGAATGGGCCTAGGAGCCTGATTTATCAACCTGGTCTCTCTACTGTATACCAAGCCCCGTGCCAACATCATTGTCGGAACAGCCAAGTCGGCCCCAATAGCTCTGCAAAGAGGCACGAGACAAGGCTGCCCACTATCGGCCTTAATATTTGCCCTGGTGATGGAACCGCTAGCTTCCAGACTGCGAGAACAGAGACAGCAGAGGGGACTCATCATAGGCCCTCACAAACTCATCATCTCTCTCTACGCCGACGACGTAGCACTATTCATCAGAAACCCGGAAGATAATCTCAATTCTGTCATGAGGGAAGTCATCAGGTTCGGAGCTGCGTCTGGATTAAAAATTAACGAGTCAAAATCCATTGTATTCCCTCTAACACCAGCTACAAAACAGTTCCCAGACGACTTCAAACTCACATGGAAGTGCTCCGGAGTTCGATACCTCGGGATACAACTATCTCTGAAACGCCAGGAGGTGTTCCGTGATAACTATGAGGTAGTGGTCAAATCACTTCAGGACAAGATCTCGCGCTGGAGGTCTCTTCCACTGACCCTCTGGGGCAGGATCTCCCTGGTAAAGATGGTGGCGTTACCCACATTATTATACCTATTCAACAATATCCCAATTCTGTTGCAAAACTCCTTCTGGAAAAAGTTGAAAAGCTTGGTCCTCGAACTACTCTGGGCGGGTAAACCGGCGAGAGTAGCATATACCACGCTAACGGTCCCGGTAACCAAAGGGGGGCTGGCACTTCCAGACCTGGAAAGATACTACTGGGCAGCTCAAGCACAGTTCCTCAGCTTTTGGTACGCCTCCCAATCGATTCGTCCACATGTACAAGTTGAGCGTGCCCTCGCAACGCCTAACTTCCTAACTGCAGTCGTCCTCAGTCAAATGCCAGCTCCCAACGACACGATGAATGTGATGCTCACGACGTACAAAATCTGGAGGACGCTGGCCCAGAAACTGGGGGTACAGACACGGTACTCCCCACTCCTGCCTGTCAAGTTCATTCCCGGAGTCCCACTGACCTCGGAAACGGTGTTCCACAAGTGGGTCGACAAGCTGAACATACAAACGTTGGGGGATCTCTTCACAGATGACAGTTTCTTAACACTAGAGCAAGCAAAAAGCAAGGGGGGAACCACAGCCTTAGATGTATTCCTCTACTTCAGAACCCGCTACACCATGCAGGCTCTACTGCCCACTTCCCACGTCAACCACCAACATGGCAATTATTACATAGCGTCATCCAGGCGCGGGGCGAAGGTAGGCTGGTGTCGCAGATCTACAAAGCCATCATTCCCTGCACATCTCTCGCCATCTCAGGTGCAAGGGATAGATGGGAAAAGTCGTTACAGGTTAAGATCTCTGAAGAAGATTGGCTCTATAGTCTGAAACAAACTCAAAAAGTGGCGCTTAACTCACGTCTGAAACTTATACACTTCAACTTTCTCCATCAAACATATCATACACCGGCGAAAACCAACAATCATCACCCAGGCACAGAAGCAAAATGCTCCAGGTGTGGGGACATCTCTGCGGACTTTATTCACCTAGCTTGGGCGTGCCCCGAGCTTACGCATTTCTGGGATCAAGTTCTGAGGACGACAGCGGCGGTTGTGGGAGAACCAGTACAACCAAGCCATACAGCAGCCCTGTTGGGCATGACGAGGCTGCTTTCTGCTACAATAAGGAAATTGGCAGGGGTTATGTTGACTTTGGCCCGCAGGAGGGTGGCCATGGCATGGGGCAGAGGCCCCCCCCCGTCAGTCCTCGCCTGGCGCAGAGATTTGTTATACTACCAAGATGTGGAAACAGACTTCATTAAATTACTCCCTCAGCATGCCAGACCTCCAGACATCTGGGGGCCTTTGACACTGTTCTTGATGGGCGAAGCGACAGAACCCACATCTGCATCATCAGACTCGGAGGACACCGCCCGGTGAGGGCTGGGCCAGGGTATCTCTACATCCTCGTAGCAATGGCTAGAGGGGGCTATATCCCAATTAAAGAGGACACGGTTGCTGGGGGACGGAGCTATGAGGGGGAGGGGGGAGGGACAGTTGAGGGGGCCCGGGGCTAGGCGCAAAGTTTAAGTCCACCCTAATGTGGGTGTGAAGTTGTATCGTGAGTTAAATACCAAAAATAAAGTTTTTTAAAAAAAAAGAGGGGTAATTAAATCTCATTAAAGACAAGAGTTGCTGGTCCAGTTGAAGAGTGTCCACAGGATCTAGATTTTCCCTTATTCCAATTACAAAATATTACTGGATGAAAACTGCTAATATTTTTCTTTATTGCCGTGAATTCAACTTATTCAATCTGGGGCTTTCTCTTGATACTCTGAAGGTTTTGCTTGGAAGTATACTCTTTAGCTACCCTATTGTCTCTCCAACAGCATCATACGATGCAAACTGGGCCTGCAAGTGATTTCAACCGAGCACTCCAACTAAGTCAATGCCTAGTATGGGATGCCCAATGGAAACACTTATTATGTCAAAAGTTTGTTTAATTCTGGATGATGTACCCTTATATAAAACGCCCCTCTCTTTGAATCCCCACGGTCTCACTGAACCAAGAAAAAGTTTTGCTCTGCAAATTAAAAGATTTATTTGAAGAATTGACCAATATATAGATTATACTTTTATGAATATGAATAATGATCAGCAATGGGCAACATTACAATATCAACAATCTCTTTAATCAATTAGGAGTAGGAATCGGAAGAATAACCTAGCAGAGAATACTTTGTATGGGTTCAAGAGATTGCAATGATAGGAAGAAATGCAACACAGAAATAAAACTTGATATGACTTCAATCAAAAGACAATATGATCACTCTTTTCCCCCTGTTATCACTCACTCCCCTCCAGTATGCAATACGAAGAGGTGGAATGAGGGCACACAGGTTTCAGGAATATCAATCAACGATGCAGTTCAATCCCAGTTCCCCCCAGCAAGCTTAGAGAGAACGGGAATGCTTTAAAAACAGGTCAAAATGCTTTTGAATGGGATTTGCAATGAATGGGAAAATGCTAAAATTATTTTAATTTGCTAAATGGGATTCAGGACTAGTGAGAGTTGCTTTGGATTGGTTTAGTCAACACTAGCAATGATTGTAGAATGATTAGCAAATGGAAAATGAAATTCAGAAGTTGAAATCAAGAAACAGCTGTTTTTCTATGAAGTGAAATTGAGCCAAATGGCAAATTCGCGGCAACTTTTCCACGTTCCAGAAACGCAATTACGGCAAAACTAAGGAATTGGACAACCACCAGAACAGGGTGCCTTCCACTCTGATTGTTGTGCGCCAGGACACTTGACTTTCTTCAGAAAATATCAGCGCACAGATGATTATCGCTACAATTATCACAGACTATATAATGAGAAGAATGAGAAGAATTCAGGATGGACACAAGATTTTATAATGCAGTTCTGGACAGGTTGAAATGGATTGAATAGGATTACTTTAAACTAAGAGGTGACTATAGACAGTTCTAGACTAAATACTCACTCCTATGGCTTTAGAATGGAATGGGCCCGTCAAAGATCTGGTCAAGGGTTTGGCTGGGATTCTCTCGCCACCGGACAGGATTCAGGGCACCTGGACTCTGCTCTCAGTAAGGCACTCTGGTCGGCGCGGCCTCTTGGACTGGATCCGACGGGTTCTGGATACAGCTCTGCTCTATGGGACTGGATCTTGGTTCTAGCACAAGGTTCTTAGCTAGAACAGCAAAACAGCTCAGCCAGGCTGTTGGATGTTGTGGTGCCCCTTAGAAGTTTGGGGGTTAGAATCAGGTTGCTTAAGATTCTGAAGGCCAGCTGAGAAGAGTTCAGCTTTTGGGTTGGGCCTTTCTGCTTCAAAGTTCTAGAGTCTGGTTTCTGGATCTATGTCTGGAGCCTGGATCTTCCTGCAGGGTGCTTCGCCAAGAAATCAGTTATTGAGTTGAAAGTGTGTGTGTGTCCCGTCTGTCCTCAGCAGTCCCTATTTCTCCATTTCCAAAGTGGGTGGGGAGGCTGATTATCTATGCCCAACCCTCTAAGGATCATATCGGTCAGAGAATTTCCCCTCTCCTGATTTGAGAAAGGAGCAGTGTGTCATACGTGTCAAGAGTGACACTGTGTTTATGGCCCAATGGAAATCCCTCCCCTTTGCTTTTACTTAGGAAATCTATTTTACCGACAAAACATATTTTCAAGATGCACAATTTGTTGATATTACATATACACATCATAGGTTAATTAAGGCATGTCTCTGTTCAAGTCCCATGTTCCTACGAGCTTTGGTTCAGAAATGACAACTTTTTTGCACTTTTGGTGGGTTTCTCAATGTTAGTTCTGCACCAATTTTTATACATGCATGCACATCCCATCTGGGCACATTTCTGTAATTTTTCATGTTCTGAACAGAAACACAATGGCTACAATATGAATAATTTCCGGGGTTTAGTCTCAGAACATCGCACAGATTCCAGCTTAGTCTTAAACTGTGAGCACATTTTTCATTTTAACAATCTCGAAGTTTCATATTTTTGTCAGTTCAGTACACTTTGCTATAAGCATTTTTCTAAAACATACATTTACTCCAACTTCAATCCACATTTTCAGTCTGGCCCGCTCCCAGAGCTGGGCTGAGTCAGAGGGTCACATGACTTGCCTTCCTGCCAAAGCAATTGTTTGTCAGTTACACCCGAATCAGCATTTTCTATTCAGTCCAAGGAACCCATTTTTTCTTGCTCAGGGTGCAGAGGAAATCTCCTCCCCTTCTGATTAACATGCCAATGCGAAATCCTCCTTTTGGTGGGAATGAGCAGGGTGCGAGTTTCTCAGGGGAAGAAGGCCTGTTGGAAGTTTTAACTGAATCAGGTTACCTTCTGGTCAATTAAAACATAGTTCCTTGTGAAAAAAATACATTTATAAATTTAAAATAAGCAAACATATCTTTACTTTCAGTCTTTTTTCAACATGAAATCAATGTGTGCCACTCTTATATGGCATTTTGATGGAAATCTCTTCTTTGGCATAGTTTGAGTTCAATGTCAACTTTATACATGATAGGTTTTAAATCGCCGGCTTCTGACAGAGGCGAGTAATGGTACTACATCCATTTTTGACAGATTTCTTTCAGCAAGCAATCTTCAATGTGGATTTTCCTCTGATAAGTGTACTTCTGTGGACATTGTATTTATGTGGATTCTTGGAGAAGAATGATGTTCAGCACCCCACAAGGAGGTTGGGATCTTTTGGCTGGTTTGTGAGCCATGATTTTTGCAAATTTGACAACCAATAAAAACTGATTTTTAAAACAGCTCTGTGTTTCTCCTGCAATGATTTTCCTCTGTGGGTAGCCAAGTGATGGGTTTTGGCAGTGGTCTCCTGTGTTACCACTGACATAGGCAAAAGTGGATGGCGGCCTATTTTTCAGATTTTTACTGTGCACTTTCTGGTGATTTTTAGCGAACAGCATGCTTTCCGGCGGCCATTATGATGTTTCTGCTGCAAGCAATGCACAGTAATGTTGCAGGGCTTGAACTAGTGGGTTGAGACATCCCACAGGCCTTTCTTCATTGGGAACAATTGTAAATTGGAATAAATGCACCCTTTATGTAAAAATATTAGACCTTCCTTTAGATTCACTTTTTGTAGAACTTAAACTTTTGTATTAATAAAGGAAATGTTGCTGCGTTAAACCAGTTTGCCAAGATGAATAAAGACCTGTTAAGTGAACTAGGTTTAAATTCGAGCTGCCTCATTTTAAACCCATTCATGTACAAAAAAAAAACGATTTGAAATAGACTGACGTAGTTCCTCAGAGAAAATGAGTTCCTATGTGCTCTATAAGTAATATTCCTTTATTCCGAGATCGAGGGGCTCATTACCTACATATCTTTTGTACTTTCCAGCAAATAAAGAAAGGAACATCTATCTCCGATTCCGAATCAATCTCGTTCCCACATTAGAAGTTCTGGGACCGATCATTTGCATTCATAGGCCTGCCATGTTCCGTAGGCTTTGTAAAGATGCCTCGACCATTGAAACAATGAAACATCTTGTGATTTGATATGTCCAGTTTTGAATGATATCAGAACTTATATAAAATGTGTCTGTATATCATCGAATTAAGCATTGGCGGCATTGTGTCAAAGATTGGCGAGAGGACAACAAATCTCATTGATTTTCTCTTACATGTTTTTTAACTTCGCTTGATGAAATGTTGCCCTCATAGAATGTAAACTAGTAAATAACTTTCTGTATGTATAGGTTTTAAGCAGAATGTTTTTTCTAGAAATATATATATATGCACACACATATATACACACACACACACACACACACACACACACACACCATGGAGAGCGGTTGGACAACAAAGGACAATCTTGAGACGCACTGAAGAGGGCTGGCACCCGAGGCCCATTGCTGATCCGGTGGAGCCTTGCTCTGTGCTTGATTTCACAAGATCTGTGATGGTGCTTCAAACCTTTGAGTGGTGAGAACAATCACTCTCAATGTCTCCTAGCAACCCTTGCCTATTCTGAAGTGTCCCTGGGCCCTCCAGTGGGCTGTTCAGCTTAACCCCTGGTTGCCTTGCAGGAGCGTCGCTGTTTCTGACTTGCGACTCGAGACTTTGGGGAATCCCAGCCTATCCAACAAAGCACCCTTCTGCCAGATTTCATGGTCCCAGCAGCTTTGAGTCATGCGATAGGAGACTGCGTCACACCACAAGAGTTGAGAGCCCCTGCGTCACTGTGCGACAGGGACGGTCGCTGAAGGCAGTTTTCCTGTGTTCCTTCCTGTGCCAGAGACCTGCTGCATCAGTGTTTTCTTTGCTCCTCATCCGAATTAAGAGTTACAGCTCCTGTCCCAAACTGGGCCTGAATCTGCACCCACTGTGCCTGTGCATCTGGAAGCCAAACTGAGGGTGGGGGCCTGCGCATTTGGAAGCCTAACCGAGGGCAGGAAATCGAACTTCTGATGACCACCTCTAGAGCTGCTAAGTGTGGACCAAAACAGAGCTAAGGGCGGTGAGTAGTGAAGTCACGTACCGGTGGCCCTTTGTTCATCCAAACGCATTTACGCATTGAAGGTTATTTTGGCCTTCTTTTGGTTTGAGTAGCATTTGCTTCCTAAAGCCCTCCAAAAGTTGGGAACCGCTTTGTTCGTCGTAGCAGATCCTCTCCCGACTCTTGGAACCCATTTCACCCCTTCAGAATTCTTCCTCTAACTTTTTCCTGCTCTCTAAGAAGTTACTTTGTGAACTGTATGCACGACCGGGCGCTTTTACGCGTACATTGAGCACACGGCTCCATTCATCTTAGGGCTGGACTTAAGTTAGGCTTGCCATCTCTGAAGACAAAGGTTACTCGCCCTTTTCCTTTGCAGGTATTGGTGGAGATTCTAACTTTCTCGCACAGACTCCAGGGTGAGGGAGAGAAGGTGTATGTGTGTATATATATATAAATAAAGTTGCTTTGTACCTCGGTACAAAGCTTTCGGAGTGCACTCCAGAAAACAGACCCACGTGGAGATTCCAAACTGGACCCAGAGTTCCAAAAAGACCAACAATGCTCCAAGCATCCAAAATATTCTTTAATTAATTCGATGCCATGGACAGAAAAAAAAAGTGAACGATGACGACGCGTTTCGCAGCAAAACTGACCGCTTGATCACGTATTAGGGTACAGAAACAAAAGAAGGACATTTAAACCTCCGTGCTCTCTATGGTATGCAAGGATAGAGTGACGTGCACAATTGAAAGCATGTATTTGCACAAAATCTGCCATGTTTAAAACCCAAGTGGGTCGTGTAAAATACACTAAAATGCATAAAATACATTTGCTAAACACATCAAATTGACTGGCGATTCTTTTCTCAGCATATAAACCATACACAGTACACATTATTATGTCCTCCATTATATGTACTACGCATATATGGTTAATGTCATGTTGAAATTTCTGCGTATTGAACCTGCTCCTAATATTGAGCTAGTAGCTCGCCATATATATCAACGCGGAAATTGTAGACTCTGTATTTACGTGTATTCACTATATAGTAAGTGTGCAGACAAATGGCCAGTGAATTTCAAGATGAGTGTTTGTCGTAAACCAGGTAAATTCACAAGGTAACAATAATTGTTCCTAAAATTCAAAGGTGGGTTTCTGAGAACAATATCACAATGTAATATGTGTCATTTGTTGGAATATTCGCCCAAAAGATTCCTTTTGATCTAGGCAACCTGTTTAAAGTGCAAATGCCTTTAGACTGCCTATGCATTTAAGCCCAAGTAAGCCTGTTACTAATAAAGTGCTGGTGCATGAAAAAAGCAGGTTTTTTTAGACATACCACATATAAAAATGCGTAAAGTGCAAGTGCCTCTGTGCAAAATTGCAAAAGCTTACCGTAATGGGTAAGGTGCAAATAGCAATATAGCAGCATAAGGTATCCTATACAAAGGTATATAAAGTGCTTAGTGCATACAGTGCCTAGATATTAAATCAAAGAAAGTCCACACTATCATATAAATAATAGTACAATTAAAAAACACGGCTACGACAATGGATAAAACCTTAGTGGTAAAAACACAGAAAGAGATACACTGGCCATATGTGCATTAGAAATGAGGACATAAGTACACTATAGAAAAATGCAACCGCAGGTTTAACTAATGTTCCTAAATAACACAGCAATAGAATTGCTTACCCAATGTAAGAAAAAAGAAGAAACATTTAAAATTAGATAGCTAGAGGTAAAAAAAGTCTAAAATTAATTCACGGTCATAAAAATATTGAATTGATAGACTATGTCCTACAAGCTAATATGAAAAACAGAGGTGGTGTGAACAAAGTATATCATAGAAACCTGTATACAATATCAATAAATAACATGATATAATCCCCTAACTGTAAGACTAACTGTTGGAACTTAGAGTCATGTTAAAAGTATAACAGGAAATTGCAAGAAGTTGGTATAAGGGGATACCAGAGTAAACACTATAACTCAATTCAATGTATCTTTATCATAAAATATGCATGGTAAAAATACAGGCTATTTGTTTAAGTGCCCAGGAAAGTGTAAAGTTTCTCATCTAAGTTATGTCCCTTCGGTTTCTTAGTTTCTAAGTCCAAATGTATTTTGTCTCAGTTTGTCTAAGGAGCAAATCCCAGTCACCTCCTCTCGGTGCCTTCAGAATTGTATGTATCCCAAAATAGGCAAAGCCTTGTAGGATATCCCCATGTTTTTCCTGAAAATGTAGAGCCATCGGATACGTGGGATCAATATTCTTGATGGCTCTTATGTGTTGGAGTATCCTAGGTTTCAGTTGGACAATAGTACTGCCAACGTACCATTTGTCACATGGACAAGTGAGCACATACACAACATACTCGGTCTCACAAGTGATATGATATTTAATGATCATGTTTTTATGTAGTATGGGATGGAGGTAGTTTTTTTCGTGTTTTTGGCAAATTTGCACGCCTTACATTTCATGCATTTCTGAAAACCATTTGGTGTGGCACCGAGCCAACTTTGGCCTGCTGAGACAGTTTTAGGGCTCATATAACTGGATACAAGGTTATCCCGAAATGAGGTAGAGCGTCTAAAGGTGATGCTGATGTTATTACCCAGAATGCTTCATAAATGTTCGTCTCGTTTCAATATATGCCAATGTTTATGCATTATATGACGTATATTATTAGAAGCCTTGCTATACGTTAGAATTAATCTGGTGTCTCCTGTTTCCAAACTAGTCACTGTTGAGACTTTAGACATCAACAAGATAGAGCAATCTTTTTCTCGTGCCTTATTGTACGCTCTTTCCAGCACTTGCTTAGGATAACCTCTTTGTAAGAACTCCAGAGCCATACTTCTACACTATTTGTCAAAAGTTTCAAGTTGGGAACAGTTGCGTCTTATGCGAATAAATTTGCCATAAGGTATGCTCCACTTCAGAGCTGTGGGGTGGTTACTTTTAGCATGAAGGGGTATGTTAGAGCTGGTTGGTTTGCGGTAGAGTTCTGTCACTAGTTCACCTTCTGCCACAGTAACAAGAATATCTAAATAAACGATAGCAGTCTTGCTATGGGACTCGGTGAACTGTAGATCAAATTCATTGATGTTAAGTAATTTGAAAAACTCCAACCATTCAGTAATAGACCCATCCCAAATGATAAAAAGGTCATCTATGTAACGTAACCAAAGTACAACCTTGTCTGTGGTGTGAGCATTAGTATATGTCCAAACTTTGAACTTCTCCCACCAGCCCATAGTAAGATTTGCATATGAGGGAGCAAAAGTGGTTCCCATAGCTGTACCTTGCAACTGAGTATAGAAGTTCTTATTAAACAAAAAGCTGTTATTTGTCAAGCATAAATTGATCATTTCCAGAATCATCTTGCCATGCTCTAAATAGTTGAGTGATCTGGTTTTTAGAAAATAATCACACGATTTCAGGCCATCCATATGCTCGATAGATGTGTAAAGAGAGACCACATCAAGTGTTGCTAACACATATGACTTTTCCCAAGGTATCCCATCGATTTTGTTGAGGAAGTCCTTAGTATCACGTAGATATGGCGGTAAAGTGGTGACAAATTTAATTAGGGTTTCGTCCACTAATTTTGATACGTTTTCAAGTAGTGCACCACAGAGCGCAACTATCGGCCTTCCTGGTGGATATTGCATTTCAGTATCCATTCAGGTTGTTACTGGGCCTATAATAAATAGTATAGTTTCACATACTACAATCTAATTGTAGTTTTTGGTGTTTCACTTTGTGTGCTCATTGGAGACCCCTGATCACCCTGGCTCCTCCTGAGATTTAGCCTTGTCTGCTCTTCAAGCTACCATGAACTGGTCTATCTTCCCAGAAGTGTCCCCTGTTAATCTAACCAGGGCAGCCTCCTAGACTTTTGTCCACCAGGCCAGAGTTTAAAAATCCATTCTATCAAATTGGTGTACAGCGGTGAGGAGAAGATCCGAGGTGCTCCAGTATTGCACAATGATGTAGTGCCTGAATATATTTGCACAGAAACACTGTGGGCCTCATCACGAGTTGGGCGGTATCCCAACTGAGATACCGTCCAACTTTATTTGCGTTATCGCCCACCTGCTGGTATTACTGCCTGATCACGGGTTGGGCGGTAAACGTTTTTCCCCAATACGACCCAATGGGGAATTTCCCCAATTACTGCCGGAGGTATTACCACGCAAAAGATCCGCATTTTTACCCCCGGCTCTGAGCTGGGGATAAATACGCCATGCTCATGATTGGGTGGACCCTTAAACGTGGCAGTAACCCTGTTAGCACCGCATTTAAGGGCGACCGCCCAACTTGTTATGAGGCCCTGTGACTTTTGATTGCTCACCTGCTAAACTAATTATATGGACACAGTCACTGCCATTACTTTAAGTGTTTCCAAATCTGAAACTTTAAGAAGGATGTGTGCTGAAAGAGGTATGTCTACCTCTGGAACGAAAATTGAGTTAATCCAAAAGACTATAGATTGGCAAGAAAGTAGCATTGTACCTCTTACTATAGTGCAGTAGGTGCTGGGCCTGCTCCCAGTAACAGTAATAGTATTGGTGCTGTTGCTGCCATCATAGAGAGAAGGAGGAGGAGGAGGAGCAGGAGGATGATGATGACCTGTCCCATGTTCATCTGTCTCCTCTGAGTCAGAAGCCATGTAGAAGCTTAAGAAATAAAAACTTAGACTCAGAGAGAAAGAGTTGGAGATGGTGGAGAGAAAAGACAGGGATCATCAATTGGAGCTTGACATCATACATGCTGCAGGGATCGAAATTAAGATTAGATAAGCAGGTGCTTTGCTCCAGGTATCCGAAATTAACCCATTAGCAAGAGCTACCACTGGGGAAACCAGGAGCTAGTACAAAGCATTCTGCAAATCTAACTTCAACATAAGATGCAAATGTAATATTTTGCTCATTTTCTTAGGGCCCTGTATGCTTTAAATGTTATGTAGATGTGTCCTAATGCTCATTTATAGACTATAGCAAGTGCACAGAGTTAAATCCACATAGGTGTGGGCGTTTGGCATCCGTTGGCCTGGGGAGCCAAAAGTAGCTCCTGGAAACTTGGTTTTTAGCTAACCAGGCTCATCTAGGCTACAAGAAAGAGCTTTATAGCTCCCAGCTCCCCTCAATTTCGAAACCTGGGCTGCCAATGGTTCATTCAGAGGGTCTGGGAAGGGTTCTGGTCCCTCTTCACATCCTAGGTTTCCTAAAGATCTGCTTAGTGTGAATGATGTAAAGGAATGACATCATGGAGTGGCTGACTGCGTTTGAGTATGCTTGTGAAGTACAATAAGTAGTGGATGCTGACAGGATTGCATGGTTGCTCAGCCGACTACCCTTCTCTGGCGACAGTGCTACTGTTGAAATGTCAAAGGCTGACAGAAAAGACTGAGAAATTGAAGCAAACTCAAAGTTTGGGAAGACTCCTGCCCAATACTTGAAGAGATTTAGAGAGTACAAAAGAAAGAAGGTCGTTCTTGGGTCACTTATGTAGCTGAATCCTTGAAAGACTTGACTGGTTGGGTGGAAGGTTATAAGGTAAGGGCACGATCCATTTGGTCATGCTTGAGCACATTTTTGCCTCATGTTTCCCTGAGCTAAAGCAGCATTTGGCCGACTCTAAGGAGTTAGATCCTAAGAAGCCATAGGGACAAACCTGCTTCTAGTAAGCAGGAGGAGGGGAAGAAGCAGAAAGAGGACGAGGGTGGGTCATCGGAAAAACCTCCTTCCCAGAAGGGGAACAGAGATACAGATGTTTCCCACAGTTTTCAAATGTACGCACTCAAGTATTTACAAATCAATAACGGGTTTAAGGGTACGTCACACAACGGTGTACAGGGTAGTGGGACTAACTATAAAAAGCAAAACACAGGCTACTCCAAGCCTCCCCAAGTCTCAAGACCCAGTGGATTTTGTTTAGCAAGTGACCATGTGATGGGGGACCCGACATGCAAGGTCAAAACCTTGGGGGTCCACTCTGGGAACCTGGCCTTCTCTCATGAGGAAGAGCTACTCACAGGGGCATCCTTCTCTTCAGACACCTTCCCCTGTGGGATAGGATGTGAAGTAGTCTTAGTTTCCCTAGGAACCTAGGGTAGCTGAGGCATATGCCTCCATCCCTGACAATACAAAGGATTACTTTAAGGCTAGTGTACTGGTAGATGGTGTAGACACCCCTGCCATTAGGGACACTGGCACCAGCAGAACTGTGGTTGATTCCACATTGGTAACCCCAGATGAACTGGCCAGAGCTCCTCTTATCCCCACCAAGTTGTTGGCTGATGGACCGCCTCTCAAGTTCCCAGTTATGACTAACTCTAGCTGTGCATGATGGAGTATTTAAGATGCCTGTGTGCGTACAGAGGCAAGTTCCTGGGAAAAAACCTCAGACTTGGGTCTTGTGGAGGATACAGCAGAACGTACCACGCACTAGGTCTCAGACCAAGGATGCCGTGGCCAAGTTCAAGGCTGAGCCAGAGCCAAAAGGGGAAATCCAAAGCTAAGGGAGTCGAAAAGCAAAGTAGAGGGAAAGAACAGTCCCCCTAAATCACTTACCACTGAGGTGGAGGCAGTTGGCCAAGCCCCAGAAGCCGACAAGGAAGAGGGGCTGCCTAAAATTCTCAACCCCCATGACCACCATGAATTGCAGAGCTTGCTTGGAGAATTTGGTCATGAGAGGGAATAGTTTAGTTAGGACCAATGTGAGTACCCATCTTTAGAAGGCCTTAGGAGATAGGTTTGTACCCAGCTTGAGGGTGAACCTCCTGGGAAACATAGAATGTATTGGGAAGGTGGGCTCCTGTATTGTGAGGCCACAGAGTCCACTGAAGGAGACCATAGGAGGTTGGTGGTTCCTCTTCAGGTGAGACCCTTCCTCCTGCAGTTGGCGCATGAAGTCCTCTTTGCAGGTCATCTTGGCATCAAGAAGACTAAGGAGAGGTTCTCCATGCATTTCTACTGTCCCAAGATGGGGATCCAGATAGACGGTCAATGCAGGAATTGTGCCACTTTCCAGATCCCTGGGAAACGTGCTATAACAATTCAGGTTCCACTGGTACCACTCCCTGTAGGGTGTACAATTTGAGAGTGCAGGGATGGACATTGTTGGTCCCCTTGACCCTCCAACATCCTCTGGCAGCAGGTTTATTCTGATGTAAGTTGGCCATGGCACCAGGTATCCTGAAACCATCCCATTGAAGGCAGTAACTGCCAGGTCAGTTACTAACGCATTACTTGGCATTTTTACCAGGACCAGGGTTGGCTTCCTAAAGAGGTTGTGTCAGACATTGGCAGCACATGTATGTCGAAGTACATGCAAGCCATGTGGAAGGGGTTTGGGGTCTCCTATATGTTTTCATCTGCTCATCATCCACAGACAAATGGCTGAGTTGAGAGATTCAATAGAACTCTCAAAAGCATGATTGGAGCCCTTAAAGGGCCCGAGAGGAGAAATTGGGATTTCCTTTTACCATGTACACTCTTTTCCTAGAGAGATGTCCCTCAAGAAGGGGTGGGCTACAGTCCCTTTCAGCTTTTCTTTGGTCACTCTGTGAGGGGGCCACTGGCCGTAGACAAGGTAGGATGGGAGCTCCACTCTACTCCTGTCACTACTAGCATGTTGGACTATGTTCTAGGTCTGAGAAAGACGATGGCCTTTCTTATGGCTCAGGCCTGTGACAAGTTAAAGGCTGGTCAGGCTTTGGTCAAACAATGGTATAAGCAGAAGGTTTCACATGTTCATTGTTCCCCAAGCCAGGAAGTCTGGATTATGAATCCCATAAAGCCTAGAGTTTTACAGGATAAGTGGTCAGGCCCTTACAAAGTTGTGGAGCAACTTGGTGAGCTGAACTAGTTAGTGGATCTTGGGAGGCCTGTTCAAGCTCCCAAAGTATTCCACATAAATAGAGTGGTTGCATGTATCCCTAGGATTGGTATGGATGCTCTGCTCTTGGCTTCAGACAGGGAGGAAGAGGAATCAGAGTCTCTTCCTGATCTGTTCGAAGGCAGTCCTTCATATGGCTCCATTGAGGGCATCAAAATGGCTCCTCAACTGAATCCTAAGCAACAAGGTGAGGTGAGAACTTTGTTGAGGCAATTCTCCCCCTTGTTTTCACTTACTCCAGGTTTGATACCTTGGTGCAAACATGAAATTGACACTGGAGATAGTGTACCTACCAAAAGTAAGAGTTATAGGATGCGTGAAAAGGCAAGATCCCACATCAAAACAGAGGTCAACAAGATGTTGGACTTAGGGGTGAATGAGCCATCCAGTAGTCCAGTGGTTCTGGTGCCAAAATCTGGTACCTCCGATTTCTGTGTGGATTACAGAGTTCTGAATGCTGTCACCAAGACAGATGCTCACCCCTGCCAAGAACAGACACATTGGTAGACCTGATGGGTGCTTCTAAGTATCTCAGCACCTTTGATCTCATTGCACTGTATTGGCAAATTGTCTGGTCAGGCAATGCCAAGGGGAGACTGCATTCTGGATCCCAGAAGAGCTTTACTTGTTCAGGGTAATGCCATTTGGACTAAAGAATGCACCAGCCACTTTCTAAAGGCTAGTCGACCATGTTCTGAATGGGTTGGATGAATTCTGCATTGCATATCTGGATGATATAGCAGTCTTCAGCACCACTTGGGATGAACATGTAACACACCTAGAGATAGTGTTGCAGGCCCTTCAGAAGGCCAACCGGACTATAATGGCCAGCAGGTGTCAAATTGGTCAGGGCTCAGTGGTCTAACTTGGGCACGAGGTTGATTGGGGTAAGATTCAGCCTCTTCCCAGTAAGGTACAATCAGTACAAGACTGGCCTACTCCTGCAACCCAAACCCAAGTGAGAGCTTTCCTGGGCCTCATCGGGTATTACAGGAACTTTATAGTAGACTATGGCACCATAGCTGTTCCTCAAACTGCCCTCAACTCCAAAGAAACCCAAGAAGATCACTTGGACTGAGGAGTACGAGAAGGCCTTCCAAGGCTTAAAAGACTGCATGTGCCAAGCCCCTGTCCTCAGGGCACTTGACTATCAAAAATAGTTTATTGTGCAGACGGATGCCTGCGACACTGGGATAGGTGCAGTTCTACCACAGCTAGATGAGGAAGGCAGGGAATACCCTACCAGTTTATCAGCCACCAGCATAAGGACAGAGATCCCAGGTAGTCTACTGTGGAAATGGAATGTTTTTCCCTAGTGCAGGCACTTCGGAAAAACCTGAGGCCCTACTGCCATGGGCCCACTTCACTGTACAGACTGACCATAGGCCCTTAAAATGGCTGATAAATATGAAGGCAAGAATCTTAAATTGCTCAGGTGGTCCATTAGCCTGCAGGGATTCGATTTCACTATTGTGCACAGGCCAGGTACCCAACATTGCAATGCTGATGGGTTGTCCAGAAGGTTTAACCGACCTGAACATGGGACCCACCGAGGGGTGGATTGGCCCCCCCTGTGCTTGGTCCGGGGGGCAGGCAGATTGGCACAAGTGTTAGAAAAAATTTCTCTAGAAGCACCTTTTCCTCCATAGTCCATGGATCCCCAAACGTGTTGCATTTGTTTCTGCATCCTAACCTGACTTTTTACAGTGGAGCAAATTCTTCAGCTGCTCTCCACTGGGCTTTAGCTTATTGTTATGGGGAAAGTGACACGTCCTTGAGGCTGTCAGTACTGAGAAACGTTGCACAGCGTTTGGCGCTGCTTAAGGAATCTCCACACCTCGTGGTTCCCTTCCTCCACCTGGTCACGTCCCACTGGGCTTATCTGCACCGCACTGGCCCCGCAGCAGTGAAGCCCACAGCGGGGCAAGGGCGTGGTGTTTAGCGGTTCCTCCCTTCTTAGAGGTCCATGCTTCAGAAGTATGTCTAGAAGTCCGGAGTGAATCTGGGGTCCCAAGCCTATTGTGTCCGTGTAAAAGAGCAGGAGAGGAAAGAGAAAGTAAGCTGGGACTGGGGTTGGGCTCGGCTGGGTATTTGCTGGGCCTTGGGCCACCGTCTGTTTTATTTGTCGTGGAACTCTGCATACAGATATATCCCTAATGGAGGAGCTGAAGTCTTTGCCAACCTCTCCTTGCCTCCACCCTACCCCCATTGCTCTTCTGTGCACAGCCCGATTTCCAGTTCTCCACCCAAATGCCAGAAAATAGGGCTAAACGTAAGAAACTAGTAATTCGGAGAAGATGGGGGGCTGATTCAGCGAGCCAGGGAATGATTTGCAACTAGTGTATTTCCTCCGCCCCGGGGGGGGGGGGCAGGGGAGAGGGGAAATGAGGGGAAAACTAACATGCCAAGCGGCTCCAACAAATCTACGGGGGAGGCTACCTCTTTGATTCGAGAGGTCCACTGCTTCCAGGGTACGACAAAGCGCTCTTGGGAGGGGCCGGAATTGAGCAAGTCGTTGGGCAAAGAGCACCAAGCAATGGGGGAGGATTGACCACTAAGCCACCAAAAACAGGCTGTATAGCTAATATACATGAATAACATGCCAGTATCGATAGCGACAATGGGAATCTCACTTGTATGTTTAATGACACCTTCAAAACTAAAGCTTTGGCCAGTGGGAATATCTCAATCCTGTCTCCAATCGCACTAGGAAGCTTACAGCCCTGTGTCCCATGTGCTACCCTTCTTTTTCCAACTGTGTCTACTCAACAACCGCCAGCTGTCCTATCCAACCCCGTGAACAATCTCATTAGAGGAGCCAATGCCAGCTGAGCACCTCATGTTGGTGGCACTACCCATAGTGTCTGGATGGAGGGCAGGATATCCAAGCCTCACTCTGAACTCGTACCCAGCCTCTATCTCGCTGCAGGATCCCAGCCCCACTAATGATCACTCACCACCAATCACTGGCCCTCATCCCACGGCTCCGATTGACCTAATGGATACAGAGGCCAATGACCTTACTGAGGGCATGCACTCTCCCACCTCCACTTGTAGCACCTGGAGCGAGACCATGATAGCCATGTGTGCAGGGAATAGCTCTTTCCTCCGGCTCACCCTACTAAGGACCACCAAACCTATGACTCAACTAAGTCCTCAAGGAACCCAACATGCCACTGAACTACCTGCAAAGACGGCAAACCCAGCCCAGGGATGTAACTGTAATCAAGTGTTAGCTGAGTTGTTCACTATCAAACAATTGCTATTAGCTCTGTTGGAGACACAGGAGAGGCGAGGGGGTCCACAAAAGGTGCTCCCCGTCGTTCCACCTGTTCAGGCAAGGCCCTTCAATTCACTTCTGGTAAGCCTCCCAGAGCTAGACACACCCACACCAGTGTCTCTGGACCAGAATGTTGCTTGCGACAACCTTGACTCGGCGAGTCCTCTCTTGGCTTTTGCCACATGCAGGCCCAAAGGCGACACGCTGGAAACCCAGGAAGAGCTGCCTTTGCATCATATAACGTCTAGGGAGTGCAGCAAAACTCATAACCCCCATGATAAGAATCCCATAGTAGATGACAGAAGCCCACGTTTGTTGGATAGCCAATGCCCAAAGCTAAAGGAACTCAGAGTTTCTGACCCCGTTTTAGAGGGAGAACAACCAACCAACCACATCCAAAGGGGGCCAAACAATGCCACATTATTTCTTCTTAGGATTCCCAAATTGCAAGCTAAAAAGTGAGAACCAAATGGACGCTCTCTTAAATAAATGCATGCACTGGCTCTGTAATGTAAGAGGCTGTTTCTCTGTGTCCAGTGAAGCCTTAGTGGGTTGGAAGAGATTATCTAATGAGGGCGATACCCCTGCATAACTCTGCAGAACTGGAATAGAGACTATGATGTCATAGTTAGACTTAGTTCCATTCATTTGCGCAGGAACTCTTATAAATTCCACCAGCTGATATTCAGTGAGTTTCCTCATTGATTTAGGTACTCCGCTCCCCTTTACATGTTCTTTCGAACCTTTGGGGTCGTTGAAACTACTAATTTAGTGATACCAGTGTAACACATGAGATTGGTGGAGTTTTCACTAGGTGCCGGTGGTTGACTATCTAGGTTGAAATGGTGATGAGCGTTGCATGCAGCATTTTTATTATTATTGCAGTGCAAGCTTGTCTGACAATTTCTAAATTCATTTTTCACGAATGATGCTATTCCAGACCAGTAGGCTGGAGAGAATTTGTAACTATGCACATAGCACTTTCAATTTTTTCGTAATTATTTAAAACTTTTTGAATTACTCTACTTCTATTAAGAATTTAATTTTGGATTGTGTATGTATTACTAGAGTAGGGGTATTAATAGGATCCCCTTGGGGACCTGTGTCTTTGACACAGCCCTTTTTCCCCTTTCTCCCCCCTCTGAACAGCAGTAGAATTTATTTTGTTGATGCTGCTCCGATTCTGTACTTTAGGGTGGATAATTGGTTGTCATGCACTTTATCTGTATATATTTAACATGAGCTGTATGTTTTTATATGCGGTTTTATTATGTATTTAGAGCTGTTATGCGACTTGATATGTGATTAATAAAGAAATGTTATGTTTATACTATCCTTGACCTGGCCTATCCCCTCATTGGTTTCTCCAATTTGATGGCTGAATACCTCGCTTGATTTCTCTAGTGGGCTGTACCGTGTGACCCTTCCTTTCCCTTTGGCTCTTTGATCTATTGCTCCCCGGATCCACTTGGTAGGGGACGCCTATACGTGGTTATATAAAAAGGCCTATTAAGCACCTTATCTGGAGAGCTGGTCCCAGCACATTTGAGTCACAAGATAGGAGGCTGTGTCATACCACAACAGTTCGGTGCCCCTGCGTCACTGTGCGACAGTGGTGGCCGCTGAAAGCGGGTTTCCTGCATTCCTTACTGTGCCTCGAGACCTGCTCCAGCAGCGTTTTCATCCGCATCAAGAGTTAGAGCTCCTGTGCAAAACCGGACCTCTATCTGCACCCACAGGGCCTGTGCATCTGGAAGTCGAACCGAGGGTGGGACATCGAACCTCTGACAGCCACCTCAAGACTGGCAAGTGTGGACCAAACCGAGCCAAGAGCGGTGAGCAGAGAAGTCACTTGCCGGTGGCCCTTTGTTCATCCACACGCATTTTCACATTGAAGGCTATTTTGTCATTCTCTTTGGCTTGGTTAGTATTCACTTCCTAAAGCCCCCCAAAAATCAGGAACAGCTTTGTTCATCGTAGCAGATCTTCTCCAGTCTCTTGGAACCCATTTAACCCCTTCAGAATTCTTCCCAACTTTTTCCTGCTTCCTAAGAAGTACTTTGTGAACCTTATGCACAACCGGTGGCCTTTACGCATGCATTGAACACAAGGCTCCATTCATTTTAGGGCTGGACTTATAAAGTTAGGGTTGCCCTCTCTGAAGACTGTTGGTGCTATAAAAGTTATTCACCCTTTCCTTTGCAGATATTAGTGTAGCTACTAACTTTCTCGCACAGACTAGTGAGAAACCTGAAGGTGTCTCCCTGACTAGTCCCTGGGGGTCTGTCATCCAGGTGGCCAGGACACGGCCATCGTTATTGGATCCAGTTCCTGGGGGTGGACCAGTTCCTTGGGGTGGACCAGTGAAGGAGCATCACCTCGATGGGGGGGTCCTAAGGGAGTGGAAGCGGAACACTGATGGGTGAGACACGGTATCCCACTTCTTCCAACAATTTTTCCCCAACCTACTCGGTAGGATACACAAACACTTTACTCCCACCCCTTTTCCGACGCGAACACTTTTGCATATTACGAAGGACGACGGACTAACACTCCAGCCATTTTCCTAACATGTTCCAAAACCAGGGTCAGGCAAAGTCAGCCAATTGACCAGAACCGCACACACCTGACTGCCCTTTCCTTTCACCACAAAGAGCACAATACGAGCAAGGTAGACCGCACGTCCAGCGAGCTAACTCAGCACAGAAATTCAAAAGGAGAAAGAAAGCGCATACTGAGAGGGTGACCAGGAGAGAAGCGACCTTGTCCTTTCCAACCAATGCCTGCGAAACCTCTGCAGAAGGAATGGTAAGAGCGCGAACAATAGCCAACGTGTGTTACAGCAGATGTCCATGAGACCCTCCTCTGCCGATAACCAAGCCAGTGAGAGACGCTTGTCTCCTTGGTACCAACCTGAACTCCAAAGATAAAGAAAGCCAATTTCTTCACAGTCGGTGAGTCGAGGGGTGAGTCCATAAGAAACAACAGAACTGTGTTGAACAAAAAGTAGCAAACGGCTAATTGAACTGTGAAAGCATAAAGCGCTATTGATGTGAAAGGGGGAAAACCAGCAACAGAGGAGTCCGCAACCAGGTGGGTGCTCACAGGAAACTGTGGGTGATTATCCAATTGATGAAACTACCATAACCAGAAGGCCTTGGGAAAGGCGAGAAGGGGGTCAAAGTGGTCATACAAAAGTCTTATAAAATCCTCTATCCAGTCGAAAGTCTTTGACCGACAGAGGATTGTGAAGCTAAGGGAAGTGAAGCCTTCATCGTAAGAGTTGAATGGAAAGGCGCGTTTGACAGATTGGCAAGCGTGGACCCGAACGAGGGATGTCAATAAAGAGGGGACGAAGTCTAAGGTCCCGAAATACAGTGTGTTGACAAGAGCGAACCCGGCCGAGGGATGTCCACAGTGAACTGTACAAAAAGACATTAAGATTTGTAAATGTCACAAAGAAGATTGTGTTGAAAGCCAATATAACCTGGCAGAGGGAAGCTCAAGGGTGAAAGTCTAACACCCACCAACCCGTGAATGCAACGCAGCAAAGTATAAGAGGGAAAGCCTTTTTGAATGCATGCTATGCCAGCGTGACATCAGACAAAGAAAAGCTAATATTCGAGAAGGGTCTGAGCCCGGAAGAAGGGGAACCCAAATAAAACCGGAGAAGAACTCTAGAACCTTTTGTTGAGATGTTTACTTTGAACCCATCAGGCACTCAAAAGCAAGAGGACATAGCTATCGGAAGTCCTGGGATCATTAGGGACATTTCTAGGGATCTGCCCCCGAAAGAGGGGGGGGGGCGGGGTCAAAGGGTGAAAGGCATCACCCAACGTACAAGCAGACAAGAACTTTTTTTGTTTATCATTTCGAGTACATCAGGCCCACGGCGGCTAGAGAATTTTTGGTAGAAAAGGGACATAACCACCGAAGGGCCAAATACCTGAAAGCAGAACTATTGGCTTGTGCTGGGACAGCTCAAGCGTGTGCTGTGCTCCGGAATCCTACCTTGCCCCGTGCTTAAAACGTTTGGAAGGGAGACCCTGAACACTGCATCCTGACCTATTATTTATGAACACTTTTTTCTTTCTTATGAACATTATCCCACACTTCTTTTCGTATTTAGCGTAAGGATTAGCAATAGGCGCTTTTATTTTGACCAGACGCCACTAGGACTGCCTTATTATCATTTGATGGTCGAAGCTTGCTCCCATCTTAGATTTAAGTTTAGATTAGGCGTTTTTCCAACCTACCTTTGCAGTTTAATAAACACCCTTGAATTGTGATCACTTGTGTCTATCTTTACTGTTGCCACCATGAGTTCCTTACAGACTCCAGTGAGAGAGAATATAGTGTGTTGCTAGTGTGCTGTCTTACTATTGCTTTTTAGTATTACTTTGTGTGGTTATTGAGCCTACAATAAATAGTATATCTTTGTATACTACTGTCTAATTGTACTTCTTGGTGTTTCACTGTGTGTGCTCACTGGAGACCCCTGATCACCCTCCCTCCCCCTCACTCCTACTGAGATTTAGTCTTGACTGCTCTCCAAGCTACTGTGAATTGGTCTAGCTATCTTCCCAGAAGTGCATCTAACAAGGGTGGCCTCCTAAACATCTGTCCACCATGCCAGAGTTTAGAAGCCCATTCTAAAACTCACAACTGCAAGCAGCTAGTAAAGGAATACAATGCATAGCCATGATCATATATCCATTGGTTATACCTTATGAATTGGAGTGCAATATCTCCTTAAAAGTGACGGCAGAAAACAGAGCCCATCTGTTTGGACATGCACAATTTTATATTATGAAAACTATATTAAAGACACTCACACTATACCCACCTTCTGAGATACATCACCAATTGAATGTCACCTCTCATATGGAAATCCTGCCTACATTCTTTGTTTTACATAAGCATCACTATGAATTTTGGATTGATAGGAAAGGAGCACGTTGTCCTCAGAAGACAGTGCACAGAGGCATTACAAACAGAATGGCCGTTATTTTTTGCACATGCACCAATGTCCTTTTGTTTCTATTTCCGTTGCGTTTGTATAGTTCTAAAAGGCATTCACCCATGTCACTATAAACATAGTAATCTGGGCAGGCAGTAGATAACAGAGTGATCAATGCTTGATAGTGAGCTGTAGTGTACAGTGGTGAGTATACGTAAAACAAGAAAATATTAAAGGTAGATTTTGTTTGTATATCTCTTGCATTTGAATAGTTCTAAAATTAAGTTCATGTTCTAAAACTATAAACAGGGTGACAAGAACAGGTGGTATTTATACCGATAACCAACACCTTGCATGTTGTAATTGCTCTGCAAATGGTCAGCAAACAATGCTTAACAGCAACTACAACAATACCTAATGCCTGAACTGTAGCACCCACAATTAAAGCAAGACAAGGCAAACCCAGCATGTGGATTGCCACCTCCTGAGAAGTATTGATAGGAATGCGACTTGCCACAGTTCTGTGGGGTGACTCTTAGTACACGTGCTAAGACATGATTCTCACCAGGGACCACAAAGCACCCTCTGGCAATATCCAAGTAAATGGATTAAACAGTGGTCTCAAACTCGCTCTCTCAAGAAGGACCATGGTTGTACTCCTTCCTTGTTACTTTCAAATGGGGGGATCTGCATATTGCTTTAGTGATATTTTCATCCTCTTTCCATTTAGAAATATGCCTTTCGTTGTGATAAGATATGAATGTAACTATTTCCTACCTGCGCCCTGGTTCCATCCATCCCCTTGTACCACCCCTTTTAAAACAGGTGTACTGCAATTGGCACATTACAAACATTCAAATAAAAATTACAAAAGGAATGGTTCTTCCAATCGATCTTGCATGGGTCAACCGTCTTTAGAGCACATAAAAGATAGCATATCATGGCTGTACCTGCGCATATGATACTAAGATTGGCATAGGATGTCCCTACTTGCCATCACTTGGGCATGTAGGGTTGTTCCATGCACACAGTTAACCTGGCTGAAGGTCACAGTACCTGGGCATATAAGGCCTTGCATGGTTTGTGTTGGTGGTACCAGGGCATAGGAATCTTCAATTTTGCATATGATGGAGATGGTATTAAATACACAGGTGAGGTTGTAGATTGCTTACTATGCAGTACGTGAGCAGTTGAGGCTTTACTTTGCATGGTAAGGCGGTCTCTGTAAAAATATGTGCATAGCACCCGATGGTGGTAACGGAGCATGTGAAGCCTGTAGTGTAATTTCAAGCCAGCATCCAAACATTTGAGCCTATACTTGTCATGATGGCAATGCTTGACATATGCAGCTGCTCATAGCAAAGGAGGGCAGTGACTGTCTAGGTTTGGCTGAACATGGCATTGGTAGAAGGGCATGGGTTGTGAAACTGTACCTAGCAAATGAAGACTTAGTCTGACATAGGAGACAGTAGCTGAACCTTTGAGGATGTACTGAGGAAATACGCTGTAAAGAACATATGAAGCGGTTTCTGATCACAAGGCTGTAGCTGTACAGATAAGGCTGCACTGAATGGATGAAGCTATACCTGGACATAGGATGCTGTAACTGAACACATGGGTCCATTCAAACGGACCATATTCTGGGCATGAAACAAGGCCATGCATGCCAATATGAAACTGTTCCTGGTTACATGAATCTGTTTCCGACAAATAATATGCCCTGGAATAGGATGACATTGCCAGCTCTGCCCCTAGCATCTCATCATTGTACCCCTGTTATATCAGACAATCAGAGTAGTCAATATAAGACTAATTGTATAACTTTCTTTCTCATAATTAGTCATTGTAGCATACTTATACTTCTGCAATATCACTTGTCGATCATCAGCATCAACGGTCACGAAAAGTCACTTCCGGTTACAACACTGGCGTCAAAGGGCATGTGTTGTCACTTCCTCTCTCCCTTGTATTTTAGTGAATTGACACGACTGGTTCAGTAATACAACAGACCACTTGAATTTGTCATTTAAACCTGCTGCATGGCAATTAAGCCTATGCATCCAGTGTTATTCCAATTTATCAATCCTGAGGATAGGGAAAATTAAGACTTGGATTCACGAGATAAATAAGTACCCAGGAGAGCTGATCTTCAGAATGTTTGTTTTCAACATAGTGACTAATTAGAGGTCATTATTTATTAATTTTTTGTATGAATGTTCCATGATCCGGATGGAAGCAGAGCATGTAGTCATGGAGTTGTATTTTCTCACATGGGTGAAAAACTGTATAAATAATGTTTGACAGGTCGTTCGCCATGGGATACAACAACTGTTACTCTCTATATTTTATTACATGGATTAACACTACATTCACTGCCTGGAAAATGTTTGTAGGAGATGGAAAATTGAAACATGCAGTGACAATTCTGGGAGTACTTTTGGTAGTATGAAGTTTGGATCTATGTGATCACTGCAAGTATTTTACTGCGAATTGCAAAGATTTTGAATTTTTGAGGATTCACACCCCCTACCCCCCATTGTATTATTTACTTTACCTCCCACATATATGGGGTGAAATTAGGATGTCAAAATTCTACATGTTTGTATTTGCAGTAAATGTATGCGCAGTGATGGGTGTATACATGAATTTGCAAGGACCCATCTGTCATTCAGATTTTATTTTTACTTTTTTGCACAAAATGCGGTTTAGGTAAAGGTTCCTAAAGAAAATATTCCAGTTTTTAAAGATCAGTGGTTTCAATTTGGGAATATTGTAGGAAAGAGGTGACACACATATCAAAAGTCTTTGCTTGCATTGTTTTGTCTTCAAGAGAAAGAAAATTCTCTATGGGTAAACCAAGCTCTTTTGGCTACTTACAACACGTTGGGACCATACCATTGGTGAAAGGCGCTATACAAATGACAATTACATTACTTGTTTTAAAGATAGTACATGGATATCCCCTTTCTTGTAATTATTGCATTTATGGTAGCACGCAAAGCCTGTGGGCATCTAGGCGCCGTTACTTAAGCAGTTACATACCATAAGTTACAGAGTAAGAAGGTGTCAGTCATAGCAGAAATCGTAGAAGTAGGGTGAGGCCAGTTCGATAAACAGGTGAGTTTTATGTTTTTTCCTGAAGAGGTGGAAAGGGGTTCTTACCAAAGTGGGAGTGGGAGGTGTTTCAACAGTATGGCAGAGCGAACAGGGAAGCTGGATCCGCCGGCACTCTTGCGTTTAAATATCAGTGTGCTGAGGCAGTGGTTATTAGTAGATCAGAGGGGTCTGCTGGGAATGCATCTCTTGACCTGCCGGGCGAGGTATGAGGGCGCGTTATTGGACAAGCAGCGTGGGTTATGGCAAGAATTTTTTTTTAAATTTTATTTGTTCATGGACGGATCTTCTTGTCTCCGAGATGTGATTGTGCTTGCTCGGGGAGATCAAAAGATTTGAGTGCAGTCAGCTTTCACAGTACAATTTCTCCTAAACTGTAAAAATTAAGGGCAGATTTGTCTTTCTGGGATTTAGGATATTAGCTGTTGTAGTATAACAGTAGGTTTTATCTGTAGGGTTACAAAAAAAAAAGTGGTGTACAGCCTGCCATTTTTGGAATCAGATCAACATATCGAGGAATGTAATCTCAATATTAATCACAATACATGTACATTTCAAATTGATACTCTATGAATTAAGTATTGGTAAAATATGTCAAGGAGTGTTAACTCCCTTTCAGATGACCAACTTCATTCAATGGTATCCAGTGATTCCCTCGAATACAAAGCATCAAATGCAAAAGCATCGAAAACATCCATTCGCAAAGGTTTTATTTTTATTATAATGGGTTTTAATGGGTAAAAATGCATTTTTTCTATGCATTCTTTTCTATGCTTTTGCATTCGATGCAATCACTATAAACGATCATCAATCTAACAGTTCCAACGGAATACATTTGCTGAAAAACAATTTTGGCCCAAAATGATCTTTGAACTGCACCATGTCGATTTTTTGCAAAGATTGGAAAAAAGCTGCCCCCAACTGCTTTGTCCTTGTTTTGATGACACTATTCACTGCCAATCACAAAAATATTGTTACATAGAGCTACTAGCAAAAAGTAAATCTGTATGAAACAGCGAATGGTAAATTTGTTCGAATTTTTGCTGTACAAAAATTGAGTACAGACACAAATTTCGAACAAATCTACCACCAGTGTGATTATAGTGAACAAGGGGAGCAGGGGTGTTCCCCGTACCCTTGTTCGCTACAATCGCATCAAGGTTTGCAGGGGTGACCCCCGTGACCTAAATAATAAGGTAAAAAAAGTGAAGGGAACCAACATTGCAGAGAGATGGAGGAGTTGGTGGTGGCGGCACACAGCGAGGCATGGCGCCAAAAGGTAAGTAAGGGGGTGGTGCGGGGTGTGGGTTGCCAGAATTGTCTATGGGAGAAACAACCAAACTCATTTTCGTTTAAATGACTTTCGGTCTTTTCTCCCTCCGACATTTCTTATTCGAACAAATCATGGACAAATAGTAAAAAGTACCCATACTCCACACGTGTTCTATAGAGAGACATGATAATACTCATCAATTGTTGAAAATCAATGATATGTAGGTCGATGTTCTGAGTCGCTTGATGTGCTTTGCACTCTGAAGTAAGCTGCACTGAGAACGGGTGCGTGTGGCTGGCTGGCTGGCATACCGCGGAACAGATATGGAGGGGAGGCGAGAGTTGGTGTGCTGCAGTATACTGGGACCTTCAGTGCGCTCTCCCCACCAGTCACCTCACCCTGGTGCTGTGGCGTGCATTGCAAATATTTTAAATGGTGCATCCTAGGGCCTTGAAACATGGTTTTCAAGCCTTCGAGTTTTGTTCCTCTTGTTGAGATGCTTCAAAGTGAGCTTTGTCCGGTCCTTTTACGACCACATTGATGTTTTTCTGATTCCAGGGAATCGTCTCATGTGTGAAGGGACTGCAAAGGGGTGGAATGTCCAAATGTCACGTACCCAGTAATGTCTGAAGGGTCCCAACAGGTTAACTATACAAAATGTGGTGCAGACTGGTGGAAAGATGAGGAATTGTAGAAGGCAAGAACAGATTTTCGTCTTTAGATAGATAAATAGATATATAGACAATAGAAATCCAACAATGACATTCTGAAGGTATAAAGTTAGCTTATGACCCTTCTACTAGTTGGGGGTGAATTACCACACAGTTACCTCTTTTTAGGGACGTCCATGTATAAAAGAGCTGATGTCAAAATATCTCACTAACAATCAAATTGAAGATTTAGCATTTTTAATGAAATATTGAATATCTTGCAGAAATTATCTTATGTATTAATGGCTGAAGGAAGAGGAAAGAGGATCTGAAAGCCAAGCACATAAGATTATAATGGACAATGAAAACATGGAGTTATTGAAAAAACAACCTGCAGAATCCTAATAGGACATGGGCGAAAACAGCTTACATGAGGTTGAGATAAAGGACTGAAGAAATCGCTCAGGGCTCAGACTTACCTTACAAGCACATTATCTAGACTTTGACATAACAAAGACACAGATAAGTTCTTGAAACCGCCCGTCCCTTTCTTTGCACTCCATAACAAAGGGGATGACATAGTGACTTGCCCTTCATGTTGGTGGCACACGAGTGGTGACGTGGCAGAAGCAGGGAGGAAATAAAAAGGAACCACCTGTGCAGAAAAGAGACACGTGTGGTAGAAAGCCACGCAAGGAACATGAGAATGCAGCATGCTGTAGATTGATGGGGGAAAAAGCAAACGTTTGCGTCAGTCCCTGGTTCCATACACGAGGACTTAGCTCTCCACAACCACAGAGATGAGAGCATTACCATTCACCTTTTCTTCATTGAAAAAAGGCAAATAATCCTAACAAAAGAAATACATAATAAAAATACTTGCAACAAGAACAGACACATAGAAGGCAGCTTTTGCCCTTGCAGCTCCACAGATGTGTTTCCAGAGGCGGTACCAGCAGAACAATGATGCAGGGAATTGTTCTTAGAATATTACTATCTGATTTAAGAGTAGGTTTACAGCACAAAATACATCCTTTAAATCTGCTAATAAAATCAGAGAAGGAGTTGGAGCGGAACAAGATGAGAAACTGCTCTTCTGAACAGCCGCGAAGAACTGCATCCCTTGATTTCAACTCCCCTGCTGTCCTCCTCCTCCTGGATCCTTCTTCTGCATTAGACACAGCAAACCACTCCATCCTCATAAAAAGGTTCCATGACACCCTTGGTATCTTGGAGCTGGCACTGGACTGGCTTACCTCCCTTCCTTGCCGACTGCTCTTCCAAAGTCATTCTAGGAACCTTCTCTTCCCCTACTTCCTCCTCCACCTGTGGCGTCCCCCTTGGCTCTTTAACATCTACCCTACTCTGCTGGCACGCCTCATTTCCTCCTTCTCCTCCAACTTCCAGTGTTATGCAGACGACACACAACTCTTCTTCAAACTTCCTACAGGTGCCCGTACACCGTCCTTCATCCCCAACTACCTCTCTGCAATCCAGGCTGGGTGTACTTCTAATGATCTTTGCCTCAACGTCAGCAAAACAGAGATTCTCCCTATTGGGACCCCGGCACCGACTTCTTCCCTTCACTCTGGCCTTCTTCTATGAGCTCTCCCCCTGCTCCATCTTCAGGAGCCATAAACCTCAGGGTCATCTTCGACTCCTCTCTCTCCTCCCCCCCCATACTCAGGACATTGCCAGGAAGTCGCACTTCCATCGAATCCTTCTGAAAGGAATTCTACCTTTTCTCACCTTCCCCCAGAGCCTCAATGTTACCCGGGCTCTGGGTCTCTCTAGGCTGGACTATTGAAATAGCCTCCTTCATCCACTCTGCAACCCCTCCAGCTAATCCAGAATAGGGCAGCAAACCTATCCTTGGTCTCAAGCCCAGGGACCTCATCTCTACTGCCCTACAAAGTCTCAGCTGGCTCTAGATCGCAGCACAGATTACATTCAAATCCCTCTTCATCATCCACAACGCTGTCTGGGGCCAGAGACCACTACCTGCAACTCTTTCCGACCAGATACTCCCCCTCTAGGCACCTGCGTTCCTCTGGCACCAACTCCTTGTGTGTGAAGCAGTTTGCTAAATAGAGAGCAGGTGGTCGATGGCTTTCCTCAGCTGGTTCCCGCCTTCTCCTCTCTCTTCTTCTTGAGCAGGACATCCTTAAGTTCCAGAAAATCCTCAAGACCTTCCTCTTTACCTCTTCCTTCCCTCCCCCTCACCCCTGCTAATCGCACATTAGCTTGACTGGTGTGCAGGGCCCCTATGCATCCTCGGGGCTAATAAAATCAGAGAAGGAGTTGGACCGGAACAAGATGAGAAACTGCTTTTCTGAACAGCCGCGATGAACTGCATCCCTTGATTCCAACTCCACTGCTGTCCTCCTCCTCCTGGATCCCTCTTCTGCATTAGACACAGCAAACCACTCCATCCTCATAAAAAGGTTCCATGACACCCTTGGTATCTTGGAGCTGGCACTGGACTGGCTTACCTCCCTTCCTTGCCGACTGCTCTTCCAAAGTCATTCTAGGAACCTTCTCTTCCCCTACTTCCTCCTCCACCTGTGGCGCCCCCCTTGGCTCTTTAACATCTACCCTACTCTGCTGGCACGCCTCATTTCCTCCTTCTCCTCCAACGTCCAGTGTTATGCAGACGACACACAACTCTTCTTCAAACTTCCTACAGGTGCCCGTACACTGTCCTTCATCCCCAACTACCTCTCTGCAATCCAGGCTGGGTGTACTTCTAATGATCTTTGCCTCAACGTCAGCAAAACAGAGATTCTCCCTATTGGGACCCCGGCACCGACTTCTTCCCTTCACTCTGGCCTTCTTCTATGAGCTCTCCCCCTGCTCCATCTTCAGGAGTCATAAACCTCAGAGTCATCTTCGACTTCTCTCTCTCCTCCTCCCCCCTATACTCAGGACATTGCCAGGAAGTCCCACTTCCATCGAATCCTTCTGAAAGGAATTCTACCTTTTCTCACCTTCTCCGAGAGCCTCAATGTTACCTGGGCTCTGGGTCTTTCTAGGCTGGACTATTGAAATAGCCTCCTTCTTAATCTTCCTTCATCCACTCTGCAACCCCTCCAGCTAATCCAGAATAGGGCAGCAAACCTATCCTTGGTCTCAAGCCCAGGGACCTCATCTCTACTGCCCTACAAAGTCTCAGCTGGCTCTAGATCGCAGCACAGATTACATTCAAATCCCTCTTCATCATCCACAACGCTGTCTGGGGCCGGAGACCACTACCTGCAACTCTTTCTGACCAGATGCTCCCCCTCTAGCCATCTGCGTTCCTCTGGCACCAACTCCTTGTGTGTGAAGCAGTTTGCTAAATAGAGAGCAGGTGGTCGATGGCTTTCCTCAGCGGGTTCCCGCCTTCCCCTCTCTCTTCTTCTTGAGCAGGACATCCTTAAGTTCCAGAAAAGCCTCAAGACCTTCCTCTTTACCTCTTCCTTCCCTCCCCCTCACCCCTGCTAATCGCACATTAGCTTGACTGGTATGCAGGGCCCTTATGCATCCTCGGGGCCCTGACCTCGCCCTTTTATCAACCCAGCTGCAGTCTATCCTCTGCACCACTGGAGGTTGCACTTACTTTTGTTCATACCAAGTCACCTGCTGCTCTCCATGAGCACCACAGAACCTATCCCATACCCCTCTCCCCTCTGCACTTTCACGTTCTGAACACTCACAAGGCATAGTAGGTTTGTCTTCCTCTCCCCATGGTCGCTTCGTTTCTTGTATTTAATTATTTAACATTGTAACATTGTTGTAATTACATAGTCTATCATCCCCTCTTGCCCTGTGGGCGCTTTGAAACAGTATCTGCTTCCTCTATAAGCGCCTAACAAGTAAGTGAACAATAAAGAAAGAAATAAGCTGCAGTCAGGTAAAAATGGTCTAGTCGGAGCGCCGTTCAGTGTAGACCAGAGGCCTAAAAGTACAGCACAAACTCAAACAATGAAACTGGCTTCTTCAGGTGGCTCCTAGAGGTCAGGTGCCAGCGATTTTCATCTGCATAGATGATGCTCGCCGTACTTCTCACTCCTGAAACTGTCTTCTTCTTGGGATTGCTCCTTCAAGGGCCGCAGCCAGCAATTTCCATCTGGCGAGATTATGTTCGCCGTTAGTCACCCTTGTCAGCCACGCAACTCTGCTAAAGCTCCTCCCACTTCCCAATGCCCCTAACATATTGAAGGAGGAACCTGCACTGCTTATCCTCCGACCCCATTTTGAGGTGAAGCAAGTCAAATATACTCTTCACTGCCACCCTGATGCTACTCATCCTGGCTATTAGCAATTCCCTCTGCAGTCTGAACTTCTCGCATCCCATCATATAGTGATCCACCGTTTCTGGGCTTCCGCACGCCTCACAATTTCGCAGATGTGACTCTACCCATCTTAAACTTCCATCCTTTCAAACCTGCATGGCCCACTCTTAGCCGATACAGAATAGTTTTCTCTCTGTGTGCAAACTGTGCATTCCCCCACATGTTTTACACTGAAACTTCCTTTGTACCGCGTACATGCGACTCCCCTTCCGACTCGTATCCCATCTACATTGCCATTCTCCTTTAACTCCTCCTTTCACCACCACCTGGGCATCAGATACACTTTAGGGGATCTCTATATCCATTAATTCCCTAGTCGTGGCCTCATACGCAGCTCTGTCCACCTAAATTTCCCAATATCCCACAATGACTGGGGATCCATGCCAATTCAATCCCCATCCCACCCACTGTGCATTTCTATAGCTGGTGTATAATACACAACACAATGGCCTTTTATATCGCTGTTCCATTCCTTAATAGCTTGTAATGTACTCAACGAGTCCACAAATACCACACATTTTTCCAGCCGTTTCCCCATAGCTAGAACCACTGCCATATTTACTGCCATCAACTCTGCCGTGCCTACGAAAACATTATCTGTGATAACCTTGCCTTTTTAAACTACTCTTCCTCCTTAGAATAGTAGGCCACTCCTACGTTGTGCCTGTCGGGGTCCCTGGATCCATCGGTATATACTTGTGAACCTACTTTACCCCCTACATACCCAAACGCCAATTTTTTGATTTCCCCTCTATCACCCTTTTTTTTCACCACTGCCTTCGTCAAATTGAAACTGATTTTCGGTTCATGCAACATCCATATGGGAAATGGAACTCTTTGTCAACATTCTCCACTATCTGTAGCACCTCCACCCACAGGTGCTTCCCTAACCTTTCAGCATGAAACCCAAAGATCCCTCCTCTTCTCTCCCAGCGTTCACCTTTGTATACATGCATCCAGTAAACCTCCAGGCACATTTTTATTGAGTGCCACTCACTGAAGGAGTGCCATCTCAACCAATATTGAACACAGAGTTCGGCAGAGTTCAGTCAGCAGGAGACCCTTGACAAGTGAGGAGCTGCAGCGACGGACTTCCCTACTGGCGTTCTTTTTTCCTGTCGATCCTGGCGTTGGTGTGGCTTTAAGGAAAAAAAGCCCAACCAACCATAAAAACTACGGGAACGCGCGGAGCGCGCGCAGAGTTCGGCAGAGTTCAGTCTGCAGGAGACCCTTGACAAGTGAGGAGCTGCAGCGACGGACTTCCCTACTGGCGTTCTTTTTTCCTGTCGATCCTGGCGTTGGTGTGGCTTTAAGGAAAAAAAGCCCAACCAACCATAAAAACTACGGGAACGCGCGGAGCGCGCGCGGAGTTCGGCAGAGTTCAGTCTGCAGGAGACCCTTGACAAGTGAGGAGCTGCAGCGACGGACTTCCCTACTGGCGTTCTTTTTTCCTGTCGATCCTGGCGTTGGTGTGGCTTTAAGGAAAAAAAGCCCAACCAACCATAAAAACTACGGGAACGCACGGAGCGCGCGCGGAGTTCGGCAGAGTTCAGTCTGCAGGAGACCCTTGACAAGTGAGGAGCTGCAGCGACGGACTTCCCTACTGGCGTTCTTTTTTCCTGTCGATCCTGGCGTTGGTGTGGCTTTAAGGAAAAAAAGCCCAAACAACCATAAAAACTACGGGAACGCGCGGAGCGCGCGCGGAGTTCGGCAGAGTTCAGTCTGCAGGAGAGGAGAGGAGAGGTGAGTTGGATCATGCAAGATGTCGGCCCACAAACGCGCCTAAAAGCGAAAAACAACAGGGGTAAAACCCAGGAATTATTTCCCCCTACCATGATATTGGAGCTTTCCAACTCCAGTGTAAACTATACCGACCCGTATGAGCTGCCCACAAACATGCAAACACCTAGCTCACCTGCCTTAACAAACAGAAACCCCTACGGTAACCCTCCAGTTTCGCCCACTCCAGACTCATATACAACATGTACTCCTACGCAAGCTCCTAGTCAGATGCTAAATGACAATTCGATGTCTTTTGATAGAGTACAATCAAACGAGACACTTAGAGAGAAAGAAGCAAAAGAGGGGAGGGGAGAACCAAACACTGAGAAGATACAGAGGCTCTCGACATTAGTGATTGCGAGTTTGAACACCTGGACCGTTGATAAGCTATCAAGTAAATCCACTGATTCTAAACAGTCAAATGACCTAACTCCTTCCAATCCTGCGACAATCACAGACCAACCTGTAAAAGACAATTGCTCGAGCGCACAACAAGCGTCTCGAGTAGAAACGCAATTAGACATGGACCAATCTCAAGAGACAAACAATGATAAGAGGTGCGTTGACCTGGCAACATCCAATGAAAAAATTCACCTAGATAAAACTGTCTCACCACGACCCTCTAGGTTGGATAAATCAGACAGAGAATTGCTGGAAGTCTCAATTGCCCTGTCTCCGCTGACACGACCAAATGGAAGCACCCAGGAGGTGCGAAAATCAGCAAACAGCGCTGAATCAGACGATGAAAATTCTCAGGGACGAGATTGCCTTGATAAAAATAAAGACAACATGAAAAATGGTGAGTTCTCAAACCCAGCAAATAGAGACCCCATTATAGCAAGAATAACGTCATCCATCTCGAAAATATTACCGACAAACTTAAGTACGATTGAACGCCTAGCCAAGATGACAGCGGCAAAATCCAAATGGAAATTGGATTATGAAAGAGACATCGCTTCTCCAATAAACAAAACACAGAATACAGTCAGTGATGAAAGGATCTACAATGATAGTCTGTTGCTAGAACCCACAGAACATGTCGCAAATATTCTGCGACACATGCAAGCGGAGGACATGGGTACATCCCCACAAAAAATAGATCCGCCCACTACAACTGTATGTGTTCATAAATTAACTCACGAAGAAGCTGCAAGGGAATCAAAGTTAATGAAGAAAATGAAAGAAGACTTCGAACAAATGAAGCAACAACTAACAGAAACCCATTTGAAATTGAAAAAAAAGGACAGACGCACCAGTAGTAATGACTGGGACCCACACAATTCTAACACTCTGGAGAATAGCAGTTCCACACATCCAGCTCGTCAATGGACACAAGCATCCTCTTCACAAAAAAAGGACGAGCTAGTGTATGTAACAAATACAATGCCAAAAACAAACTTAAACATAAGCATGGCGGAAAAGACTCTTGAAACTACAACTGCAAGCAAAAATCATAACGACTCAAATGGCTCAGTCAATAACGAAGAAAAAACAAAGGCCACCGCTAAACCAAACATATCAACGGCCGCTGCAATTCAAATACACAATAATGTGCTAGCTGCCACCTCCTTGGCTCTCATTCCTTTTACCAAACTATATGAATCGCTTGGTGACGGGATCACGACACAGGGCTCCATGCTAGCCAACATAAACGAAAAACTAAATAAAATGGAAATTCAACATGGTGAGCTACTAACACGCTTGGAAAAGGAAATAGAACAAACAGCGGCTTGGCACTCAAGGCTAAACGATCTAGCAATGCGTGATAATCATGAGAAGGAAATCCTGATGAAAGCTGTGCTAGAATGTATGTCATGGCTGCGGCACAGAGAAGATAATAAGGAAAAAAATGAAACTCATGGTACCAAAGAAGCAAAGACAGCGGTCGTCAGGACCAACGATACGACTGGGCCTGCAGTTGTAGCTCCCCACAATAAATGTGCTGCATCAGTAAGCACACAAACGTCCATAGAACCCAGGCAGCCATCACAGTTGGAACAAAAAGCGGCAGGAACCAACGACAAATTAGCAACACGAGTCGTAGTAGTGGAAAGTGACCACGACCCCCAACAAGTGCAAGAACCAAACTTCCCACCTCAAGCAAGTCAGCTCCTGTCGACTTCGCTCCATCAAAATCCAGTAAAAACTGCCCCACTTGCCTCACAAACAGATGTGCATTATCAGACCGGGAAAAAAAACACACCCTTGACGTTCGATATGTTTAAAGGTCCAGCGAAGTCGACTTCATTCATTCTAAGTAAAGAAACTAAAGAAAAGGTCGCAAAGACAGGGAAAAAGTGCACAAACACTAAAAAGGCAGGAGCAAAGAACCAAACAACTAGTTCCAGAAAATTTTTGAGAAATCTGACCACTCCTACCAGGCCTGGTTTGTTTGACCGTGAAGTCTCAAAACCGACAGCCCCTGCAAAGAAAAAGCAAAAAGTTGCGAAAGATACCAATGAGCAAACGATACTCGATAAAGGAAATTCGAAAAAACGAGCTCGTCACGAGTCGGAAAGTAGTGAACTTCACTCCACACCTTCATCAATCGATCTTGCAGATTTATCCACCTACTCAGTAAGCTCGGAGGACGAAGCTAGTCAAATGACGTCATTGAGTCCTGATAAAAACAGAAGTCAACACTTGGCAATTATGGCTGAGCAGACAAACCAACAAAAAAGACTAAACCGGAAAAGGAAACAAGACGAAAATTCAGATATAATCCTGGGCTCTACCACATAAGTAGCAGACAAACAGGCCCACAGCAATCCGGCAAAGTCTCCAAGACTCAGCTGCAATGATGGCTCTCAGCAGGGAAAAACCCACAAGCAAACCGCTGCTGGGACGACATCAAACGAACACTCCAACTTAAACCCAAATCCCAAATTGACATCAGCCCAACGATCCAAAATAAACAGAAGTGTGCACATCGATACAAAAAAGGAGACAAATGAATCCGTGAGTAAACAGACTCGAGAATGTACTGGCAGACAATGATTCAATGAATCTAAATCGCAGGAACGTCCTAAACTTACTGCAGAGTGTTCCCGCTCTACGGACCATAACTACAGATGATATCAAAATTGTAGAATATGTGTCCGAATGCAGCACCGACATAGTACTGCTGCATATAAAATCTCACGCAGTGCGCCAAGCAATTTTGGCTGCTTCGGAGGAACTGTTGTTTTTTGGATTTGAAATAAAACAAGAAGTGGCCTCTCCAAAAAATTCTACAAGAGACAACCTAAGATCCTCTCCAAACGAAAAAGCGAAGGACCTGCTAAGAGCGAAGCTCAGGGAAACGATGAAACTCTCTACAAACTCCTCTAAATTCAGAAATAATGGAGACATGAAAAGAAATAGATACACCTCTGACACAAGACCGGAAAGAAATCCAGTTTAGCAATGAATGGACGTAAAGAGAGATTACTCAACACTTGTATACTGGAACACAAGAGGTTTTGACCATCTTTTCAATGAGTTCCTATTAGACCTAGAACTGAATCTGATCATATGTTTGCAAGAAACTTGGTTACGTGAGACACCCACGAGAGATGGCTACCTAGTTCTCGCAAACCCTGCAATTAAAAACAGGCTGGGGCGCCCATTTTCTGGACTGATAACGATGGTCAAACAAGGAAAAGGGTGGGAAGTGATTGAATCAAACAATCTGAACCCATTTGTACAAAGCACACTGCTACAATTAAAATGCCACGCAGCTGAAGCAAGGAAATACATGTTAGTAGTTAATGTATACTGGAACCCAGTTAAGATCTCAACTAAACATTTCATTAATTCAATAACAGCTATAATAGATCAAGGACAGCTTAAATATAATGACTTGAAGATTCTAATATGCGGCGATTTAAATCTTGCCGATCTAATTGACCTACAACTTCAATCAAATGCAAGTTCCTCTACAGGAGAAATGGGTTCAAACAGATGTAAAAAATGGACTCAGGCCATGCAAATGAGGAATTGCATGATGACAAATGGAAACCTAACAGGTGACTTCCCGCCTCATCACACGTGGCACAACATGGGCCTACACAAAACCTTGGACTACATCTGGGTCTCTGCAAATCTTTGGGACCAAGTTCTTGATCTCTCCATGCACATAATGACAAGAAGTGACCACGACGCGTTAGTGCTGCTTTGGCAAACAGATCAGTACATCGCTGACAGGATACATACTGGTGCCCTTGAAACAAATCAAGCTGGCAATCGCTTGAGATTAAATAGAAAACAAATCTCAACTATGACTGCGAAACTTCAATCGGAGAATGACGAGGCAATACCTCTGATAAACTATATGCCTCTGCTGATGCAATTTCACTTACCCAAAGGAAGGAAAACAGGTAACAACGTACAACACAAACATAAGTGGAGTACACTGACCAACGATAAAAAGAAAGAGGTACGGAAAGACATAAGAAAACTAAAGAAAAACTTCGGCCCACAAACGTTACTGCTGATTAAAAAAAGGAAACAATATCATAATTGGAAAAAATCCTTTGCTTCAATGAGAGATCAGGAAAGAGGAGCTCTGATGCTAAAACTAATAGTAACAAAAAATGCAAGTGAAACCTGGGCGATTTTGAATAACGAAGCTCCGTTTCAGAACTTAAAGCTGGCTAATGGGGTAGCCGAGGCGACTTGGGTAGATCACTTCTCAAAACTATTCTTCACCAACAGTGAATGCACGAACAGTGACAATTATATCACTCAAGTAAAGTGGGATACGTCTGAGCAACTTGAAGACATAAACATAAAAATCTCAAAACTCAAAAACTCTAGAGCGGCTGGACCAGATGGAATTAGTAACATAATGCTAAAAAAGAATAAAACAGAATGGTCCCGCTTCATTGAGATTGTACTTAATCACATCACAACGGCAAAAAAAGTCCCTCAGTCTTGGACCACGGCAATAATAGTGCCAATCTATAAAAAAGGCTTACGCGAAGACCCCTCCAACTACCGACCAATCGCGCTGCTAGACACGATTGGTAAAATAATGGCATCCTTTCTGCAGCAGAAGTTAGCAAATTGGGCCTCGAAATCGAACCGCTTGGACCTTCGGCAAACTGGGTTCACCAAAGGAGTGGGGACTGAAGTGAACCTAGTAATACTGAATTTACTAAAACTAGAAGCCTAAAACAAAAAAGAAACATACACCTAGCTTTTGTCGATATGCGTCAAGCGTTCGACTCGATAAATCGTGAGTTACTGTGGAAGAAATTGAGGATCTGGGGCTGCCCCGAAGAGATCTTACAGCCTATAATTGCCCTGCACACAAACACCTCAATCAGGGTACGACTGAACCAACAAGGAGACCTGACATCCCCCATTATGACAAACACGGGTGTGAAACAAGGGTGCCCCCTAGCAGCGCTGCTCTTCAAGCTCTTTATCGCTGATATTCCAACTGCTTTAAACCAAGTAAATTGCTTTCCTCCGAAAATAAATGGCCATCAAATAAGAGGTGTCACATACGCTGACGATATAGTCTTAGCCGACCAAACGCAGATTGGCCTGCAAAGGCTGCTAACAGCGCTTGACAATTACATGCGCAAAAATAAACTGCAAATTAATACAGCAAAGACCAAGATTATGTCAATTGGTTCAACGGCAGGAAAAAGGAATAACAAGTACAAATGGTCAATTGCAGCGGAAAATATAGAAAAAACAAAAGAAATACGATATCTGGGCATCTTATTTAACACATCAATAAGAGAATGGGCATGGTCAAAAGATCTAATACAGCGGACCCTGACATTTGCACAACAAGCCACAAAATTGCATAGACTATACGGGAAATTTACGATGCTACCCGTACGGGAATTCTACCAACTAAAGGTAACACCGGCACTAACGTATGGCGCAGAATCCGCTTGGAATCTACATCACAGAATATGGCCGTACCTAGAAGGCAAATTTTGGAGAAAGGTCTTGAGGCTACCAACTTACATCTCGGTAATCAAAATTCGAAACGAGCTCGCACTAGACTCCCTGCAAGGAGCAGTCCTATGGAAATCAATTTCACTCCTAAGGAAAATGAATCTAAACCCTCCAGAACCAGCGTACGAAATCTTTAAAAACTGCCATAGTGAGCACACGCGTTCTCTGATAAATGATTGGAAAGAAAGCGTCAAAAAAATACTAGTTAGTGCAGACATCACCCTAGACACGTTGATAAATCGCCCTGAAACTGCAAAAAAAAAAAAAAAAACAATGGCAATGGATTTTAAATACAGAAAGATACAATAACTTAACATCTGCATTATACCTAGGTCCAGCTGCAAACGGGCTAGACTTAATACCGGCGTACATAAAACAATTTCCATCAAGATACCATCGCGACAGTTTCATGAAATTGCGTCTAAACGCCTGCAGAACAAAAGATCAATTATTCAGAATACACGCCAAGGATATAGGTGACAACCTATGCAGAGTATGTAAAGACGAAGTTGAAACTACCAAACATTTAGTAATCGAATGTGCAGACCTTAAAAGCCAACGAACAGTACACCTAGGGAAATACGCCCCGAAGAACTCAAACATGGAAGATTGGTGGTTTTATATGCTTAGTGGGAAAAATGTACCGCTGACATGTCGAATAATTGACTATTTGGATGAAATCTTGAAAGATGATGTCAAAGGAGACGTTGGAAACAAAAGACAATGATAGAGTCAGTGACAAGTGATTGCGCTTTGTATTCTGTGGTAAAATCTGTGAGAAGAGTGTTTTTCTTTTGTTTTAAAAAGTTTGTAAATCAAACTATAAAATTACAAAATAAAAAAAAAAAAAAAAAAAAAAAAAAAAATATTGAACACATAATTCCACCTTCCTTAGGTCCAAGGGCAACACCCCTGCCAACACATGCACGGCTTCAGGAGGTGACAACCTTACTGTGCCCGTCAAAATTCTCAAAGCTCTTGACTGAACTCTAACCAACAGACCAGCTGAGTCTTCCTGTAACTAAGCTGCAGTTAGACCCAATATTCCAAAACACTCATAACCATTCCAATATACAGCAGTATCATGCTCTTTTTGACATCCCCCCACTCCTGGCCAGACACGCCCTCAACAGATTTAGGTGTCCTTTACATTTTGCTACCGTCCTATCCACCTATGTATTCGAATGTAAATGCTCATCCAGAGACACTAAGGTACCAAAATTCCGGCACTTGCTCCAGCACAATCCTACGCAGTCTACGGTCCAGGTTTACTCTTGTTCTACGCCTTTGAAACAGCATGCAAACTGATTTGAAGCTAGACATTGTAAAGCCCCATTTCGTGCACCATCCTTCCATGACATCTAATGTCTTTTGCAACTTCTCCTGAATATTACCAGCTTGCTTGTTTCTCACCCATAGCACCTCAACATCCGCATAGAACCCAACTTTACATCCTCATTCCTGGACCTTTTCTATAAGACCATCCACCGCTATATTACTATTGCCCTGAGCAGTCTAATTCTCCATCAGATATTCCTGTGATATCGTATCCCTCACTTTACCACAAAACACTCCCATTTTCCAAAAGTGTCTAGACCCAGGAAAATAATTTCCCTTGAACACCTTTCTCGCGCAAAGTGTAGAGCAGACCTCCTCTCCACACCATATCGTAAACCTTCTCCATGCCTATGAAGATTGCGCCCATCATTTCACCCCAGGTCAACGCTTCTTCAATGTCAAGACATCAGAGCAATCATGGCATCCATCCATAACTGACCTATGTATCCGAAATCCAAGCTGGAAAAAACATAGTTTACCCTCCGACTCCAGAAAGTATACCAATCTTTCACATGCCATTTTCTCAATTTCTTTGCATAGGACAGACATCAGGGTTATAGGTCGATAAGACGTGCAGGAATCGGCTGGTTTCAAAAACAGGAGGATGGAAGCCCTCTTCCACCCAAGCGGCATCGTCCCACTGGCCCACACCATATTATACAATCTCAACACTACCTCCAAGCAGTTAACTTCTGCAGAAGACATCCTCTCACGGGCTAAAATCCCTACTCCCCTTCAAGGCTCTCCGTAACTCCCACTTAGAAAAAGGTACTTCCATACATGGCGTCCACACCTGCACATTCTCCAACACACTCACAATTTAATCATGAAATTTGTCATCTCTTGTCTAGCTGCCGGAGAATAATTACACGTACTGTGCACACCCGCAAAATGTGCCCCTTAAGCATTCGCTTTACTACAATCGTCGACCAATTCACACCCGTCCACAGTGATGAGTGGGATCTGATAAAAATCGTCTCGCCAGACCAGACATATGTTTAAATCTCATCCATACCTGCGCCATACTCGTGCCCCGAGAAAGAATACTGCAACATTCCTTCCAATAACCTCTTATGTGACCCGAAAGAGCCCTGGCCTTTCTGTTCGCCACCACATCCTCCAAACACTTGGAGCGCAAGGCCTTCCGCGGTTTCCTTTTCCTATCCCTTACAACCACCGAAAATTCTAACAACCACCACAGGACCTCTGGTTTCCTAAACTGCTTTCTCAGAGCCGGAGCCAGTTCCTCCACTACACTCTGTGCCTCCTCTCGTTTTCGCTCCTTTCAGCTCTTTGCCCCCCTCCACTGAAACTCCCTTCCTCTCTCTATCCGTTCTATCCCCACCTATTCCTCCTTTCGTATCTCCTTGAAATCTCTTCTTCTCCACTCCCCCCGACACTCTTATCCCCTCCTTTCACCTTCCCATCCCTTTTACCCTCCTCTTCTTACCTCTCTTTCCCTGCTCCGTTCCTCTTGAGTCCCCTCTCCTCCTCGCTCGTCCTCAGCTCCTTCCTCTTCCTGTTTCCCACTTCCTCCCCCTTCTTCACCCCCTCCACCCTCGTTTATCTTCACTGACAAATTGTTCTACTTACTGTATTACTGGTTTGATTCATATTTTGTAATTGATTCTACTGTTATTGTATCCTTGATGTTATAAAGTAAAGCGCTTTGGCGTAAAGCACTATATAAACACAATAAACATATAACACTCTGAAGCCCACATGCACTATCGATTGATTCAACTCTTCTATTGAGGAGGGCAAGTGTGAACTCTGCCCTCCACCTTCTCCAAAATCAACCATCAAATCAGTGCATCTCGAACGAAACTTCATCCAGTCCATTTTTTTTATGTTACAGCCCTTGTGGGCAGAACTAGTTGGTATTACCATCCTGACGTTTACCTCCAGTGCAATAGATCCATGATCGCTCCCCATCTCCCCTCACCTTCCACGCGCACTTGTGCACCAAACTCGCGGAAACCCACGTCAAATCAAGGCGGGACATCTTGCCTGTAGTCAGATCCGTCCTTTTGTAGTCTTTAGAGTCCAACAATACAAGCCCACACTCTTCTGCCATCTCCTGAAGTCTATCCCCATTCATATCTGTCACAAGACAATTCCATATGACTATTGAAATCGCCACAGAATATAAACTTGGCCCCTTGACCTAGGGCATGCTGTAATGCCCCTATATCAAGGGGTTTCCATGGGTTATAGAAGTTGAGCACAGCTATCGCTCCATTACCCAGTGGTATTTGAATACCTATAAGTTCCATGTCCCCATCAAATAACTACTGAACATTGAATACCACTCTTAACCAAAATAGTGCCTCCATCAGACGTTTTTCTGCCCAACCGCCACACTTTCAACACCCCCATATCTTGCAGTGATCTCACTCTATCCTTATGTGTACGAAGAGGCACTTCATATATCACACCTTTACATGCATCATAATACTGTTCCATCACAGTTATAATGTGTTTCTCAAGGCTTGATAAGTCTAAAGCATTATTCCTGGTTTCTTCACCTACACCTTTTACCAACAATCTCCCTCCACTTATCACCCGCACAGAATGCGCCTCACCAATGCCTTTCTTTAGCCATTCCGAAATAACAAAAGGGCTAATGCCATGAAGATCTCGGAGTCCTAGCTGACTTATGACCACTCGCCACTCCAAATCACCCTCCATTGGCTCCTCCCCAGTTCCACATGTGCTTTCATCTTTTTTACCTTGCTGTCCACTGCCTGCCCTCCCAGCTTCCTCAACCTTCCTATTCACTGGGCACCTACTGTGGGACTGCTCATTAGTAGCAAACCCGTGCACCCCTTCCCTTCTCCACTTGACAGTGCTTCCCACAATAACACCTATTGAAGTGTTACCTGTGAAATCATATTTTCTCTTTTCCCATCTTTACACCACCTTGCTTTTGCATCCCCTTGTCCGACACCGCTCCGCTGGATTCCTCTGTACTGAGATTCCCTTTTTTATTAAGTGTTTCTCCCTTCCCAGCATCTATCAGAGCTCCGTCTGCCAAGCCTTCCCCTACTCTGCCCACAGCAGCCCGGTCAGTGACATGGATGCTTCTCACAGGGGAGCCGTGGCGTAATGAAGCCATGCCACAGTCACCAAGCCCCCACCACCTGAGACCAGCCAACTCTCCCCCTACCATGTCTGCAGCTCTTCCTCTCAGAATAAAAATGATTCGCCCGACCTATCTCTGAACTGCCACAGGACCCCTTGTTGGGCACTTCAGAATTGGAGCCCAGTCCAGTCGGGTGTTTTCCTTAGTGATGCTTCTTAACACCCCTGAAACTGTCCAAAGCTGTATATATGTCTCATGCTTTGCACACATTTTACTGTCAGGCTGACTATTCTGACAGATGACAAGAGCACCATACCTAGTGTGCATTGCATGCAGATTTGGATCACTATCACATTCGTGTTTAATAAATTGGTGGTCATTCTTGTGTTCCCAAAATGCACTTTGTTTCCATGCAAAGAAGCGAGTCAGCAACCTATATTCCAGCCACCCACATTATTCGACAATTAGCTTCGCCCCCTAGTCCCACCCACACCACTGACAATCTGCCCCCCACCTCTAACACTCCTTCTCCCGACTGCTATTTCCTCTCCCGCGTGCGTAGGTGGGAGGGAGTTAGTTCCCCCAGTAAATGTTGTCCATTTGCAGCACTGAATAAAATACTCCCACTTCAAATATTGGACCTGGAGAACAAACACTCAGGGCGTGGGAAAATGATTAAACCTTACCTAAGAGAAAGGTAGTTAATCAAAACAAGAGAGACGATCGGTATAAAATGACATCGTTGGCGAGTTGTAAAAGGGAAATGAATGTCATAAAAGGGGAAACTACGTACAAGAAAAGTGTGAAATGTAAGACAAGGCGCAGAAAGATTGGTAGAGCAAGCAGACGCTGCTCTGCTGTCTCTCGTGCCCTTTGTCTCCCAAAGCTGTTTGGTTACTGAATGTGCCTGTGTTACCTGCAGGATCTCCTCCTCGTCCACCAGTAAGAAGCTGCCCCCTCCCACTGCTTCCTCCTGCTGCAGGGACTTCTGCAGCAGGCACTCTCTGTCCTGGGGCTCCATCTCCCGCAACAGCAAACCAGACATCATTCCAGGAAACCCGCCATAGGACTATCAACTCTCAGCACTTTCGCTTCCCATGTCACTTCTTCCTTCAACAACACCTGGGACAGAGCCCCGTGAACACAGAGCGCGGACATAGAAGAAGGACGACAATGACGTCAGCCCTGTAGGAAACGCAACAGAAAACCTGGAACGGGCCATATTCCAACACACTTAAGGGGAGGAACGTAAAAAGAAAATATTCATCAGATTCAAAATAAGTGAATGAACTGCTCAGATGAAAAACATCAATTAATAATACCGTTAAACATACATAATATGTTCAACATATTTACTAATTTTACTGTGTTCATATTTTTATGACAATGGCAGAATTAATCTGACATTTAACCTTCATACTTTGTCCAAATTGTTCTTAAAGAACGCACGTTTTTCTTGTGGGCTCCTTTGCCAAAGTGGATATAAATGCCTTATAAGAGACTGCCGTTCCAAGATGGCCGTTTACTTATTGAAAATGAATGAGCTGCTGTGCTCTTGGCAGCTGTATTAAACTTAAATACTGAAATTACGTAGGAGGATGGTGCCACTACAGGTGCATAACAATTCAGATTTTCTATACATATGTTACAAAAAGTCATAATTCTATTAAAGACATGGAGGTGAAGGATTATGCGTTCTCATAACTTTACCCTTCAAGCAGCATTATAAAAACACAATCACAATAACAACAACACAGAAAACGTGTGAACTACAAGGTCCAATAGTTTTGAGTCTTTCTGTAGTTCTGTTATTGACTAAATATGAAACTTGATAGCCAATCACTATATCAGTAGTCCATCCCTATATACATAGCTCTCAACCATTTGAGTCGCAAAAGCGGGTGAAAACACCCGATTTTGTTTTTGGCGGGTGAGAGGCCCATTGAAATGAATGGGCCTGCAGGAGGCTTGGCGGGTGAGTCCACTCTTTACAAGGCGGGTGACACCCGCCAAAAGCGTGTGAGTTGAGAGCTATGCTATATATCCAGTCCACCACTTGTCTCCTCCTCTTTCTTTGTCTGGTCTCTTGCAAACTGTAGTATCCCAACTGTTTAGGGTGACAAGATAAAAAAAAAAAAACAGAAGGTAGGACTAAAGTAAATTCACATACAACTTTAGTTCTACTTCATGCTCGTTGGTCTGTTGCAGGGAGGGTTGGGGGGTACGGGGTTGTGCTAACATGCACACTCCTCTCATTGGAGGAGAAAAAATCATTCGTGCAAAAAGAGTTCGGGATTTCAAAATCGGGTCCCGGCAAAAAAAGGGACCATAGCTGAAACCCCAGACGGGGTTTATAAAATAAAAAACTCCCGGACCCAGGGGCGTCAGGTGATTTCCCCGGACTGTCCCGGGAAAACTCAGACATCTGGTCACCCTACAACTAGTTGACACTTTAACTTGTAGTTTAAAAATAACCTCAAGAACCAGTAGATTCTATGTTGAGACCGGAGGCTCGGATTATGGTTTCTTCCTGTACTCAAAAACTCGAGCAGCATACAAAATATAACAGTTTCAACTCATAAAGAAGAACAACACAACCAAAACTACATTTCCCAAATAAAGTCTTTGTATGTAGTTAATTCTCTTTATGTCTATGAACAATAAAACCATGTGACTCCTTCCACCAGTCACATCCAACCCTGTCCTTCATCCTCACCTGTCCTTCTGTGTCCTTCCTCTTTCTTTGCTGCTCTGGCAGCCAGATAAGTTATTTTTCATTAGTACAAGTGTGTGTGTATGTTTGAAGTGATATTGGTATTGAGAACGGAGGTTCTAATTTTCTAACAGTGGCACGCGTGTGCCCCGTGCACATGTGTAGAGCTTGGCGGAGCATATCTGTGTTACTTCTGAAGGAGATAATAGGTGTTTACAACAGCGACGGGGCTACGAACTCCGGCGGCGCAACACCCTCATTACACTGAGGGGGCACTGCTGCACACAACGACAACTGAGCGCGATGGGACCCGCGTAGGTTCCGGCGCTAAGTTGTCCCGGGCAGGTTAATGTGAGAAGGCAGTTGTCAGGAGATCAGGGTGAGAAGGTACTTTATCACGGAACAGAGCCAGAGTCGGGTTCAAAGGACACGCGGCAATGCTGTAGCGATACGATCATTGCCAGGTGACGAGAAGGAGCTGGGGAACGCTGGGCAGCTACGCCACCTGGTGGCCAAACAGGATAATTGACACTGAATAAGCTAAGCACTGAATAACAGACACAGACCCAAGTAAAACTAATAATTGGAACACCCAGACCTACGTAGCTGCATTATTAAGACGGGAGCAGTCCCAAGACACCTGCATGTAACCCACCAACAATAAGATACATATCTCCAGCGAAGCCGAAGAACCTCACACCAGCAGACAGTGGACAACATCCAACAAGGCTAGAGTGGTACAATGTGTACTGGGGCAGGTGTGGGGGACTCATCACATGGTATGAGCCTGATGGAGGATCTCATCACATTCTCCCAGTGGATGTAAGCCCTGAGGGGAGAAGCCCCGGAGAGGTTTCACGAGGGACAAGGGAGAAGAAAGAAGGCCCGAAAGGTCTGAAGCAACCCAACCCCCCCAGGCACGCCACACAGGTATAAAGATGGCAAACAGAGATTGAGGTCTTGGGAGAGGAGAGGCACAGCAAATACGGATGACAAGTCCTATTCAGAGGACACAGAGATGGAGGAGGAATGGGACAATACGTCCAAAGGTAGCTCGCAAGAGGGCGACACATCCTCTCCAAGCCCTCCTGTCAGGCGTAAGCCTGCCAAGAAAAGGAAAAGAAGGGAAGATGAGGAAATGGGCGAGGTATTTGACCCTGACTCACTCATTCACCCCAGATCAGCAGTGTGGGAGCCGCCCGCCAAGATTGGCAATTACGTAAAAAAGAGAATTTGGTGCTCCCTGTCCAAGGAAGCCAGAGGCAAGTTAAGGATGGAATGCCCCAGGCCCCAAGTCCCAGACAACATGGCAGAGATGCCAGAAATAGATGAGAAAATGATGTCCTTCATGGGGCTTTATGGCAGAGACATCAGGAAGGAAATTGATAGATCCTGGAGATCCTGCCAGGATAAGCTCCTGGATGTCTTGGGTCTGTTGACCAAGATCTGGCAGATGGCTGAAGAGGCCAAACAACCAGAACAGAGGGTGGACCCGGAGATATTGGCAGGTTGGGCACAAAGGGCAATATGCCTGCTTGGCAACGTCAACAACGCGGTAGCAACTGAGCAAAGGAGGTCCATCCTTGTTAAGATCGACCCTAAGATGAGTTTATTGGCCATGGCGGACTTGACCTACAACAGTAAGGGAAAGCTGTTTAGGGACACATTCATTAAAGAGATGGCTAAGTTTGCCAGTACCTATGCGGGGAAAGACAAGGCACAGGCCTCGCTCAAGAGGGTATTTGGCAGCAAGAATTTTGGCAGGGCTGTCAGAGGAAGGGGCCGCTCTGCCAGCCGTTTCTCCTCCTACAAGTCCTAGGCCAATAACAGAAACGATTGGAGGAACTAAGAGGAACGCCGACCTAACCCCTTCTTCCAATCGAGGGGAAGGGGCAGGGGTAGAGGCTGGGGAGGAAGCAACAGAGGCCAGCGGGCAAATACATATGAGCCAAAGTGCAGACTCACACAGACACAAGCGAACAATGGGGACACCAGTAATCATGGGGAGAACAGCTCAGTTTTTAGAGAGATGGAGAGATTTGTCAGAAGATACATGGGTCAGAGAGACGATCCAAGGTTTCCACCTAGATTTCTGGTGAGATAAGATTCTGACAGAGGAACCAAGACCCATAAGGTTCTTGCGCAAGGACTAAGAGCTGCTAGACAAAGAAATTGCACAGCTAGAGAAGAAAGGGGTGATCAAAAGGATGTTAGATCCTTGGAAGGGCTTTGTGAGCAATATGTTCCTGGTCAAAGGCAAAAAGAAGCACAGTGAACCAGTGAACAATCTCAGAAACCTGAACACATTTTTTGTGTACAGACATTTCAAGATGAAGGGCATCCATCTACTCAGGGATGTGGTGTAGAGGGAAGACTGGTTAGTCAGGATAGACCTCAAGGATGCATATCTGACGATCCCAGTAGCACAAGAGGATCGGAAATACTTGCGGTTCTGGTGGAGAGCACAGAAGTGTCAGTTCACATGCCTCCCATTCGGACTCGCATCAGCCCCATGGGCCTTTACGAAACTGATGCTGACGGTTGTGGCTCATTTCAGGGAGCAGGGCATCAGACTGATCATTTATTTAGATGACTTTTGCTCATGGGGCAAGACAAGCAGAGGTTACCGGGACAGTCAGAGCAGACAACCTGTTTATTACAGGAGCTAGGGTTTTTGATAAACTGGGAGAAATCAGTATTAGTACCAGTACAGGTTTTCCTAGGTTTTCCTAGGTTTTGTCATGGACACAAAAGCAGCCACACTCAGCCTGCACATGGACAAGGTGAATGTGATCAAGAAAGAGATAAGCTTGATAATTGCGAAGAGGGAATTATCTCTCAGAGAGTTAGCCAGACTGGTGGGGAGACTAGCCTCTTCCATTCACACGATCTTTCCGGGGCCGCTGCATTACAGGGCTCTGCAACGCCTGAAGATTCAACACCTGAAAAATGGGTTGTCTTACGAGCACAAGGTGCCAATTTCCACAGAGGCAAGAACAGAGCTTTGGTGGTGGTTCAACCACATGGAAGCCTGGAACGGAAGAGCAATATTTTGCTCTGCCCCTGGAACTAGTTATAGCATCAGATGCCAGCTGCTGGGGCTGGGGAGCTCGGTGTGGAGATCTGGCAACGGGAGGAAGAAGAGCTAGAGGAGCTCCACATCAATTGCCTGGAACTACTGGTGGGTTCCTTCGCAGTGAGATGCTGGACGCAGGACAAGGTGAACTGTTGTGTACTACTGAAGATGGACAACATCTCGGCAGTACGATACATAAACAGACTAGGAGGGACGAAGTCCAGACTGTTGGCGGAGATGGCGAAAGATTTCTGGCACATGTGCCTAAAGAACAAGGTCAGCGTCACAGCGGAATTTCTCCCATGGCTGCAGAATGTAGTAGCAGACTGGAACTCAAAACACTTGAAAGATGCCACCGACTGGCAATTAGCCAAGTCGGTTTTCGAGACCTTCATGTTATTGAGAGGCCCGTGCATTACAGATCTTGTTGCATCCAGACTGAACAGGCAGCTGGAGAGGTTTTACAGCTGGAGGCCAGCTCCATCAGCGGCGGTGACAGACACATTTTTACAAATGTGGGGTCCAGATAAGGAATATGCCTTCCCCCCATTCGCTATGATCCCGAGAACGATAGCACAGGTCAGGAGACAGCAGGCAACAATCATATTGGTGACGCCAGACTGGAAGTGTGAGGTGTGGTTCCAGGATCTTCTGGAACTGTCTTTCGAAAACATGCTAGCGTTACCACAGTTCAGGGAACTGATTTGGAATCCAGTGGGAGACTGTCACCCACTGAACTGAATAGGAGAGTTGAGACTGATCGCATGGGCAATTTCCGGGACGCCTGGCAGAATCCAGGACTATCGGGAGACGCTGCAAGATTTATTGAGGAAGCATGGGCACCAGGTACCAGGAAGGCATATAGACTGGCCTGGTCAAGGTGGACTAGCTGGTGTGTGGAATGGCACATCCATCCCAATAGAGCAGATGTCACACAGATCGTAAACTTTTTAGCAGCCCTAGCGGTGCAGGGCATGGCATACAGAGCAGTGTACACGTGTAGAATCGGCCAGTTCAGCTGGCCACCCGAAAATAGAGAATATGGCAGTAGGAGAACACCCACTCGAATGTAGACTCCTCAGAGGAGTGAGGCTGCTGAAGCCCCGTTTACCCAAGTACACTTGCATGTGGGAACTGAATTTAGTTTTAAACATGTTCATTAGCTGGCTAGATAATGACAGAATGACTAGGAAAGCAATATCGGCAAAGCTCACGACACTGCTATGCCTCATATCCTGTAAGAGGGTTTCAGATGTCAGGGCACTGAACATAGACAGGAAATCGTTTAACCCAGAAGAGGTTACTTTTCAGTTTAGCAGGAGAACTAAGCCATTTATCAAATCTGTGACATATGCGGCCTTCTCGGACCCACCTAACTATGTCCGGTCAGGTGTCTAAAGAAATATGAGGAGATGACGAGTGCGCTTAGGCCTGCAGATGTATCACAGGAAACCATTCAAGGGAGTTGCGGGCCAACTTTAGCCAGATGGGTTAGATGGTGCATGACTCAGGCAGGCATTGATACTGAATTGTACGGAGCACATTCTATTAGAGGGGCCATGGCATCAAAGGCATTTAATGCAGGTGTTAGATTGGAGGACATCCTCAAGGCAGCAGACTGGTCGAAGGAGTCGACATTTAAAAAATGTATTTCAGACCCATAGAGGGGATGTCTACTTTGATCGTAGGTAAGCTTTGAACAAGCATAATCCGAGCCTCCGGTCTTGACATAGAATACTGATATTCCACACTAGCGTTATAGAAAGTCAAGATTCTATTAAAGATACAGAGGCGAAAGATTGTGCCACCCGAGTAATTGTCACATTAAAATGTAATATCTGCTGAGTAGTTGCGTTAAGTGGGTGAATAAATGACAATGCCTATATTATAAGTTACTTGTCTGTGATGTTGTTTAAAGTATGGTAATGATTACCCATCTTACTGCAACCAAGCTAAGACTGTTTATTTGGATTGCCTTTCAGGAACAAAGGTGAAGAATGCAGGACCATGAGGAACAATAGGGTGGAGGTTACAGCGTTTACTGGTTGGGATGCAAGGCTAAGGTTAAGCTGGACACAGACAAAGAAAGAGGAAGGACACAGAAGGACAGGAGAGGATAAAGGACAGTGTTGGATGTGACTGGTGGAAGGAGTCACGTGGTGTTATTGTTCATAGACATAAAGAGAATGAACTACACACAAAGACTTTATTTGGGAAATGTAGTTTTGGTTGTGTTATTCTTCTTTATGAGTTGAAACTGTTATATTTTGTATGCTGCTCGAGTTTTTGAGTAGAGGAAGAAAGCATAATCCTTCACCTTCATGTCTTTAATAGAATCTTGACTTTCTATAACGCTAGTATGGAAAATCAGTATTTTTTCTCCACCGAAGAACCTGAAACACAAATCATATTTCAGACTACTGTCCCAAGGGTGGGTAATCAACATGAATAAAAACCTTTCCATATTCCTTCTTGCTAAAAACACAAACCTTTACATTATCATAATCAAATGTAACACATTCACATTTATAACTTCGATTATTGGGTGGCATAATCCTTCGCCTCAGTGTCTTTAATAGAATTATGACTTTCTGTAATGTATATATGGAAAAGCTGAATTCTATGTCAAGACACAGAGGCTTCTATTATGCTTGTTTAAAGCTTACTTACCACTAACGTAGATACTTTCTCCACTGCCTTAAAATAAAAAGTTTTAAACGTCGATTATTTTGACCAGTCTGCTGCCTTCATGATGTCCTCTAGTCTGGCCCCTATTAGGAAAGCCTTAGAGGCCATTGCTCCTCTCACTGAGTGAGCCCCATAGAAATCTATATCTACTCCAACCTGTGTCATCACCCATCTAATCCATCTTGCTAGCGTGGCTCTCACTACTGCCCCAAACAGTTTCCTTATGGCTATGAATAACTGATTCACCCCGGGGGTCTCCTTCCCTTAGTAATGGACTCATATGCTGTAATACATCTCACTGGACATACGTTTTCTTGTTCTGGGAATGCTTGATAGGATATTGATCTCAACCACATTTTGGTCCTCTTCACTATATCAAAGGTTAATCCTTGAGGAGATAGTGACTTCGGTGTCCAGTCAAATGGTCGACAGTGATTTGGTCGACAGACAATTGGTCGACTGAATTTGGTCGAATGCCAAATGGTCGAATTTTTTTTTTTTTTATATATATGTGTTTTGTGGGTTTTCGTGTGGGGAAAAAAAATAAAAAAGAAAAAAAAGGGGGTTGGGGGGGGGGGGACCCCCCCCAAAAAAACCAAAAAATGGGTAAAAAAAAAAAAAAAAAAAAAATTCGACCATTTGGCATTCGACCAAATGGTGTCGACCAAATTGTCTGTCGACCAAATGTTTTCGACCATTTGACTGGTAACCAGTGACTTCCTATTGATCTCTAAAGCCCTGACGTCTGATACCCTCTTGCATGACATTAAACATAATAGCATAGCTAACTTGGCTGATAATGCCTTCCTAGTTAGTTTGTCATTGTCTGCCCATGATAGGAACATTCCCAAGACTCTGTCTACGTCCCATACCTGTTCATATTTATGCCTTGGAGGTCTAATTATTCTAACCCCTTTCAAAATTCTGCAAACCAAAGGGTGTTCTCCCACGGTTATCCCTTCTATTTTTGGGTTTCCCGCAGAAATAGCTGAGCGGGCTCTGTTAATCGTTCTATACACTTTGCTTTGGGCTGCTAACTATACCAGATAATTAAATACATGCACTACATCTGTTCTAGTGGGATGTATGTCCCTTTCCACACACCAAGAAACCATCTGCCGACCCTTCGTGCCTGGCTAACTATCGTCCAATCTCCATCACTCCTTTCCTGGGCAAACTTCTGGAAATGCTGGGCATCTCCCAGCTAAATCCTCCCTCTGAATCTGTTGGGTGTCTCCATGACCATCAGTCTGGCTTTAAAGCTGCCAGAAGCAAAGAAACTGCTCTCCTGAACATTTGTGAAGACCTGCTCTCCAACATCGATTCCAACACCCCCAGTGTCCTCATCTTACTTGATCTCTCTTCTGCCTTTGAACCATGCCATCCTGCTCAACCGTCTCTGTGATAACCTTGGTATCACCGATCAGGCCCTAGCATGGCTGACCTCCTTCCTCTCTGATCGACCCTCCCAGGTCCAACTTGGGTCCTTCCTCTCCTCTATCTCTATCTATACCTGTGGTGTTCCCCAGGGGTCTAACCTCTCTCCCTGGCTGTTCAACCAATACCTTGCACTTCTTGCCCACCGCATTGCCACTCTCTGCCCCAACTTTCAGTGCTTTGTGGATGACACTCAGCTCATTTTCAGGCGCCCTTAAGCCACCTCTTCTCCTTCTCTCATCTCTGACTGTCTGTCCGCCATCCAGGAGTGGTGTGCCGCCAATGATCTCTGCCTTAATGCCAGTAAGAACAAGATTCTCCTCATCGGCACACCTGCTCCCTCCTTTCCTGTCACTCTCTGGCCGGCCTCCCTTGGCCCTCTTCCTGTTCCCACCTGTGAGGCTAAAAACCTCTGTGTCATCTTCGACTTCACACTTTCCTTCTCACCTCACATCTCTGATGTCTCTAAGAAGTCACACTACCAGCTGCACCTCCTCAGAGGTATTCTTCCTTTCCTCTCCTTCCCCCAGAAGCTCACTGTCTCCAGAGCTTTGGTTCTCTCTAGGCTTGACTACTGCAACATCCTCTTTCTAAATCTGCTTCCCTCTACTCTCCGCCCTCTGCAACTCATCCAATACAAGACTGCGAGACATGTCCTTGGCCTCAAGCCCAGGGATCGTATCTCTCCAGGACTGAAATCTCTGCACTGGCTCCCAGTGGCGGTGAGGATTAAGTTCAAAGCCCTCTGCATTGTCCACAAGGCCTTCTGGGGCCTGGGACCTCAATACCTTCAACTCTCTTTTCCTAAATATCTTCCTTCTCGAGCTCTTTGCTCATCCGCCTCCAACTCTCTCCGGGTTAGTCGTTTCTTCAAGCAGTGAGTTGGTGGTAGATCTCTTTCTTCTGCTGTGGTCTCTCTCTGGAACAGCCTCCCTGCCTCTCTGAAACTTGAGGAGAACCATCTCTGGTTCCGGGAGCACCTCAAGACCTTCCTCTCTACTTCTGCTTTCTCTCATCCTCTCCCCTGCTGATCTCCTGGCTGATGCCGAAACTGCACTGGTTACCCTCTGATCTCGGGCCCAGGACCCCCTGCCAGTTGCACACCTGAACTGCCTCCCTGGCAACCCTGCATTTGCGGACTGTTTCTGTATCTGTACAGCCTCTACTAGCACTTGACACCTGATATCTGCACTTTTATTTATTGTCTTTATTTATTTTACTGCTTTCCTATGTACTGCACTGTCCACTCCCCTTCCCCTGCACTTTCCCCCTTCCCTCTACCCTGCACTTGCGCGATCTCAATGCCACCTGGCCTAGTAGGATTGTTGTCTCTGTCTTCCCTCTGTTTCCCCTCCTTTGCCTCGTCGTGCCTTGAAACAATTGTGTATAGGAGCATTATAAATGCCTTATCATATCATATCCATCAGTGCCTGGAATACATTCACGTCCAGCTTTCAATCACTGGCATCCCCGCCGAATCTGGAGCTCTAGTCTGCTATGTCGTTCTGTCGGCCTGGCAAGTATTCTGTCATCACCGATATTCCTCTCTGTCGGCACAGATGCCAAAATTCCTTCGCTAGCACCACTAACATCCTTGACCTCGTGCCTCCCAGTCTGTTTATATAACAGACTGCTGACACGTTGTCCATCTTGAGGAGTACACAACATTCTGCCCTCTCCTGTGTCCAGCATTTCACCGCAAAGGATCCTGCTAGAAGTTCTAGGCAATTTATGTGGGGATTTAGTTCTTCTCCTGACCATCTGCCCCCTGTCAACAGATCTCTGCATCTGGCTCCCCATCCCCACCTGCTGGCATCAGATTCTATCACTAGGTCCGGAGATGAGCCAAATATTGCCCTTCCATTCCAAGCATCCATGTGCAGCAACCACCAATGCAGTTCCTCTTTCACCTCTATAGAAAGGGGTATCCTTTGTTCGTAGGATGTTCGCCTCCTGAAGTGCTGGATTTTCAGTCTCTGAAGGGCACTGTAATGTAGAGGGCCCGGGAATATCGCCTGAATTGGCAAAGCTAAGCGTCCCACTAGTCTTGCTGGCTCTCTCAGGGATATCGTCTCTCATGGTAATCTGTTCCGTATCTCTTTCTTTATATCATTCACCTTGCTCAGAGGGAGGTTTAACGTTCCCTGCACTGTGTCTAATCTGAAGTCCAGAAATTCCATGTTTTGGTCTGCTTGTAGGCTTGATTTCTCCCAGTTTATTAGGAAGCCCAGTTGTTGCAACAGATCTATAGTAAGTTATATCTGTTCCTTGATCAGTGTTTTGTCCTGGCACATTATATAAATGTCGTCCATGTAAATGATTAGTCTGATCCCTTTTTCTCTGAGGAAAGTCACTACCGGTTTCATCACCTTTGTGAAGCACCAAGGGGCCGATGCTATACCGAATGGTAGGCAGGTGTACTTCCAAACTTGCCCCTGCCAGCAAAACCTCAGAAATTTCCATTGTTCCACTGCCATAGGTATGGTCAGATAAGCATCTTTCAGATATATTCTCGCTAATCAATCCCCTTGTTGCAAAATGTCTTTCAGTAGGTGTATGTCCTCCATTTTGAAATGTCTGTAGATTACGAACATATTTAGTTCTCTTACATTTATTATCAACCTTGTCTTGTGACGGCCTCTCACTATAAACATGTTGCTATGAAGCTGTCTTCTATGTTTATGACCTGTTTTATAGCATCTTTCTGTGCTAGGTCTCTTATTTCTGTATCTAGTAACTTTGTGTCTGCTGTGCTGAGCATTCATGCCTTTGGCCATTTCTCTTGTTTTGGTAAACTTAACCAATCTATGTGGAAGCCCTGTATGGTGTCTAAGACCCAAGCATCTGAAGAGATTAATCACCATTTCTCTACACATTTCGCTACTCTCCCCCCTACTGCGGGAATATGCGTTTGTGTTTTCTGCCCTTGGGCTTTCATTCTCACCTGTGTTAGGCTGATGTTGGTTTCCGAGGTGACTCTACCCTTGCCCTCTTCCTCTTCCTTTTGACGGGAAGAATGGGTTTGCTTTTCTTTTGTCTATCACTTTGGAACCTGTTACTCATGAAACGGCTGTCGGAGCGGCCCGTGACTCTTCCAGCACTGTCAAATAATCTCTTCAGAGAGGCTTGTGCTTTGTCTGATCTTCTTTCTGCCATAATCGCGCTGTTGGCATTACCCAGTAGACATATACCCCTCTGGGACCAACCCGATAGAATAGTCAGGTCAATGACTCATTTTTTCCTTTCGCCTCTTCTGGCATTTCCATTATTTTCGTAAGTGGTCCGACCATATCCAACATTTTATCTTGGCATGATTGCCAGGATCTATCTAATCCTTTTTCAATATCTTTCACGTACCCCCCATGAAAGTGACCATACCATTAGGTCAATCAGGGCTGTTTCTGTGCCGTGTTGCGGACGGAAAACGGATTGGCGTGTTCCAAGGAGATGGTTTATCTCAAGGAAGTTCTGGATTTGGGTGTACGCTACCTACGGTTTAAGAGTCAGAATGGTCTTTTCTACCTCAATTACTGAGACCTTGGAGAAGCGGAATTGGGTAGATTCTTTAGGTTTGGGTGTGGGGGTTTTGTCCACGGGAGGTTGGGTTGGTAATGAGGCTTTCTTTAGGGCAATTTTAGTTTGGAGGTTGGCCACTTTGTTGGTTAGTGCCAGTTGTATGTCAGTACACCAAGTTTTATCTTTGATGGAGTCGTCCTGTGCTGCGATAGGAGTTTCCAGTTCTTTTAGGATGGAGAATAGCTCCTTCATACTGGAGTTGGCTTGGGTGATCCTATTATTATAGGTTTCTTGTTTGGTCAGGATGATATCTTTTTTGTATTGCGAGGAGATGTTTATTAGGTTGGTTTTATTTTCAGCGGTAGGATGCCGGTTCCATGATGTTTCACATTTTCTCTTCTGTAGTCTTAAGTTTTTTAAATGGGGTGTAAACCAGGAGTTTAGATGCTTTTTTGGTTTACTGTTTCTAAGTTTAAGCGGAGCAACTCTGTCAATAGTGATTGGCTATCAAGTTTCATGTTTAGTCCAATAATAGAAGATCTACAGAAAGACTCAAAACTATTGGGAATTGTAGTTTACACGTTTTCTGTGTTATTGTTATTGTGTTTTAAATGCTGCTTGAACAGTAAAGTTACGAGAAAGCATAATACGAGCCTCCGTGTCTTGACATAGAATTCAACTGGCACACACCTTTAAAAAGGGATTTGTATTTATTCTTCTGTGGCCCTCTAAAAATGCTACTTGAGTGTAATGTTTTAAAATAGAAAATTAAAAATGTTTCCCCACTTTTAATGAGAAGTCACCTAATTCAAAGCTTTGAATAGTTGTCTTTTATATTTTTCAAAGTGTTTGAAGCTGAATAAGATATATTGTGGGAAAGAAAGAATAACAGTTGGGTCACCATGTGTTTTATTTATGTCATAAGCACTGAGGAGGTGGGCTTTACAGGATTATAATGGCTTGGGGTTCGTGTTACAGGCCTGAGCAAAGTGAGGCCTAAATCGGGGCTCAGGTACTCTTGAAGGGGGGTGCCGTGGTCACACGGCTCCGCTGGCTGAATAGAGGACACATACACAGTGGTGTGGGTTACTGGGTATCCGGTGCCATACTGAACAGACGTGCAGCACGTGCTCTCAGCTCATCCGCTTTTGGCGGATGTCACCTGCCAAAGAAAGTGTTCACACAGTAGCCAAACTGTTTATCAGTCCATTCTCTTCAATGGACTTTCACCCACCTAAAAAGGAATTGTGTGTTTTCACATGGGCGTAGGACATGGGGTGGACAGGGGGTACAAATCCCCCCACTATTTTAAGTGGGGGGGATATAATGGCATTGATCCCCCCAGAATATGTCTTTGTTGTGCAGAGTGCACTGTGTCTCTGCCACTGTCTGAAGTTGTATGCAGCATGTAAATATACTTCTGTAGGCTGTGCAATGCTGAAAAGTGACTTTGCATTGCCAACACAAACCCTGATTCATGGAACTGTGGAAAGTGCATTTTTGGCATGCAAAGTCAGTGTAAAGTCATTTTTGCTGTACAAAATGACTTTGCACGGTTCCATGGATCATGCTTTGGGTCGGCGGTCCCAGTGCAAAGTCATTTTTCAGCAGTGGAAACTTGCAAAGTCACTTTAGACCGTGCAAAAAATTCCATGAATCAGGCCCCAAAATGTGTCTTTATATGACATTGGCGACGACCCTTGAGGTCTCTCTTGCTACCCCTGTTGTTTCCCCTGCTACCCTAAGACATTCTCCCAAAAAAGTGTTTAAACATTTTTTTTTATTTTTTTTAAATTGAGGCTCATGGGCTGTGGCCAGCAGCATGTGGCTCTTTGTTTCTGGAGTGGATGGTTTTCTGATAGCTATAGCCAGTAAGATAGCTCAGTGGGTTGAGCGCTTGCTGCTGCAATGTGTGTGTGACTTGCAGGTTGCAGGTTCGACTCCCAGCAAGGGCAACTCAGCCTTTCATCCTGCTGAGGTTGAAAATTGAGCACCAACACAGGTTGGGTAATATTGTATGTGTATTTGTTCTATATGAAGCGCTTAAACATAAGTGCTATATAATAACGCATCATTATTGTTTGTCCTTGCATTCCCAGTGATTAAGTGCTATGGGCCTATATGCACCGATATTAACGATACATATTGTGATCCATTCTTGTTTGAAATGTATATACTTTACAGTGACCATATTTTTCATAGTGTTCTTAGAAACAATGCTATGTGATGCCACTTCCTGTTTTGTCGAGGGGTGAAAGGTCATGTTCCATCCCTTCCTGTGATGTCACTTCTGGGTGGGGTCAAATTATATCACATCTTGTGATGTCATCAGAGGTCAAGCGTCGTGTGATGTCACTTTGCTACCCCCTGGCATTTCGGTGAAATTACGTCTCTGAAGTAATCATAGGAAACCTTTGCAACAACATTTCAACTTTGTATTTATTGAAAGCTCCTTAGCAACACAACACTTGCATTGGTGTGTTTACAACAACAGGGCCTTTTCAGCTCCTGCATTTTTGCATCACTAATCCAATGCTTTGCTGGGTGCATGGTGTCATGGGAACATAGCTATTTATTTATGTATGTATTGGGTATTTAAAAAGCGCCTAGACAGAAAATGGTGTTTCAAGGTGCCACAAGACAAAAAGGGGGCGGAGGACAGGGAAGAAAACACCAAGGACAGTCCTACTAGGCCTTGCTGTTAACAATATAGCAGCTGGAAACTGCTGTCTATCAGACATCAGTGAGATAATAAGTCAGTAGCGCCTGACCCTTATTCACATATCCTGACTCCTTCTCTTAAAATATCTCGGTGAAGCAACTGCACATGCACATGTTTGGGCAACCAGTAAGGCTCGAAATAGAGAAGTATCCAAAACGACCTTCATTATAAATTCCACTGAGCCTCATGGAACCTCACCAGTCCGGAACCCAGGGTCTTTAGGTCCTTTAATAACTGCATACTCAGTTGAAGTTCTGTCCCATTCAGCCGCAGTACAACCCAGAATGCTGCCTACACCAGCTCCCACAGATTGTAGTGACACAGCTGAGAAATAGATGTCATGGCTGCCAATACTCTATTGGTATAATCAAAATGTTGTAACCAGGTTCGTGCTCAGCCACTCACTTTATAAGCACTATGTGTGTCCTTCACTGAAATCCTGGTCAAAACAAACATTGCAAAAGCCAGCAGTGTTGGTTTGTGCACAAGCACTGCTGTTAGATGCCCAGGTATTCACACCACAAGTGACTTTGTTCACACAAAAGCCCAAACTGTTGGCATTGCCAATGCGTGTTCTTTTTCAAATCAATTAGTATAAAATCAATAGAAGAAGATATTGTTTGAGTACATGTAGTCTATTGGTGAAAGTAAAATGCAAGCACTTAGACGTGGCACTTCAAAAATAAGTTCTTGACGGTAGCATAAACATCTGCAAAAAAAATAAATTATAATAAAAGAAGCTTTATATATTGTGGGATAGGGAAACCTGAGGCTGAACAGGGCATTGCCTGTATATGGGGAACCCTCGCAGCCCTACTTTACATGACGCTAAGGCAGGTTTTGGCTAATGGGTGGGCTGATGCATTCTACTCACAGGTGTGGGCAACAAGAGGGCTGCAGTGTAGGAAATTGCAATATCCTGGACCATGTGTTTTGGTTGGATTGAACCCCCTAGCACAGGAGCTGAGATTGAAACCGGCTGCAGTTGTTCAACCACTGCGGTTTGGTGGTGCTCAGGCACCTCAAAGAGGACGGGAACTTTTATTTTTATATGGGAGCACAGCTTTTTGTTATTTTGTGGACATAGAATACCCTATAGGGTTGGGACTCTGCATTTGACACCCTTCTAGGAAGGACTTGGAATGAGGGAGCCATATGATCTCAAGCAATGACAAAAACACACACCTCCTCTTCGTACACATATTTGAGCGATGTCTCACATGCACTTTGACCACCATTGAAGGTTCCACACTGTATACATCAAAAAAGCCCCTACATGGCAAGCCAATGAAAGGACCATTCTGATTGGCCCTCGCCGGGGCATTACCCGACCGGGAATTCCTGGATTCATGCCTTTGGCCCCGGTTGGGGGGGCGTGGCAGCCCCTCAGCCAATGAGGAGGCTCGAAGCGGGGCCATCCCCGCTCCGAGCCTCCACACGGCTGGAGGCCACCTTTCTCCCCTGCCGGGGATTCAGGTATGTTTTTTTTTGTCCTCCCCCCTCCCTACCCTCCCACCCCCACTTACCTTCTGCCTGCTTTGTTCCCAGTGGTGGACGAAGGCAGCCTCCAGCTGCGTGGAGACTTGAAGCGGGGACACTTCTGTTCCCAGCGCGTCCGCTCCCGATGGCCACCATGGAAAGGGAAAATGGACTCTGTTTTTCCTTTCCCGGCAGCCATTTTCTTGGTCGTTTTTTTTTTTTTTCTGTCCAGAAACGCTGCAGCCTTTCGGGACCAAAAAAATGCTTTAAGTACCCCGGTCACGCAGATCTTGCGGGCTGGGGTACTACTAGCTATATGCCCCTCGCGGCAGGGGCATTACCGACACTGGTTATAGGCCGAGCGAAGCAAGGGCTTTAACGAACGCCCCGGGGCATTAGCTGAGCTGGTAATGCCCCTGCCGCTCAGGGCATATTGCTTATTTGTCCAAGATACCTTTCTACCTCCTTAGTAACAAACTGTGGACCATTGTCACACAGTGCACTGGCTGGCTGGGTTGGGCTGTCACTGAAAACACCCAGAGCTCTCACTCCAACAGCCCGCTTCACGCCCTGTTCCGCTATACAGGAAAGAGGGCTTTTTAATGCTTCTGCATGGCCTGGTGCCACACCCAATAGACACTGTGCCAGGTGAGCGGATGCCTTCAGTCCTACCCCAATAGTTTGATTCTAACTGCAGTACATGCTGTTAATGGCCTCTGATATTCACTAAGCCATGCTTAGAGCACAGAGGGCCTGATTTATAAAAAAAATGTTCTAACATTGGGTGTCTGTCTTAAGCCACCTCACCAATATTCACATCACACATTAGACTAAATCGCTCCTTTAGGGGATATGGATTTGTGAACAAATGCTCATGATCATCACTCACTACAAAATCATTGGCAGATCATTTTATTCTGTGGTTTGTGTCTGCAGCAAAGTCCCTGTTAAGAGGGTTGGAAAGCTTGTGAGATTTGTGGACAAGGAATAGAGGGTGGACACCCAAAGTAAGACAATAAATTGAAGGATTTTATACTCTGAACTACATTTCTTTTTCTTAATTTTCTTTTCTTCTTTACTCTTGTTTTATACAGTGATGATATGTGTAATTCAATACGTACTGCTATTTTAATTTTAATTTTGTGAAAAGTCGAGTTCATTAACTAAAACACAATGGGCCTCATTACGACCCTGGCGGTACGGAGTGAACAGCGCCGTAAAAGGTGCTGGCGCCGTTCACTCCGTACCGCCGCATTACGAGTTCCCCTCGCGGGACACGGTAAGCACGCCTGGGAAAACCAGGCGTGCTTACCAGGTCCCGCGACGGGAAGAGGGAGCAAACAACGGGCCATCTCGTAATTGTTTGCTCCGTCTCCCATTCCCATTCAGCCCTATAAGGGCTGACTGGGAATGGGGAAGGACCGTGTCCGGGTCCTCGGAGGGAGGAATTACCGGGCCTTCCGAACTCGGAATGGCCCGGGAAGTCCTCATTCCGAGGACCCGGACCCCGATGCGATTTCGGCGGCAGCCATGCAGCCAATAGCAGCATGGTTACCGCCGAACTCGTAATGAGGGCCAATACATTTAAAAAAAAGTAAAGTCCCCCCCCCAGATTTGATGTGTCTCCTACGCCCCTGTGTTTTCACCCGCCTTTCTGACTCGAGAGGTTGAGACCTATGCTTAACCCCCTTTCCATTTAGCTTTTGTCAATGACACACTCCTCCTTTTTCATAACGAAAATGATAAACAGTAATAACCAGCAACAACAGACTATGAAATACAATTGTGGGCACAATCCAGTCCGTGACCACTGAACTAACTATCCAGCACATAATTTTGGAGGTATGCAGGGGGCCCTTGATACACATGAATAGCATACATGTCAACCCTCCCGATTTAGGTGGGATACTCATGATTTTTCAGTGAAAACCTTTGCTATTTTTCACTGTGTCCTGCATAAAATAACTGTAGCCCCAATGCATTGCTATGGGGAAATGTATGTCTCCCGATTTCCCTGGTGAAATCTCCCTCCAAGGTGCGTTTGAATGTTGGCATATATGGTATAGGGTACCTCTGGGGACTCTCTGTTGTCTTCACCTCCTCCACTCTTGGATGAGGGGGCCTTTCTTCCACTTCTTCTGAGTCAGGATCATCGCCAAGGTCTTCTGGTGTCCCATCTTTCCACTCTCCAGCAGGGAGACCTTCCTATGACTCAACCTCAGTGTTTCCTGCAGGTGGGGGGCACTTTTTGAAGAAACACACATTTCGGGTCACATCATGCCACCCATCTGATGCGGTGACCATTGACCCTTTGATGTCTACTATTTGTAGTGGCTGAGGGGCATATGTTAGGGCCAGCTTGCTCGCTGGGTTCTTTATTCTCACTAGCACTTCATCTCCAACCTCCAGCCGTAGCGCGCTTAGCCTTCTTGTGTTCTCGTACTAGTTCACTCTCTTTCTGTCACTGCTTACTTTTTCATTGTTAATGACCCCTGTGCTGCGGTCGAGTCACTTAGGTATCAGACCTCAGGGGCCTCTCTGAAATAGTGCCTCAGCTGGTAGAACCCATGTAGAGTGATGTGATGTTGATCTGTATTTCATCAGGAACTGATACAGGGCTCTCCTACTTTATTTAGTGTTCGTTTCAGTCTTTACCCATCCCTTTCACCCTTGGCCATACATGCATGATCTTTCTGTGCTGGATCCCATACCTCCCATTAGTTCTGCTAAATTCTTGCTCTGAAAAGGTGGGCCATTGTTAAAACAGATTACCTCCGGGAGGCCGTGTGTCTGAAAAATCTTTTCAACAGCCTACACAATGTTTGAGAAAGTGGTGGAGGGTACAAACTCGACCTCAGGGTATTGGGACCATTGGTCCACTTTGACTGGAAGTGTTCCTCCCGGGATGCGTAGCACTTGCTGCAGTGCTCAGCCACTTGGCATGGATTGTATGCAAGGCTCTCTCTGTACAGTGCTAGATGCTTGGCACCACTTGCACACCTTGACAAAAGCATCTACCTTCTCTTCCAAACCCAAGAACCTGACTTTCAACCACAGGCATGCTTTTGTCTTCGCCACACCTTGATGGCTGTGATGTGCTAGTTTGATGGCTTTCTGGTCCAATTTGAGTGGAATTACTGTTCGGGACCCTCTCAACAACAGTCCTTCAGTGAACGACAACTCGCTCTTTACTCACCACAGTTGTTCCAGTGACTTCTTTGTGGATTCAGTGAGACTGTCCAGTTTTGGCAGCACCCACCTCCATTCTCCCTGCATGATTGCCTCCTGCATGATGCAGAAGCAATCATCGTCTGTAGATGCTGTGGCGATCTCTTCTATGGACATCGAATTGGGGACGTTTCTGTCCAGGACCATCCTGACATAGTCTTCAATTAGAAAATCTTTGGTCACATCCTGTTCCCTTCGTACGATGGGATGACGACAGGGATAGTCTGCGGCGTTCTCCCTGGCAGACCTGTTGGTTAGTTCTATGTTATACTCTTGTAGTGCCAACATCCACCTCTCAATACGGGCTAGGGGTTTGGAGGATGATCCTGCCAGGATTCGGAGCAATGGCTTGTGGTCAGTGACCACTGTCACATCATTTCTATAAATGAACAAATGAATATGGTAGCACCAGAGCCCAGCTCACATAGGCAATTGGATGAATCTCACCCTGGTGTTTGTGTTGAGTCACCACTGAGACAACCAACTCAGAAGGTACATGGTGGGCGAAGAATCCCATTGACTCTTCCACTGTAAGCACCTCTTTCAAACTGTCAAATGCAGCCTGCTCCAGCGGTGTCCATTGCCAAGCCGCCTCCTTCTTAGTTAGGTTTCTCAGGGGTTCCAAAATTGTGGCCAGTCCTTTGATGAAACGTCTGCAGTACATTACCATGGCAAGGAAGATTCAGACTACCAACATAGTTTCTGGGGGCTTGGCAGATTTAATGTCCTGAACTTTAACGAGGTCCGCAGAGACTCCCCTAGCTTGGAAGACATAGCCATCCAATTCGATCTTGGTCTGCAGTAAACTGCATTTCTCGTTGTGGAGTGTGAGTCCTGAGATCTTTATCCTGTTGAGTACCTTCGCCAATTGTTCCATGTGTTCTGGCCGCTTCTGTCTGTGCAAAAATCAAAATGTCATCACTGACATTAATCGCACACTGAATCTAGGCCTGTGCATCACTCACTGCATTCTGAAACACTTCAGTTGCAGATGAGATGCCCAAGTTCAGGTGCTTGTAGAGGTACAATCCCCTGTGGGTGGTGAATGTTGATTTCTACCTGCAATCCGGGTGCAGGACAAGCTGGTGATAGCCTGCCCGTAGATCGAGCTTCAAGAAGAAAGCGGCAGCATGCATGTCTGCTATGATGTCGTCTTTTGTCGGAGTCAAATGGCATTCACGCTTAATGGCCTTATTTAGCAAACGCATGTCCACACAAATGTGCACGGCAACCAGGTTGTTTAGGCTTTCGAGACACAATGATGGGCGAAACCTACAGGGTGAGTCCATCCACGGGCTCGATAATGTCCAACTCCATGAGCTTTTCCATTTTACGCTCTACTTGGATACAAAGATGTTTCAGGGCCACAGGCTGCTCAGTGTCATCAATATGGGGGCATACTGGCTCCCCCTTCATTTTCCCTACTTCCTCAAACACCTCATGAAAACACTGCAGAAGTAGTTGCAGGTCTTCTGCTTAAACACCAAAAGCAAACTATACAATGCGCAGGGCATCTGCTGCTGCGCACCCAAGGAGTATCACTTCGCTGACGACTTTTGTGACAAAACATCATGCTTTGATGCTGTTCTCATTGTGGGTCATACTTGTTACGAACACACCCTCTAATGGTAGTGGGGGTTTTCCACCTAAAGTAAATATGCGTGCTGCTGTCTTAGACAGAGCAAGTGGGTTTAGTAGGCTTTCATAGTGAGCTGATGCCATGATGTTCACAGATTCTCCCGTGTCTTCCAGGACCGGGATGTCACGGTCAAGCATGTGGACACTGCACCTCGGTTGGCGCTTAAATCTCTTCCCCACATTCAATATGCAGGACACAAAGAAGACATCTTTGTCATTGTCGTCACTAAGCTCATCTGGTTCCAGACTTCCTTGACGCGCTGATTCTACTTGTGCAGCGGCCCAGGTAGGCCTCTGCCCCTGAGGCTTTGGCTTCATCTGCCCCCTCAACGAAGTAGTGAGTGCCACTGCTCTGCACACTCTCACAAAATGGTTTGTGATACCGCATCTTCCACATGTATGCCTTTTTGCTGGGCAACCACTGACATGAGGCAGGAGTTCTACCTGGTATTGGGGAGGAAAGATAGCTCAGGGGCAACGTGTTTGTCTTGGAAGCAAGGCAATGCAGCACAACACAGGTTCGAATTCCTATCCCGTGCTTAGAAACCACTTGTTGGTATTAAGCGCCTTATAAAAGAACAATTATAATTATACTTATTCTTTCTTAGGCCACAGGTTTCTTTTGCCAAACGTATTCACTTGCTGTTTTCCCACCACAAACACGTACTCAAGTTTGACTGTTTTCACGGTGGCATCCATGGCTGATGTCCTCATGTCAGCAAGTTCAAGGGATCATCCAAGCTCTAGGATCCTAGTAAGAGTTATCCCCAGCTCTCTCAATAATTTGCCAGCGCATCTTGGCAGAACTGTACCCAGTGCTTTAAGTGGGCCAGGGCCTGCCGGGGCCGGGCCCCGGCAGTCTCCAGAAAGTGGGGCTGAGCCGGGGCCCAGCCGGGGCCCCCATACCACACAACATTGGCGGGATGCATTATCCCGCCACGGCCGAAGCCGCGACGGGAAATGCGCCCGTCATTATGTCGGCCAAGCAGACAGAAGGGCCAGCCAGCCACAGCTACGCTGAGGCTGGCGGCACTTCTGTCAGTGTAACTCCCTCTGATGACCCCTCATCAGGGTCATCAGAGGAAGTTACTGTCCCTTTGTTTTCCCTCCCCAGGTCACTAACCCCCGCGGGCTCTGTGATCTAATATGCAGATTAGATCACGGAGCCCGCGGGTTCGCAGAGGGTGAAAGACGCCTCGGGCTCAGTGATCTATGTGCTCTGAGCAGATAGATCACAGAGCCCGAGGTGCCTTTCTCCGTCGGCAAAGCTTTATAAAAGATGCCTTGAACTGTTTACGTGTCAAGCCATCTTTTAGAAACATAGAAACATGTTACAAATATCTATGTTTATAAAAGGTGGCTTGAAAAGTACACAAACCATAGTAAGGTAAGCACACAAGTGTGCGTAACTTACTATGGTTTGTGCACTTTTCAAGCCACCTTTTATAAACATAGAAATATGTAACATTGCTATGTTTATAAAATATGGCTTGAAAAGTACACACACCATAGTAGTACGCATACAAACATATAAATGCTCACATACATTTATATATTTGTTTGCGCACCTTACTATGATTTGTGCACTTTTAGGCCACGCCCACAATGAAAGCCACGCCCCCAAACGAGGGCCCCCCCTCAATTTCTTACCCCACTTAAAGCACTGACTGTACCCATGGATAATTTGATGGCGCACCTCTTCAGCTTCATCCCTCAGTGCACAGGACATGTCTAGGTGCCTCGGCCGTCCATGGAAAGCATCTAGGGATTCACCTTCCTTTTGTTTAGCTGACGGCATGGCAAATCTTTCATAATCTATGTTCAGCATGGCATAAAGTATTCCATCTAAACAGCCGTGGACGTAGCATAAGAATTGTCCACAGGGCGAAGAGTCTTGAACAGTTTATGAACAGCTGAGCCTGCAGAATATAAAAGTGTGGACTTTTATGAATAGTCATTTACTCGCCCGTAGAATTGAAGTACATTTCAAGTCTTTTTATCCAAAGGAACCAGCCTGGTCACACAAGTAAGAACGACCCATAAATGTTAAAATCAACTAGCAGGGCTAGCGAACCCTATTGGCGAGGCATGCCACCACAATCCAGCCCTTGCTCAGCTTCGTCGGCCACTAGGGTATATGAGTCTAGAGTTTGAATTTAAACCAAACCCAACTGGGATCTGCGTGCTGAATAAGTCAGATGAACACGGATTGAAGAACCTGTGACTGTCCCGAGGTTGCGGCTTCCCCCTGGAGTTCTTGTGCGCCTGTGTAGGGATTATACCCCTCTGTAAGCACCCTTTTAAAGGAAAAAGGGGAGAGGAGAGGAAGTATAATTCAAAGGAACATGTAGAAGACTCAGTGGGGCATAACAACACAGGTAAAGTCTGGAGATATATCAGTGAGAGCCCACACTGAAAAAATAGGCTCCACAACACAGGCCAAAGACAAGCCTATTTGAGGTACTGGTCATGGCAGATCTGTCAGATGACTCGCAGGATGCAGGGAGACTTCCCAGACATCAGGGATCTCTAGCGGTGCTGGTGGAGTTCAACATGGTGGGTACACTATCAACCCTAGGTCCATGTTTGGCACTATCGGGTGAAATGCTGGAGATGTATTTTGACGCCACCGGTGAACTAAACAACAATGCCAAAAAATATTTACCCTACTGTATTCTGCTGGTCTTGCTGTTCACAAACGTTTGAAGACACTGCGTCCAGTTGACCAATCCTATGCAGCCGCAACAGTGGCCCTCAATAACTATTTCAGCCTGAGGGTAAATGTTGATTATGAAAGATTCGTCCTCCTGACCGTGAAGCAAAGGGAAGAAGAGACACTGGATGCATTCCATGTCAGATTCTGTCAATTGGCATTCATGTGTGCTCTGCACAATGAAGAGGATGAGGTGTGGGCACAGCTAATTCAGGGCTGTTTTTCAGTGATGCTGACAAAAAAAATACTTTGTGAGCCGGGTATCACCTTGGCTTGCATACTGAAATTAGGAATGTCACATGAAGTTGCAGATGTGCGTGCATCCACAATGGATGCTACCATGATAGCCGTCAAGATTGAAGATGCATTCACGGTGAGAAAGCAACCAACCAAACCTGTATGCTATCCTGCGTCCCATGGTAGCTTGTGAGAGGCAGTGTTCGCAATCTTCGGAGCCACACTCACTTTGATTACCCTGCCCACCCACAGATGGCTACAGCCATACAAACAGCATCAAAATGATAAATGAGAAAATACAGCGGCATAGCCCGCCCTCCAACAGCTCCCTTCCTGGGATTGGCCAGTGATGTCTTTGTAGCTACGCCCCTGCCCATTCCTGTCATCTGTAGGGGATGCAGAATATCACACAAACCAAGAGCGCAACGAAATGTTAGCTGCGAACAGTTCAACTCATCAAGCACTACCCGTTTCCCAGTGTCACAGCCTCCATGAGACACACAGGCTGCGTAATAAACCCGACAACACGTTTCTTGTATCATAAGCAGCAGAGGCTTTCTTATGCATGATGGTGACTTTCCAACTGAAAGGCCCCAGTCACCGTGCAAATCTGTGACATTTAAAGCGAGCAACACAATAAAGCACCATTTGAAAATGTTTTCACACCCATAACGTCTAATAGCTTTATATCCCAAAAAGTAAAGTGTGCTTTCGTGTCCTTAGTTGAATGTTCTTAAAACCATACATAACAACACGCTGGAGGTTTGTGACAAATCTCCAAACCTAAGTGAGTTTTTTACGCCTCTTTTATTGTGTGTCTGCCAGCGCTGAAAATAAAGTGAGTAAATGGATATTTTGCCTTTGGCATCTTATAATTTTCCATTCAGGATGTGGAAAATAAAGGTACGCTGATATTATTTTGGCCTAACATTTTTCTATAAGGATTTACAGGTTATCATGATGCTTTACTATGCAATTTGTGGATTTTACAAGTAAACTCTATAGGACAGAGGTTATTGTAGGTCTTGACACCCAAAACTTAAATATTTGTTCCAAGTAAAGCATGGAAGAAGGTGGCCGTGCCCAAATTGCACAGTGGTTTAAAATCCCTGCTTCGCTGTTTAGCGAAAGTGTGTGATCCTGGGCAAATAATGTAATCTCACACTGGGCCTCATTATGAGTCTGGCGGTAGCCATGCCGGTAAAAACGACACGGCTGCTGCCAGAGTCATTTTTATTCCAGTGCCCGGCAATGGGGACTTACCAGGTCATTACGGCCCTGAGGCTCCCCACCGCAGGGCGCCGGAAAAAGAAAATTCCCATTCCCATTCGAGTCCCATTGGACTCAACGGGAATGGGGAGAACAAATGCACGGGCACTGTGTGCAACAGTGCTGGTGCATCCGTCAAGGTCTGCGAGCGGGAGACCCACTCGTAGTTTGCCGGTCCGAAAACAACGGTACTGGCAAGCTTACCGGTACCATTGTTTCTGGACTGGCAAACTTGTAATGAGGCAATGAGGCCCATAGTCTCACCAGCCAGTCCTGTGGTAGAACCAACATTACATGTTCTCCCCTGTTGCTCCCAGCCACTGAAGTTGCTCGAGCCCTCCAGAATACTGCCCCGCACTCGGCTATGTCCTGTGATGCAAGGATATTGAGCCTCTAAGAGTTGGACCAAACATTGAGAGCAAAGGTGCCAGGAATAGCCCTTCAAAACGAACAGTGCGCAGGAACTAGAACATTACGTCTGCACGTAATACCTTTTACTTAAACTCTGCAAACTAGACTTGGAGGAAAGATGGGGGCACCAAGCAAGCTCTGCAGCAACACAATCTACTGCCAAACGGCCACATCCAGGCTAATGGAAGAGTTGTAATTAACTCAGCTTGGACTTGTGTATTTATAAACCAGTTATGAACTTATCATTTTATGTTAACAGGACTCTGAAGCTGTATAGCCCTGGTGCGTAGCTGCTAGGTTCTTCCCAGCCATGTTTGCTGTATACTTTGCCAGTAAGCAACAAGGACAGCACATTAGCAGAGAATCAGGGATGGCGGCAGGGCCTTTCAACTTTTTCAAATGAAAGGGGCCTCAAGCCTCAGGGGCCCCCCAGCAACAACCTCCATATTGCCACTCAGCAGTGTAATAACACAGCAATATATTCCTTTATATATTGCTCACTTTCTGAGTCTTACAGTGTTTGCTTGCAGTGCTCGCCTTACAAGCTGCTGCTGGAGCCCGTCCTGCCGTCACTTTGAGGAAAACATAAATATTATCACCTACTTTCAACACTGTTACCTCCATGTCAGCCACTTTCTTATGAAGAAGGATCATTCACAACTATTCAGTGGTCATTCAGTGTTTCAGCTCCCTGCTGGCTCGTGATAATTGGCTGCTATTAACATTATTTTGACCTCCATTATAATGTATGCCCTCTACCCTACAGGAGCCTCAGACTGATTTCTGCTCTAAGCAAGGGGAGCCCCCACCATCATGTTGAAATGGTCCCCCACACATCTTCACCTGTGCCTGCAGAGAATATTCCATTATGTTGAGAGAGGACATTATATCAGACCTATGTGCACCACTACATCGAAACTATTTTGCCGTTGAAAATCATGGCCCATACCACACGTCATAACGTTGAATAATATGCACATGTACCAGAGGTGTAGCATTCATACACTTACAAGAAAAGTACAAACAATTTTGATAGTGGCCTGAACGGACCTACAGTAATTTGCATCCCCTGACTCGCTGAGGTTAATTCACACTAACACAAGTGGTCACCCTGTTTTATATTTACTCAGGTCCCAACCAATGTAGAGGCACCATCTATCCCTTCCCTGGACAACCCATACCTTTTAATTGTGGGGGTGTAAGGTATCATGGCCTGAACGTACCTATGGTAATTCGTATCCCTTACCTCCCTGAGGTTAACTCACACTAACACAAGTGGTCATCGTGTTTTATGTTTATTCTGGTCCCAAACAATGTAGAGGCTCCATCTAGCCCCTCCCTGGGCACCCCAATACCTTATGATTGTGGGGGTGCAAGATATCATGACCGGAATGCACCTATGGCAATTGGCATCCCCTGCCTTCCTGTGGTTAATTTACAGTGAAACAAGTGGTCATCTTGTTTTGTGTTTATTCTGGTCCCAACCAATGTAGAGGCACCATCTAGCCACTCCCAGAACACCCCAATACCTTTTGATTGTTGGGGTGCAAGATACCATGGCCTGAACCCACCTCTGGTAATTCGCATCCCCTGCCTTCCTGTGGTTAATTTACAGTGACACAAGTGGTCATCCTGTTTTGTGTTTACTGTGGTCCTAACCAATGTAGAGGCACCATCTAGCCCCTCCCGGAACACCCCAATACCTTTTGATTGTGGGGGGGTGCAAGATGTCATGGCCTGAACGCACCTATGGTAATTTGCATCCCCTGCCTTCCTCTGGTTAATTTACAGTGACACAAGTGGTCATCCTGTTTTATGTTTATTATCATCCCACCCAATGTAGAGGCACCATCTAGCCCCTCCCGTGAACACCCCCATACCTTTGGATTGTGGGGGTGCAATATATCATGGCCTGATTGCACCTATGGTAATTTGCATCCCCTATTTCTCTTGGGGTAATTCTCACTAACACAAGTGGTAATCATGTTTTGGATTAATTTATTGACCCATGAAGTTCAGTCCTTATAAGTCTTTTTTTTAACTGGCTCAACTCATCATATTTGCTTATGTTAGATGTTTCTTCGCTTGACCCTCCTCATTGTGAGTTAACCCTGGGGAGACTCCCAGAACACCCCCATACCTTCTGATTGTGGGGGGTGCAAGATATCATGGCCTGAACACACCTATGGTAATTCGCATCCCCTGCCTTCCTGTGGTTAATTTACAGTGACACAAGTGGTCATCCTGTTTTGTGTTTACTGTGGTCCTAACCAATGTAGAGGCACCATCTAGCCCCTCCCGGAACACCCCAATACCTTTTGATTGTGGGGGGGTGCAAGATGTCATGGCCTGAACGCACCTACGGTAATTTGCATCCCCTGCCTTCCTCTGGTTAATTTACAGTGACACAAGTGGTCATCCTGTTTTATGTTTATTATCATCCCACCCAATGTAGAGGCACCATCTAGCCCCTCCCGTGAACACCCCCATACCTTTGGATTGTGGGGGTGCAATATATCATGGCCTGATTGCACCTATGGTAATTTGCATCCCCTATTTCTCTTGGGGTAATTCTCACTAACACAAGTGGTAATCCTGTTTTGGATTAATTTATTGACCCATGAAGTTCAGTCCTTATAAGTCTTTTTTTTAACTGGCTCAACTCATCTTATTTGCTTATGTTAGATGTTTCTTCGCTTGACCCTCCTCATTGTGAGTTAACCCTGGGGAGACTCCCAGAACACCCCCATACCTTCTGATTGTGGGGGGTGCAAGATATCATGGCCTGAACACACCTATGGTAATTCGCATCCCCTGCCTTCCTGTGGTTAATTTACAGTGACACAAGTGGTCATCCTGTTTTGTATTTACTTTGGTCCTAACCAATGTAGAGGCACCATCTAGCCCCTCCCTGGAACATCCCCATACCTTCTGATCGTGGGGGGTCCAAGATATCATGGCCTGAACGCACCTATGGTAATTCGCATCCCCTACCTTCCTGTGGTTAATTTGCAGTGACACAAGTGGTCATCCTGTTTTGTGTTTGTTCTGGTCCCAACCTGTGGGGGTGCAAGATATCATGGCCTGGACACCTACGGTTGTTTTCACTCCCTGTCTCCCTGGGGTTAACTCACGCTAACACAAGTGGTCATCCTGTTTTATGTTTATTCTGGTCGCAACCAATGTAGAGGTACCATCTAGCCCCTCCCTGGACACCCCATACCTTTTGATTTTGGGGGTGCAAGATATCATGACCTTATTGCACCTATGGTAATTTGCATCCCCTATTTCTCTTAGGGTAATTCTCACTAACACAAGTGGTCATCCTATTTTAGATTGACTCTGGTTCCCCTTAAGCGATGTATATGCATCCACTAGCCCCAAATCCTTATGATCAGTGAGGTGCACAGAAGGTTGAACCAAGTGCTGAATAATCTGTGGATGACTTGCGTGCACTCTGTGTGGGAGTGGTAACCAGTGACTCCAGAGGGAGCTGTGTATGTGAGATGGGGTGGTAGTGTTGTGGTGTGCAGGATGTAGAAGAGGGGTAGGTGAAGAGTGTAGATGTTAAAGGAGTAGAGATGGTTAAAGTGGAAATGAGAGGTGAGTGGTAGAGTGAGAGAGTAATGAGTGGTAGAGAGGGCAAAGGATATGGAGTTGTAGAGGGGGGGCATGACCGCCTGGTGGTCGGAGCTCAAGATGGAGGGGCCCACTCCGGCAAAGGATATTAGGCACCATAAAGAGACCAAAAGTTTATCACATTAGCGCAGTCATTCCTCATTCTCCTCTTCCCATAAAAAGAAATGGCGTCATTGACGAGTGTAGGATTCTGTTTCCTCTGATGTACGCGATAAGTCGGCTTCAGGGCCTATATCTAGGACCGAGTGGGAGGTTTTTAAAGAGCAAATGCTCAACATGTTTAAGAAAGCAACTGCAGGTACGGTGACTCCTCGAAGCAGCACCCTCCATCGGCTCCAGTGGTGCCCGGCCCCAAGGAAACTGTGTCGGCATGTAAGCCCTCGGGTTCGGCGCTGACTGCTGGCAAGGTGTTGACGCAGCTATCAGTGCCATCTGGTGCCATCTGGTGCCGACTGATCGTACATGCCTCAGTGCCGATCTGATTTTTTTCGCCACTATGGCTTTGATTTTCGGTGACGATGTCCGCGAGCCGTTTGACGTTGATCTCGCAAATTCAGGCAATGGAGGCAAATATCTTTTCTCAGATGTGGCTGATTTGATGGCCGTGGCAGAGGGGCTTTGAGATGCAAGTGGCTTGGACACTTCCTCTTATGTGGAGACTCAGCAAGCCCACCCCTATGGTCATGCAAGTGCAAAGTACCGTTCCACAGTGGACACAGGAGTGGATGCACTAGGTTGCAGTGCCCCAGCCAGAACTCGGTCAGGATATGATCTGACTGACATTTTGGATGAGGGAGCCTCTACATAAAAAGCCATGCCTTTCAATATGGCCAGTGTTGACCCCAGCACCACCTTGTGGCAGAAGTCGTGTAGCACAGCACCTGTGAACTCTTTCTTCACAAAGAAGTAGAAGCTGGCAAGAGGGGACCCAATATACCTCCCCTCTCATCCTAAGCCCTCATACAAGCAGCCACCGTTAATACTAGACCATCCACGTCAACTTCCATTCTACCGACAGATGAAGGTAAGGGGGAGAGTGTCGGTCCCTTCACTGTGGCCAAACAGTGCTCGTTCCCCTGGATGGAAGTACCAGTCCAGGAGCGGCTGAGGGGCTAAAATAAAAGAGCGCTGTGTGGGATGTTTTACCCATGCATCCGAGCCCTACCTCAAAAAACTGTACAGTACTGGCATTGAAAACATCTTGATGGCCAGAGCTTCCCAGAAAATGCCCAGGGAAATGCATGAAGAATAGGCTGCCACCCATTTTTGCCGATGTTATGGGCACAGAAGGGCACTGCCTAAAACCCCATTGGACTACCCACACAGTAGCCTGAAACCATTGGGAATGGCAATGCTGATTGCCAAGAGCAACCTAGAATTGTGGGGAATTCATTTTCTTAAATCCCAAAAATGGGTGCATTACCAGTGCTCACCACTATCAGAAAGCCGGCGTTTTAAAACAACACCAGATTTTTTTTTTGTGTAAACCTGAATAAATGAACCCAAAGCAGGCCAAAGAAAGACTTACTGAGAGGTGGATCCAATGTAAAGTTATATTCTGAAGTGACTTAAAGGTTTATAACAAGACTGGCTGAGCTGTGGATTTCAGCAGTTTAAGTAAATTTGGACTGAAAGACACTAAAAATCTAAATGTTTAAAAGAAATGAGTGACCTACTTTTGAGTGTCACATAGGTTGCAATTGTTTAAATGTCATAGTTTTAAACTTAGAATCAGCATTCTAGCTGCATATGTAAAAATGGTTAGTTTTAATTGAATGCAGAAAACTGGGTAACTAAAAGTGACATTAGCTGGGGCCTGGCTTAAGGAACTGGATTCTGCTTGACAACTTCCCCCCAATTGGAGTGAAACTGGATCCACAGCAGGTCCCAGGCCTAGCTGCCTTTTGCTGTTCCCACCAAAAGGGATATGACACTTCTCTGATTGAATTACCAAGGGACTGCTAGAGACTAAACATAGGACCCAGGCAGAGGGTTTATTGAAGTGGCCATAAATGGCTTCCTCTTGAACAATGGGCCTTCCAGGGCCCAGGCAGATGGTTTATTGCAGGGGTCATAAAAATGGCTTCCTCTTGGCAGAAACTGGGAGGGGGAGAAACTGGAGACAGAGGCTGAGCTTGAAGAAAGTGGAAAGACTGGTTTCTGTACCATGTGACCTGAAAAGACACACCCCTGTAGCCAGAATATGGTCTTAGAAAAAGATGAATAACTCATAGTACGGACTTGTCATAATTATTTAAATGATACCATAATTCTTGTGATTTTTCTGCCCACATTTTAAGAGGTTTTTAGAACCGGTGGCATGATCTGGGGGCAAACTAGCAGTTAAGAGGGTATTACTTAAAATGTATGCATGTTAAAAATCTGACACTTCATCAAGTAATGTCCATACTCCTTGCGCACATGTGTATAAATTTGGGGTAATGTCCGATATTACGAAACCAGTTAAAAAGTGCAAATGTTGCCATTTCTGAATGCAAGCTCCCAGGAAGAGCAGATTTGGACAGGGTATACCTCCTGTGATATGTGATGGGTGCATGTAATTTTAAACAAATGTGTACCTGTGCAAATATGTCTTTTGGGTCAAAATATAGATTGTGTGTAATTTGACAGGGGTGGGTTCTCTGTACCATAAACAGACCTCATCATGATGACACTTCATTTCATTCCCCCAATCAAGGGGAAGAGGATGAAGTGGCCAATGACAAGTGGAGAGGGGTAGGGCCTAGGAAGCTAGCCTTTCCACCCATTTTCAAAACACATAAAAGCAGACAGTCAGGACAGATAGGGACATTCAATTCCATCTGCTGCGGGACGCTCTGCCGGGAAAATCCATACTTTACCTCCATCAACCTCCAGAGAGCCAACATAGAGACTGTAATCTATCCACCTTCAGAGACCAAGACTTTACTTCAGAATTTGTAGTAGAGATGTCAACTACAAGCTAAATCCCTCTTTAGCAGGCCTCAAATTATTGCAATTATCACAGCCAGGCGAGCTGTTTGAATTCTTTGCAAGAACTCTTGCCATTTGCCAGAGAGCAGTGTTGTATCCAGAGAGAGACCAGCTGAACCGGAGACCGCTGTATCCGGACCCACAGACCTGATCAGAACCAGAGACCCAGACCAGACCAGCAGAGTAGAGCTGACCCAGACGCTGTGCGCAGAGACCGTCCGTGGCGAGTGAAGAAAACCTGACCAGATCCGTGGCGAGGCCCATTCTATTTTAAAATATATTGTGAGTACCTAGCAGAACTGTGCAGAACCAATCTCTTAGTTAAAATAATATAATTCAATCTATTTTAATCTAACCAGAACTGTCTCCTAGAAGTTGTACCTTGTCATTTTGCAAAACTGTCACCTGTCATTTCTAGCTGCTAGCTGTCACTTGTCACTTTGAACTTTTAAAATTTCAAATCTGAAAAACGACCTTTACCATGTTGCTCATATCTCCGTGACCGTTTGTCTTAGAGACTTGCAGTAACTTTCCTCTGAAAGCTGGGAATCTCAGTTTCTCAATGAACCTGGAACCGCATTCCCACTCCCTATCCTTTTGCCGCAATCGCGAAAAATGCACTCGCGAATTTGCCGCGATTTGCAAATTTCTCCACGTGTGAAAACAGCAGCTTCCTTGCTTTGCTTGCTAAAAATGTGTTTGCCTCTTAAGAACCATCCCTCAATCATTGCTAGAGTGAGCCTGGACTAATATTAACTTGACACCACTCACCCTGAACCTCTAGAGGGAATTAAAAGCATTTTAGCATATTTTTCACTTCATTGCCAGCACATATAAAAGCATTTTGGGCCTGTGTTTCAAACTTCTGTAGTCTAAGCTTGCTGGGGTGAACTGAATTACATTTGATTGCATTTCTGAGAACTGTGTGCTTTCCTTCCATTTCCTTGCATTGCATAAAGGGGGGGAGGGAGTTGCCAGAGAAAAGTGATTACATTGTTTTGTTGAAGTCATATTGAGTATTTCTATACTGCATTTCATTCATTCAACCTTGCATTTCCTTGAACCCTATAAAGCATTCTCTACCACATTATTCTTCTGTCCCTATTTACCAGTGTTGCTATCTTATCCATCCTATAACCACTCAACATTGATTATAAAGAAGTGTGCTAGTGCCGGACTATCCATTATTGATTACTGCTCAGATTAAGTGTGATATTCAATTATTAATTTATTATAAAGTGTGATATATATATCTATTGTTTAAATTATCAAATAAACCTTTTAAACTTGCAAAACAGAACTACTTCTTGGCTCAGTGGGGTCAGGGGGATTCCAAGAGAGGGGTGTTATATAGGGGTAGTCATCCAGAACGCATGAACTGGACGTAAAGATATATCAATAAGGGTTTCCATTCAGTATCCCAGACTAGGCATTGACTTAGCTGTAGTGTTGAATTGAATCCTCTTACAAATTGGGGGCTCCTAGCCGGGGATTCCGGATTAGATCTATCACTTGTGCAGATTAATAAAGTGTGCCAGCTGACCAGATACACATATCCGGTCGGATCACCACGCTGTGTTACGCTGTAAAGCACTCCTCAAAGGAACGCTCTAAGGAAAAGGTCTGTTTTGCAAAAATAAAATACAAACTTCTGTAAGTCACGAAGGAACTCAAATTCCAGAATGACGACCTTAGTAGACATGAAAATAGCCAGAGAGCACTTCTTACATAAGTTATCTGTGAGAGGTGAGTGGACTCACCAGGACCGCATGGTCTGGTTGCAGGCCATCACGCAACAGGTTACGGAAACAGGGTCAGATATATGGAGAGATCAGGGTCCCTTACATGTGGCCCTGAGTGAACTATACATGGCTCCTAAAGCTAAGGATGAACAAGACAAGATGGTTAGGATAGCGGCATACCTGTACCTATATATGGGAGACATGCAGGATAAATGTACTGAAAGCCAAGATCTGGCGAATAAGCGACAGATGGCGTTAGAGAAGGTCCAATCTGACCTGGTCTCTTCTGAGCAGAGGCTGCAGGGGAGCCAGGAGTCAGAAAATGAGAGTAGACAGCACATCATTAAAATAAAGAGGGATATGGACATCCTGCAACAGGAAAAGGCTGACCAGGATACCAGATTTCTGGCCTTGCAGAAGGAGTACCAAGAAGGTTTGGACTCCCTACTGCAGAGCCAGAAAAAGCTGGAGCAACAGTTAGACTTCAATAGGGCATGTGCTGAGCAGGTAGTCACCCTGCAAAGCCACCTAGATAGGGAGAAGGCAGAGAGCAATAAACTGATTTTGAAAGACCTGGATACCCAGGCAGAGTTTGACCAGGAGCGCCAGAAAGCTGGTGCCTTCCAAAGGCAAAGGGACGACCTGGCGGCACAGATGCAGGCTCTTAGTCAGGAAAGGGATACCTTAGGCCAGGAAGTCTGCCACTTAAAAAGGAAAATGGAAGAAAATCACCTGGCCCTCCAGGGACTGGGTGACCTCCAAAAAGAACACCATAACTTGTTAGAGCACACCAGGAAGGTGGAGGATGCTCTGGCAAGAAAGGAGCAGGCCAATAGGGACACAGCTCAGGAGGTAACCCTCCTGCAGCAAAGACTGGCCCAGTGCTCCAGGACCAATCAGGAAACACAGAGAGAGAATGAGGCTCTCTGAAAGCACAATGATAGACTCCAACAACAGGTAGCGATGCAGGAGAGACTGATAGAGTCTAGTAAGGCCTTAACTGAGGAACTGAAGGCGCAGGCTCTTGCATTGCAACAGGGAGCAGGGGCGGATAGAGATGAGGTTCGCTGGGAAAGAGAAACTCCTGAGCATAACCCCAGGAGCCCTAGTACCAGAGGCCTTTATATCTCTCAGTCCCTGGACTCTGCCACCCCCATGTCCCCTGGCGCACATGAGCACAGGGCCACAGGGATGGCAGATTACTATCCAGCCAGAAGCATGCGGCTCATAGGCCAGTACCACCCAGGAATGGAGGGGCGGGCATCCGGGTATGGGCACCCAAGCACAGTGCAATTTAATGGGGAACCCCAGGAGAGTAGGCCCATTAAGGGCATCCTGAAAACCTCTGCCCAGTTAGGTCAGTGGGGGGGGTACCCATCAAATCCTGGCAGCAAGGAGGGATCTGAAGACTCCTCTGAGCGGTACAGGACACAGGAGACCAGGTCCCCACATTCTGCCAGCCATTCCCAGGCTCGCAGAATCCGGGAAAACCTGGAAGAACAGACGGGAACCTCTGGGAGCAGTGCCTCTGAGTGAGAAGATGAATGGACCAGGGTTACCCGGACCAAAAGGGCCAATAAAACAAAAAGGGCCTTGCTTAAGGACCCCTTAAAGCAGATTAAGGCAATCAGGAGCATCATCACGCCTTATCATAAGAACGCCAAGTATTATGTTTGGGAGCACTTAGAGTTGTTTGAGCAAATGATGGAGACTTTCCATTTGAAGGACAGCCAAAGCTGTATTCAATATGTAAAGTGGACCTTCTCTCCGGAATACTCCAGTTTCTTTGCGGGGCTGGAGGACCAAAATCATTTAAGATGGTCCACCTATAAGGCGGCCATCTTGAAACATTTTTCTACTCATAGAAATCCTCAAGAGGCTCGCAAGGCAGCCTACAATTTACAATGTGGGGAGGATCAGGCCCCACAAGAATTTGTGCAGGAGTTAAAGCGTGCTTTTGCACAGACCACAAGAAGGGTGCGCACGGATAGCAGAGAATTTATTAATACGTTTTTCCATGCCTTGCCCAAATACATAATGACCCAGCTCGTGAGGGATTTTCACGAGAAAAGATCTTTAGACTGGGTCATTGAACAAGCCACCCGCATCTACGAGGTGCAGAAACCGGTGGAAAACAAAAACCAGCCTAAAAACCCCAAAACCAACAGCACCCCTGCTGCTGCCAAGGTGGCAGAGGTAAAGGTTGCCCCGGTTTTGGATTTGGAGATGGGGGTCCTAAAAACCTACCTGCACCTAATAATGCTAGGCCCAGAAGGTCCTTGGGTCAGTCACAGACAGGGAGCCAAGGAGGCAGCCCCACAAATGGGGTCCCTCGCTCTCCTGATTATGTAAGTCCCTGTTACAAGGGAAATCGACCCATCCTGGGTTATGTGTGGACTCCTCCAGCCCAAGGGGGGGGGATCCAGCCAAGCACCTAACCCAGGGAACTTCCCTCCTAACTTCCCACCGGAGGGCAGAAATTCTCCAAATCCTGGGCAGAACTTTTTCCCCAGGTATCCACCCAACTTCCAGCCCCAAAATCATCCATCCTTCTTTCCCCAATTCCCTGAGCCCAGACAACCTAATCCGGGAGAGGGGAGGCCAAGGGTGGAGGGGTACAAAAATCTTCCCAACCAGGGGTATTACCAGAGAAGGGATAGCTACCCTTCCCGGGATCAGCCCAGGGGAGAAAACCGGGCCCCGTATCAGCCTGAGCGGGTTTCCCAGTTAGAGCGCCAGGTTCAAAACATGGCGCGGGATCTGGGTCACATACTGAGGGCTCAGCAGAACCCTCAGATCGGCATGCCGGCGCAGAACGCACCCAACTCTGGACTTGGTGCTCCAGAGCAATGACGGGGGCAGCACCCCGATAACTCAACGGTTCCCAGGGAGGAGGCACAAAGGGAAGGGGGGTGTAAAGCCTTGGAGGAAGCTTCCTTCCTCACTTGTAAACAGCCCCTGGAAACCCAGGAACCGGAAACAAAATCTCTTGCCCCTGAAAGTCTGCCTCCTAAGGAGCAGAGGGGGGGTAGGAGAAACAAAAGACCCAAACAGACTCAGTTTGAGGAGGAGGTACAGATCTTCCAATTTGAGGGAGAGGGATCCTCAGAGGATCCTGGGAAAAGGATCTTCTCCTTCAGAGAGGGGGGAACTCCTCCCAAAGAAAAATGGGTCCCTAGGGATGCAAATCCAGACTGGGGAGATGTGGAGACTGAGCTACCGCCGCCCACCATCTCATCCCAGAACCAACAGCAAGAAAATCCCCTGGTTCAAACCCATCCTGGTGACTGCCTCCAAAAAGGGGGGGCGGCCCGGAACCGGAACCAGGGGAACCCACAATGGCTCTGATCTCCAGTTGCCAACTTTTTCTTTCAGATTCCCAAGGCTCTCCACAGAATTCTGCCCAAATCTCTTCGCTAGCGATGTCCAAAACCAGAAAGTTAGCCCACCAGTTGTCCAAAAATGTGCATTATCTGTGCCCCCTTGAGGAGAAGGAGGGAAGATACTATGCCCCGGTACAAGTACAGGGGCAGGGTACGATTTCAGCGCTGGTGGACACGGGATCTCAAGCTACCCTTCTGTCCAGAAGGGCCTTTGATGAACTGAATGCAGGAAGGGGAGGGAATTACCAAATTCCTCTCACCTCACTTCCTGGACAACTCCAGAACTTTGACGGGAAGGAAATTCCCGTCGAGGGGACGGCAGATTTGGACATTAAAATTGGGCGACACAAGTTGAAACACCCGGTCATAGTTGTGACTCCAGAGGGCACCCATTGTTTACTGGGGAATGACCTCCTGAGGAGGTTGTCACCCTTAATAGATTGCGTAAACAAGGTCCTCTGGACCCAGACTAGCCGACCAATAAAATTAAAACAGAGTGTCAACCATGTTAGTTTAAACGGCACCTGCCACATGGTTGAACAAAAATCTGACCAAGTAGAATTTCACTTCCAGAACAACCAAATTCCAGACGTGACAGTAATAGCAGTAGAACAACAGACTGGTGATGGGGGGTCCTCTCTATTTCTGAAAATCAACCTTCCTTCCAGCCTAAAGTGGTATTCCACGCTGGAAGGAAACACTCTGAAATTCTATACTAATCCACAATCAGAAACTCCCACTCCTATAGTCCAGAAAGATGTGAAATCAGCTCAGAGCCTGGCTGATATTCAGCAAATTGGAGAGCAGCTGTTCATCCCTGTCCAGTTAAATGATGGGAAGGACTCTTTTCTCGCTCGAGTGTGTGTGAACAACGGTAAGAGCTTCATCAGCGAAGCCATGTTCTGCCAACTCCCAAAAGATCCAGCCATTCCCACCTTCAAACTGATAGACAAATGGGGAATGGATCTGGAAGCACCTAATTCCAAACATCTCCTGCCAAGCAGGTGTATGCTCAAAATCTCCATTGGCAACAAGAGCATAGTCCACAATTGTTGGGTCATGCGAGACGTCCCTGCCGCCTTTTACCTAGGCAGTGACATTCTCAATCGCTTTGCCATTAGTTTGGACCTAATAAACTTCAAAGCTTGGTCCCGATTAGCGGATAATCCCATGGGCTTTGATGATCCAGAAAAAGCATTTAGGTCAGCTCAATTGCTACCTTATGCAGTTGAAATTCAGATCAAAGAGGAAGTCACCATCCCAGAAAGGACCCGACAATTCTCCCTGGAAGTGAAAGTTAAAAGAGGACAATATTTGCAAAACCCTGATGCTTACATACATCTAAACGCTTCTCTCCAACAGCAAGGGCTGGGGGTAAACCCAACTCCATTAGTCAACATAGAACATGACACCATTCTAATAGAGGTGGATAACAGCGACTTGAAGAGTATTACTCTAGCCGCAGGCACCATTATTGGAATGGCGGTTGATGACCGACATTTTTCCATTGATTTAGGTAATGAACTGTTAGGGCCAATCCCCAAGGACTGCTTTGACAGTGACAGTGATGACAATACCAGACAGGATTTTTACCCGGCATGGGGGGAACTTCCTGGTGTACACTTCCTGCCCCTATGGTAAGGAAGATGTGACTTGTGACTTCAGGAGGGATGAGGTGATTTTCCAGGTCCATGAGGGCTGCCTTTCCCACCTGAAGCCTCCAGTCCAAATCAGCACTCTGACCAGGGACTTCTCCACCCAGCTGGAGGAGGCCACTGAGAGAGCCAAACCAGAAGTCTTTCCAGGCTTCAGGCAGATGGTGGAAGAGAGAGTCAACCTAGCTGATGCCTGTGTGACTCTGGAACAGAAGCAAAAGTTGAAACAAGTTTTCTTGGATTTCCAAGATCTCTTTGCAGTAGACTCATATGACTGTGGCCGCACCGACATCCACACAACAACAATCCCCACGGACCCTGGCATGACTCCAGTGTTTGTGAAGCAATATCGTTTGCCTCTCGCATCCATGGAGTCCCTCACTGAAATAATTAAGAACCTTGAGTCCCGGGGAATAATCCGTCCAGTTCACAGCACCTTCAATAATCCGGTGCTGGGAATATTGAAGCCAAACGGCCAGTGGCGACTCTGCGCCGACCTCAGGGAGCTCAACAAACGGGTCCATACTTCCCGATGGCCTCTGCCCTACATTGACCAAGGGCTGGCCCAGATCCAGGGGTCACAGGTATTCACTGCAATAGACCTGACCAATGGATACTGGACTGTGCCTGTCAGTAGGGAGGACCAATACAAGCTGGCTTTTACCTTTGGGGGCCAGCAATACACATGGACCCGGACTCCCTTCAGATACCTCAACTCCGGCAATGAATTCAACATTTTCCTACATAAGGCCATGCCCGACCTGGGTGCGAGGGGTAACCTGGCTTATGTAGATGATGTCCTCATCAAAAGTTCATCTGTGGAGGAACACATAGCAGAGATCCGTTATGTTCTGACCCAGTTGAGGGCCGCCGGAGCAAAACTTTCCTTTCAGAAAGCACAGTGGTGTAGAACCTGTGTTAATTTCTTGGGGCATGAGATTACTCCTCAGGGTCTCTGTCCCCAGGAAAAGAAAGTGGAAGCACTTCAGAAACTGAAAGACCCCACAACTCTGCGGGAACTAAGGAGCCTCCTTGGACTGACTAATTACAGCAGAAAGTTCATTGAGGGCTACGCAGAGATCACCAGACCCCTGATTCATCTCCTGAAGGGGGGGGTCAAGTGGGAATGGGGTCCAGAACAAGCCGAGGCAGTAAAACAACTCAAAAGAAGCCTCTCACAAGCGCCTTGCCTAGCTTACCCTGTCAGAAACAAGGAGTTCTTCCTGGAGACGGGGTTCTCTAATACGTGCTTGACAGCAGTATTATACCAAAAGCATGACAAGGTCAATAAAGTAATCTCCTATGCGAGCAAAACTTTATCCTCTGTGGAGAAAAAATTCAACGATTGTGAGAAGGCACTCCTGGCAACGGTGTGGGCATTGAAGAATTACCGCCCGTTTATCCAGGGGGAACACATCATAGTGGAGACTCCACACCAGCCTCTGCAATATCTCCAAAGTGATAGAATCCGTGCCGGAAATGTGAGTAATTCCCGAATTACTTCCTGGATTCTGTCAATGCAAGGCTTTCCTGTGGAGGTCAGATATGGCCAAAACAAGAAGAGTCCCCTCGCGCAAGGTCTGGCTGACTTGCATGATTGTGCCAGAGAAAACTGTCTCGAGGACGAAAGTCTAAAAATAAAGGACAACATGGAGGCATACCTTAATTCCCCCCACAAAGTCTTTGAAGAAGACAAGTGTGAGGGAATGCCCACTGTATATGTGGATGGATGCTCTTACCATGTTGACAACGACGGGGAGAAAGAACTGGTGGCCGGCGTAGGGAATGCATGGGTGAATGAGTCCCCAGAACCCTCCGCTGGATACAAAATTGGTCCCCGAAGTAGTCAGGTGGCAGAATTGATGGCTGTGCATCAGGCCATCCTCACTGCTGTCCAGCATCAACTCCACAAACTGGTCATAATCACAGATTCGGATTATGTACGGAACGGGTTTGTGGAGCACCTGGTTAATTGGAAAGCCAGAGGCATGTTATGTGCTAACAACAAACCCTTGAAACATGGGAAGTTGATCCAAAACATTGATGATCTGGTCACCTCGAATGAGATGACCATCTATTGGAAAAAGATCAAGGGCCATTCCAAAGTAGAGGGACCAGACAAAACTGGAAATGACTTAGCTGATCAGCTGGCCAAAACCGGGGCCATCCAAGGGGATTTAATTGAGATTGAGTCCCTGTTGGGGGAAATCCAGGTCACTGCTATCACTAGGTCCCAGACAAATGCTCACAACGACCTTTCAATTGCACAATGGAGTAAGGAGACCCCTGATGCTGATTTGATTACCGCTCAGAAGGGGGATCCAATAATTGGTAAATTTTACCAGCACCTTGAGGACCCTGAGAACCTTCCCCTGACGGATACCGATTACATTGGGAAAGAGGACCTAAGGGTGTTGATGAAATGTCCAAAAATGTTCCGGATCCAAGACGGTTTGCTGGTAAGGAAATCCAAAGCTGGCCACGATCAGTGGGTGGTTCCTACCTCATTCCGAAGCCTGATGTTAAGTCACACCCATGATGCGGCCACCGCCGGTCATAGGGGGTTTCACACAACATTGGAAATCTTAAGAGAGGTTGCATACTGGCCACACATGGGGCAGGACCTCGACCAATACTTGAAGGGGTGTCTTGTGTGTGCACAATTTCAGCCATCATCCCTCACGCACCGTGCGCCTCTCCAAAAGAGGGGGATGACACTGCCATGGTCAGATTTACAAATCGACTTTGTAGGCCCCGTGATTCGCTCTGCTAGGGGGAATAAGTACATGTTGACTGTGACATGCTTGTTTACCAAGTGGGTGGAATGTCTCCCAGCCCCAAATTGCAAGGCAGAAACTGCAGCTGCCCTGATGATTAACCACATCTTTTCCCGTTTTGGTCTACCTCAAAGGATTGAGTCAGACAGGGGTAGCCACTTCACCAGTGAAGTAATGACAAAGATGTGGGAGATACTGGGGGCAAAAGGAAGTTGCATATTGCTTACCGGCCAGCTTCTTCTGGGGCAGTAGAGAGATATAACCGAACCATTGTGAGCATATTAAAGAAGTTTGTGGCAGATTCTGGGCCAAGTTGGAATATCCGATTACCTCTGGTCCTAATGGCCATCAGATCTACCCCTTCATCTGCAACCAAAATGTCACCATTTGAGTTGATGACTGGGCGCAAGATGGTGCTTCCTCAACATTTGCACTACAGGTCCCAAGAGCAGACACTGATAAATGCCTCCACAACTCATGAGTATGTGGTGAATTTAAGGAAACACCTTCAACATGCTTTTGCTTATGCTCAGCGGAATCTAGAAAGATCAGCTGATAGCATGAAGACCCACTATGACCTGAAAACTTCCAGAAGCAATATCAGGTGGGGGACCGGGTCTATCTATACAATTTCCAAAGGAACCAGGCCAAACAGCGAAAATGTTTGCCTACATGGAAGGGACCTTTTGAGATTATAGACAAAATCTCCCCTGTGGCCTACAAGATCCACATCCCCAAAGGCGGTTTGGCAGAGGGGGAAGACAAGTGGGTCCACATAACCCAGTTGAAGTGTTGCCATCCCAGGCACACTCTGCAACAACTGGAGGAATCCTCTGGAATCCTAGAGGGTACTGTCTCAGATTAATTCAGTTCTAACTTAAAATATCCTACATATCGCCTATCAAATTCTGTGTTTCTCAAGTTTATGTGTTCCTGTCTCTTAATTTAAAAAAATGTGCATGTGCATATCTGTTGAGTTCTAAAATTCATATGCCACCCCACTATATCAATGGTGGGGGAAAAATGTCTATGAATAGGTATTGCCGCTCTTCCTTTGTCATCCTAGGAGAAAGAAAACCTCGAGACTGGCCAAGGAGGACGATCCGGAGACCGGGAGCAGAGACGCGGGGGGCCCAGGGTACCGCCCAATATTCCCATCAGGACCGGCGAGGAGAACCGATCGATCCGACCGGATGGAGGAAAAGATGCTGAACTGTGCCATCTATTGGAAGAAGATGAGGAAACATCCCAGGTCTTGCGAGTTCCATCAGTGAAACAGAATGGCCATCGCAAGAGGGGGGCTTGTGGGATGTTTTACCCATTCATCCGAGCCCTACCTCAAAAAACTGTACAGTACTGGCATTGAAAACATCTTGATGGCCAGAGCTTCCCAGAAAATGCCCAGGGAAATGCATGAAGAATAGGCTGCCACCCATTTTTGCCGATGTTATGGGCACAGAAGGGCACTGCCTAAAACCCCATTGGACTACCCACACAGTAGCCTGAAACCATTGGGAATGGCAATGCTGATTGCCAAGAGCAACCTAGAATTGTGGGGAATTCATTTTCTTAAATCCCAAAAATGGGTGCATTACCAGTACTCACCACTATCAGAAAGCCGGCGTTTTAAAACAACACCAGATTTTTTTTTTGTGTAAAACTGAATAAATGAACCCAAAGCAGGCCAAAGAAAGACTTACTGAGAGGTGGATCCAATGTAAAGTTATATTCTGAAGTGACTTAAAGGTTTATAACAAGACTGGCTGAGCTGTGGATTTCAGCAGTTTAAGTAAATTTGGACTGAAAGACACTAAAAATCTAAATGTTTAAAAGAAATGAGTGACCTACTTTTGAGTGTCACATAGGTTGCAATTGATTAAATGTCATAGTTTTAAACTTAGAATCAGCATTCTAGCTGCATATGTAAAAATGGTTAGTTTTAATTGAATGCAGAAAACTGGGTAACTAAAAGTGACATTAGCTGGGGCCTGGCTTAAGGAACTGGATTCTGCTTGACAACTTCCCCCCCAATTGGAGTGAAACTGGATCCACAGCAGTTCCCAGGCCCAGTTCCCACCAAAAGGGATATGACACTTCTCTGATTGAATTACCAAGGGACTGCTAGAGACTAAACATAGGACCCAGGCAGAGGGTTTATTGAAGTGGCCATAAATGGCTTCCTCTTGAACAATGGGCCTTCCAGGGCCCAGGCAGGTGGTTTATTGCAGGGGTCATAAAAATGGCTTCCTCTTGGCAGAATCTGGGAGGGGGAGAAACTGGAGACAGAGGCTGAGCTTGAAGAAAGTGGAAAGACTGGTTTCTGTACCATGTGACCTGAAAAGACACACCCCTGTAGCCAGAATATGGTCTTAGAAAAAGATGAATAACTCATAGTACGGACTTGTCATAATTATTTAAATGATACCATAATTCTTGTGATTTTTCTGCCCACATTTTAAGAGGTTTTTAGAACCGGTGGCATGATCTGGGGGCAAACTAGCAGTTAAGAGGGTATTACTTAAAATGTATGCATGTTAAAAATCTGACACTTCATCAAGTAATGTCCATACTCCTTGCGCACATGTGTATAAATTTGGGGTAATGTCCGATATTACGAAACCAGTTAAAAAGTGCAAATGTTGCCATTTCTGAATGCAAGCTCCCAGGAAGAGCAGATTTGGACAGGGTATACCTCCTGTGATATGTGATGGGTGCATGTAATTTTAAACAAATGTGTACCTGTGCAAATATGTCTTTTGGGTCAAAATATAGATTGTGTGTAATTTGACAGGGGTGGGTTCTCTGTACCATAAACAGACCTCATCATGATGACACTTCATTTCATTCCCCCAATCGAGGGGAAGAGGATGAAGTGGCCAATGACAAGTGGAGAGGGGTAGGGCCTAGGAAGCTAGCCTTTCCACCCATTTTCAAAACACATAAAAGCAGACAGTCAGGACAGATAGGGACATTCAATTCCATCTGCTGCGGGACGCTCTGCCGGGAAAATCCATACTTTACCTCCATCAACCTCCAGAGAGCCAACATAGAGACTTCAATCTATCCACCTTCAGAGACTAATACTTTACTTCAGAATTTGTAGCAGAGAGGTCAACTACAAGCTAAATCCCTCTTTAGCAGGCCTCAAATCATTGCCATTATCACAGCCAGGCGAGCTGTTTGAATTCTTTGCAAGAACTCTTGCCATTTGCCAGAGAGCAGTGTTGTATCCAGAGAGAGACCAGCTGAACCGGAGACTGCTGTATCCGGACCCACAGACCTGATCAGAACCAGAGACCCAGCTCATATCTCCATGACCGTTTGTCTTAGAGACTTGCAGTAACTTTCCTCTGAAAGCTGGGAATCTCAGCTTTTCAACGAACCTAGAACCGCATTCCCACTCCCTATCCTTTTGCCGCAATCGCGTAAAACGCACTCGCGAATTTGCCGCGATTTGCAAATTTCTCCACGTGTGAAAACAGCAGCTTCCTTGCTAAAAATTCGTTTGCCTCTTAAGAACCATCCCTGAATCATTGCTAGAGTGAGCCTGGACTAATATTAACTTGACACCACTCACCCTGAACCTCTAGAGGGAATTAAAAGCATTTTAGCATATTTTTCACTTCATTGCCAGCACATATAAAAGCATTTTGGGCCTGTGTTTCAAACTTCTGTAGTCTAAGCTTGCTGGGGTGAACTGAATTACATTTGATTGCATTTCTGAGAACTGTGTGCTTTCCTTCCATTTCCTTGCATTGCATAAAGGGGGGGAGGGGATTGCCAGAGAAAAGTGATTACATTGTTTTGTTGAAGTCATATTGAGTATTTCTATACTGCATTTCATTCATTCAACCTTGCATTTCCTTGAACCCTATAAAGCATTCTCTACCACATTATTCTTCTGTCCCTATTTGCCAGTGTTGCTATCTTATCCATCCTATAACCACTCATCATTGATTATAAAGAAGTGTGCTAGTGCCGGACTATCCATTATTGATTACTGCTCAGATTAAGTGTGATATTCAATTATTAATTTATTATAAAGTGTGATATATATATCTATTGTTTAAATTATCAAATAAACCTTTTAAACTTGCAAAACAGAACTACTTCTTGGCTCAGTGGGGTCAGGGGGATTCCAAGAGAGGGGTGTAATATCGGGGTAGTCATCCAGAACGCATGAACTGGACGTAAAGATATATCAATAAGGGTTTCCATTCAGTATCCCAGACTAGGCATTGACTTAGCTGTAGTGTTGAATTGAATCCTCTTACAGCTGTGACCAGTGATTTTCATAGAATGTGAGAAACCCGGTGCGTGTATGAAAGTTGCTGAGTTGCATTGTAGTGGAGTGGTCGCATACGATCAGAATATTCTTGAAAGCCTCTGATCAAAGCAGAAGAACGAAATGAATGCAATGTTAGAAGTGGATTTTGTAGAAACAATATATCAGAGTGGTCACGTCTGAAGGGATTATACCTGTTCAAAAGTATCTGATCAATCAAGGATACTAAGAAAGTAATATGAACTGTTAATGCTATGAAAACAAGAATGAAAGCTGTGAATGAACAGCCGAGGGGAGCCAATGAAGTGTGAGCAAAATGCTGAAAGAGCAAAAGTAAGCTGAACAAGTGGAAGTAAAGGCTACAAATGAAGGCCAATGAAGTGGAATTTGGAAAAGAGAGCCAAAGAAGTGCCAAGAAAGAGAAATCAATAATCTATGAACTTGTGAGCTTCTGAGTTGGTCGTGAACCACCAAACCAATCTAAATCAAGGTGGCAGAAAGCTTGGGCAAGGGTAACTGGTTGCGTGACTGCTAATGGGTGGGGTGTGCAGCCTGTCAACTGCACCTAGATCAGAAAGCCCCAACAAGTCCAGGACAATTGTCAATACAACCCTGAAACAAGGTAAAGCTGAACATTGTGAGGTTGTTTTGTGAACCAGTGCTGAAAGCTTGAGGAAGGGAACCCTGAGCTCCCTTGTAACATTGTTTTGTGAACCAGTGCTTGAAGCTTGGGGAAGGGAACCCTGAGCTCCTTTTGAACTTTGTATAGTGAAAACAAGTGTTCTTGAAACTTGGGTAAGAGAAACCCAAGACCTGACAGAACATTTGAAATCCATAATTGTTGGAACTGTATTCTGAACTTGGGGAAGGGAGCTAGAGACTGCTCCAGAACTTGGGCCTCATCACGAGTTGGGTGCCAATACCGCTCCGCCAGATCACTAGTACAAATCCTGCCGGCGCAATTATGGTAGTACAGCCGGCTGCAATAGCGCCGGCACCCAATCGCGCTATTACAGAGTCATCACGAGTCCGGCGTAGGTGCTATTAGCGCCAGAAAACCCGTGGAAAATCTGCCGAAAATACCCCTAGCCAAATGCTGGAGGTAAAAGAACACAGGAGACAGCAAAAAGTGCCCAGGTGAAACCAATGCACATCAGAGGCCTACACAGGACCCACCCATGCACAACACATTCTCCGCAACCCCATTACACCAGCAGGAGCAGGGAGGAGACAGCAAAAAGTGCCCAGGTCAAACCAATGCACATCAGAGCCCTACACAGGACCCATCCATGCAAAACACCCCCCCCCCCCCAAACACCATTACACCAGCAGGAGCAGGGAGGAGACAGCAAAAAGTGCCCAGGTGAAACCAATGCACAACGGAGGCCTACACAGGATCCACCCATGCACAACACACCCTCCCAACACCATTACGCCAGCAGGAGCAGGAAGGACACAGCAAAAAGTGCCTAGGGGAAACCAATGCACATCAGAGGACTACACAGGACCCACGCATGCAGAACACCCCCCCCCCCCACACCATTACACCAGCAGGAGCAGGGAGGAGACAGCAAAAAGTGCCCAGGTGAAACCAATGCACATCAGAGGCCTACAAAGGACCCACCCATGCACAAAACACCCTTCCCAACAGCAGGTTGCCATTTGGAGCCGGGAGTCTTGATGATGACATCTACTTGCTGCACCTGGAGCTGCAGAGGCCTGCCAACCAGCCCAGGGCACTGAGATCACAGGGGGTATTGGGGATGAGGAGAAGGAGGAGGAGACCAGCACCAGCAAGACGGCCAGCCATCTCCAGGGTCAGGCCAACACCCTGGGCCCTGACTGAAGGGCAAGTACAGGCTGGACAGGGCAACCATCACACATTTGCTGGACTCAACCCAGGCTGACATAAGCAGCCGTATAGCCGTCAGCACTGCTGTGCCCCCATTTGTCAAGCTTGTGCCGGTACTACGGTACCTGGCGACTGGCAGCTACCAACACACCATTGGCATGATGCACGGCATGGCCCAGTCCACCTTCTGTGCTGGCATGGCCCAGTCCACCTTCAGTGCTGTGTTGGGACAGGTGCTGGATGCACTGCTGCTCCATGTCAATGAGCAAATCACATTGCCAGGCACACAGGCACAGGTCACCCAGCTCAAGGGCCAGTTCAATGCCATTGCGCAAGTCTCGAACATCATAGCAGCCCTGGAATGCGCACACGTAGCACTAGTAGCCCCCCCGGCAACATGAGGCAGCCTACCGGAACCGTAAGAATTACCATTCAATGAACGTGCAGATGATTTGTAGCCCTGACCTAACCTTCACCCACTGCTGTGCCCGCTACCCAGGATCCACCCACAACTCCATGGTTCCTCACAACAGTACTCTGCCAGCCTACATGGAGAGGCACCAAGGCCAAAACACATTGATGTTGGGTGAGTACAAAACTAGCCTCAAATTAATGCAAAATTACATCTGCTGGGGGGCATACACAGATGAATCCCTGCATGCCAGCATGCGACACAGGCAGAAAAAGCACTGCAACATTCCCATGGCAGATCCTCGCACATGAAACCTTGCACACGTTCAACACAGCAGAACACAGTCTGAATGTCACATACCTGTGAAAGCACAGTCACATATGGAAGCACAACTACCACTGAGCATCTTGTGTGTCGCAGTGCTGCACCCCACCCTGACACAGAAGGGACATTCCACCCTGGCCACTAGACAGTCATGCCAATAGAGTCCTAATGTAGGCATATTCACAAAGCCACCATACACGAGTAGTTGGGGTCATAACCATCCCTGAGATACTGACCCTTGATTTGGCAATCACATGCCTGGCTAAATGTACATGACCGTGCCAAGTAGCAAACGCAACACCAGCCATAGCGAATACCACGACACATGGCCTAACAACATCTTACATGAACATGCAGACATAAGGCTACCCCCATCTAGTGATAATGGACAGAGTACTGTGGCATTTCGACACTGGGGTTGTGCATGCAGTAAATGGTCCATTGATTGATTGTTGCACCCCGCACAACACACACCACAATGAAAGTAACCAAATAGGAACTAGCATGCGTGTACAACATGAGAGTGACTGATTGTGCTGCCAATGTCACTGATGACCGAGCCTTGTACACCCACTGAACCAACCTTTCCCTAATGTGCACATTCCCTCCCGTGCAGGTGAGAACAAGGTCCAAGGAGAGCATTCCTTGTTATCACCCCCCTTTTCTCTAAAATGCTAAAATCTTTTCTCGGTCCTTAAAGTTCATAATCTTCACAATCATATGTCTTGGGGGTGCTCCTGTGCGAGGTTTCCTGGTCAGGCCCTTTGCGCTCTCTGAACCACAAATCCCTGGGATAAGTTCCCTGCCCCCACCTTCTGGAGCAGTAGATTCTCTGTGTAGGTCATGGGTTCTCTGCCTTCCTCACCCTCCGGCAGCCCCACTATAGGCTCATTGTTACGCCTGGCTCTTCCTTCTGCATCCTCGGCCCTTTGCTCCAGGGTGCGTATACGATCTAGCGCCTCCATCATTTCGCTTTGGGTGGTAATTAAGTTTGCTGTATTACTCTGCACTTGCTGTTCTGCAGTGTTGACCCTCTCTGACAGGTTCCTTACATCTTGTCTTAGAAGTCCCACATCCACCATCACCGCATCCATCTTATATCCGAGTAATGTTTTCAGCGCCGCTATGGCTTCGAGTATGCAGCCCTCCTCTTTTCCCTTCTCGACCTGTGTGGGAGCGGATGCACTAGAACCAGCTTCTCTGGTGTCTCCATCTGGGGCGCCTCGTTCTTCCGGGTGAAGGCCTCCATGCTGGTTTGTGTTCCTTTACCTCCTTTCTGCTTCTCCGACATGCCTGTGCCGATGGCGCTTTTTTGCTTGCGTCGGGGCCCCAGTCTCACTTCCTCTCTGCTGCCGCTTTCATTTCCAGCGGGTGTCCTGGAGCAGCTCCCTGCCTACCAGTGTGGCCTCCTGTGTCGTGGGAGTACGTGTGTCGCTCCAGTCCTCTCTCGTGCTGTAGCTCTTGTTGCTCTGCACCTCTCTGCTTCTTCTGTGTCCATGCCCCACCAGATCCGGACAGGGCCCCGTTTGTGAAGAGAGACTATGGCGTGCAGCTATGGTTGTTGCTGTGGCTCGCCTTTGCGCCTTGCTTGCCTGTCTCTGGTCCAGGCTCCCCTTGTGGCGAGTAACGTGGTGCACTGGTTGCTAGACTGGGCCTCCCCTTAGATAGTCATCATTGGGGTTGTTTATGCTCCCGTGTCCATTTGAGTCCAGGCCCTCCCTTTTGCGTCTAGTGAGTGTGAGATTATGTGCCAATGGACTGTGGCCTCCCTCGTAATATAGCTTTTTCTTGCTATACGATATTGGTCTTCCTCGTCTACTGGTGTGAGCTGCCAGCCACATGCTGATTGTGTGTGGTTTTCTGGGTCCCTTTCGTTATGTCTTGTCCTCACTTCTGCCGTCGAGCCTCGTCCTCCTGTCCCACGTGCTGGATCTAGCTGGGCTGTTTCGGGAATGGCCCCCGCTGCAGCAAGGAACTGCAGTGATGTGACCGGTGTACTGTGTCTACCCTCCTGTGCGGGGTGTCATCAAGCGCCCCTGGCAGTCTCTGCCCAACACTATGCTGCAGGCGGCCTGCTATTTGGCTATTACTGCTGGCGTGAGAAGCCTCAGTGTTCGCCAGTCTGCCCACCTCTCCTCTCTCTTCAAATCATGTTTGTGCTGGTTCGAGCCAAAGTCCCTCCTGGTGAGCGGCCGTGATGCCACAGTTCCCTGGGCTGCCCTCTCTCATGCGGGGTGCTGTCCGATGGTAATTGGCTCCACTGGATCATACTGGGTCGTGGCACTCCTTGTTCCCCCTCCTTTCTCTTGCCTCTGGTCACCTCACGCACCGCTGCCGCTCAGGTCCCCCCCGCAATGTCTTGTGGGTGCCCCTGTGCCCACTAGATCTTCCTCTTTTCCCTGGGGGCTGTTTGTTACTGATAGCTCCCAGGGGGGGTCCCTCCACCAATGTAGTGCTTACTGTGTATTGGTTTTTTGGCACACCTCGCAGCCCGATGCAGCCTAGCCTGCGGCTTCTCGTCCTCCCTGCTGTCTCTGTACGCAGCAGCACTCAGTCTGTTAGCTTTGGCACTGGGGCTGTACCCAGCTTAAGTATTCACCCAAGGATAATGAGGCGGGTGTGCTTGAAGAGCCTGTGAGCGAGCTCCGTGTGCTCTTGGATTCCAGCTCGCCCCGGTGGGTCTGCCATCCAGGTTCCTGCAGGTTTGCCTTCTCGAGCTGCTCGGCGGCGTTCTGTGCCCTGCTTGGTGACAGTGAAGAGTCTCTAGGGTGCCTTCTGCCTACCCACCTTTCCAGAGTCCCGACACTGGGGGCCCGGCTCTCCCCCCTCTCTCTCTCTCTCTCTCTCTCTCCATACTCCTCTGCTCTATTTGTTGCAGCCTCTCCTCATGGGCTTCACTCGCCCGTTGTCCTTCACTGCGGGTCCTCCTTATCGCTCTCAATCCGGTGCTGCGGAGATCTGGTCGCACTTGTGCATGCAGTAGTGCGATCCCGGTCCACCAGCCACCCCGGGGTGTTTTCGGATCACCTTCTTCCAGATAAGGGTCAGATTTCGGTGTTGAAGTGCCCCTCTGTGCCAGCGCAAGGTATCTGGTATCTCTCTTGTCCACCACGATGCCACTCGCAGGGCTAATCGAGCAAGGGCTCACTCCCTCGATGTTACATCCGCCATTTTGTGAGGCAGTGTAAGTTTTGCTTCGGGCTCTCTCCTGGCCTTTGCATCTTCCGTTTTCGCCATGGCATCTCCCCAACTGTGCCTCAGACCTTTAGGCACCCTTTCTTCGAGTTGGCTAGGGTTGCCGTTGCGTTTTGTGCCAGCCTGTTGGATCGGCTTGCCGGATCATGCAGGAGCTCTAGGGAGCTGCGCCTCTATCGCATGGCCGCCAAGCCATGCCCCCTACAATGCACTTGTTATGCTCAATTGTAAGTTTTCATGCAAATCAGTATTTATGATGCACTCATTATATGTAGTTTCAAGTTTCTGCTCGGTTCGGTATTTAATATTTGTTTCAAAGACCGTTAACATTTCTGGTCTGTACGGAGCACCCCAGTGCCCAAGTGTTCCCTCCGACACTCACCGGCTGATGGCAGCTCCCTCTGACGGCCCTAGCAGCTTCTTTCTAGATGCAAGGCCGTCGGGCCTTCTGATGCAAGCCCTGCTCGCCTGCCGGGCAGACTTCCCTGCACTCAGAGGCTTCTCTCCCGATGCTGACAGTGTTCTCTCTCTCTCTCCAGGCTTCTCTCACAGCCCCTGCTGTTCTCTCACAGCCCCTGCTGTATTGGAGGCTCCACACCTGTGCCACGACACGACCCGCTTGCTTTGGGCCACACAAGTTCTTCAGGGTCTCTGCCGGCGACCTGGCTCCTGCGCTGGTCCCACCATAGCTGCCTCCATACATAAGGGTTCTTCTGCTGGTCTCTCCTGCGCAGCCTCCCTGTTGTGCTTCTTTGACCCTCATTTTATACACCTGCAACCAGTTAACAGGTTGCAGGTGTGTGTCTTTACTTGGGGTTGCCTGACCATGAATAAACGGACATGCCTGACTATCTGCAGGCATCTTCTTCGTCCCAGTATCAGAGTAGTAAAAGGAAGGTATAGTGTTTACTACTCTCAGTCTCCTCTTCCTTGTCCTAGAACATTTAACAGTCAAAAGTGGGGAAATGAGGGGAGCAGTCTTGTAGTAGCCCATAAAGGTTGGGGGAGGGTTAGGTAGGTCATTTTTAGGCAAAGGTGGATACCATGTCCCTCCTAAGGGTACCCCAATTTTAACCCCTTCCCTTTTCCCCATCCTCCTGCTGCCTCTAGAGTGGCACATTTTTTTTATCATTTTCTTTGTCAATGGGGTAGGGGTAACAATATCCCATTATTGCGTTTGGGATAAGGGATTCTTTGAGAGAAGGGAGTGTGGAATACTGTATCTCACCTGAGGACATCTCATCTCCAATCCCCAAGTATTCTCCACCCAGGTGCTCCCCCATCGCTTATCTGCCCCCATGGTTGGGATCCAAGAGTGATGGCCTTTCCCTGGCCACCTGAGAAGAGGTTCCAAGGGAATTACATGTAATGACGCCCTCAGGTTTCTCGCAGTACCTCATAAAGCTGATACACAGAGCCAACATATGACAGCGGGTCTGCCACTTATGTGCTTGTTCCAGTCTGTACACAGAGCTATCAGATGTCAGCGCGTATGTCTGCTCAGTGCCAACACGTGTTATACACAGAGACATCACATATCAGCCCATGTGTTGGCTATGTGCCAATCACATTTTATACACAGAGCCATCCCAAGAAAGTGAGTCTGTCTACTATGTGCCTATCACAGGTGATACACAGAGTGATCACAGGTCAGTGACAAGGTTGCCGTGTGCCTATCACAGGAGATACACAGAGCCCTCACATGTCAATGAATATGCTGGCTCTCTTCCTGTCACATTTTCAATACAGAGCCATCATATGCGAGTGAGTCTGTCAGTTATGTGCCTATCACACATTATACACAAAGCCATCTCATGTCAGCAAGTCTGTCTGCTCCATGCCTATCACAGGTGGTACACAAAGCCCTCACATTGTAGCTACACTGTCACCAGTGGGCTTATCACATGTGATGCACAGACTCCTCATATGTCAGTGAGTCTGTCGGATGTGCCCCTTTCACATGTAAAATGCAGACCTGTCAGGTCAGTGAGTCTGTGCCTATACTGGATGACAGAGCCATTACATTAGTGAATCTGCTGTGTATTTATCATACACAGAGCCATGTAAGTGAATCTGCTGTGTACTTATCACACACAGAGCCATCAGCGAGTCTGTCTGCTGTGCTCCTCGCATGTTATGCACAGATCTATCACATGGGATTGAGCCTGTCTGACAGGCCAATACCATACCCCATACCATTAACGGGTTCTCCTTGGGCACCTGGGAGTCAATCTGATCAGAACCTAACAAGGTTTATACATGTGTCTGTGGGGCTGTGTAAGGAAGGCATGATATCAAACAGTAAAACAGACACAAGTGATCACAGTTCAAGGGTGTTTATTGAACTTTAATTGGGTTTGAAAAATGCCTATCTAAACCTAAATGTAAAGATGGGAGCAAGCTACGACCATTAAATCATAATAACCCAGTCCTAGTCAAGTCTGTGAAAATAAAAGGGCCTATACTAATAAACCTATTGCCAATCCTTGCCTCTAAATACAAATAGTGTGTGAAACAATGTTATGCAAAAGAAAAGTGTTCAAGAAATGATATGTCAGGATATTCAAGCCATTCGCTTCCCTTCCCCACATTTTCAGCATGGGACAAGGCGTCACACTCGAGTTTCGCACACTCTCTGGGTTCTCTAGCACGAGAAGGCAGTCAAAACTTCAACATCAGGGCCTTCTGTGCCAAAGTCTCTTTGTCATTCAAAGTCTCTTATTTCAGATGGCCTGATCCAACACAACAAACATTAAAATTCCTTACTTCTTAGGATTTCACATATACAACTTCTCGAGTGATTTACTGTTCACCCCAGGTCTTCCTCTGCCGCACTCAGACCCACTTTAACACACAATCTACAATTGGTATCCCTCTGCAGGGTCTTGACCAAATATTTCACATATACAACTTCTCTACTTCTTCAAAATTGAAGACTTTCGACAGTGCACAGGATTTTACTTGACATATCGCAGAACCACTTCGATTAACAATTACGCGTTATCTTCTTGATATAAACATTTTTTCACTTTCACTTTTGCCACTCCTCAGCTGAATACCTTACAGAGACCTTCTGTTGAGCACCCACGCGGTGGCGGGCCACTCTGTCAGAGGTATTGTATCTTGTTTTTAAAGTTCAGTCAGTCATCAGCAATTCAACTTTACTCTTCTTATCACACATGTTTTAACAATGTTCGTTCGAGCGCTCGCCATACCATGTTGCTGCTTGCAACGTTGGCTTCAACACAGACCGGTCTTGTATCAGTCTCCCCAACTCACTGGCTGTGTTGATTTCACTCAAGCTGCTTTGTTCTTGGAGGCAAGGATGGTACCACGACGGCTGGTGATTCCCCCCGCTTTGGTTATTGACGCGGGAGGGCCCTGGGAATCTCCGACACACAATGCAGGATTCTTCAGCCTGGTTTCCTGGCCTTACGCTTTCTATTCTCGAGGTTCCTGGAAAGTAATAGTTCCTTGTCGAAAAGCTTGCAACTAACCAGGCACCGGAACATCCCACCACCCGTGACCTGGCTATGCACGCTGAAAACACACGGGAGGCACACAGAAAAAGAAGAGACACACCAAGAAGATAAATGAACGAAACAGACACTGTCACCCCACATATCACAAAAACACAAGGACACCTCCCCCAAATACAACAAAATATAGAAGTGGAAGCAGAAGAAATCAGCAACCCAATAATTAATCTAACAGACCAATTCAATGAGGAAACAGTTCACACTGAACACCCACCACATCCGGAGTGCAACATGGAAGCATACCGACATAACACCCACGACACAAAGCCAATACTAAAAATGAAAATAAACTGCATCAAAATTATCCACTGCAATCTAATCAATGCAAAATCGATGTCCAAACATGCCACAGAGATATACGACCTACTGTGCGACCGAGGTATCGACATCCTATTCATTACAGAAACATGGCTAGATAACAACTACAAAATCACACTAAACAGCTGCCTTCCCGACAACTTCAAGTGCTCACAGATAAACAGGAAAGACAAAAGAGGTGGAGGACTTGCAATGGCATACAAAGTGCATCTGGAAATAAAAACAAACAAACCACTAAACATTGTAAACTGTGAATCCCTAATCCTTCACCTGACAATGGACCCCAAAACAAATATCAAATTCATTCTGGTTTACAGACCACCAACATACGACGCAGCATTCGTGGACAGCTTCACAGAAGCCATCACCAATCTGGCCATCGAACACGAACACCTGATAATCCTCAGGGATTTACATCTGGTTTTAAGAAGAAAATGCAAACTTGCAAAATTTGCTAGTAAAGCATCTCAAGACAATGAGATTACATCAGCTGGTTAAAGAAGTAACACATGCAGCAGGACACACACTTGACACAAACTTCTCTAACAGAAACCTTATCGCCACGGCACCGCCAATACAGATACTCTGGAGCGACCACCTCATCATTCCATTTGTGATCAGGCAACCTGCCAAAGCAGCCAAACAACCCAATAAACTTCTGACTGTCATGAGAAGAACAAAAAATTATAGAGTTGGACCAACAGAACAGGGAATAGCTATTCACAACATTTATTTATTTATTAATACCAATAAATGTTCCATTTGTTGATGTCTGTGTGATTAGGAACACGCAGGCAGTACCATCATATGATCAGATAGAGGACTTGTTTGATTACTGTGGAAACAAAAAATTGGAGGCTGTCCATGAAGGAGGCCAGGAGACAATAAGATCTATAGGCTGTTATTACAAAGTAAAGAGTGGAAAGAGTGGTAGGAGTGAATCAGTATGAATGTGTGATGCAGATATTTGTTTTGGTGTAAATATTTGATTTTATATTTTTCATGAAATTTTGATATGTGAAAAAAGGTTTTTAGAAATCAACAAATGGAACATTTATTGGTATTAATAAATAAATAAATTTTGTGAATAGCTATTCCCTGTTCTGTTGGTCCAACTCTATAATTTTTTGTTATATGACGCCTGAAGGACCAGGGACTTTAATCAGGCACCCCTTTTTTTGTATAATGTCATGAGAAGAAACCATAAAAGATACTAACTTATTAGAACAACTCGAACTCACAATACCATCAACCATGAACCTCGACTAAATCGAACTCGATAGACAGACAGAAAAACTTCATAAATGAATCACCGAAACAATCAACAATTTCTCCAAGGAAAAACCCTTCACCCCATCACACAAGAGAACAATGGCAAAATGGTTTACTCCCAATCACAATTTCAACGACAAATCCGCTCATACAAAAAGGAAATCCAAAAGGCAAAAAAGAAATACTACGACAACCGAATCACCAAAGCCACAAACACCCAAAAAGAACTGTTCAACATCATAAAGAAAGGAGGAACCCAATTGGATGCAACAACACCCCAGTGCCTTCAGTGAAACTATGCAACGACCACACAGACCACTTCAAAATCAAAATCAGTGTCATCCACCAAATCATACAAAGCAGACCAGTCAACCAAAATACACAACCCACTCCCCCAACCGAGGATCCCCAGAACAAACTCCAAAGCTTCCCCCAAATATCAGTAGAGACTTTTGTAAAGCTGGTAAGAAATAGCAAAATAGCAGGCTGCCCATTGTACCCCTGCCCTACAGACATATACAAATGAATCCTCACACAAGGCACACCCTATGAATGTTACAGAAACCTCTTCAACCAATCACAACAGGGAAAGTGCTGCGTTCTTTAAAATCGATGTACATCAAACCACTGCTCAAGAAGACGGCAGGCCACGTGGAAGACCTCTTCAACTACAGACCTATCTCGAACATCCCATACCCAGCAAAACTACTTGAAACCTACGTCTATGGTCTAACACAGCAACATATAGAAAAATACCAACTGCTGGACCAGGCACAAGTTGGGTTTAGACCTAAGAGAGGAACTGAGACGGCACTCTGCTCAATCTGCGATGATCTAAAGACAAATGCAGACTCTAACACAAGTTCAGCTCTGATACTTCTGGACCTCTCTGCAGCGTTCGACACAGTCAGCCATGACTTCCTCATTAAGACACTCAAAGAAATAGGAATCACCGATCTGGCCCTACTCTGGATTAAATAATTCCTAACAGACAGAATGGAAACCATCTGGAATACATCTTTCATATCCACTCCAAGAGACACCAACTGTGGAGTATCTACCTTATTCCACTAATCAAGCTCATTAAAAAACATAGATTTACATGCTACAACTATGCAGACGACACACAAATCATCTACAAAATAGAAGATGCACAAGAAGAAAACTCAATGATGGAAGGATATCTACAAGAACTCTATGAATGGATTAACACTCTCAACTCATCCAAAACAGGGCTGCAATACTTGTCCTTGGCCTCACGCCCAGGGATAGTATCTCTCCAGGACTGAAATCTCTAAACTGACTCCCAGTGGGGGCGAGGATTAAGCTCAAAACCCCCTGCTTTGTTCACAAGGCCTTCTGGGGTCTGGGACCTCAATACCTTTAACTTGCTCTTCCTAAATATCTTCCCCCTCAGGCTTTTCGCTCATCCACCTCCAACTCCCTCAGGGTCAGTCGCTTCTCCAAGCAGCAAGTTGGTGGTAGATCTATCTCGTCTGCTGTGGCCTCCCTCTGGAACAGCCTCCCGGCCCCTCTAAAACTTGGGGAGAACCAGCTCCGGAAGCACCTCAAGACCTTCCTCTTTGCTTATGCTTTCTCTTCTTTCTCTCCTGACTGAATCTGAAACTGCACTGGTTACCTGGCTACCCTCTGATCTCGGCCCCAGGTCCCCTCCCCGCCAGTTACACACCTGCACTGCCCCCCTGGCAACCCTTGCACTCGGGGACTGTTCCGTTATCCCTGCAGCCCCGACTAGAACTTGACACCTGATGGCTGCACTTACCGTTGCCACCTGCTGGCTGCACTTATTTATTTATTTATTGCCTTTATTTATCTTACTGTTATCCTATGTACCGCACTATCCACTCCAATTTCCCTCTGCACTTTTCCCCTCTCACCTCCCCTGCACTTGAGCAATCTCAATGTGACCTGGCCTAGTAGGATCGCTGTCTTTGTCTTCCCTCTGTTTCCCCTCCCAGGCCTCGTCACGCCTTGATACACTTGTGTATAGGTGCGTTATAAATGCCATATCATATCATATATCATATCATGGGTCAGGGCTTTGGCATTTCTTTGTCCTGTAGACTGTAGTGTGTGTCTATGCGGAGGCATAACTAAACAGAACCCAAAGACATACAAAGCAATGCCAGGACTGGCGTTCTTAAACCCTCCATGGGAGTATCTACCTTACTCGACGGGCAGTTCACTCTATTTACTATAAATAGTCTGTTGTTAGCACAGCAGGGTTTGGTTAAACTATGCGAAAGGGCAGTTCAAGAGACCAATTTGTTTCTACCCCAACCCCTCAATGGTAATTTCTGTTACGTTAAGTCTGTCCACTCACTGACCATTTGTGTCGAAAGCTCACCAGGGGCTATGCTATCCCTGATGCAGAAACACTCTACCTCTTCAAGGACTTTGCTCATGAATCAATGAGCCATACAAACATTGGATATCTGCACCAATAGTTGTATGAAAGGGGCTTCCCTCTACAATACGTAAATGAGTTGTCTCCCCTGAAATTTAGAAATAAAACAATGCCTTGTGCAAGCATATAGGTATGGGAACTCTTTCCGGAACAACTTATAACTGAGCATTCTGCTCACTTCTGCACTGAAACAAGCCATGCCAGAAAAAACCTGTAAAATAATGTACTCTGACAGGTCACTACAGCTGTCAGTCAGCCTCCCTGGGTATGTGATGACAGCAGGTAAAGCTTTGCAATCACAGTTGACCTAAGTATTCTCTGAAAAATCAACCCACCCCACTGGGCTTCATGTGTTCTACCTACAGGGTCCCAAAATCCAAATCCTAACCCGCATTTTCTAGAACTGGAGTTGAAATAGTACATGATATCCTCTTAGAATATTCAAGGGTAAAAGGACACACATATCTATATAAGGATTGTTTGTATAGCGCCGCTCGCCCAAAGGCCTCTCCAGTGGTTTTTATTTAGTGTTCTTACTTCATAGTAAAGAGCATTTTAAAATGTGACTGCAATATGCCCCAAGGTGTCAAGTCCCCCAGGGGCACTAGTGAGAGAACACTTGGTACTGTGCATCTGCAAGGATGAATGTTGTATCACCTTTCTCTCAGCTGACCAACGTGACTGACCACTACTTACCACTAAGAAGCCCCAAGAGGAAACACTTGAAAGAAAAACATATATTGTTATGTCCTATCCACCTGACTGATCAGGTTACATAATGAAGATATTCCCAAACAGATAACTACAAAAATTACTTTTTATTTTCCTTTAATCCCTTATTCAGATATACGCCCCTGCCTCCCTGTCCTCTACTTGGGTTTTCTGCCTCAGAGATAGCTATGAACATGTGGGGTCAGACCGTGATCAAGCTTTCAAAGGGACCAACATAAATATAAAGCAGGATGACCACTTGTGTCATTGTGAGTTAACCCCAGGGAGACAGGGTATGTGAATTACTGTAGGTTTGTCCAGGCCATGATATCATGCACCCCCACAATCAAAAGGTATGGGGTGTGCCCGGGAGGGGCTAGATGGTGCCTGTCAAGAAACCACAGCAGGCTTAGGGGTTTAGGCTTCTGCATCATCCCCAGAAATTGTCGTATTCTGGTGCTGCGGCTCCCATCTTACCCCGTTGCAAACGACACAGGATTAGGGCGCTTCGTTCTACCTCATCGTTCCGTACTTCTTTCAGGAAGCGTTGGGGATTGCCATGAAAAAGCTGGTGTTCCGCGTTCCGTGGGTCATGTTTCCCGGCACGGCCAGCCATTTCTTCACGGTCACGTGAGAAAATTGTACCTTAATAGTCTCCTCCCACAATTTACTTGCTTCTTCTGAATCTGGTATTCTACAAGCTACATTACCTTGTGATTGCTCGTCTTTGATTCTGGCTAAGTTATACGGATTGGTTTGTCTAAGCCCTTGTCTGCATTGTTTTTGGATCGCTCTGTTATTTTGACCTCAGCACGAACATCATTCTCCGCCCGCTCTTCGGATTTGTTTATATAATTGCTCGAATGTTACCAGGAACCCAGAACGCCTTGTAACCTTGTTTTCTCTTGTGAATTGCTTTAGTTCTTTGTCCACATCACTCGGTCTGCCTCGAGTCTGCATTGAACTCATCTGGACCAGAAACTTCAGCGGAGCGTAACAGCTACACAACGCCTTTCATCCCTGCTTTTCCCTATGAACTGCCCGTCGATCTACAACAGCTACCACCTTCTCTGGCGTTCTGGATTATGGACTGCCCTGTGAACGCTCTTAGGCGTCCTCGTTTCGTCGGGTATAGGGTTTGGATTACTCTGACCCTAAGACTTCATTGTGGGACTTTTTCAGGCGTCCGCGTGCCGGCGGGTGTCAGGCATTATTGGATTGTGTTCTCTCACTGGACCTCTGTGACACTTCTTCTATACTGATGCTGTTCCTACTCTCTTGGTAAGACTTCCTTTTTCTATGCTTGTCAGTTTTGTTACTCATCGATTGTTGTCCTTCCTGTTCATTTATTGGTACCTTTTTGGTCCTTCGTCACAGGATTACTATCCACCACGCCTTACATTGCCTATCGCCATGCTGTTCATCTACTTCTGTTAAAGATCAGTGGTGTTCCTGAGGCATTAACCATCTTTAGGCCAATAGACTCCCCAGACAGTTCATACGTACTCCTGAGGGGTACATTGGCAAAAAGAACTCATCGGCTACACGACGAGTTCAACTGTCTGTTAAAGGACTACGCCGTGGAATTCCTGGAAAGTCCTTTCAGTGCCTCTATATTGGTTGGGACCAGATTAAACATAAAACAGGATGACCACGTGTGTCCACGTGACCACGTGTGTCATGGTGAGTTAACCGCAGGGAGACAGGGGGTGCAAATTACCATAGGTGTGTCAGGCCATCCTATGTTGCACCCCCCACAATCAAAAGGTATGGGGTGTCCAGGGAGGGGCTAGATGGTACCTCTACTTCGGTTGGGACAAGATTAAACATAAAACAGGGTGACCACTTGTGTTGGTGTGAATTAACTCCAGGGAGGGAGGGGATGCGAATTGCCATAGTTGTGTTCAGACCATGATATCTTGCACCCCCACAATCAAATGGCATGGAGGTGTCCAGGGAGGTTCTAAATAGTGCCTCTGCATTGGTGGGACCAGATTAAACATAAACCAGGATGACCACTTGTGTCAGTGTAAATTAACCCCAGGGAGGCAAGGGATACAAATTAGCATTGGTGTGTTCAGGCCATGATACCTTGCACCCCCACAATTAAAAGGTATGGCGGTGTCCAGGGAAGGGATAGATGGTGCCTCTAGATTGGTTGGGACCTGAGTAAATATAAAACAGGGTGACCACTTGTGTTAGTGTAAATTAACCTCAGGGAGTCAGGGATGCGAATTACTGTAGGTTTGTTCAGGCTGAGATATCTTGCACCCCCACTATCAAAATTGTTTGTACTGTTCTTGTAAGTGCATGAATGCTGCACCTCTAGTACATGTCCATAGTATTCAACGTTATGATGTGCAGTATGTCAGGGCAAAATAGTTTTGATGTAGTGGTGCACATAGGTCTGATATAATGTCCTCTCTAAACATAATGGAATATTCACTGCAGGCCCGGGTGAAGATGTGTGGGGGACCATTTCAACATGATGGTTGGGGCTCCCCTTGCTCAGAGCAGAAAGCAGTCTGAGGCTCCTGTGGGGTGGAGGGCATATATTATAAGGGAGATAAAGTTAAGGTTAATAGCCGCCAATTATCACGAGCCAGCAGGGAGCTGAAAACACTGAATGACCGCTGAATAGTTGTCAATGATCCTTCTTCATAAGAAAGTGGCTGATGTGGAGGAAACAATGTTGAAAGTGATAATATTTCTGTTTTCCTCAAAGTGACGGCAGGACGGGTTCCAGCAGCAGCACTGCAAGCGCACACTGTAAGACTCAGAAAGTGAGCAATATATAAAGGAATATATTGCAGTGTTATTACACTGCTTACTGGCAATATGGAGACTGTTGCTGGCGCCCCCCTGAGGCTCGAGGCCCCTTTCATTTGAAAAAGCTGAAAGGCCATGTCGCCGTCCCTGATTCTCTGCTAATGTGATGTCCTTGCTGCTTACTAGCAAATTATACAGCAAACATGGCTGGGAAGAACCCAGCAGCTACGCACCAGGGATATACAGTTGCAGAGTCCAGTTAACATAAAACGATAAGTTCATAACTGGTTTATAAATACACAAGTCCAAGCTGAGCTAAATACAACTCTTCCATTGGCCTGGATATGGACGTTTGGCAGTAGATTATGTTGCTGCAGACATAGCTTGTAGAGTTTAAGTAAAAGGTATTACGTGCAGACGTAATGTTCTAGTTCCTGCGCACTGTTTGTTTTGAAGGGCTATTCCTGGCACATTTGCTCCCAATGTTTGGTCCAACTCTTAGAGGCTCAATATCCTTGCATAACAGGACATAGCCGAGTGTGGGACAGTATTCTGGAGGGCTCGAGCAACTTCAGTGGCTGGAAGCAACAGGGCAGAACATGTAACGTTGGTTCTACCACAGTTACTGGCTGGTGAGACTATGGGCCTCATTACAAGTTTGCCAGTCCGGAAAAAATGGTACCGGTAAGCTTGCCAGTACCGTTGTTTTCGGACCGGCAAACTATAGTGGGTCACCCGCTCGCAGACCTTGACGGATGCACCGGCACTGTTGCACACAGTGCCGGTGCATCCGGTCTGCCCATTTTCCGACGCCCTGATGTGGGGACAGCCATGGCCGTAATGCCCCGGTAAGTCCCCATTGCCGGGCACTGGAATAAAAATGACTCTGGCGGCAGCCGTGCCGTTTTTACCGGCATGGCTACCGCCGGACTCATAATGAGGCCCTTTGTCTGCCTGTCAAATCAAGTGATACGAGACTGGGGGAGGGCCAGTGCAGCAATAATGCAATTCTATGTGACAGTATTGGGGCCACTAGCAGAGGAGCACAAGGGTAAACTAATTTGTCCCTATACTTATTAAAACTGTCCTATTGTGAGGGTGTAAACGTAATCACTTATGAGCACTCCAATTTTTGCAGTTGAAGTCAGTGGGCCTCATTACGAGTGTGCCGGTCCGGTAACAACGGTACCAGTAAGCGTACCTGCATCGTTGTTACCGGACCGGCACATTACGAGTCTGCAGGCGGTTGCAATCCGGCCGACCTGGCGGGAAGAAAGGCACGCCCCTGCAGACTTTCACGGAAGCCGGTGCTTCCGCCATCCCCATTCCCATTGAGTCCTATAGGACTCAATGGGAATGGGTATTTACCATTCACCGGCACCTGACTTCCCGGAACACCAGGGTCGTAATTCCCTGGTGTTTATGGCAAGCAAGGTGCCGGTAAATTTTGCAAGTCCGACGGCAATCTGCCAGGTAGCACGGCAGGGCTCCCGCCAGACTTGTAATGAGGCCTAGTGTGAGATTACATTATTTGCCCAGGATCACACACTTTCGCTAAACAGCGAAGCAGGGGTTTTAAACCACTGTGCAATTTGGGCACGGCCACCTTCTTCCGCGCTTTACTTGGAACAAATATTTAAGTTTTGGGTGTCAAGACCTACAATAATACTGTCCTATAGAATTTAATTGTAAAATCCACAAATTGCATATTAAAGCATCATGACAACCTGTAAATCCTTATAGTAGCATGTTAGGCAAAAATAATATCAGCGTACCTTTATTTTCCACATCCTGAATGAAAAACTATAAGATGCCAAAGGTAAAATATCCATTTACTCACTTTATTTTCAGCGCTTTCAGACACACAATAAAAGAGGCGTAAAAAATTCACTTAGGTTTGGAGATTTGTCACAAACCTCCAGCATGTTGTTATGTATGGTTTTAAGAACATTTAACTAAGGACACGGACACGGGTGACGTTATGGGTGTGAAAACATTTTCAAATGGTGCTTTATTGTGTTGCTCGCTTTAAATGTCACAGATTTGCACGGTGACTGGGGCCTTTCAGTTGGAAAGTCACCATCATGCATAAGAAACCCTCTGCTGCTTATGATACAAGAAACGTGTTGTCGGGTTTATTACGCAGCCTGTGTGTCTCATGGAGGCTGTGACACTGGGAAACGGGTAGTGCTTGATGAGTTGATCTGTTCGCAGCTAACATTTCGTTGCGCTCTTGGTTTGTGTGATATTCTGCATCCCCTACAGATGACAGGAATGGGCAGGGGTGGAGCTACATAGACATCACTGGCCAATCCCAGGAAGGGAGCTGTTGGAGGGCGGGCTATGCCGCTGTATTTTCTCATTTTTCATTTTGACACTGTTTGTATGGCTGTAGCCATCTGTGGGTGGGCAGGGTAATCAAAGTGAGTGTGGCTCCAAAGATTGCGAACACTGCCTCCCACAAGCTACCATGGGACGCAGGATAGCATACAACAGCGGAATGGGGAGAGGTGAAAAACAAGCTGAAACTCTAACTGTCTGCCCACTGTCATGTCTCTGGCACCAATCACCCCTTCTACGGCTCGGGATACACCAACTACCCGACGAGGTCAAAACCTGCCTAGAAGCCGCAGTATTGCTTGTCCTCTATTTGGGGCTTGGAAGGCATTCTGGAGGTCGCTATGGAAATGTTGGTCCGCCAACAGATGCGGTTCGCCTTCCTTAATCGTTGCAAAAACAATGGGTCACGTGACGCCTGCTTCCACATGGCGTATACGCAGCATTTCATTGGGCCATACAAGAAGCAGCGGCTTACGTCACAGCGCTTCTGACTGCATTCGGAATCCCGAAGCTCCTGCTTTCTGATAGCTCTGTGTCCCGTTTTTGTCTTGCATTCTTCATTGCAACCCTGCCTTCGCCTACCTATTACGCCTCAGTCTTTTCCATGGTATTCCACGCTCCTTTCATTGCCGAACCCTGCCTGCTACCTGGACTGCCTCTAGTCACTGTTTCTGTATCGACGCTGACCGCACTTCTTCTGACTCAGCAATAATCCTGGATAATCGGTAGCTTCCTGGAGTGCTACGTTTTCTGATTTTGTCTTTGTCCTTACCCGCTAGTGTGCCGACTCGGACTGCTATTGGATTGCCGTACTCTGCTCTGCTCATCTGACACTGGCTTCCTTGTCTACAACTCGTTCTTATTACGAGGGCTGCATCCATTACTACAATGCCTTGCTTCCCGCCTCTCCTATTCCCTTAACCACCCCTGTGAACATTAAACACACCTCTTGCTACACTGTGATATATGCACAAATACTTTGGACTCTATACTGTAGGATATTGTCCAGCCAAACCGACTCTAGCGCATCCCTCGTTCCGCCCAGGGTAGGCACCTTTCTAACCTTCCCTTTTCCTTCGTTGCTCCTCCAATCCCTCATTGGACAAGGACTTTCTTGAATGCACCACCTTCACCACACAGTAAGACCAGCTCACATAGCCTTACTGTCCTCTTTAGTCAGTATCATGAATTCCTCCCTTGGGTTTAGACTAATTACTGGGTGCATGTGCTTTTCCTTATCTAGTCGAAGACCAAGTTGGGAAAGTACCAGTCTCATTGTACGGGGTACGCACTCGCTCTCCTCAGGTTAGTGCTAGCATACTCCCTGCTTGTTATTGTGGTACTTCTTCGTTTTACTTGCGTACAACCCTAATCTAGACTCCAACTTGTTCCCCTCAGCTTGCTGTAATATCGTGGGTGATAGGGTCACACGCCCTTTCAAGTAATTTACCCATCTGACCTGATACATTTAATAGGGCACTAGGGTGTATTGCTGGGAAGGTCTCACTCACGTGGAGGAGCCCGGACCATTTCGGGTGAAGGAAGTACGACCAGGTAGGAATCTTGGCTGACTTCCATGATTACCTCCCTGGTGAGCGTTCCTCTTTCTGATATCATCACTTGTTGCTTACTCAGAATGTGATAGAATCAGAGGCCTTTAACATGGAGACCTCGGACCCTCTGGCAGCCTTGATAAAGTTGGTCTCTGAACTCAGGAGTGACATGACAGACACACACAACGCTATGCGTCATCGAATCAACGTCCTCCAGGACCTAGTCTGTTCACCCGCTCAGAGCGACACATCCGTGGGGGCTCCCGCTTCTAGCTCTGGATATCCTATACCCAGACAGGATCCGGTGACGGTATTAATGTCCACCCAATTCCCTCTGGCCCCCGAGTGGTTCACCGGCGATCCAAAGTCTTACCGGATGTTTATAAATCAGTGTAAACTCCATGTCCTCTGCCGTCCTGCTTCATTTCCGGACTCCACTGCTGCTGCTTGGGCCAATCCGCTTTTAGAATCCAACAGTTACATGCTCTACGATTGTGATGCATTAATCACCGTCATGAACAGGGTATTGGATACCCACTACAATACCGAGGCCATAGATCTCGAATTCCTCAATCTACGCCAAGGTATGCTGCCCTTGCTCTCATATCTGGCCAGGTTCAATCAGCTAAGCGCAGAGACAGACTGGCCGGAGGACAAGAAAGCTGCAGTCTTTTACAAAGAACTCTCAGATGAACTCAAGGATACCTTAGCCATGGTTCCTTTGTTTCCGACAGGCTTTGCAGAGTTGTTGGACCTCGTCCTTCAAATCGATGCCAGAAGGGCGGAACGTAAGGGCACGAAAAAGCCTTTTCCAAACACACCCCTGTAACCAGAAATGCCCATCCCATCTCACATGGATGCCGAACCCATTCAGGTTGGAGCAATCTGCGTTCCTTTAACCCCCAGTGAACGAGAGAGAAGACAAAAGAATAATTTGTGCCTGTATTGCGGCTCCGCTGAACACTTCTTAAGGAACTGCCCAAAGAGGCCCCCATGGAAGTCGGGAAACTCCAAAGGCCGACAGTAGTAGAGGTCCCTTTGTCAGGCTCGCAAATGGTAGTCTCCTGTGCTCTCGTTCTCTCCTCTCCGGTGGTGCTACCATTAACTCTTCAGGTACCTTCTGGTGTGATCGTCCCCACCAGAGCAATTCTTGATTCCGGAGCCACAAAAAACGATATGGACGCATAGTATGCTGAGGAAGAGAAGGTACCTGTTGTGACCAAGTCCGTGCCTGCAGCTGTCAAAACAGTCGATGGCATGGTTACCAAACAAACCGCCTCTCTACAGTCGACAACCAATGAAGGGCATGTGGAAGACATTGAGTTTGATATAATAGCAGCACCTCAGTAAAAAGTCATCATCGATTTGTCCTGGTTGCGCTTACATAATCTTTCAATTGACTGGGACGCACAGCAGGTGCACTTCCCTTCCATGTACTGCAATGAACATTGCTTCCGTTCACATGAGGTCTCAAGAGGAATGCCCTGTTTGGATCTTCTGGATCTGATACCTTCGGTCAACCTGGTTGCAGCCGTCTCTTCTCCTGTTATACCCTCGGAATATCACTCCTTCATAGACGTCTTTGACAAAGGGAAGGCTGAACAGTTGCCACCCCACAGACCCTATGATTGCCCTATCGATCTTGTCCCGGGTGCCAAAATCCCCAGTGGTTGGGTGCACTCGCTTACCTATCAGGAGGACAAAATCCTCAATGAATATATTGACAAAGCCCTCAAATTGGGTTATATCTGTCCTTATCGCTCCCCGGCGGCATCGCCTCTCGTCTTCGTCCCGAAGAAGGAGGGGGAATTGAGACCCTGTATAGAATACAGTGCTCTTAACAGAGTCAAAGTGAAGACCCAGTACCCCTTGCCCTTGACGCTTCTCGATCAGTTGGGTTCATCAGTGGTATTCATCAAATTGGGTGTACGCAGCGCTTACAACCAGGTCCGCGTTAGAGAAGGGAATGAATGAAAGACTGCCTTCAAGACGCAGTACGGGTTTTACGAGTACCTTGTAATGCCCTTTGTCCTGTGCAATGCCCCTGCAACTTTCCAAAACTTCATGAACAATGTGTACCGGGACCTCCTAGATCAGTATGTCATTGTGCACCTGGATGATATCCTCATTTACTCGTCCTCGTTCCAGGAACACGTATCTCATGGCAAGCCGGTTCTTCAGAGACTCGGGGAAAACCACCATTATGTTAAAGCGGAGAAATATGTTTTCAACGTACGCAAGGTCGATTTCCTAGGGTACGACTTAACGGATCATGGCGTACGCATGAATCAATCAAAGGTCAAAGCCATCTTGAAGTGGCCGGCACCTACAAAGGCCAAAGCGTTGCAGTCACTTTTGGGCATCTCTAATTTTTACCGTCATTTTATACAGTCCTTTTCATCCATCGTCTTGCCCCTCATGGCTTTGACCAGCTCTAAGGTGCAGTATAGTTGGACGCCGGCTGCCCAGTCAGCCTTTTCGGCCCTGAAGAAGGCTTTCACCACAGCTCCTGTTCTCCAACACCCTGATCCTAACACCTCATTCTCTGTTGAGGCTGACGCATCTGGTATCGCGATAGGGGCCATTCTCTCAAAGGTTTGAAATGGAGGCTCTATCCAGCCTTTAAGATGAGTGTAGCAGTACCCTGGAGATAGATGGGGATGCAGATGTTATTCATACATCAATAATCAAGATGACACAAATAGTTTGGCAAAGGTTTGTCTGTTTTAAAGGGATGGTCTAGTAAAAATTTGTATTTAAAAAATAGATAGGCCACATAAAAAAAAATATACTAGCATCCTCCGTTTTAAAACTTCCTATGTAAAATTTTGAGCTATTCAAGCTCAAAATTCGAAAAAGCAAGCCCGAGAGCCCCAAATGGAAAAGCAGATTCAGGCAGACACAACGCGGTTGTTTTCCGCAATGCCGCGTTGTGTCTGCCTGAATCTGCTTTTCCATTTGGGGCTCTCTGGCTCCCTGTGGGGAGCCAGAGAGCCCCAAATGGAAAAGCAGATTCAGGCAGACACAACGCGGTTGTTTTCCGCAATGCCGCGTTGTCTGCCTGAATCTGCTTTTCCATTTGGGGCTCTCGGGTGGGAGCCCGAGAGCCCCAAATGGTAAAGCAGATTCAGGCAGACACAATGCGTTTGTGTTGGAAAACGCTGCGGTTTTAAAACCGCAGCGTTTTCCAACACAATAACGTTTTATTTATGTTTGCGGTCGCTTCAAAAGTGACCGCAAACATAAATACGTTTTTAAAGCTGCGGTTTTATTTCTAAGTTTTCCGGGCTCCTCCAGCCCGGAAAACTTAGAAAAAAAACTGCAGCTAGTGCTTTTTTTTGTAAAAACAATAAATAGCACTTAACGAGATTCAGCTGCAGCTTTCCTGCTCTGGTCTCCGGTCCGCGTCCTCCGAGTCCCGGCACTAATGAAGGGAAAGCCACCCAGCGGTAGCCTTTGTTTATTACAGCTGGCTGGCTTTTCCTTCATTAGTGCCGCAAAAGCCAGCACAGGAGGGCCTCCATTTCACAAAATGACGGCGCTCCTGTGCTTGCTTTTTCGAATTTTGAGCTTGAATAGCTCAAAATTTTACATAGGAAGTTTTAAAACGGAGGATGCTAGTATATTTTTTTTTTATGTGGCCTATCTATTTTTTAAATAACAATTTTTACTAGACCATCCCTTTAATGTCAAGTATCTAAAACAGGGAATATAACGAACATCAGCAATCGCTCGATACTCTGACTCTACTTCATAAAAAAGCTGGGTTCTTATACACATAACTGGTCATCATCAACGTTTTGACCTGTGTAATTGCCAACGTCATCCTACGTGGCAAACTACAAAAACCTATCGTGAGGTGGGATTGGTTGATTGATTGGTTCTATTGTTGATTTATGCTGAGATCAAGAATTCTGTCAGTACATGTGCTCTATGTCTGAAAACCAGTAATCACATTTCTCCTCCAGTTCCATTACAACCTTTACCTGTTATAGACATTCCCTTTTCAAGGATAGGGATGGATTTAGTAGGTCCGCTAGAGATCTCAGAGCTAGGTAACAAATATATACTAGTAATTGTTGGATTATGCAAACACATCACAACAGATTTTGAAACATTTACTCCCGTTCTTTTCTATGATATGGTTGCAAAAACAAATGTGTTGGATCAAGGGTCCACATTAATGAGTACGCTTATGCCTGAAGTTAAAGAAATTCTTCAGATAAAAACTACGCAGATCCATTGCTCATTCCCCAAACTGGTGGATTAGTAGAAAGATTCAATCAGACTTTAAAACACGTCTTAAAGAATTTGGTAGAAGCAGATGGAAAGAATTGTGACATTATGATACCTTAAGCCTTATTTGCCATTAGAAAGACTCCTCAGTCTTCCACTGGTGTTTCTCCCTTTGAATTACTATACAGGAGAGAACCTAGGGGTGTGTTGGATATGTTACGGGAAACCTGGGAAGAAAGAGAAATGGCTACCATTCCATTCTTCTAAACTTCACAAAGATTGAAAGAACATATGACAGTAGTTTGGAATATAGCCCAAAATGACATGGCCCGAACACAGGACCATCAAAAGGAATACTATAACAAGAAAGCTGTGATGAGATCTTTTTCTGTAGGTGTGAGAAACCTGAAGGTGTTGCCCTGACTAGTCCCTGGGGGTCTGTCATCCAGGTGGCCAGGACACAGACATCGCTATTGGATTCAGTTCCTGGGGTTGGACCAATGTGGTAGGATCACCAGGATGAGGGGTCCTCGGGGATTGGAAGTGGGACACCGACGGGAGAGAAGCAGCATCCCCCTTCTCATAACACCTTTTACCCAACCTACCATATAGGATACGCAAACACTTTACCCCCCCTTTTCCTGACGCAAACACTTTCGCATATTAGGAAGGATGACAGACTACCACCCGAGCCATTTACCTGACATGTCCGAACACCAGGGTCAGGCAAAGTCATGCAATCGACCAGAACCGCACACACTTGATGGCTCTTTCCCTTCCCCACAGGGATAAAAGGAGGAGTACAAGAGCGCAATATGAGTAAGGCAGATCGCACAACGTGAGAACTAACTCAGCACGGCAGTTCAAGAGGAGAAGAAAGATGGTGCAAACCGAGAGGGTGATAAGGAGGGAAGCAACCTTGCCCTTTCTGACCAAGGCCCGTGAAACCTCTGCAGAAGGAATGGTAAGACTGCCAACAATAGCCAGCGTGTGTTGCAGCAGATCTCAACGGTATACAAGACCCTCCTCAGCTGATAACCAAGCCAGAGAGAGACGCTTGTCTCTGTGGTGCCAACCTTGACTCCAAAGAGAAAGAAAGCCACGCAGTTCATCACAGCCGGTGAGACGAGGACATAGTCGATAAGAAACCGAACTGTGTTGAACGAAAAGTAACAAACGGCGAATTGAACTGAGAAAGCATAAAGAGCTATTAATGTTAAAAGGGGCAAAACCGGCAATGGAGGAGTCTGGCACCACGTGTGTGCTCACTTAGGAAACTCTGGGCAATTACCCGATTGTTAAAATTACCATTACAAGAAGGATTGGGAAATGCGAGAAGGGGGTCCAAGTGGTCAGACAGGGGTCTTGTAAAATCCTCTGTTCGCTCGAAAGTCTTTGACCGACAGATGATTGTGAAGCTCAGGGAAGTGAATCCTGCATCGTAAGAGTTGAATGAGAAAGGAATGATTGACAAGATTGGCAAGAGTGAACCCAAACGAGGGATGCTGATAAAGAGAGGGTGAAGTCTAAAGTCCCGAAATACAGTGTGTTGACAAGAGTGAACCCGGCAGAGGGATGTCCACAGTGAACTGTACAAAAAGACATTAAGGAGGTGTGTGAAGGTCAGCAACAAAATTGCATTGAGAGTCATAGTGAAACCGATCGAGGGAGGCAAACAGTCGAGAGGGATCTGCGACCGGAATAGGGGGATCCAAGGGTGAAAGGCATCACCCAGTGTGCAAGTAGAAAGGAACTTTGGTTTATTATTTTGAAAACATCAGGCCCACGGCGTTAAGAGATTTTTTGTAGAAAAGAGACTTATCGACCAAAGGCGCTGATACCTGAAAGCGGAACTGTTGGCTCGTGCAGGATAATCTCAAGCGTGTGCTGTGCTCTGGAATCTTTCTACCATTGACTTAATGAAAGTATATTGGCAGGTGCCAGTTAATCCCATACACAAACCCAAAACAGCCTTTTCCACTCTGGTTGGTTTATTTCAATTTAAGGTTTTACCCTTCGGTTTGCATGGGGTCTCACCCATCTTTCAAAGACTAATGGGCCAGGTTCTTAAACCATACTCTTCATTCTGTGGCGGCTACATTGATGATATCATCATACATAGTAAAACATGGCCTTAACATATGTCACATTTATATCAGGTTACTGAGGCCCTAAGGAAAATTGCACTTACTGCCAATCCAAAGAAGTGTCATCTTGCTAGATCTGCATTAAAATATTTAGTTTTTTTGTAGGAAATGGATTAGTTCAACCACAGACTGAAAAGGTTAGAGCCGTGGAAGAGACCCAGGGTCCCAAAACTGAAAAAGAACTACAGGCCTTTCTGGGCCTAGTGGGTTACTACCAGAGATTCATCCCTAATGTTGCTTCCATCACTTCCATTCTAACAGACAAACTTAGAAATGCAGAACCCCAAAAACATAAATGGCATTCTGAAGACCAAATATGTTTTAACAAATTAAAGCAGGTCTTTTGTAGCAAACCTGTCTTGAAGGTGCCAGACTTTAATAGACCCTTTAGCCTACAAACCAATGCATCACATACTGGTCTTGGGCCTGTATTATCACAAATACATGATGGTGTAGAGCACCCCATTCTCTACATTAGCAGAAAACTGTTTCCCAGAGAAAAATAATGCCACTCTGGAACTGGAGTCCCTAGCCATTAAATGGGCTACAACGTATTTTAAATAATATTTGACCCAAGGTCGGAAATTTCATTTGCTAACTGACCATGCTCCTGCTTCCTCTGTGGTTGGTGGTAGCTGGCCTGTCCGCCCTCACTCCCTCTGCCTCTAAATCGATGGCTAATCTGTGGAATATCTGGTCTACCGGGAGCCGGCAGGAGAGAGCCAGCCCCCAGCACGAAGACCCACACAAAGGCCTTTGCGGGCCTGAGAGGGTCACAGTGGGGCACCTCCACAACATTTCTGTGTCCTGCCTGCAATGACTTCCTCCCCCAGATCCAGATAAGCACCACCCATTGTTCGCCCTGCTTGGTTGCCTCAACATCGACTGGCTGCTGTGTGCCCACTTGTCTAACGGGACTCTGGCTACTTATACCAAGCACTGCTTGTTCCTTTCCTCTGCCAGCTTTCCTGCACTTTAGTGGCACTCATGTGCAGGAAAGTACTTCCACCTCTACTCTGAAAGCCTATCATTGACCATGATTGCCCTCTGCACATGCCTTCCTACATACGTGCATCACTTTCAGATCTTGTTGTTCTTAATCATTGCTGCACTTAACCCTACCTCTATGGTATCAACTTCTGTTGCCTTTTTTCACCTCTGTAATCCCTGCACCCTCTGTAACCTGAATTTCAGGTGCCTTCAAACCTGTGCAGTGTATGTTTTGCGCTGCATTATGATGCTTTGCTTTGAAATCGAATCTATTTGTGCCTTGAACCTACATAGTGTATGTTTTATGCTGCATATTATTGCTTTGCTTTGAAATCGAATCCAGGTGTGCCTCGATCCTACACTGTGTCTGTTTTACGCTGAAGTTCAGTGCTTTGCTTTAAGATCAAATCTAGGTGTGCCTTGAACCTACATTGTGTATGCTTTGTGCTGCATTTTAGCGCTCACCCCTGTGCATATTTTGTCTAAAGCACCCATCCTTCTGGGCCTGCTTGGTTGCTAGGCTGGCTGGTGAGTTCTTCGTGCATTGTGTGGTTCCTCTGTCTGTCTCTTTCCCTCTCCATTCCTCCCCACCTCATGTTCCTCTCCATCTCCCCTCTCTGTTCTAACTGCTAATCAATCACCTATCCTATCACTCCCGTGACGTCTGGAAGAAAAAGGCTAACAAAAGCCCTCTTGGAATCTAACGCAGGTCTATCTATTGCTGACACCTAGGTCAATGCTACATCCAGCCAGACTTTCACCATCATCCCCTTTTCTCTCCCTTTCCCTAATCTATGGACTTCCTACCTGGTCTCCACTCTCACCCCTTTTTCCTCTTCTCCCATTAATGGCGGCACTAAATGGGAAGTACTCTTGGAATACTTCTCATCCTATAGGTGCATCATTAATGTCCATGTCCATCATTAATGTCCATGGAGAGCTTCTTGTTCATCCTCTGACAAACTGGCCTGTCGCCTGCTCCAAAGGCAATACTGACTCACCAAGAAGAGAGTCCACATTCAAGCCTGTGTCTCTGTGGCATCTAACAACTCGGCCGAACTCTTGGAAGGAGCTGGCTAACTCTGCTGCAGTCTCTACCCCTCCTGTTGCCTCCCAGGCCCTTGCCTCTCACTTTATCTAAAAAACCCAGGACATCCTGTCCACCCTCTACTGCCCTCCCCCTCCTCTCCCCTCTCCGCCTGTGCATGCTGACCCTCCTCCATATATCCCCCCACCCTCTTTCTCGTCCTTTCCTCTTTTCTTCCCTGATGAGGTTGCTAGACAAGTCCGATCTATGAAAGCCTCATCAAAACAGCTTCATCCCTGTTCCTCTAAAACCATCAAGGACCACATTGATACACTTGCTCTGGCCCTAGCTGATTTTTGCAACATCTCCTTTTCCTCAGGATCCTTCCCCTCCCCTCTGAAGCACTCCCTTGTGCATCCTCTTCTCAAGAAACCCACAGCTGATCCTTATTGTCCGGCTAACTATCGCCCAGTTTCCATTACTCCTTTTCTGGGCAAACTCCTGGAAAAGCTGGCCATCTCTCAGCTTAACCTTCATTCTGATTCTGTTGGCTGTCTCCAGGACCACCAGTCTGGCTTCAGAGCGGCCAGAAGCAAGGAAACCGCTCTCCTGAACATCTGTGAAGATCTGCTCTCCAACCTTGACTCTAACATTCCCTCTGTCCTCATCCTACTCGATCTCTCTTCTGCCTTCGACACGGTCAACCATACCATCCTGCTCAACCGTCTCCATGATAACCTGGGTATCAACGATCAGGCTCTGGCCTGGCTGACCTCTTTCCTCTCTGATCGACCCTCACAGGTCCAACTTGGGTCCTTCCTATCCTCTATCTCCCTCTCTACCTGTGGTGTTCCCCAGGGGTCTAACCTCTCACCCTGGCTTTTCAACCAATACCTGACAACTCTCGCCCACTGCATTGCCATTTTCTGCAAAAATTTCCAGTGCTACGCTGATGACACAACTCAATATTAGGTTGCCCTCGGCCGCCTCCTCTCTTTCTCTCATCTCTGATTGCCTAACTGCCATTCAAGATTGGTGTTCCACTAACGATCTTTGTCTGAATTCCAGAAAGACAGAGATCCTCCTCATCGGCACACCTTCACCATCCTTTCCCCTAACTCTCTGGCCAGCCTCCCTTGGCCCTCCTCCTACCCCCACCTGCGAGGCTATGAACCTTGGGGTCATCTTTGACCCCACACTTTCCTTCTCCGTCCACATCTCTGATGTCTCTAAAAAGTCAAACGTCCTACTGCACCTCCTCAGAGGTATAGAAGAAAATTGGTGTATTACCTTATTGTTGCATCTACAGTTATCAAAAAATAAGTAGATCTTTGAGTGATGAGCAGAGACACAACAAAGATACAGGTTCGTATTTATTATATATATTGGTAACTTCACAATGAATATCTATTCATGTTGCTCTTATTCTTAAGAGTCCTTTGAGTCCTTTTCACACTGAATTTATATTGTATTACTCTAATTCTTGAGTCCTTTGAGGAGTCTTTCAGTAAACTTGAGTCCTGTGTAAGTCTTGGCAGTGTTACATAATATGCTTCTTGGATCCTTGTTGTGACCCTTGGTTGTTTTGCACAGAGGGGAAACAAATCCTTAAAGGTATAGTTATCTTGAGTACGTTGCTACTGCTGTAATATTTCTATGGTACTTGAGTTAATGGTTGCATTTGATGCAAACATTAATATTGCTTCGTATTAGTGTCTTATTAGGCTGATATTCTTGTTAGCATGCTGGTTCCCACAACATGCTTATTTCCTCGACACGTGTTTCTGCAGTATGTAGATGCTGGTTCTTCAGGAGAGTATGAAAGTATAGACCAGTGGATAGTTATAGAGCTGCTTTTGCACTCTTTTCCACTTCTCCCCCATTTCTTGCACTTTCCCCTCCCCCTCTCCCATGCATTTGCGCGTTCTCGCTGTCACCGGGCCTAGTAAGATCGTTGTTTTGTTCTCCCCTGTTCCTCTCCCTTGCCTTGTCGCGCTCTGAAACACTTTTGTACGAGCGCGATAGAAATAAAATATCAATTCATTTCAAAACAATGGCAATGTCATGGCCCATTATTAGGTAATAATGTCCCCATACATAATGTCCCCATTCATAATGTTGCCGGGAAAAGCCATTGGGGACATTATATATGGTGACATTATGTATGGGGATGGGTTGCAGGGATGTCCCCTGCTCCCCTTGTAAATAAAAAGATTTCAGGGTTGTGGGGTTGTCCCCCGCATGTTCAATGTAATAATGTCTCTGAAATAAACAGCAACTTTTTTGTCAGGAGACATTTTTGCGTGGACATTATTACATGGAACATGTTATGGTCTCATTCCCACGTATATAAATAAGAATGATTCATTAATGACAGCTTATATGTCTTGCCTTGTTTATTATCTAAATCTAACCAACTGTTCATCCCCCAACCCTCCACATTCCGCATTCCACATTCCCTTATCAGCATTCCAATTCTACTCTACCACAAGAACCCCCCTTACTTATCATTTAAGTTCATCAACTATAAATCCAGCAAAACAAATCATGTCTACATTTATTCAATAAGGCGCAAGGGTTTGCGTACAACCCTCTGGGGCCTACTAGTTGCAAATGCCCCTTGGACTTCAGAATTCTGTAAATGAGATGGGGAATGTCCCGAAATTCCGGGTGTACTAACACACAATTCCTCGTCAAGATACTGTAAGTAGGTTGAGAACGAAGTTGAGGACAAACTTTCAGATGTACTAGCACTCGGTTCCTCATCTACATCCTCATCTTGTGCCTGTTCATCCAAATCACCATCGTCCTGAAACATCCTGGGAAAGAACAAAGCATTTCTAGTTATCTCACCATCAATCCCCACAGCAGTAATCATGGGTCCTGTGGTGTCGCCACTTTCTATTGTCGGAGGATGAGTCCTCTGTCTATTGACACTGATCAGTGGCTGCGACCCACGTGAGTGGGAAGAGGCGGGGTTACCGCCAAAAGAGTTAGTTAGCGGTTGATTGTCAGAGAATAAAGACGTGTTGCACCCCAGCTCCAGTTGTCCGTGTGTCCTTACCTGGGTGAGCGGATAATTGTGTGGTAGCGTGAGAAGGTCCACGATCAGGCCATTACATTGGCGACGAAGCGGACACGTGTCTCCACCGTGCCCGCCACCTCAGGGATCCAGAGCGCTCGTGGCGTGCAATCGGACGCCACTGGAGCCACGGGATCTCGCTCGGTCGAGGACTCCCGGCGACGGTGGGTGGAGCGAGGGACTCCCCACTGTCGGAAAGAGGCCTGCAGCCCTGCGCGAGCTCCGAAGAGACTCTTACGCGCACAGTCTGCGGATGGAGCACCAGTAGCAGCTCCCCGCGTAGCATACATCCGGGTGGGGAGAGAGGAGAAATAACTCTCCCGCCAACGGCAACCACGCCAGCAGACGCAGCCGCGTCATCTGCGGGTGGAGCAGCAGCTCCCCGCGCACATCTCCGGGCGGTCGAGGAGCACCGGCCTCCCGCCAATGGCAACGGCTGGAGCGAACCTCCAGCGCATCTCCGGGCAGTTGAGGAGCACTGGCCTCCCGCCAACGGCAATGAAGGCCAAGGAGCACATGCAAGGGTAAGCTCACACGTACCAACGCGAACCACCGGAAAAGCCCGCAAACTCATATCCTTCAAAGCCGAGGCCTACAAGGCTGCACACACGTGGCGCAGCGCCTCTCCTGGCACAACATGTGCGAAGAGAACCTCCCAAACTCCTGAGGCATTAGAGACTGGGCCCAGCCAGGAAACACCAGAGCCCCACGAACCTGTCATACATGTGGCGCAGTATTTTCCTTCCCCCCTCTCTTCTCGGCACACGTATACTGCCATACGCCAGACAGTGGGCCTCATACACACACGCCCTGTGCAGCGGCCTGCCAGCAACAAAATTTGTCGTCACAACCTGTGAAACCCGGCTCAGTATGGCCAGCACAAAGAATATTCACCTGAAAGCTGCTCATGAGTGGATCGGAAAGGGAACCGTTGACATTCACTGTGACGTCAGCTCAGCCCGTGAGCAGCTAGGAAGAGGAGACATTGACAGTCCCTGTGACTCCCACCAGAATAGAGCACAGAAAGATGACAGACAGCCTTCTAGCCCAGTTGCCAGCAAACTTCGACCTCACAGACACCTGCACTCTCGGATCACGGTGGAGAAGATGGCTGAGGGACTTTGAAGTATGCATAAAAGCGGCAGTACCACTAGAGGATGAGCAGAAACTAAATCTATTAAACCATGCAGTAGGGGCCAACGTGCGAGACATTCTCGACGAAATACCGAAGGACACCATAGACACCTACGTCAAACTGAAAACATCACTCACTGATTATTTCACACCTCACACAAATGTGGACTATGAGCGGCACGTATTCCACACCACCAAACAGATCAAGGGAGAAACCATTGATGCTTTTGTCATGAGGCTACGAGCCAAAATGAAACACTGTGATTTCAATAATTACTCCATTGAGGAGGCCCTCAGGTCGCAGATCATTGTGGGATGTGAAAGCGCTGATTTTCGCAAACGATTGCTGCAACAGCCGAGAAGTTTGGACGAGATTCTACGTCTGGCCAGATCAGATGCTGCACTCGCAGCAGGTGGAAGGCTTGGATGAAATAAAAATCACGCATGGGAAGCACAAAAGTCTTAACAGACTAGAAGGGACAGTGAGAACCAACAGTGACCCATTCTGCTATCGGTGTGGACACAAATATCCCCATGAAGGGACATGCCCCGCTATGGGCCAGACATGCTCTGCATGTGGTGGTGACAATCACTACAAGGCTGTGTGCTTGATATTCCTCAGCAAAATGAAAGGGGCAGGAAGAAGCGGAAAACCCATGATCGAACTGGAGCAAAACCCACCCACACAGCATCCCCGGGTCACCCACAAGTATCATGAACAAGGACGTCACCGATACCTCGAGGAACAACCAGAAAGAAGGCAAGACAAAAGGGACTGGAGAGAGAACAAAGCCACAGCCACACCACACAAGACCAGGAGAAGACCCAGGAGGTACGTGTGATGCCTCGTAGAACAGTCACCATCAGAAAGCATGTCAAGTACATCATCCGAAGAGAGAGACCGCAGACCGGAAAAACACCAGGAAGTACCGTGAAGAAAGGGATACCTATATGCCCTTGGAAACAACACAGCAAAAGAACATAGTCCAATTTTGAGGATACAAGTCAACCAAGTCACGGCCGAATTCCTGATAGACACGGGAGCAACCGTAAATGTAATCAGTGAGGAAGTCTATGAAAGAATACCAAATGCCCCTCATCTACAGCCAGCACGAGCTCTCATCTACTCATACGGCTCAAAAACACCACTGGCCTGTAGAGGATTCTTCATGGACACATGTCGATACAAGGAACATGAGAAGAACATCCCCATGCATGTGCTTGAGGCTGCCACGGAGAGCGGGTGTATTCTAAGCTATCGAGCAGCCATTGAGATGGGACTTATTCACATCTTGTATCGTCTCATGGTGCACAAGTACTTAGACCCCACGGCAAGCATCGACCAAGTCTTCCCAGCACTGTTTTTGAAGGTCTCGGAAAACTGAAGGACAGGCAGATTGAACTTCACATCAATGCCAGCGTCCCACCAGTAGCCCAACACTACAGGGGCATCCCCATTAACATTCAACAGCAAGTCGAAAACGAACTGACCAAACTGCTCGAGGCGGACATCATTGAGCCCGCAGAAGGCCCCACGCCATGGGTCTCCCCTATAGTGCCCGTGCCAAAAAAAGACTCCTCCGACATCAGGATATGTGTAGATATGAGAAGACCAAATGAGGCCATCCTGAGAGAACGACATCAAGCCCTGCGAATAACAGACATGGTACACCTGTTGAATAGAGCAACTGTGTTCTCCAAGCTGGACTTAAACAAGGGCTACCACCAGCTGGAACTTAGCAAAAACTCCCGATATATAACAATGTTCGCCACCCACCTAGGGCTATTCCGTTAAAAACGGTTGAGTTTTGGGGTATCCTCAGCCGCAGAAATCTTCCAAGCGGAAATTCACAATGTCCTCAAACATGTGCCCAATTGCTTGAACTATAGCGATGACATCTTGGTTTTCGGCCAAACTCAAGAGCAGCATGATGACACGTTAATGAGGGTCTGCATGGCCCTAGAAGAAGCCCAGCTAACACTAAACAAAGAAAAGTGTGAGTTTCGCAAGAAAACACTCAGGTTCTTTGGACACATATTCTCCGAGAAGGGAATGACACCCGATCCTGAAAAAGTAAGCGTACTCCGTGAAGCTAAACCACCCACGACAACCTCAGACCTCAGATCCTTCTTAGGGCTTGCAAGCTATTGCACAAGATACATACGGGATTTCGCGTCCATCAGTGAACCTCTCAGAGCCCTCATCAAGCAAAATACCGAATTTGTCTGGTCCCCAAAATGCCAAGAAGCATTCCAAAACATTAAAGACCGCATCTCTGACGCCCGCAACATGGCATATTTTGACCCCAAGAAGACCACAGAACTCATCGTTGACGCCAGTCCCGTAGGGTTAGGTGCCATTCTCATTGGACAGTAAAGAAGGAAGCGAGAAGCACATAGTATCTTACACCAGTCGAAGCCTCTCCAAAACTGAACAAGCCTATTCGCAAGCGGAGAGGGAAGGTCTAGCGGTCGTCTGGGCCTGCAAGCACTTTCATCTTTTCCTATATGGAAAACCGTTCGTAGTGGTAACAGACCACCAGGCACTCATCTTCACTTATGGAAATCCTCAGACAAAAATGCCACCTAGAATAGCCAGATGGGCACTTCGGCTACAGGACTACCAATTCACCATCACACACAGGCCCGGGAAAGAACAAAACCTGGCGGACTTTCTCTCTCGCCACCCAAAAGAAGAGAGTGGACCAGAACCATCCATCGCGGACCAGTATATAAGATATGTTATCCACAGCAGCACACCCCAAGGACTTGACATGGAGCAAATAACACGGGAATCCAACACCGACCAAGGAATACAAGTCATCCTAAGATGCCTAGAAACAGGGCGATGGAAACACGCAAAGCAGATCCGTGAAAGAATGAACGATGACACAAAACAAGACATCACATGCTTCCTCGCAGTAAAAGAAGAACTAGCCAAGACGGAGGAAGGACTACTGCTAAAAGGAACTAAGCTCGTAAACCCGAGAAGCTTGCGACAGAAGGTTCTAGAACTAGCCCATGAAGACCATAGGCGCATTGTATCCACAAAAAGGATGCTAAAACAAAAACTTTGGTTTCCCCAACTAGAGACATCCGTAGAAGGACTGCTACAAAACTGCCCCACCTGTGCCATCATAAAGCCGCACACATTCCCTGAGCCGCTAAGCATGACGGCGCTGCCTGAAGGGACATGGGAAGAAATAGCCATCGACCGTTTCGGGCCCATGGAAGGGGGTGAGTACATACTGGTAGCCATGGATGAATATTCAAGGTATCCTGACCTACAGATAGTCCCGTCCACCTCCGCACATCACACCATCCCAGCGCTGGATCGGATGTTCGCAATCTACGGCATACCAAAAATAGTAAAGTCCGACAATGGGCCTCCATTCACTGGACAAGACTTCCAGAGATTCGCAGAATACATGGGTTTCTGCCACAGAAAGGTAACGCTTTTATGGCCTCAAGCAAACGGCACAGTGGAGCGATTCATGAGTACAATCAAGCGCACTACACAAATTGCGCGCCTCACAGGAGAACCTGTCGAAAAACTGCTGTACCAACTCCAGAGAGACTACAGGAACACACCACACAGCACCACCGGGAAGTCGCCATCAGAAGTGATGTTCGGACGAATGATCAGAACGCGACTACCTCATGTAGCTGCAGAAGAAGACTAATACGTGGATGACGCAGAGATGAGAGTCAAAGACACCCTCATGAAAGAGAACATGAAACAAACTGCTGATGCTACTCGCCGGGCCAAGGGAAGTGACCTGACACCAGGGGACCTGGTAGTGGTCCGACAACCTCAACAGCGCAAAAATGTTGCTCCGTTCAGTGAAGAACGATTCATCATAGTAAAGAAAAAGGGATCACTAATCACTGCGGAAGGAGACCACAGGACCATAAAAAGAAACTCATCTCACTTCAGACGAATGCCTGACACTCATTCCGCAGATGTTGCGCATATGAATAATTCGTTCTCTCGCTGGGACTCTCCCTATGAAGGTGATCGAGAAGACTCTGAGAACGACATGGGACCAGAGATAGGGGCCAATCTGCCGGCAAGAGTGAACTGTCGACCGCAGAGATCACGAAAGAAGCCCCACCGCCTCATTGAAGAAATGAACTGAGGGTACTACTAAATGTTAAGCAACGGGAGGGTGTGGTGTCGCCACTTTCTATTGTCAGAGGATGAGTCCTCTGTCTATTGACACTGATCAGTGGCTGCGACCCACGTGAGTGGGAAGAGGCGGGGTTACCGCCAAAAGAGTTAATTAGCGGTTGATTGTCAGAGAATAAAGACGTGTTGCACCCCAGCTCCAATTTCTGTTGTCTCTGCTGCACCAGTAAAGTCTCGCCTGCTGGTATCTGATGCTCTTCAGCTCTCCTCTTGCGATCTGTCCATTCTTTAGCTCGTCTCCTCTTTTCACTCTCTCTTTCTCTGATCTCGTCATCTTCAGCAGGAGCATAATCCTCAAGATGTGGGAGCCGAGTTCTTGGCTTCATCAATTCAACAGGAGTGTACCCCTTCGATTTGTGTGGCGTATTACGATAGCTTCTTAGCATCTGCGAAATCGCTTGGGGAATAGACATTAGATCTGTGGTAGCTTTCTGGCGTGTTCGCTTTATTGTAGACATGAACCGCTCAACCATGCCATTGGCCTTTGGCCATAACAGCGTAATTCTTTGATGTCTAAAACCCAAATGGATTGCAAACCTTTTGAACTCTTGTCCCTGGAAAGGTGGGCCATTGTCAGTTTTAACTGTGTTGGGAACACCTAACTTGCTGAACAACTCATCCAACACTGTTACCACATGATGAAAAGCCATGGATATTACATGTTTTACTAGTGGAAATCGTGAATATTCATCTATTGCCACTAACAAATGACCCCCCTTCCTCTAGCGGTCCATAAAAGTCAATTGCAAATCTCTGCCGGGGCCCATCAGGCATTGACACTATTTGGAGTGGACACGGGTGTTTGCTTAATGTTGTCACTTGGCAAGCCACACAGTGTTGTAGGGCATCTTCCATGATTGTGTCCATATGTGGAAACCACTCCCGATTCCTTAAAATCTTTTTTGTATTTGCAATGCCTCGATGCCCTTCACGTGCTATCATGACAAGAGCTTTCCTCAAACTCTTTGGAGCCACTTCACCAGTCACAGTCAATTCACTGTGTATTCTCGCCAATCTCTGCAAATCTCTTCTATCTACTTCCGCCGTTCCGAATTGTTCTGTGTCTAAACATCTCCACTTGTTGGTCTTGGTGAACTGAATTGCTGCTTGAATTGTTGGGTCAGCTTTGCTCTTCTCTGTAAGCAGCTCCTTTGTGATGGCTGGAGGAAGGGCATTGATAGACAATTATGCTAAATATCCTTCTGCCTCCTTTTGCACCGCAACTTCGGGCATCCCCTCAGTGTGCTGAGAGAGATAGCCTGCAGGATTGGCTTCATTCCCCAACTTATGAATAATGCTGTAGTCATATTCTTGTAAGCGAATACCCCATCGCTCTATGCGTGGAGACATTTTGACTCTAGGATTCCCAAAAAGTGACAGAAAAGCTTGATGATCTGGGATAAGAACAAATGACCTAACGATGATATAATGATGGAATTTCTCAGATGCCCAGACTGCAGCAAGACTTTCACGCACGGCCTGCGAATACGCTTGTTCAATGCTGTTCAAGGACCTGCGCATATGCCACAATGCACCTCTCAGGCACTTCTTTCGGATCTGTCTGAGCCAGAATAGCACCCAGGCCGACTGAACAGGCATCTACTGTAACCTCAGTATCACATTCAGGGTTGAAATACGCAAGCTTTTATCACTTGCCAATTCATTCTTGATTGTATCAAAAGCATCTTGACAGCTTCAATCCCATTTAAACGTAGAATATTTCTTAAGCAGTTGCCTGAGTGGGTCGGACATCATTGCATGATTCGGGAGGTAACGGGCGCAATAGCCTGTCATACCTAGGAAAGACTGCAGTTCCGTCACATCTTGTGGTGCCTTTAGACTCACAATAGGATTGACCTTATCTGGATCCGCCTTGATCACTTTATCCGAAAATATATGACCAAAGAAATGCAGGCTGACTCTATTTATGTCACATTTTGGCCCATTCAAAATCAGTCCATTATCCTGCAGGATAGTACAAACTTGTTTCAGTGCTTCATCATGCTGATCCTGAGTAATGCCAAATACCAAAATGTCATCACTATAGTTGAATGCATTCATTACGGGTGCAATGAGTTGCTTTATCGTTTCTTGAAATATTTTAGCTGCTGAAGATATGCCAAAATGTAGACGCTTGTATCGGAATAGACCTTCATGAGTTGTGAACGTAGTTATGGGCCTAGATGCAGGGTCAATTACCAACTGATGGTATCCTTGATTGAAGTCCAGCTTTGAAAATCTGGTGGCCTGATTGAGTCTGATTAGCATATCCTCAATACCAGGTCCAGGATGTCTTTCTCTTTGTATCGCAGTGTTGGGAATTCGCATATCTACACACAAATGAAGACGTCCATCCGACCTTAGGTACCACGACCAAAGGAGATACCCATGGAGCAGGACCATCAACTCTCTCAATAATATAATTCTCAAGTAATTGCTGTAATTCATGTGATACCTTCGCCTGAAGCTGAGATCCTATTTGTAGTGGGTGTTGCGGGACAGGACGAACAGCAGGATCAATGTAGCTTTCCCACTCCTTGGAACAGTTTTGCAAAATCATTTTTCAGTTCATCCATATTTAATTCTCTCCTTGACAGGACTTGTAAGTCATGGGTATAATTCGGATTGTTCATAGTGGATACCAATAAATTATAACTCAGTAGCGATTTTGCCACTGATGAGACATCTTCCCACTGCTGGACTACTTATAACGTGCATACTAACAGATACACAATGCCTCTTATGAACTAGGTCACACCAAAATTGTCCTTTAGATGTTAATGGTTGGGTTGCACCCCATTGAAAAATTTGAGCTTGTAATGGTTGCAGAGGGTACATGTTCGCTATGCTTTTCTAGATCTTTTTCGCTCATCACATTTACGATGGCCTCTGTGTCAATGAGAAATGGAATATGTTGCCCACCCATATGTATTGTCACTTTCAGAGCAACCTTATCGTTAGAGGTATCATAGATTAGTCTAACATATTCTCTACTATATCTATCATAATCTTGATACTGATCCACATTCTCTTCTTCTTGTTGGATTTTCATAAAGGTCTCCCAATGGCATTCCTATTTGACTTTGACTTTCCTTCTGGTACAATTGCATGTTCTGATCAAGATCTTGATTGTTATGTTCAGTTGTTTCCAGTTGCATGCTTTCCATTGCTTTTATGAAACCTGGCCTTGTTTGATATGTTGTTGTGCTCCTATTGAGGTCAGGTCTTATATTGTCTCCCTCTTGGTACACTTTTATATTGGAAGCCTCTGCTTGTCGTATCTTCTATTCAGCAATGACTGCTTATGGTTATAACAGCAGGGCTCTCTCCCTACACATACTCTGGAAATGGTTTTGGCCACATCTCATGCATCTTTGACCAAAGGTCGGGCATTGGCCTTTATGCGGGAATTCGAATCCACACTGATAGCATTGTCTCTCTGCTGGGTTTCTATGATTGCTATTCTACCAATCTTGGCGAGGTGATGTGCTTTAATATCGTATTTGTCTCTGCATGTTCGATCCCAGGGTGGCGATGGTATCTATCTTTTTTGGGCTTTCAATATTTGCTGCATGGGTATCAACTCTCTCATATACTCTAGCTAGTTCCAGGACATCCTTTAGAGGTAGAGGTTTATTTAGGAGGTGTTTTCGAAATTGTGAGGATATGCATACCTCAATTACTCTCAATCTTATTGGCTCATTGTCACTGAAGTTTCCAAATTCACAATATGTTGCTTTCCTTTGTAGCCACAGCACAAATTGTGCAATTGTTTCATGTGGGGCTTGCATGCATTGATTAAATATATAGAGTTCATAATCTCTATTGGGAGGAATTACTAAATGCCCACTGATGGCAGTAATTAGAAGTTGATATGTTGTTTTCTCTTCAGTTGGTATGGTCTTAATGATACCTTTCATCTCTTTCCCCACCACATTTATGAAGATGTCCAATTTGTTTGGGGCATTTTGATTACCTACTGCCCTCAGAAACTCTTAAAATGCATCTACCCACTCCTGCCAATGCTGTCCCTGATCATCCTGTGGCTCAAGGTTGAATGGGTTTGGACGACGTAGGTAATTAATTGGGTTTGTAGGTGCCCCAAATATGTTTTGAGCTGAATTAATATCTCCACTCACATTATCAGAAGACATCTTTGCTTAACTTTCAGACTTGTGAGTGCCTTCCTTTTCGCTTCACCATATGTTTCTGGTGCTGTTTTAAAGTTGTCCCCTTTTATTGCAACGTTGTATTGATTTTACTAATTCAGCATTTTGTGCAGCAGTTTATTTATATTTCATGCGTGCTCTCTATGCTTTTATTTTATTTATTATGTTGTAGTGGCTGTGTTTTGTTAATATCTTCTTCAATTATATCAGTGCAGTCTTTATATGGCAGAGTTATTCTTGTTTAAAGGCTGAGCCTTCTTCTTTTCCTTTCAATCTGTCTTTACAAATGTGCTAGGTACGTTCATTGTCTCATGTACGTAACGTTGTGGCAACCGTAACGTTTTTGTTATGCCATGTTGCTATGGCAACCTCAAATGCATTGTCATTAATCGGAGTCAATATCAATATAGCCGCACATATTTTCACGTTTTTAAGACCCCTTTTCTAATGTATTGACGTTACACACTGCGCTGCATTGTGTTCTCGACACTGTTTGGAACAAGCTTAAACATCTTGGGTGAGCATGTCTTTAAATTATTTTAAATGCTGGCTAATCGATGCTCGTGTTGTAGCGCATAGTTAGTCCTTAGCTGTAGCTGCAGCATGGCAGAATGATACTGTGACATTTAAATATTTTAGCTTAACTATTCTTGAGTCTGGTTACGCGGCGCGTCTTACCATCTGCACAGTTGGTTTATCTTCCTTATAAGGCGTTTGTTCGCAGCTTCTTCCACTTTACCCTTGCTTCGTTTATTCCATTGTAGTTGTTCTTCAGCATTTTGTTATTGGTTTATTTCCTTCTTATTCGCTGGTCCTGTCTTCTCCCAGCAGCTTTTTTCTTTTAGTTTGTTTGCGTCCCTTTGAGTTTTTCCTGCAATTTCCTCTATAGTTTGCTTGTTCTGTTTTCCAATATCCGATCTGCTACCTTCGCAGGTTGTATGTTAGTGCCTTCCGCAGGTTGTCACTGTTCCATTGCTCGTATTTCCTCTTTTACTTTCATATTTGAATCATCATCTCCTCACCGTCAACATCATCTCCTCACCGTCAATTGTTATGGTCTCATTCCCAAGTATATAAATAAGAATTATTCAATAATGATTACTCAGAGACAGGTTATATGTCTTGCCTTGTTTATTATCTAAATCTAACTAACCAACTGTTCATCCCCCAACCCTTCACATTACACATTTGACATTCCCTTATCAGCATTCCAATTCTACTCTACCACAACAGAACCCATGGCCCAAGGTTCTCAACCTACTCTTCTCCTCCTTGACCAGTGCGTGCCCTCTCTCACTAACTTCCTCTCTACGCCTCCTACCTCCTCTCCTCTAATTTCTTCACCACCACCGTCGGGAGTTCCACACCCCTGTGGCCCCCTCCGAAAACCTTCAAAGGTGACAATCAGCTTTGCTTAGCTACGCTGAATGCCTGTTCTGCTGTTAAATACTCATCTGACATCTGTCTTCTTCTTGAAGACTTTGACCTCGGCGTCCTCAACCTTAACGAGACATAGTTCAATGCCAGCTCCGTCACTGCTCTTAACACTCTCTTTCCTGAGGACTACAAAATTCTCTCCAACCCCAAACACACTGAGAGGTGGAGTGGCCTTGATTTTCCCTGAGTGGGCCCCTGCTTCTATCATACCTACTCAATCCTACTCCTCTTTTGAATGCCTTATCTGTAGGCTTGGGGTCTCGCCTACCCTCTCTCTCACCCCTGCTACCATCTCCTCTTTGAATGGGCCGAGTTTACCACCTGCCTCTCGAACCCTTCTCCAAACTCCTCCTCCTTGGTGATTTCAATATCCACCTCGACTTGAATCAGCCCACGCTCAATTCTGTGTCCTCTGTGACTCCCTCTCTCTCACTATTCTTCCTTCCCGCCCAACTCACTCAGCCGGACACATTCTGGATGCCCTCATCTCGGGCGACATCCCTATCTCCAACCCGGTCACTGCCCCCCTCTCCGGGTCTGATCACTCTCTCCTCTCCTCCCATTTGGGGCCCCTTGGCCCCCTATCTGAGCCACCCCCAGCACTGCCAGCCTCCTTCGTCTTCATTCGACCGATGAAGCGAGTGTCAGTCGCAGCTTTTACTTCCATCTTCATCCCCTCCCGCCCCTGCTTCTGACACTCCATCTGACTCTGTCTTTGCCAACCTGCACTTCTCCATCTCTGACACCCTTGATATCCTTGCCCCTATCATGTGGATCCACCTAAAACCTGCCTCCAAGAGTAGCGGCTGGTACAACTTCGCTCTAGCATCTCTAAAACTTAAGTGCAGAATTGCTGAACCGAAGTGGCAGACCTTGTGCTTACCCTCACACAAACTGGCCTGCCGCCTGCTCCAAAGGCAATATCGTTTCTCTATCCGCTCCAAGAAGATGGACCATATCGAAGCCTGAATCTCTGGAGGCAGTAACACGGCTGAATCTTTCAAAATCTGTAAGGAACTTGCCAATCCAACTGCTGTCTCCACCTCCCCCCTTCCCTCTCAGGCTCTCTGCACCGCATTGGCCTCCCATTTCTCATCTAAAACTCAGGGCATCCTGTCCTCACTCTCCTCCACCCCCATCTCCACTCCTGCTCCTGCTCCCCCGCCTCCCTTGGGTCCCCTCGTTCCACCCCTCGCACTCTCCTCCCTCCCGACCATAGACCCGGATGAGGTCTCTAAAGGTGTCCCGCTCTATGAAGGTCTCCTCCAAACTGGTGCTCCCCTGCTCTTCTAGGACTATTAATGACAATGGGCCTCATTGCGAGTTTGGAGGTATGTCAGAGGAAAATCTTCTGATGTACCACCAAACGGATTTACCGTTACCGCCCCTTGGTCAGGCAGAATTTCCGCATGATTACAAGTGGTGGTAGCGGTGTAAATCCCCATTTATTTTGGGCCCATTGGACTCAATGGGGCTTTTTTTGTGGAATTGCTGTGGTGGAAATACCACTGCAGGAATTCTGTGATATGCTGCCGATTTTTGGGCGTTGAGTGGCAAGATTTACCTGTAGGGTTTTGCTGGAGGTAAATCTTACACTCAAAGCCAAAACTCATAATTTGGCATAGTGGTAAAGTTGGAGGTAACTGAATATCTCCTCCACTGCTGCGGCACTTGCTGACTTCTGTAATCACTCCCTTGTGCCCCCTATCTTAAAAAAGCCATCTGCTGTCCCATCCAGCCCGGCTAACTATCGCCCTCTCTCCACTGCCCCGTTCCTGGGTAAGCTCTTGGAGAAGCTGGCCCTCCCCCAACTGACCCTCCACACAGAACTTGTTGGTTGCCTCCATGGCCATCCTTCTGGATTCCGGGCATCCAGAGGCACAGAAACTGCTCTCCTGAACACCTGTGAAGACATGCTTGCAAATCTTGAATCGCACTCTCCTGCTGTTTTCATTCTCCTCGATCTCTCCTCTGCTTTGGACACGGTCAACCATTCTATCCTCATAAAACAACTCGGCATCACAGACCTGGCAATGAAATTGCAGACCTCTTTTCTCACTAATCGCCCTTCGCAGTTGTTACGCTCACCTGGTATCCACAAGAGCACCACACGAAACCGGATGAGAGGCTGTGCACTATCCTGGACCCCTTCTGCTTGTTGTGTGTTGGCTGGTGGACTGATCCTATGATAGGAGAATGGAGGTTAGGTACTGAGTCAGTGATAGAGACCCCCGCCTCCCACTGATCAAACCCCTTCCCTTGGAGGTTCTGCCTCACTTTGATTCCTTGTGTGTTGAGCTCTCTGTCCAGGGGCGCGTGGTAGTTGAAGGCTTACATAGGGCCTAGTTGCTTCACTGGTCCTGTGCCCTTTGTGTCGGGTCCAGTCCGGCTGTGACACCGACTCTGTTTATCTGCTTATAAAGTTCAGGTAAGTCTTTTTAGTTCTGTTCCTTCACCTGTCTTTTCAATGTTGAATTAAGTCTCTTTCTGTCTTACACAGGTGTTATTGATGGCAGAGCTGCTGCGCCGGATGATAATGCTGAGGTAAGTGGTTTAGCGGGAAGAGCCGCGCTGCTTAATGTTACTTAGTTGCTAACCTGCCTTTTCTTTCTTTCTCTCCCCAGGATGCAGTGTGCTGACGAACCGGAGTGAAGAACCCAACGACCGGTTATTCAGGTGAGTGAATTCGGGTGTCTTTATCTTGTTACCTTTGCAGGAAGCGTCGCGCGATGTAGAACCCGTTGCTTGTGGAGTGCGGGTTAATAATCTGCTGTCCTTTTGTTTTGCAGGTTGCAGAGTGCTCTGGATATGGAGAAACCACCGAGCACTGATGGAAGTGCGGATGAACGTAGGAACCGCTACTCACAGGTAAGCTTCCTTCGGTAATGCTGTTCTTGTTCTTGCAGGCTGCAAAGCACTCCGGGGATGGCGAGACCACCGAGCGCTGATGGAAGTGCGGATGGATCACAGGTAAGCTTCCTTTAATGCTGTTCTTGCAGGTTCCCGATGGGATCAAGGTTGAAGACTCCAGAGGTAAGCCTCGGGAAGAAGCTGAGGAGCTAGAGCTGGACACGGTGAGCGTTATGCTGCAGGAGTGCAGAATAACGCAAAGTGTGAATCCTAGTTTGGGCGTGGCTTATATAGCCAGCAGATCAACCACACCGAAAACACTAGACTGCCAAGTTCAGTTCTTGGGGCTGAGTTGATATAAGGACCTCCATGTTGGATCAAGGTCCCAAGTGTGGTGCTTGCTTCAATCTGAATAATGAGCCTGGCGCCAAGAACTGACTCCATGTCCTGTGCTGATGGGTCTTTAAGGCCCTTGGTGTCTTTTGGGGGGGTGTTGCCTCACTGCTGTCAGGGGGTTGTTGCCTCTGAGGGGGTCATGGGTAGGGATCGTGACAGCAGTTACAACTGGGCCTTTTTTCCTCTACCCCCACACTCTCGACCTGAGGCATCCCCCAGGGCTTGATCCTATCGCTGTGGCTCTTTAATATCTATCTCGCCCCTCTTGCCCACCTGATCTCCTCCTTCCTCTTCTTCCTCCTCTCTCATCTCTGACTGTCTGGCTGCCATCCAGGCATGGCGTGCAGCTAATGATCTCTGTCTCAATGCCAGAAAGAAAGAGATGCTTCTAATTGGGACACCTGCGCCTTGTTTTTCTCCAACCCTCTGTCTGTCCACCTTGGGCCCTCTACCCTCACCATCCTGTGAGGCCAAAAACCTTGGGGCCATCTTACCCTATGCTCTCTCCTTAACCCCTCATATCTTGGAGCTTACCAAGAAGGCCCACTTCCAGTTTGACCTCCTCAGAGACATTCTCCCTTTCCTCACCTTCCCTCCAGAAGCTCAGTGTCTCCAGATGTCATGATGCCTACCCCCGGAGCACCAGGCCAGGCCCAGCACCCCCGGGAGCAGGCATCATGCCCCCGGGTAAAAGCCCAGCGGCCCCTTATAGGGGCTCTTTGGACTCTGTCCTGGCGCCTTTGGCGCCAGGCTCATGTTGGACATCAGTCCTGGCGCCATAGGCGCCAGGCTCATAAAGGAAGGTGTTTTGTGCACTTACCTGATGCAGACCATGCTGCAAGATTCAGGCCTCCCTGAGACCTGAAAGGGACTATTTTTTCATTGGGACTATTTTGCCACTCGGGCGTGGCCAGGGAAGGATACTTACCTGGAACTACTTTGGGGGCTATTTAAGCCACGCCCAGACAGTAGCTCACGCTTCGCGTTGTTCTGCATCCAAGCAGCTGAACGCTCACCGTGTCTGCTCCTGCATCTGGTCTCCAGCCACGCCCGCCTCGATCCTGGAAAACCTGTAAGGAAAGAAGAGAAGAGAAAGGTGAAAACCAAGAATTTTATCAAACTTCTTACCTGCATCCGGAACCTTCAGGCCAGCGTTCCTGAGAAAAGACTTTCATTTAAAAGCACCGCGTTGCTCGCTGCAGCGCCGCGCTTCACTCACCTGTCCTCGGGAGTTCTTCTGGCTCCACCGCGACTGTCTGCACCGGTCGCCACATCTCTGCGCCTAGGGGAGAGAAGAAGAGACAAAAGGTGAGAAGAAGGAACATATGAGGAAAGCCTAATTTTCCGCCATAACACTTACCGGTCTTCTGTTGGTGGATCATTCCTCATTTCAGGTCGGCGCCGCTATGTTGGCAGGTACCGCACCCCGGCCCCTATGGGGAAAGGACAAAAGACATTACTGGAGGAATATAAAGACATTAAGAGGGATCGCCCCCATCGCTAACTCACCTGAGTTTACCATCGGCAAGTCAATCCCTCAACGCATCGCCTTCATTCTGCACCTGAAATAAAGGACAGATCACAGGTTAGGAAGGCAACAGAAAAGGAGGCTCAACACTTGAACTTTTGTAATCTTCATACTTACGGCATTCCGCTCGGAAAAGTCAAGTGGATTTTGCCAGCGCCATTCTGAAAACCAGTGAAGTAACTGGACAAACACGCGCCCCTGCACCAGAAGCAGGATGGAGAGTTCATCCTTTCAAACCATAAAGTGAGCTTCAACCGGGGATTTCAGAGGAAGTTAGGGAAGAACGAAGAGGGGAAGGGCGAGCAAGCACACTATTCTGCAGACTGTTAATCCCCTTTCACATCTGCAGAAGGATATTCCTATGGGCCAGACAAGCAAGATTTAAGGTTCCTGTTCACTCGGTGTTCCGAGTTCTGCGCATCACGCTTGAAGAGGCCACAGCAACCCAGACTAGACCAGCGCCTCCTTGGGAGTCAGGTGAGCGTTACACCAGAGCTCTGGTTCACTCTAGGCTGGACTACTGCAACAGCCTCATCCTCAATCTCCCCCTCTCCTCCATAGGCCCCCTTCAGCTAATCCAAAATAGGGCTACAAAACGTATCCTTGACCTCAAGCCCAGGAACCGTACATCCCCAGCCCTTGAATCTCTCCACTGGCTCCCTGTGTGCTCAAGTATCAAATTCAAGACACTCTTCATCATCCACAAGGCTTTCTGTGACCTGGGACCACGCTATCTCCAACTTTCACTCCCTAAATACTTTAGTGCTAGAGCCCTCCGCTCCTCTAATTCCAACTCCTTGATTCTAAAACGCTTCTCCAAGCAGAGAGTGAGGGGCAGGTCCCTCTCCTAAACTGGCGCCTCTCTTTGTAACAACAGCAGTGGTCCACACCTTTGTGGGACCCTCCCATCCCTTGGACACCCTTTGTATATTGCAAAACAACCAAAACGTTTGTACTTCTTAGATACACAAGTTGTAAAAAAAGATTTACTTTTTTGTAAATTTGATTTCATATAGATAAATACATATAATATTGTCCTTGCATAGATCATTTTATCACATAGTTAAGAAGAAAATCAAGTTTATTCTAGTGTCATCATACATTGCTTCTATCTCCAAAAATTATTACATGCACACCAATATTCGTTATCGACCATGTGGTTCCAAATATTTTCTCATGTCCTTGAACTCATAATATTGGTGGTGTTGCAATCTCTTGAGTACTTGCTCTACGCTTTTCGGGAATTATTCCCCTTCTTCAGGGGGTTTATATTTTGTATGATTTAAGTCCTTTTCTATCTACAATATATAAAGTTTAACAATCTTTCATAAGACTCAAATAGTCTTATAGACAACTGTCAAATAATTATCTATATTGTTTACTGTCATGCTTAATCCTTAGATAATCACCTGGATGATGTAATCATTTGCTGACTCCTTTAAATTTTCATCATCAAACTGCTTTGGTAAGTCACGTATCTTCCTGAAAATAGGGGAAGTGTTATTGAAGCAACCTGTTCATTCCTTACTTGCAACAACTCATATTAGGTTTATCAAAGCTAAAAACAGATCTTGTCTCATATGCAATGTACTCATTCTATTTAAAAGGATATTGGAGGCTATAATGTCATAAAATCCAATGAAGAACATCTCTGCTGTTATCTCATATTGGAATGTGAGTTTAGAGTTTTACCTGTTTGTCCTAAACCTCCAACTACTAGGTGCTGGCAGTGAAGAAATTATCTTGTCAATCAAGAATATCTTGTCACTGACTTCATACAGTTTTTGTTGACTTTAATGCCACTGAAAATAAAGATCAGGGTTCACATAAGTTTCTGTACTTCCTGGTACCATATGTAAATATTGTTTACACACCACTGGTGAATAAAGATGTATTTGTCTCAAGAAGGCTTACCCTTAGGGTGTTTTTGACCATCAATATCTCATTCTGCAGTGGTCAAAATCTCATTCTGCAATGATCATCACTATCTAATGATAGCACCCACATGTATCGTTTAGTTGAAAAATAAGGAGCCACTGTAAATTAAAAATGGAGGGAAGTATGTTGAAAAACCTCCTAAGTTACCAAGGTGCCTAGTCTATAGTATCCAATATAATTGGAGCCCAATATAACAGCTAACCGTCTCTTTTGTCTTTTAAGTGTATTCTACAAGCCAAACTGGATTGCGAGGAGCGCAAAATCCAAAATGGCCGTTATTTGTTGACCTACGCCATCGCGTGCTAACGTGATGACGTTACGCATTGTAAATCAGTGTGCGTACCATTTATAATTACTTTATAGAGCCGGGACTTCTAAATGTAATGATGTTAAAGGGTACACTAGATGTCAAGTGTCTCTTTTAATAAAAGATGTTCTTTACATATATAAATGCATGTGTTACTTAAAATGGGCCTAACTCTCATAGTAATAGTTTTCCATGTAGAGACCTTCAAGGCCTCTTGATGTAATCATGGGTGAAAAGTTGATTTACTCAATTCAATATGATGAATGGTATCTTGTGTGGACCTAGTGTACAGCCTGGTCCGGTAACTCAGTATTGTACAATTAGGGATTTGGTGCTATTCCTTAATGATGTTAAAGCTCTAAAGAGTATTTCTATCCCCCAGAATAGTTTGTAGATGGAAAATCATCTCCCTTCATTCAAATATGGTCCATATTAGTATTCATTAATAAGATAAGATATGCTTGATTTTTCTGTACAAAGAATTTGTATTATGCACTGTCGTCATCCATGTGCTTATCTTAGGGAGCATGCTCCCACTCGAATGGTCTTATACATTTGGTTTTGCATATAACAGGCAATAGGACTCACAATTACACTCATTGTCAGACTGTATGTTCAAAGGATGCAAGCTGTGGACTTTTACTCTCATCAAAAGTTCACATGTACAGGATCTTAGTTCACATTATTAGTTTCTTATGTAACCCTCCCGTAGACATTACGCCAACCAGAATTCATAAAAAGGAACTCAAATTGTAAACCTTATTCATCCCAACGGGTGCTAAACTTTTTAATGCCTCGACCCAAAAGATCTCTCTTTGGTCCATACTCCTCTTATGGTTGCCCCTCTTGGTGCCTTCTTGACCACTTCCAATATGATCACTTTTAACTGTGAGATGTTATGTCTATTCCCGTTAAAATGGCGAGCTACCTGTGATCTAATGTTGTTAGTTCTTATGCTGCTCTTATGCTAGTTCCATCTTTTTTTTACTTTCCTTAAAGTTTGTCCTATGTAATAGATGCCGCATGGGCAACCCAAAGCATAAATAACCGATTTAGTGTCATAATCCTATAGTTTGATTTGGACTAATTTTCCGGTGTCTAATGCCTCTCATTACATTGTTGCAGTTATTGCAATGTAGGCATGGGAATGTGCCATTCTTCCTCTTGATCAAAGTTTTTTGTCTTTCTCTTGGTGGTCTCTCAGTTTTTACCAATTGGACCTTAAAATTCCTCTCTCTCTTATATGCAATGATGGGCATTTTTGGGTACAGTTGGTCGAACTGTGGGTCCAATTCTATAATTCTCCTATTTTTCTTAATCAATCTTGTTACCTGGTGACTCTGTCCCGAATATCAGAGGGCATATATGAATGGGGTTTCATTTGACTTTGATTTTGAAGTTAGAAGGTCCTTCCTCTCAATGATGTCCCTCTTCGCTCTTGCTTTTTCAGTGATCCCATCCGGGCAACCTCTCTTTTTGTACTTTTCAGTCAATTTCCTGTTTTCAATTTGAAGCATATCCTCAGATGATATAGTCCTTCTGAGCTGGAGGAATTGGCTGTAGGGGAAATTGTTTTTAAGGTGTTGTAGGTGGTGACTCAAATAATGTAAGGTATTATTGACATCCATTGCTTTGTGATAGATATTTGTTGTTATGTCGTTACCTTTGATTTCCAACTCCACATCCAAGAAATGTAATTTTGGTGTTCCGACCTCTATGGTGAAGTTTATTCTCTCATGGGCTGAATTAAGGAATTCCAAAAGTTATCCAATTCAGGGCTGTTTCCTCTCAAGATGATGAAAACGTCATCTATATACCAATTCCACATAATAATGTTGTCATGCCATCTTTCATTGCTAAGTATGTAAGTTGATTCTAGGTAGAACATAAAGAGATTTGCATAGGCTGGGGCCATTGATGAGCCCATTGATGTTCCCGCGGCTTGCAAATAGAACTATGTTTTATGTCTGAAATAATTGTTCATGATATTATTTTGCTTAGTTCTAGTACAAATACTTTGTTATCTTCACACTCTCAATTTAATAATGCTCATACTAGTGCTTCTAGACCATCATGGTGAGGGAGTGACGTGTACAGGCTTTGTACATCAAAAGACACTAGTAAATCTTTTTCTCGCAGAATAGTTGAAATTTGTAATGAATTTAAGAAATCTGTAGTATCTCTAAGATATATGGAGGTTTTTTGAATCAGAGGTTGTAGTGCCTTGTCTACATATATCGCCGGTCTGATAGCACAGCGAGTAGAGCCCTCTCTTAGACATCTGTGCAGAGCCTGCGGATGCAGGTTCGAATCCCAGCAAGGCCAAACTCAGCCTTTCATCCTTCCGAGGTCGATAAATGAGCACCACACACAGTGGGTAATAATAAGCAGCACTCAGATACCTGAGGGTTCGTAGCGCTATATAAATGCTAAATAAAATTATATATTGCCAGTGGATTGAAAATGCTTTCCGTTTGTCAATGTTGGTTTATGGGGGTCCTTGTGGATTTTTGGTAGCTCGTATAAAACTCGAGTTATTGGGTAATCATTAGTCAAATATTTGTTTTTTTCAGATATCCAGTCCTGTATCTGTGCTTTAATTAGTGTGTCTTTTATGATCTGGGCTACCTGGGCTTTCGGCTCCTGGTCTATCCTAATGTAGGTATTTTCATCCTCCAATAATTCTTGTATCTGGGTATCATAGAATGTGGAGTCCATAATGACTATTACTCCCCCCTTATCTGCTGGTTTTAGTCTCAGTGATGGGTCATCCACTAGATCTCTGATTATTTGGCTTTGATGCCTGCTGATATCATAACCTTTATTTTTGTTGTAGTTCACTGTCTTCAAATCTTTGAGAATCTGTTTTTCAAACATTCCGATTGCTACATTATTGTTCTGAGGATCAAAATAACCTTTAGGCTTGAGTTCCAAATATTCATGTTCCCTTTGCGGTGTCATGGAAGGTGGTTGACTATTGAAGAATAATCTTAGTCTATGTGGGTTGATATTCTCTTCCAACAAGTTGGAATATTGTGTTGGAATGAAAGACAATGCTAGGTTAAGTATGACAAGTTGATTTTTGGATGAAATATTCACTACTAAGTGTTCGGCTTGTTCTTAGATCTGAGGTTTCTTGTTGCCTCTTCTCGCAGTCTTTTTTCCAAAAAAGAACTAGGTGTGTATTAGAGGTTGTTGCTTCTTGGGATGTGTGTAGCACTGGCGTAGTAACAGGGGTGCTTTTGACAGATGTGTTCTCCTCCCCACTAGTGGGTGCTTCACTACTTTGGTCGCTCCCATCCTGTCCTGGTGTTTTAGGGTTATCTGCTGGTCTTCTATTAGGTCCTGGTCTTGTCTGTCCGTAATGCTCTTGCCAAGTGTATACGATGTCCTGTAAATGGTCAAGTGTATCTCTTCTAAACTTCCAGACTTTTCTCTGTTCTATATCTTTTTTATAATGTTCTAGAGTCCCATTCACTTCCTCTAAAATTGGGATCCGATTATATTGGATACTATTTATCATAGACTAGTCACGTTGGTAACCTTGGTAATTTAGGAGGTTTTTCAACATACTTTCCTCTATATTTACATTTACAGAGTTGACCTAAGCAATGCTTCCTTATTTTATCAACTAAATGATACTTGTGGATGCTATCATTGGATAGTGATGACATTTGCAGAATGAGATTGTGACCGCTGCAGAATGAGATATTGATGGTCAAAAACCACCCTATGGGTAAGCATTCTTGAAACAAATAAACCTTTATTCACCAGTGGTGTATAAACAATATTTACATATGGTACCAGGAAACACAGAGACTTATGTGAGCCCTGATATTTATTTTCAGTGGCACTAAAGTCAACAAGAACTGTATTAAGTCAGTGACAAGCTATTCTTGATTGACAAGATAATTTCTTCACTGCCAGCACCTAGTAGCTGACGCTTTAGGACAAACAGGTAAAACTCTAAACTCACATTCCAATATGAGATAACAGCAAAGATGTTCTTCATTGGATTTTATGACATTATAACCTCCAATATCCTTTTAAATAGAATGAGTATATCGGATATGAGACACCAGATCTGTTTTTAGCCTCGATAAACCTAATATGAGTTGTTCCAACTAAGGAATGAACAGGTTGCTTCAATAACACTTCCCCTATTTTTTAGGAAGATACTTACGACTTACCAAAGCAGTTTGATGATGAAAATTAAAGGAGTCAGCAAATGATTAGATCATCCAGGTGATTATCTAAGGATTAAGCATGACAGTAAACAATGTTGATAATTATTTGACAATTGTCTATAAGACTATTTGAGTCTAATGAAAGATTGTTTAACTTTATATATTGTAGATAGAAAAGGACTTAAATCATACAAAATATATAGCTCCTGAAGACTCGAGAGATTGCAACACCACCAATATTATGAGTTCAAGGACATGAGAAATGATTTGGAACCAAATGGTCGATAACTGTATTGGTGTGCATGTAATACTTTCTGGAGATAGAAGCAATGTATGATGACACTAGGATAAACTTGATTTTCTTCTTAACTATGTGATAAAATGATCTATGCAAAGACAATATGATCGGTATTTATCTACATGAAATCAAATTTACAAATAAGTAAATCTTCGTTTTTACAATTTGTGTATCTAAAATTATAATTTTAAGTGATTTGAGTAATATTTGAAGAAGGACAAAAGTGTTGGTTGTTTTGCAACATACAAAGGGTGTGCAAAGGACGGGAGGGTCCCACAAAGGTCTGCACCACTTCTGTTGTTTCATTATTTGTACCACTTTGTGTCAGGGCTGGTTTTTCTCCCTTGCATAAATTGTCAGAAATTGCAACACAAAAACCGTAATCCATAGGTGTGCACCTAGACATCAACTAGATAGGCCTCCATTTTGAACAGCCTTCCTGGCCCTCTTTCCCTTATGTGCTAACTACCCCACTTCCGCTGAGACTGGTGACCTGGTCCTCATATATCTCACAGGTTACCAGGCCCTCTACACAGTCGACACCAGCACCTTCCTCCCACACCCACATGCACTGCCCCCTGCGGGCCCCTACCTGGCAGCTTTGCATCTCACCCTTCGGATTCGTCTGCCTAGCACTTAGCCTGAGGCCTCCTCCTTGGGTCCTCCTTGGCACTTCACTGCCTGGCACCCACCTGCACTTGTCCATTCCCCACCCCCACCCATACCTATCTCTTGCACTTCTCTCCACTGCATTTGCATGTCTGAATGCCACAATGCCTAGTAGGACCACAAATGTATATTTGCTGTTTTGCCATTGTTAGTAATTCCCTTGTTTTCTCCCCAATTAGCCTTGTGGCACATTGAAACACAATTCTGTTGTATAGGCGCCTAACAAATGCTCAATAAATAAATACAATTAAATTAAATACGTGGTTGAGTTCAAGAAAAGATACCAATGCTAGAGTTATGTGCTGGTCTTTAGATTTACAGCACAATTGTTTTTCAGTTGAATATCGTAAAGGAAAAGAACAAGGTAATGTTGAAAACCAGTGACATTAGGGGAAGGGTATGTGATGAATCAGAGGTGATTATCCCAAGAAACCTGGCCTGGAACCCTTCTCATGTGGCCAGAGAAAGGAAGACGCTTCCTGATCCTGTCCCTGGGGGTGGTGTTCTGCAGGAGGATCACATGAGAGGAGACTCGGGTCAGGAAAATTGGAAGAACCCATTTAATAACTTCCATAGAGACCCTACAGTTTAATTGGTCAACTGGCCTCACAGGCCCAAAACAGTAAAGTGCAGTTAATTGATCCTACTGACCCACACCTGAGCAGAACTTGTTGGTATTTAGCACCCCCTCAGGTGCAGGCCATGAATCCAAGAAGATGGAGCCGGAGTAGTAGTTGCAAGCTGCAGTGGCAGCAGCAGAAGCAGAGGAATGAAGACCCCAGAGCTGCCACTGTCGTAATGTGGAGTTCGGTCCTGAGAGGGTCTTCCGTGGAGAAAGCCTGAACTGCAGAGGTCGCAGAGTGGGAAGCGGTAAACTGACAAGCTATCCCGTGAGAGAGAGAAGCTCTCTTTATATGGTACCTAAACCCGGTGACTGGCGAGCACCGGAGTATAGGTGGAGCAAGGCAAGCTCCTTTCACATGTGCTGCGGGCTGTGGAATGGGACCAAAGCAGTCTGGCGTTCAGAATAGCTCAGAAGACGCAGCAGCAGCAGTTCGATAGGATGCGTGTGAGGCAGTCAGTGAGTTTGCCTCTGATAGGACACCTCGGGACGCTCTGTAGTCAAATTCTGCCCGCTGAAAAGTGTTTTGAATATTGAACTAATGCAAGGAAGTGAAATGGGCAAAATACTCACTTTGAAAGAAAGGAATAACTTAAGAAATGTTGAAATTGCTGTTACCAAGTTAACAAGGGAGATATATTAAAACAGAATAAAAACCTGCATTACCAAAGCAAAGAGGAGTCAATATTAAAGAAGGCAATTACTACCATTGCCAAAGAAAAGAGGGGACAATATATCAGAAGACCTCTCCCCATTCCGCCTTTCTTGAATGGCTTAGTTGGTTGCTTTCTCACCATGAACGCATCTTCAATTTTGACAGCTTTCATGGTAGCATCCATTTTGGATGCACGCACATTGCAAGTTCATGTGACCTTCCTAATTCCAGTATGCGAGCCAAAGCGATACCCGGCTCACAAAGTATTTTTATTCTCAGCTTCACTGAAAAACAGCCCTGAATTAACTGTGCCGGCACCTCATCCTCTTCATTGAGCAGTGCACACATGAATGGCAATCAACAGAGTCTGACATTGAATGCATCCAGAGTCTCTTCTACTCTGTGCTTCGATGCCCTGAGGACAGATCTTTCATAGCCAACATTTACCGTTGGGATGAAATAGTCATTGAGGGCCACCGTTGCAGCAGCATAGGATTGGGCAACTGGACGCAGTGTCTTGAAACTTTTGTGAACAACCGGCCCAGCAGACTACAGCAGGGTTGATTTCCTGTCATTTTCCTTTAGCTCACTGTAGAGACATCGCGAGAGCCCGCGCTCTCGCGAGATCTCACGGCACCTTCAAGCTCCGCCCCCGCGCGCCTCGCGCGCATTTTATGGGACGAGCGGAGGACGCGTCCTGCATAGCCCTCCTGCTACGGGGGCCCACTCCTTACAAGACTTGGACTGTTACCAAGAGAAGCTTTCTCTCTGCCACCTAGGGCCCGTTGGCCTTTATCATTAGTGCACACACGTTGTGTGTACATTGCATAAATCTGGTTTAGTAATTAAATACATTGTCACCAGATCCGAGGCTCCTGTTTTCATTGAAAGAATTATACTACATAAATTGGCGACGAGGACCACCACTAGAACTCACGGAAGAACATGCAAGGAGCAACGCCACCGCCGCCATTTCTCCAGACTCCAGGTAGGCCTGCCATTCCATGGCCACAATGGCAGCCCCTATTCACGACATATGTGGAGGCCCTAGGTGGGGCGGGGTTTTCAGCGGCGAGGCGCAGGGCCATGCTATTAAATGCCCTGGGGGTGGAAGGACAGAGAATATTCGAGAGTCTCACCCCGATACCAGTGGCTGGCGACGAGGACGATGTTTTCAAGGAGGCGGTCAGGAGAATCATAAAAAGGTTTGCCAGTAAAGAGAACACAGTGCTCCACCGGATACGGTTTTACACACGTAAGCAAGAAATATCTGAACCAGTCGACGATTACGTCACCAAGCTGAGGTAATTAGCAGCGCTGTGTAACTTTGGCAACATTGCAGAGAGTCTCATTTGTGACATGTTGGTCGTCCACACTAACAGCCGGAAGGTCCAAGATAAGTTTATAGTTGAAAAAGAACTGCAGTTGGAGAAAGCGATTGAGATCGCCAGGGCAGTCGAAGAAACGGCAGGAAGACGTAAGGAGCTTACTGGGGCCCAAAGTTCGGCAGAAATACAAGCAGTGGGTTACCATGCAAGAAGAGAGAGGCTGGCTGCTGACACGAAAGAAGGGAGAGGGAACAGAAAAGAACCCCTAAAGTGTCACAGGTGCACAAGCACGAAACACCTGGCGTTTGACAGGGAGTGCCCAGCCAGAGACAAGGAGTGCTCCATTTGCAAACGCATTGGCCATTTCTCCATCGTGTGTCGGTGGAGGAACAAGAAAGTCTCCAGCCTCAATGCAGATCGCAATCCAGAGAAAGAGTCATCCTCCGACGACGAAGGGAGACCTACTGTCATCATGGTTAACAGCACAAGAGCGAGGAGAGAGAAGCCCCACTGCGTGATCAAAATCGATGGAATAGAAACTAGGGTCATGGTGGATTCAGGGTCCGATCTAACAATCCTTCCCCTTCGCACGTATAAGGACATGGTGGGTAAGGAAAAGGTGCAAGTGCTCACAACGAAGCACAAACCCACAGTGTTTGGAGGGGCGTCAGTCGATCTACTAGGATACATCAACGCCAAAGTCGAATTTAAAGGAAGGGAAACCATGACCAGGGTCTATTTCAGTCATGAAGGCCCAGCAGTGCTAAGGTGGGACGACCAGGACAAGCTGAAAATCAGACTGGATCCCAGCACTGAAGAACAAGTGCTGTCAGTCAAGGCAACAAGAGGACCTGTGGTCAAAAGCGACTACCCAACTCTGTTCTCAGAGGAGCCGGGGCACATCAAGGGATTTCTCCACAAGATAATACTCAAAAGGAATGCTGTCCCTGTAAAGCACCGAGTGAGGCCAGTACCAGCCACGGCAAGGGATACCCTTAGAAGTCAGCTGGAAAAGATGAAAATGGAGGGCGTCATAGAAGAAATCGAAGCATCTGAATGGCTGAGCCCCGTCGTGCTCATAAAGAAACCCCAATCACAAGAACTCAGGGTATGCATAGACTTACGTAGCTTAAACCTGGAAGTCGTCACTGATAACTACCCCCTTCCAAGCATAAATGAACTCATTCTGCTAATGAAAGAAGCCAAGATATTTTCGAAACTAGACATGAGAAATGCATATCATCAAATACAGCTACATGACGAATCGAAACCCCTCACGGCATTCATCACTCCATTTGGCACATACCAATTCACCAAAATGCCATTCGGGTTGTCATCGGCAGCGTCGGCGTTCCAACGCATGATGGACGTCTTGCTGAAGAAAGTCAAAAACGTAGTCTACTTCCAGGACGACATCCTCGTGTATGCGGAGGATGAACAGACGCACGATGCCACGTTGAGAATTGTCTTAAACAAACTACAAGAGGCAGGGGTCCGGTTGCGCTATGAGAAATGTCTGCTCAGAGTTAAAGAACTTGAATACTTAGGATATAAGATTTCAGAAAAAGGGATCAGTCCCAAACAGAATCTCATGCAAGCAATCATTAAAGCACCGGAACCAGTCTGCAAAGAGGAAGTAAGGTCATTTCTGGGGCTGGCTGAGTACTATGCGAAGTTCATACCAAAGTTTTCCGAAACCACGGCACCCCTTAGAGAAGTTCTCAAAAAGGGCTCGGAATTTGTGTGGCAAGAACCCCAAAAGACAGCAATGGTGAAGATAAAGCAGCACATCGTAGAAGCACCATGCCTCCAACCGTTTAATCCCGCGTGGGAAACAGTTATCACCACCGACGCCAGTGCCTATGGACTGGGAGCAGTGCTAACACAAAAGAAAGGCGACAACGAACATGTCGTGGCCTTTGCATCGAAAGCATTATCAGAGGCGGAACAGAACTATTCCATCATCGAAAAAGAAATGCTGGCCTGCGCATGGGCGGTGGAACATTTCAGGACATATGTATGGGGCACCAGATTCAAGTTGGTGACGGATCATAAGCCCCTGATCCATATGCTCAGCCCGGGAGGCACAAAAGTATCCACGCCCAGATTGGCACGCATTGCAGCCAAGCTGCAAGAGTACACGTTCGAGATCCAGCATATTTCAGGCTGGAAAAATTCACAAGCTGACTGCATGTTGAGACTGCCGGAGGGTAAGGATAAAGCCACCACTTTTCTCCATGGAGAATGCATAGTAGCATCGATTATGGACGTGAGAGTGCCAGAGTACCTGGAACTCAGTGAGAGACACTGGGAAGAGGAGGATGGAAAAGACGCCACCATGGTCATGATCCGCAAATGGACAAAGGAAGGTTGGCCAAGCGAAAAGGCGTTACCCGAGGGAATGAGACCCTACTGGAAGGTCTCGGACGAACTATCGGAAACGGAGGGAATAATCATGAAGTCAGACCAGATTATTCCTCCCACAGGAATGAGAAGAATCATCCTAGGTAGAGCCCACGCGGGCCACCTGGGAAACACCCTGACACGTCGCAGAGTGAGAGAGGCCTACTGGTGGCCATCCATGGACCAGGAAATTCGATCCATGATAGAACGTTGCCATGAATGCCTCAACAGCGACAAGAGACTCAAGGTTCGCCAAGCACCCCTTATACCCACAGAAATTCCGGAAGCGGTGTGGTCAAAGGTCGGCATTGACTTCATAGGACCTTTGGAAGCAATGGCACCTGAACACCGGTATGGTGTAGTACTGGTTGACTACCTATCCAAGTGGGTGGAGGCCGCGTTCGTCCCGAACATAACCACGGCAACGGTTATAGAAGTACTCACAGAAATTTTTCAGAGGGAAGGTCTTCCAAAGGAAGTAGTCACCGACAATGGGGTGCAACTAGTCTCGAAAGACATGGAGGAGTTCTTAAAAAGAAACCACATAAAACAAAAGAAAGCGGCCCTGTATCACCCACAAGCAAATGGGCTTGTTGAAAGGGCCAACAGGTTCATAAAGGGCGCCATCCAATTGGCGACAGCTTCGGGCATGGACCCGCTCAAAATTACCAAGGAGGCCATAGCAGCCCACAGGCTCACACCCAATGGGATCACCCAAATATCCCCGTTCAAAATGTTGAGAGGGAGGAGTGCAGCATCCACGCTGATCCCACCATGGTTGTCGAAAATACGAGAGGATGAAGCGGTGGACATGGCAGAAGTAGTCTGGAGAATTGAAAGCGATAAGGCACGCATGAAATCATGGAGCGATCGAAGAAGAAGGACCAAGCAGACGGCAGACATCGGAGAGGGAGACTTGGTTAAAATCCAGCTACCGAAGAAGGATCAAAGCACAGGGTCTCGGTTTAGCCGACCCATCAGAGTGACTCACAAAGGGGCAAACCACATCCGCACGGAAGACGGGCGAGCGTGGAATTTAGAAAGGGTAGCATTGTACCAAAAGAATCGAGGAAGAGCGAAGACCCCAGAGAGACCACCCACGCCTCCGAAGAGACTGGAGAGACCACCCGCGGAAACCGAAAGGGACTTTGGAGCAGGCGAGGAAAGAGAACCAGAAGGAGACGACAGAGAGAGGGGTGAAACAGGAGTTGAACTGGAACCATTGGGTGAAGATCCCGATCAGGAGCAGCGAGAGAATTTCACCCGGACTGTTGATCGTCCCAGAAGGGAACACAGAAGACCGGTGAGATATAATGACTATGTTTTGCAATGAGTTTGACGTGTGTGTGAAAAAGGGAGATGTGTAGAGACATCGCGAAAGCCCGCGCTCTCGCGAGATCTCACAGCACCTTCAAGCTCCGCCCCGCGCGCCTCGCGCGCATTTTATGGGACGAGCGGAGGACGCGAGAGGACGCGTCCTGCACAGCCCTCCTGCTACGGGGGCCCGCTCTTTACAAGACTTGGACTGTTACCAAGAGAAGCTTTCTCTCTGCCACCTAGGGCCCGTTGGCCTTTATCATTAGTGCACACACGTTGTGTGTACATTGCATAAATCTGGTTTAGTAATTAAATACATTGTCACCAGATCCGAGGCTCCTGTCTTCATTGAAAGAATTATACTACACTCACCTGTGGCGTCAAAATACATCTACAGCATTTCAGCTCACAGTGGCCAACGTGGACGTGGGCTCGACAGTGTCCCCACCATGTTGAACTCCACCAGCGGCGCTAGAGATCCCTGATGTCTGGGAAGTCTTCCTGTATCCTGCGACCCATCTGCCAGATCTGCCATGACCAATACCTCAAATAGGCTCCTCTTTGCCCTGAGTTCTGTAGCCTATTTGTTAAATGTGGACTCTCACTGTCGATAGCACCAGACTTCACCTGCGTTGTTATGCCCCCTGAGTCTTCTACGTGTTCCTTTGTATTATACGTCCTCTACTTCCCCTTTTAGTCTTTAAAAGGGTGCTTAGGGAGTGGTATAATCCCTACACAAGCGCACAAGCACTCAAGGGTGGAGCCGCAATCTTGGGACAGTCTCAGGATCTTTAATCGGTGTTCAGCTGACTTATTCAGTGTCAGCGGACTTATTCAGTGTGCAGTGCACTATTCTTGTCACTTATTCATCCATTAGCCTCTCTGCAGGCCACATGTCAGAAAATGGGCCTTTTGTGCTTATGTATAGTCACCCCTTCATTAACAGTCTGGGCAGTTGTCAGTTCGCTCACCACTCGGTCACCATTTTGTTGTGAAGCAGAGAATCACTCTCATAAGATAAGGGTGCCACCGCTCTGCCTTGATATTCGACTTCGCCACAGAAGCATTGCACTGTGCAGGCAGCGAAAGTCAGAGCGCTGCCTCATACTGACTGTTGATGTCTTAGGTTGCAAGCTGAACCGCCACGCAGAGTACAGAAAAACAAATGTGCCGTGAACAGTTGCAAGAGACCACTTCGTCGCCATTCTTATGGGGGTCTGTGTGACACTCATACAAGGGTCTTGGCCCTCCATAATAATGCACACAGATACAGAGTGTGTGCTACTCAGGTTCCCTCAGGCTCTGCTTCGCACACATTGTGAAGCCCCATTTATTTAGAGAGCGTACTCAGGGGTCAGAAACGAGAGCTGGACACAAAGTTGTGATTTTCTTAAGATGTGCCATGCTTATTAAAACATAAAGGGGATGGGATAAATACCTCTCTATACCTATCATTCATGTTAGGATAGGGATAAATACCTCTCTATCCCTATCCTAACACGAATGTTCCTGCCTATTAAACTAAAGTTAAAGAAAATTGACTTTGTGTCCAAATATATCTGACCCTCCCACTAACATATAAAATCAAAATGTGCAAGGTAAATGTATCTGTTCACAGTTCAACAGAAATGTGAAAAAAACGTTTGAAAGGGTTTAGTTCCAACAATATTCTATTCAGTTCAATGGAAAAGGAAATGTTTCTTTCATCAACTACGTCCCTCAAATTGGCAAAGCAAATGTCTCTTCCACAGAACATTTGTTTCAAGAACAAAGCAAATGTTTCTTTCATGAGATGCTTTTCTCAAGATGTCAAAACGATTAGTTTGGAGTATGTAACAAAAGTATTTTCTGTAAAATACTTTTCTCAAGATGTTAATACAAGTGTTTCTTTCATAGAATATTTTTGTCAAAATGGCAAAACAAATCTCTCTTTTTGTACATTAGTTTGTCAGGATGATAAAGCAAATGTTTTCTTTCCACAGCACTGTTTATAATTACAATTCCTGGTGTACTCTCCTGCCAGGAATTGTTTCTACTCCACACAATTGTTCCTTTCCTTGTTTACTCTCCTGCCAGGAATTGTTTCTACTTCACACAACTGTTACTTTCCCGGTTTAATTTCTGGCCAGGAATTGTTTCTACTTCGCAAAACTGTTCACTTTCCTTCAAAGCACAACCCAGTTGTACTTCCTTACAATTTGCAGACAGTTGGCTCTGTGGATTACTTGTCCCCCCCTTTTTGGAGTTCCACTATAGAGGTTTCTTCAAGGACTGTGTGTCAATCTCTCACCCGGTGCTCTTTTGGCTTTGGCAATGCTTGTTCCAGTTTTCCCCAAACTGACTTTCTTGTAAGGGGAATTGTACAATGTTTGCCCTTTTATTTCTTCTTCAATGTCTCTCTACTTGCTGCAATATTTGTTCCAGGTTTCTCCACACGGACCTCTTATTCGATGAGAATTGTACAATTTTGCCTGTTTCTTTGCTTACGTTAATGTGGTTTCCCCAACTGAAATCTCATGTGAGGAGAATTGCACCCTTTGTGCCCTTCTGTCTCTTCTTTAAAGTTTCATGGCTGGTGGCAACGCAGGTTCCAGTTTCCCCCAAACTGACATCTCATGTAAGGAGAATCATTTTTTTCCCTTTGTTTCTACTTCATATTGCCTCCCCAAGTGCTCTTCAACTTTATAGCAAGTCCTGGGGCTCCTAGCTCCTTTTGGTGGACTCACCGGTTTAACGTGTATCTGCAATGAAGAACCGTTGCCGAGTCGTTTTCCCCAGTTGCACAGAGTCTCTCTTGGTTCCCGCATCGGTCTCTCACTCCTCCGCCAATGGAACCTTCGCCATTCCGCAAGACCAGCAGCTGAGTTTCACTGGAGTCTTTCTCTCTCTGTATGTGACACCTCCAGGCGGATGGATGCCTGTTAGCGTCCTCCTCCTTCAGCACGGCTCACCTCTGCGACTCTGCCTTGGAGCTTGTCTCCCGCTCTGAGTACCCTGTAGTTTTTCTGCTCCTTCATTTGGACTGTGACCACCTCCTCCTCGACCTTCCACTCTATTCATAACAAGACACACCAGTTTTAAATCTCCTGCACAGCTGATGATGTTTTAAACAATTAGTCTGTGTCTTTAGCTTAAGGTTGTCCCTGTTCCACACTGACTCCTCTCTCCTCTTCTTAGTCCCAGTACCATAGGTGGAATGGGAATTGAAGTCCATATTGTCCTGAAACGTTCCAAGGCTATATTGTTTGAATTGTTTGTTGAACTGGACTTAAGTTTGTCGGAAACAGAAGATGTTATGTGAATATTATGTGCACTGATTTTATGTGCAGGGCTCTTTCCCACGATAGAACCATTAGAATCAAGGGATGCCAAATGTGACTCATGTATTTTGAAAGTGTAAAGCTTATTCTGTTTAGGTGGTTTTTCATATCATGTTCTTTGGTTTTTAACATGGGTGGGGCTTGTGAAGTGACAGCATGCCATCAGGCATTTGGGAATTATAGGATCTTCATCTTCACAACAAGAAGACTACTGCGTCTCTCCTAAAGGGGTCACCACTTCTCCCAGACAGTCATCTCCTCCCATGTGATCCTGCCTTAGAATACCACCCCCATGGTCAGGATCAGGTAACGACTGCCTTCCCCAGGCCACATGGGAAGAGACTCTAGGCTGGAGATCAGTGATGACGCTGCAGGGTTCATCACAGTGTGCTGACGTACGCAGGACTGTTCCCTTAAAGGCACACAACACATATGTGCTCCAAAATGTTGGCATGTATATATCAGCGATGGGTGCAACCACCAGAGGGGTTAAGTGTGTGTGTCCTGCCCACCTCAAAATGTGCAACCTGACCTTTGGTCCTGGCCAAATATTCCACTGCACCCTTTTCCTCACTGTGGGGGAATCCATTTACAAGCTCTGAATGGCTGTCGACTGCTCAAGCAGGAAAGGCAAAACTTCATAGCCGAAATAATAGGATATCCAAATGGGTGTATGTGTCTCATGGTTTGCAGATATTTTAATGTTATGTTAGGGTGAGTGTTATGAAAAATGAAATGAGCACCAAGCCTGGTGTGCTTAGAAGGGTTTCAGCTTAAATCACGTTAACAGACATATTTGTGATATATACAAATCTGTGGTCATTCTTATGTTCCAAAGTACTCTTTGATTATTGCAAAGCAGCCAGGTGCTAATTGTCGCCCTCTCATTTTCCACAGGTGATTATTTACATAATGTGGGTGATTTAATCACTGGGACTCATTTTAAAAGCCACACAAAAGTGTAATAGACATGAAAAGCGTACACCAGTCTTTACTTTTTTTGTTACCGCTTCAGGGCATTTGAAAGAAAATGTGCAGGAGGAATGAAGACTAGAGGGACAATGCATTTCCTTCACCTCATTCCTGCTCCACTGCTCCACAGGCATAAAACTAATGGATTCATCCAGAATCCGCCTGGCAGATTCCATACCTCTCCATTGTAAATGCCACCTTTCACTGACAGTGTTTGTATTTTTACAAAATGGAGAGAAAAAGGATAGAGTAAAGGTGATTTCACCTGTATTAACTCTTTGCAACAAAAACAATTGATGTTAAGAGAGGAGATGGGCTACGACCTGAGTCCTTACCTTCTTCCTTCAAATGTGAAACAGACACCAATGTGGACTTTTAGGGACCGCAAAGGGAGGGAGGCCCTTTTTATTTATAAAAACTCAACATTATAACACTGCATGCAAGACCCAGCATTCAAACAAGTGTTGGCAGATAATTGGTAATAAATGACGAATTGAAAAGTCTCCATTGTCGACTAATGATATTTACAAAGCAATTGGATACGTAGATAAGCAGACAAAAAGATTATATAGGATTTTTCTTTGTGTTCGTGCCCACTGGTATATGATCACCCATCTTTCATATGCTAAAAGAAGGTGGATTCCATAGCAATCCATTGTAACTGACATCTTTCGCTGACAGCTTTTGCATTTTTACAAAATGGAGAGTAATATTCAATAGTAAAGATGATTTCATGCTATTGCACTCCTTTTTGTAAATCTGAAAAATTGTATCACAGGGACCCATCAGCAGGTACGGGCTAACGTTAGTGGTCGTATGCATGCTATTAGCACTTTTAACAAAGTTAGTGTAGCGCCTGCTTTTCTGGCCCTGGTCCATAGCAATGGAGCCCACTGTACCTATCCCAGGCCAGAGACGGACCCCATGGGAACGAACCACCCCCACCCCAGAGAAGAAGGGGCGCTATGCAACCTGCAAATAAAACTGATGTTCTTCTTTCAAATGTGACACACACACCAAAATATATATAGATACACAACCCAAGATTATGTACACCAGAGCCCCATCTTACCTACAAAATTAAGTCCACGTTTTATGGATATTAATAAGGAAAAGGCCCACACAAATTGGCTTAATATTGGAGGTTTCTATAAGTGCAAGACCTGCCCAATGTTCAAATATGCATGCAATGGTATCACTAAACTGAGAACAAAAGAAGCACTAACATTGGAGATCAAAGACTTTATCAATGGTAGATCTAAGTATGTAGTATATACAATGTGAATGTCAAAAAGTGTACATCGGCAGCACCGTTAGAGAGCTACGAATAAGAATACGAGAACATATGTCGACGATTACCAGCCATGGAGGCAGACAGACTACCATTGGAACTGCACTGGAACAGAGAGCATCAGATAGATAATAAGGAAGATATCAGATTCATGGGACTAATGCACATACAGATAAACAAAAGAGGTGGCAACAGCGAACTGAAATTAAGACAAGAGGCAAGAACAATCTGCAGATTAAGAACAACCTTTACAGACTTAAATATCAAGCATGAAATTAATGTTCTACATTAGAAACATTACGGCAAAGACGCCCGACACGCACACACATCATCGCATGCGCGATGACGTGACAATGATGTTAATATACAATTAAAATGTCGGCCGACCACGCTGCATGCCAAGAAGATGCTGAACACAGCTCGGATTAAGCACATCCCCATAATTCAGATAAAGATCATAATCCCACAAAGGATTTCCAAGAATTTTAGAACCAACTAAATTAAAACTTTGCATAGTTTGAAACATTGTCTGCCATTTATAACAATATTAGGACAATTAATACTATATAACTCTTTCCCCAATTCAAATGGAGATAAATGCAATCTAACCAAAATGGGTATTATTGCGAGCTGATTAAACGTAATATCATACAGGCATGCAAGATCACCCACATTTTTGGGGATTATATTTTGACAAGCAATAGGTGCTGGACCACATCATAGTAGCATTGGGTTTTTTATTTATTATGCATATTACCTGTTCACAGAATTATCAAGTTTCAAGTGATATATCACGTATTGATGTAATGATACATTTTTAAGAATATTAACCTACTACTCGAAGATATTGGGTAAGAGCTAGATGCAGCCCTGATTATTCCAGTTTGGATAGCTCACATTATTTTTATTTTGGTATTTAAACAAAGGAATGTAGCTACTGTGAGAAACCCGAGGGAATCCTCACAGCTACTCTCCTCGGATCCTCTTCTCAGGTGACATGGGAAAGGCCATTGCTCTTGCATCCTGACCCTGAGAGTGGAGATGCGAGGGAGGAGCACCTGGGTGGAGGGTCCTTGGGGATTGGGTAGAGGATGTCTTTAGGTGAGACATGGTATCCCCTTTCCCTTGTGAGAGAAAACCTTACCCTCCCCTAACTTCACAGGTTGTTGCCAATCATTTCCTTTTATGTCCCCTCGAGTCATACCACTCTAGTACTGAGATGAGAAAGAGGCGACAAGGAGTCGTACACACTAACATGCAGTTACACCACTCGGGCACCGATATGATGGAGAGCCCTGGAAACTATTGTGAGGGTCAGGCATGTCCAGAGAACACCAGTAATTGTGGTCAGGCAATTGTGTTCAAAGACTCACACCTGCAACCTATTAATAGGTCACAGATGCATAAAAGGTGGGGCCAACAGCAAGAAGGGGGAAACCAGCAGGAGAGACGCTGGGTTGGGAGGGACGGGCCTGAGAGGGGGGAATTCTTGCAAAGAAAAGGGCTGCTGAGGAGGGTCCTGCCTTGGGGCCAGGACGCCCGCTTTCGCAATAAAGGAACTGTGACAGCGAGTCCCGATTGGGCCGTGAAAGACCAAGGATGACAGAGTCCCTTCTGCTGGGTGCCCACAGCTGGAGCTGTGGGGCACAGAGGACTCAGGGCCATCGGTAGTGTCCACGAGTGAGAGGCGGAGCTACTGGCAACCCACAGCGGGATTCATGGCAGGCAAGCGCTGCTTGCAGACACTCAGAGAAGTGTGCACACAGCCAAAAAGAGAGAAAGAGAGAATGCCCGGAAGAGCCACTGAGGACCGGTTAGTGAATCAAAGGGAACATTTGTACAGAGGTGCTCCTGGGCTACTGCAAGGCATTTGGTGATGTCGGTTGAAAGGAAATGTATATGCAAGTAACCATCAACTTAAAGTAAGGTTTGTTTGTAATACTACGAACAAACACCAAACTTTAAATTGAAGGAACGCATATGAGAAGCATGTATTATTGAATATCGAATCAAAGGAACGCTTTACAAGCCTTATTGAATACTGAACTGAAGGAAAACTTTGGAAGCCCATGAATGAAATAGAAACAGGTGTGAAACATACGTAATTAACATTTAAAGCCAAAGAATGAAACGTTATGAATAAAGTGGTAAACAAGTTATGAATAAAGTGAAAAGCAAGTGATGAACACTTATGAAGTTTGTGAAAGCAAGGTGGTGGAAGAGAGTGAGCACCACGGAGTAGGTGCTCACTCAGTGTGTAGAAGAACACACTGTGGCAAAGCCAAAATTCTGTCAAAGAATTCAGAGTGAATGCAAACTAAAGCACAGGTGTGGTGAAAGAGAACCCTGTTTGAGGAAGAAACCTAGGGTTATCGTTTGCGTGACCTGTAATGGGTGGACCATGTGGTCCGAAAACTTGCCTAGACCGAGGATACCCTGTCTGGAAAAGTCAAGGAATGTTTAGATAAATTCTGTCAATTCTGTGAAAACTGCCTTTCGGCCGCTGCATCACAGACGCAATTGCGAAGCACTATAGAACAGTAACTGGGTATTATCAACCTATTTTGCGAAACTTAGCATTAACACAATATTGTTTGCACATTGGCGCAGTGTGGTTGTATCAGTGTGATTGAATACTATTTTGGATGTTCCCCAATCAGGATTCCGCCCCAAGTACAAAACCAAAACTGCCCTACTTGACCTGAAAATTCAACTTGATGGCATCAAGGACACTGGCAAACCTGCCCATCTGATGATGCTGGACCTCTCTGCAGCATTTGATCTGGTAGACCACCAAACCCTCTGCTCACAACTTGCCTCGACAGCTAACTTCTCTCCATCGGCTACCAATTGGATTAGGTCATTCCTAGCTGACAGATATTCACAAGTCTTCATCGATGACTTGGCCGCCGCACCTACTCCTGTCACCTGTGGAGCTCCCCAAGGCTCCTGCCTTTCACCCACCCTCTATAACATTTATATGAAACCCCTCTTCGACCACTTTTACCTACTTGGCATATCTTACACAAACTAAGCTGATGACACGCAGCCCCTTATCCCCCTTTACGGCTCATATGCTCAGGTCTCAGCCACCATTAACTCAGTGTATGAAGTCATACAAAACTGGATGGCTTCTCACCTACTCTGCCCCAATCATGATAAAACTAAAATCCTCATTGTCAGCTTCCACTCCACGCTGCGCAACATGGACCCAGCCTACACGGAGTTTACCATTGACGGTAAGCGAATCCCCACCTACGCTGCAGTCAAAACTCTTGGGATTTACCTGCATTCTAACCAGGACCTTTCGCGACAAGTGAACCCGATTGCCTCATCAGCGGCCTACACAGCCAAACTGCTACATGCCAGCAGGTCCTTCCTCTCCACTCCCAACCACCTCTCCATTGCAAGAGTCATCATATAAGCTAAGCTCGACTATTGCAACGCTTTATTTACTGGTTCTTCCGAGTGCAACCTGAACAAACTTCAAACGATTCAGACCAATGCTCTCCGAGCAGCCATTGTTCTCTCCAAATCGGACCTCATTTCGGAAGCCAGAAGAGATACACACTGGCTGCCCAACTGGGAAAGGATAAAATTCAAAACACTGTCCCTGGTCCATCGATGTCTCTCCAACACAGCCCCGAACTACCTCTCCCGCTGTGTGGAAAAATACTCCTGCGCCCAACCTCTTAGATCGGCAAACTCTCACGTCCTACAAATCCCCAACTCCAATCACCTCTCGGTGTGGGGTAAGAGCTTTCCGGTTGTGGCTGCCAAACTTTGGAACAATGTTCCTCCAGCACTGAGAAAGGAACTGGCCTACTGGACCTTCCGCAGAAACTTAAAGACCTGGTTTTTCAACTAACTCAGCTCCTCCTAAAATGAATCACTCTTCCTAATGCATTTCCTCAACCCCAAGCCCTTCTTCTTCTTTTTTCCCTCAATGTATCTAGCGCCTAGATACCCAAGGGTTTTGTGCGCTGTAATAAATGCCAAAATAAATAAATAAATACTTTGTAATAAATCATAAATTATCAAGTCACAATTGTAGACTAATGATATTTCTGACACAATTGGATACGTAGACAGACAACAAGATTATATAGGATTTTTCTTTGTGATCGCGCCCAGTGGTATACGATCACCCATCTTTCATATGCTAAAAGCAGGTGGATTCCATAGCAATCCATTGTAAATGACATCTTTCGCTGACAGCTTTTGTACTTTTACAAAATGGAGATTAGAATGAAAAAGTAAAGGTGTTTTGGCCTGTATTTACTCTTTGCTACTGCACTCCTTCTTGTAAATTTAGAAAATTACATCACAGGGACCCACCAGCAAGTAAGGGCTAACGTTAGTGGTCCCCTGCATGCTATTACCACCTTTAACAAAATGAGTGTAGTCCCTACTTTCCTGCCCCTGGTCTGTGGCAATGGTGTCAGGGGCTTGAAGATAGGGATGTGCCCACAAAGCCGAGGGGAGAAAAGTGCACAAGAGACAGGAGTGTAAGGAATCCTGCAGATAAGAAAGGTTAGTGTGAGGAGCCAGGAATGAGATGCGGTCACAGAGGACTCATGTTTTTGCTTGTAGACTTTTATTAAGTAATAAAGTTGTTGAAAAATGCCTCACTATCCCTAATCTAGAATGTATTTCCCTACCTCAATCAAAACTAAGGGTATGTCCTGTGTCAAGATGTCCAAAGCAAAAATGTAATGTGTCCGAAATCCTATCCTAGCCCTCACAACCAAAAAGTAACTCTAAGGTGTTAAGGAAATTGACTTTGGCCTTGAAATTGCACACACTGTTCAAATCCAACAAAAAGGTATAAATCCAACAGAAAGACTTGATGGTTTAGGATTCACAGTTGTAGGGAACGGCTCCCTTCCCAAGGTTTCTCTCCACCAAAACAAAAATTCAAATATATCAAGTTCTTTGTAAACCGAGAGGATAGCTCCTCCTCTTGGTGTTGCAATCCACTCCTTTCTACTTTCAATGTAATTCACAATCCTAAGGGCATGTGTCTTCCTTGGAATTTACTCTTCACAATACCACAGCTTGGGTGTTGGTCCCAGACTCGCAGAACACCTGGTTTATACTCCCCTGCCAGGTTCTCTTCCACATTCAATGCATTTCACAATCCTAAGGGCATGAGTCTTCTATGGGATTTTCTCATGTAGTTCATTCGCCACACTTGGGTTTGCCTGGTTTACTCTCCTTCCAGGCCCTTTTATGCAATTCACTTCACACACTTAACTTTGCCTGTTATACTCTTCTGCCAGGACTTTCCTATGCAGTTTAATTCATACACTTGGCTTTGCCTGGTATACTCTTCTGCCAGGACTTTCTTATGCAGTTTACTTCACACACTTGGCTTTGCCTGGTATTCTCTCCTGCCAGGATTTTCTTATGTAGTTTAGTTCACACACTTGGCATTGCATGGTATACACTCCTGGCAGGACTTTCAATTCAAATCATGGGTATGAGTTCAAATCTCATAGGGCGCCTGATATGTTCTCTTGTCAGGACTTCTCGCATACAGTTTGCTTTACACAGTGTATACCCAGCTTAATGTGTTCATTCACGTTGATACACAAAATACCTGGTATACTCTCCTGCCAGGTCTTAATGCACAATGTCCAACTGGTTTCTTCTTTTCGGTCTTCCCCAAGTTTGTACTGTGGGTCCAGACCCCAGTCCCACTGTCTAGGGCTTTCATTACTTTGCCCGGCAGTGCTTCGGTTTACCAACCATTTCCCTGGGCTCAACAGTACTTTTCCTGCAGTCTCTCTGCGTTCCTGATTCCGAAGCAGGTGCTTCTCTGGCTGTTACAGGTCTCCTGTGCCTGCAGGTACTTCCGGAAGGCATTCGGTCCTCAGTCAGTGTCCCAGGTCCCTCCGCTGTCAGAAAGTATGGCTTGCTCCTTCCTGCTTTGCCACGGCCTCTGCGGACCTTCCCTGTGTGTGTTGCTCCCTGGGCTGAATTCTCTCTCCTTCTTGTCGCCTTGCCTTCTGCACTGCCGCCGGTCGCTGCCTTCTTGGTTTCTCCACTCACCCGTCAATGTGACAGCTTGGGCTCCCCGGCAACACCTAGTCAGTCGGATCTTCCATTCTCTTGGCATCCTCGATCTGCACCAGGTTGGAGACGAAGGCGAACTCCATACTTCTCTCCCTGGCATGTTTTAAAAAATATATATATTTGTATTGATTTTCACATTCCAAAATAACAGAAACAAGTCAACCCCGTCCCCCATCACACCATGGAGGAAAACTCTGTAAATCTTCATAATATATTCTGAGGGCTTTCACATAATGTCCAAGATCGTATTTTATGGGGGCACCATTGAAGCATATAGTCACTTTTAAGGTAGTTCAGCACATCTTCCCATTTATGTTTAAAGCGGCTTGATCTCTTTGAGCCATATGGGTAGCCCATTCTAGCGCAGTAAAGTTCCATACCTTATGTAGCCAATCTAAGTTTGTAGGTCATTGATTTTTTCCCCATTTGTGGGCCACCAAAAGCCATGCGGCTATAAGTAAAAGCATGAAGCTGCATTGCTGTCTTTTGGAGAGCATTTTCTGTCTCGGCCCCCACAACCTACATAGCCAAACTCCTAGTTCCATCGGGTCCTTGTTTGGGGATATCTTATCAGTTTGTTTCTGGTTCCCTTCCCAGAACGGCTTAATCATTGGGCATTACCACCATATGTGTCGCCAAATCCCCTTTGACCAACAACCTCTCCAACATGATGCTGTCACAGTCGGGTACATCTGATGCAGCCGTTCCGGCGTTTAGTGCCATTGGAACATTATTTTGTACCACATTTCTCTCGTTTGGATGGCGCATGTGAGTTTGGGAATAGCCTTCCAAAGATGTTCCCAGTCTTCCTCGGCTATAGTGTTGTCAAGTGTAGACTCCCATTTCTTAATGTATTTCCACTGCACTAGTGTTGTACCCGTATTTGGTAATCTATACAAATTCGAGATCAGTTTCCTCGTGCCTGCTCAGGTAGTAACTTATTTTTTGAAAGGGGTCAGTTGTCGTGTAGCCGCTGCTTTTATCTGAGAGATGGATAGCCGATGCTGCAGTAGATTATAGAAAAATCTATCCTCCTCCCCAACCCCAAGTCTCTTTTACACTCTTCAAATGTTCTCAAGATGTGTGCCTGAAACATAGCTTGTGCTTTCACACACCCTGCTTCTTTCCATGCCATAAAGGCTCCTGGTTCCATCCCGGGGGGGAAGTCCGGGTTCTGAAATATCGGGAGAAACAGGGAGGGGGATGTAGACAGAATTCCTTCTTTGAGTGCTGAATCCCACATCTTGGACATTAGCCCCACTATCTTACTAATCTTTACATTGGGTGGTCTATGATCCCAATCTAGCCAAAGTAGTCCTGAGAGGGGTGTACCTGTGACTGCCCTATCTTGTTGAATCCATATCTTACGTCCTTCATCACAAACCATTCCTTTATAACCCTCAATTGAGATGCTTTATAGTACCTTCAAAAATGAGGGCATCCCAGCCACTCTGGTCCCTTGAAGCGGTGAGAGTGGACATTGCTGTTCTAGCTGGTTTGTTTTGCCAGATGTACGCCAAGATGAGTTTTACTCTTGGGAGGAGTACCCTTTTTATCACAGTCATTCTCCCTAACCAGGATATTGCAAGTGGTTTCCATATATGTAAGTCTTTTTACACCCTGGCTAATAAATGCGGATAACATTTGTTCTGGTGTTTTTGTAAGAACTACTCCCAAGTATGTTATACTTTTCTCTGCCAAGGACAGATAAGTTGAAATCCGTAAGCGTTCCACTGCCTCTGGGTCAACCGACAGGTTCAGAATTTCTGATTTGGTCCTGTTTATTTTTAGCCCCGAAACCGCGCCACACTCATCTACTTCAGCCATCAATGCTGGCAAAGACGTTTCCAGTTCAGTGATCTCAATAAGCATGTTATCTGCAAATGCCAATGCTTTATGTTCTTCCCTGGCCATTCCTATACCTCTCATTTGTTCCGATTGTTGGAGCCTGGGTAGTAAAGGTTCCAAATATATAGCATATAGCAAATGGGCTAAGGGGCCTCCCTGCTTGGTGTCTCTTTTTACCGCTATGCTATTAGAGAGGGCCAAGTTTATCTCTATTCTAATCTGCAGGGAGTGATAATTGGCACGCCCCATTTGTAGGAACCCTGGGCTGAACCACATACCTTCCATAGTTTTAAATAAAAAAGCCCATTCAACCCGATTAAGCACCTTCTCGGCGTCTAGTGATAACAAAAGCGCTAGCATTTGCGTAATGGCCATTTTCTCCAACAGGTGACATACCCGACGGATGTTGTCATGGGTCTGTCTTTGTGAAATAAACCCTGATTTATCGGGTCCTATTAGTTTTGGCAATAGGTTCGACAGCTTAGTCGCCAACATTTTTGTATATATTTTAGCATCAGTGTTAATTAGCGCTATTGGCCTATGGGACACCGGGGACGACAAATCTTTGCCATCTTTTGGAAACACCACTAATTTCGCCTCATTCATCGTGTCTGTGATCATCCCTTTCTTTCTGAATGGATTTAACAATTTGGTTAGGCGTGGTACTAAGGCCCCCTGATATCTCTTGTAGAAGCTCACGGGGAACCCATTGGATCCCGTGGCTTTATTTCTTGGTAGTGTTCTTATCACTTCAATCACATCGCCCTCCTGTATTTCCTCCTTGAGCCTGTTCCTCGTGTGTAATGCTATTTAATGGGACTTTTCTCGCATATGCCTCCTGTTTATCACACGCTGGTTTGTCAGACGTGTATAAAGCTTTATAGTATTCACTAAATACCCCGATGATCCCCTCATTGGTGGTGACATAGCCCCCCAAACTGTTTTTTAGTTTCAATATTATGCGGGACCGGATTTTATCCTTTAATTGTCTGGCTGGCTAGCAGTTTATCAGCTTTGTTAACTTTCACGTAATAGTGTTGTTTTGTAAATAATAGAGCCTTTTTGGCACATTTTGTGCGATGTGTATCCAATTGACCTTGCGTATGTTTCAAAGCCCTGTGCAGGCTCCTGATGGGGCCTCTTTCCATCTCGGCCAGGATCTTCCATATTTTTGCTTCTAACTCCTCCGCCCATGCCTGCCTTTGTTTGTCTCTTTTTGCTTTCAACGCTATTAAATGTCCCCTCAGGACTGCATTGAAGGCATCCCATACTATTCCACGGGCCATGTCATGGGTGTCATTCTTTTTGAAGTAGGTATCTATTTTGTCCTGTATCAAGGTAGCCAGTATCAGATCTTGTATTAGATCTACCGGGAATTGCCACGTCCACACTCCCACCGAGGCCCCTACCATCTCCATCTGCATTATTAACGGGCGTGGTCCGAGAGGGAAATAGCTCCCAGTTCTATGTTCTTCACCCTTACCGTTATACAAGTTGATGCCCACATGTAGTCAATCCTTGACATTGACGAGTGCACATGAGAATAGTAAATAAAACCTTTGGTCTGTCCCTTGCATACTCGCCAAACTTCATGGAGAGCCAATATGGTGATTTTGTTTTTCAGCAATTTAGATGGTGCCAATACGTGTTTTGTCTGTGAGCTTCTATCTACTAGGGGGGCCCAAGCCATATTAAAATCTCTGGTTAGCAAGATGTCTCCCTTGGCAACATTTTCAAGTTGAGACAGCACTCCCCTCAGAAAACCATCCTAACCTTTATTCAGGGAATATAGCATAGCTAATGTATACTTTTGGGACCCCAATATGACATTTAGGAAGAGTGAATGTCCTGCTGGCTCTGCTCTACTCTCAAGGAATTTCACAGCTAGTCTACCGCTAATGGCAATGAGAACTCCCACTCTTTTGTCAACCGCATTAGCTTGGTAGAGATATGGCTAGCCCTGTATCCTGAGTTTCCCCTGGTCTTGTTTCCTGAGATGTGTTTCTTGAAACATCAAGATATCTGGTTGTACCCTTTCAAGAACCCCTCTATTTTCTCTGTTTTAGCCAGGGCATTCATCCCCCTGATATTGTGGGATAATGTCCTAATATTCATCATTGCACTACCATGACCTTTTATGCACTATCGACCCCTCTGTCCCCCTTCCTTGTTGACAGGCATGCTCGCCTTTCCTCAGATTTATGTAAATGTCCTTGCATCTTAAGCCTCTCCCCCCCTACTAAACAAACCCCACTTCCAACCCCCCCTCTTCTCCAACATCCCTATGTCCCTGGGGAGGGTCAAAGTTCCTATGATCGCCCGGGCAGAGTGCACGGAGCCGTTGGCCCCCTAACTAATGCAGAGATACCACGCGGGGAGTCCTAAACCCCAAAATAAGATTCCAAACGACTGACCACAACTCGTGGTCCCCTAAGGACAACATCTTACTTCAGTTGTGTGTCCTCTTCAATTCCCACTTGTAGAGTATTTTCCCCCGGATATGAGTCTATTCCTTGCTGTCCCCACTCCCCATCACATCTCAAGTAGCTTCCATAGTTTCTGAATCAGAGTTAGATCACTTCCTTTTGTCTCTGTTCGATGTCGCCTTCCACTCCCATGGTTTCCAGCTTTGTCTTTTCAGAAATTCTGCCTTTCTTATGCTGCTAGAAGACTCGCCTTCTTCTTCTGGAATCTGCAAGATATGCATTCCTTCTTCGCAGGTGGTAATTCGACGCTGCCGATTCTCCCAGTTAAATAGCAATACGAATGGGAATGTCCATTTATATCTCACTTGCTTTTGTTCGAGAAACCGTACTTCCGGGCCCATTACTCTTCTCTTTTGTAGTGTTAACTGAGCTATGTCCTGATATAATTGAACTTCTGAGCCATTGATATTTGTTGATCCTGATGTTCTTGCTGGTCTTAATATCGTTTACTTTTGGGTGTAAGACGCTATTGCTGCCAGGACATCTCTTGGATGCGTGCCCGGCTCTGACCGTCATGGGCCGACCCTGTGGATATGATCCATGTTGATGTTTCCTCGTTCTCCCCTGAGAGGAGGTCTGCAAATAATTGTTGTGCTGTATTTTTTAGGTCTTTATCATCCACTGATTCAGCCAAGTTTTCGATCTGTATGTTAGACCTGCGAGAGCGGCTCTCCAAATTATTGCATTGAATCTCCAGGTTATGCAATAGTCTTGATAGCTGTTCCAGCGCCTCGCCGTTCTTTGTTGTGTCTTCTGACATATCTTGTACCGCTCTTTCTACTGTGTCCACCCTCTCCTCCAGTTTTGCAACTTCGACCTTCACATCTTGGAGCGACTGCTACAATTCCATTTTTAACAGGGAGAATTGCACCTGGAATGTCGCCATGAATTGCTCTTGGAATTCTTTAAAGCAATTTTGAAAGTCCTCTTTTTGAATTGCCATGCTTGAGGCTTATTCACTGACTTGGCAATGTTTGTTGGGGTCTTCTGTCCCTTTGGAGGGGTGTACTGGTGTTCCTGGAGACCACCATTTTTTGATTCTGCAATCCGTAGTTCTTTTTAAGCTTCTCTGGTCCCCCATTGGTGCCTTCCCCTTACTTTTGGGAATGGGGGTAATGTGATTGTCCTATATCCAGTGCATAGCCTTTAGATTCCTCCTCTAGTGGTTATTTCAGAGGGTTGATTCTAGAGAAAATAGTTCTGTATCGTTCCCCCTTCTGTGCTTAAGTTTTTTCTTATGTCCCGTGTCTCTAAATGGGTGTGTCCCCAGGGGGAGTGTTGCTCAGCTATTGGGGGCTCTTGGGGGCTCATTGGCCTCTGTTAGCTGCTTCTTTCTCCTGTGTTTTATGCTGGTTGAGCGCTTACTTTTGCTCTGTATGTCTTCTTACTATGCCCCATTGCTGGGTGGTTGTCGGTTCCCCCCGGGACCTCTTGAGGGATCTGCCTTCTCCCCTGCCTCCAGCTTGCAGAGCCACCTCTTCCCCAAATATGAAAGGATGGGGGATTCTCTGAGCTTACTCATGCCTTCCTGGGGATGTTTCACGATTTGGCTGGGGGTGCTGTCTCTTCAAATTCTAGTGTCTTTAAACCCACAGTCTGTTCCCCCTGCCTGAGTTTACATGTGTCTCATAGGGCCCTTCACCCATGTGAATTTAACACCTAATTTCAGCCTGCACACATCCAAGGGTTAATGTTGCGCTGATCGCCGGTTTGGTTGGCCTGAGGACCTTGCCGTAGCGCTCATTCACAGTGTCCAGTGGAGGTTTATTTGCTTGAATGAGTTAATGGTGAACACGCATTGTTTCCACACGTTTCATATGCACTGCTTTTCCACATAGCTTACGCACCTCTTACAGGCTATGCGCTTCACCTGGGGTAGGGGGGGTGTGCACAGGAGAGCTCTATGTCTGAGGGTGTGGAGACCGTTTCCCATCATTTTTACCATCTCCAGTTCGACGTGATCACGGGGGTTCGCTGGACGGTTCATGGGGTACAGAATATGCTGTTGGAGTTCTCATTGGGCAACGTTCTGCTTCACGGTTGAGGGTGTGTTGGAGATCTTCCTCGGCTTCGCGGACGATCAATATGTTTCACACTTGCTGGGGTCGCTGACTGAAGTCACGCTATGTTCCTCCCTTGTTGCACTGCCGTTTCACCAGACTTCCCTTGTTGTTTCCGTCACACTCATATTGAGGTTAGTTTTATTGTTCGGCCCAGGGGGGACGGAGCAGCTCACACACTGTCAATCTCTGTTGGTTTGTCTTCAGATTTAGAAAAAAACACCTCCTCCTCACCTAGACTCTGGAGCTCGGTTGAGACGGTTTCTTTCTTCCTCTGCTTCGGTAGTCCTTTTTTTGTGTAGATAAGGTCTACCTCAAAAGGAAGCCACAATAGCCGTCTAAGTGACTAGCAGGCCAGTGACCTTGCTCCTGGGGCAGACTCAAGAGGGGAAAAAGCCAGACACAGCATAAAAAAACCCTAGTAGCAATGGTGTAGTATCAGCTCTGTAGGATCCAAACAAGAGCGGTGCAGAGACAGCAAGTGGAATGAACCAGATGGTAGGCAGGTTCCCAGGACTGATCGAAGGAGAAATGATTCCAGGTAAGGATGCAGGAAGGTTTGAGCCCAGAGAAGAGAGAGGGAGTTCAAGTGTACAAAGAGCACTGACTCCTGTAACCGAGAAGGGATACAGTGTCAACTTCCTTGTCCTGATAACCTGAAACGTCCCTTATCCCCTCCTCCTCCTGTGCCTCCTCCTCACCTGGGTTGCCTGTGTCTTCTTGTAGCGGGCTGAGAGATTGTGGTACTCTGTAATCCTTTTCCTTTTTTGTTTGCAGCTTTTGTCTCACACGGGAAGAAGCCACAATGAAGGCCATTATAAAGCACCACCTTGTGACCCCTTTCCCGGGAGGGACCAAATGGGGAAAAAGCCCTTGGACGGAAGGTCACGGCAGGACTCCTTGTGGAACTTGGGCTCATGGTGGATCCGATCCAATGTGCAGTAACAAACACTCTGAATCCGAGTGAAGTCGAGGAAGGTAGGTAACTTGAGCAAAACGAAAGTTAAGTATGCAGGGAGCTCAGAGGAAAACACCAGGAGCTAGCATCAAGGAAAGGAAACGGGTAGGAGCAAAGAGAGTAAGCCCAGAGCGGCGGCAGGTAAGAGGCACCGAACGAACCGAAGTGCGAACGATGGAGGAAAAGAAAAGGAGAAGAACTGGGAAATATTGTAGAATGCTGGCCAAGCGCAGAGGCTAAGCAAAAGTAAAGCGAAACACAACAGCGGCAGCACGGGAACAGCTGATCATAGCGGTTGCAACGCAAGGAGTGCAAACAGGGGCATGGTTGAAATAGCGCCACGTACATCCAGCAAGATAAAGACTAGACCGTTGGATGTACGTAAGTTCCAAACGTGACGGAATTCAGGAAGAGTGTAAGCATGAGCGGGGTCACAGGCGCCAAGAATGAAGGCGGCGCATGACATACAGACAGAAGGCAACTGATTGTGGGATCCACAGAAATGTCGGAAGCCGGGGGCGGCCGTGAATGCAGCCGCACAAGGAAGGGGAGCCGGAAGGAAAGAATAGAACCTTCAGGGAAGAAACGGAACAGGGAGAAGGCAGAGCACCACAGGGAAGCCCAAGGCAGGCGAGATCAGAGGTGGCGCCGCGGTAAAGGGGTGGAGCCAGCCGCGAGCGAGAGACGAGAGGAGCCTAAAGAAGTAGGCAAGCAAAATCAGGAGAGCTCAGCAGTGAGCAACAAACAGGACAGCGTGACAGCCCAAAAAGGGGAAAGACTGGGTTGAAATGCGCCGACCGCCAAGAGGAGGCTGCCTAAGATCCTCCTGGTGGCAGCCATGTTGAAAACCACAAGACCGCCCAAGGTAGCGCGGAAAGACCGTGATGGGCCTGTCAATGGAGGTGAGTCCTCCATTGACTCCCCAAGTGCTAGCCATGGGGGCACCTGACAGTATGCCCCTTCCTACCCCTAGGACTTCCCGGTTTGCCGGGGTGCGCTCGGTGGAACTTGCATACCAATCTGGGGGCATGCACATAAGACCAGGGTTCCCAGGAGTTTTCAGAATGGGGGTAACCTTTCCATCTTACCAAGTACTCCAATCGCCCCTTTCGGTACCGAGAGTCACATATCTGGAACACTTCATATTCTGGCGGTACCTGCACGGAATCAGTGCAATGGTAGGGAATTGGGGGATCAGCCTTGTTGGTAACGACTGGACATGATAAGGAAGAATGGCAAACGGGATGCATGCGATCTAAGCTCCTAAGGAGCTTAAGCCTGAAAGCCACTGGGTTTATTTTGGACAGGATCTCAAAAGGCCCCAAATAGCGAGGAGATAACTTGGAAGGCCGGACCAATCGGGGCAGATATTTTGTGGATAGCCAGACCTTGGAACCTACCCTTCAATCCGGGACTTATTGACGATGTTTGTCTGACTGTGATTTGTAAATCCTTCTGCTGTCCTGTAGACTGATCTGGGCAGTCTTGTGAACATCCATGACTTGAGACAAAGTGGATTCTATAGATGGTACATTAGAAGATACTGCCAAAACCGGGAATATGCTGCAAGGATGTTGTACATACGTGCATTAGGACGGGCTGATACCTATGGCGGAATGGATGTTGTTATTGTAGGCAAATTCTGCAGTGCATAGTAGGAATACCCAGTTATCTTGTTGTTGATTGATAAAACAATGCAAGTATTGCTCAAGGGTGCCATTGAGGAGTTTGGTCTGTCCATTAGTTTGCGGGTTAAATTCTGAGGACGGGGCTCGCTCAATTCCCAGTATGCGAAAGAGCCTTCCAGAACTTTGAAGTCTATTGGCTACCTCTGTCAGACACAACCCTTTCCGGCAGTTCATGCAGACGGAACACGTCTTTGACGAATACCTCTGCCATCTCCGAACATAAAGGGACACCAGGTATCGGAGAAATACAGGCCAATTTGGAAAAAGAGTCAACTGTCACCATAATACAGGAACAGCCTTGAGAGCGAGGGAGGTCAACAATGAAATCCGTACAAACGTGACTCCATGACTTGGTAGGCAGAAGTCCTTGCTCCAGCAGCCCAATGGGCTTCAGAGTGCGATGTTTGTGTAGGGCGCAGACTGGGCAAGCCTTGGTGTAGTCCTTTAATTCGGAACTCATTCCCGGCCAGTAGAAATTACGCCTTATTAATTCCAGCATAATTGTCTTACCGCAATGACCAGTGTTTTTGCTGTCATGACACCAAGACATCACCATCTTTCGCAGGCCTTGGTCCGGGATAAACAAGCGCTGGTTAACAAAGAGAAGACCGTCCCTCCTTTCCACTCTTTCGCTGGATTTCCCTGGCGAAGACACTTGGCTACGGATTGTGGCTTCTTTGACTTCCTGGAGAAAGGTAGAGACCTGTGATATTATTCAGTTTCTGGGGAACAAGTGTTCATGTTTCGTGTCTGAGACCCGTTCTGAGGTCTCGCTGCGGGAGAGGGCATCCACCAGAGTATTCTGACTGCCGGGCAGATACTTTATCGAGAAATCGTATTGAGCGAAGAAATGGGCCCACCTTGCCTGGTGGGAGTTCACACACTCCATTTGCTGAAGAACCTTTAGAGTCTTATGGTCTGTGCGGATAGCTAAAGGGTGAATACCACCTTGGAGTAAATGACACCATTCTTCACAGGCCAGCTTCATGGCCAACAGTTCTTTTTCAATAACAGGATAGTTTGTTTGGCTAGTAGTAAGGGTCTTAGAAAGATAAGTCACTGGGTATTCCACACCCTCATGTTCTTGTAGCAAGGCAGCTGCTATAGGTGCAGAAGAGGCATCCGCTTCCACGACGAAAGGCCTAGTCTGGTCAGGTTGGCGGAGAATAGGAGCTGAGCAAAACAGGGCCTTGAGACAGGCCAATACCGTATCCGCGGCCTCCGTCCACCTGAACGGAAGGACAGTCTTCTTAAGCAAACTAGTAATGGGCAACACCACGTTCGAAAATTCCGGAAATAATTTGTGATAAAGGTTTGCGAGGCCCAGGAATCTCAGGGCTTCCTTCACCGATGTAGGGGTGGGCCAATCAAGTATGGCAGAGACCTTCTTGGGGTCCATCATGACTCCTTGACTGGACAAAATGAATCCTAAATAGGGGATGGAAGATGCTCCAAACACGCACTTCTCGGGTTTGACTAGCAGTTGGTGAGACTGTAAACGCTGCAGGACTTCCCACAAGTGTGATCGGTGATCCTGATGTGTGGTGGAGAAGACCAGAATGTCATCCAAATAGACGATGATGGAGTGGAACAATAGGTCTGAGAATAGGCTGTCCATGAAACGTTGGAAAATGGCAGGGGCATTAACCAACCCGAAGGACATCACCTTGTATTCGAAATGTCCAAATGGTGTCCTAAAAGCCGTTTTTCACTCATCGCCTGCACGTATGCTGAGGAGGTGATAGGCACTTCTTAGACCCAACTTTGAGAATATGGTTGGCCCCTGAACTGCTTCCAATATGTCAGCGATGAGGGGCATCGGGTAGCGATCCCGGATGGTTGCTTTGTTGAGTCCTCTATAGTTACCGACCATGTTTGAGATCATGTACAGGCATGTTCAGAAGAATAAGTGTTGGCCCGGAAAGCAAAATGCATACATAAAGATATATCCCACCCTGTATCAAAAGTAAATCTCAAAAGGAACACAATTTCAAAATGATCAATCAGTTAATTTCCAGGTGAGCTTTAAGTTGCATCAATCATCTAATTCAATTATTTATGCATGTTTTTTAGAATAATTGAGCTAGTTGGAGAGAGAAAACATTTTTAGATAACATGTGCTTTTTAATTCATGTTGATGAAAAATAAACCAGTGATACCAAAATATTCAGTGTTCAACATAGATATCTGTGATGTAAACATATCATAATCAAAAGAAAAACATTAATCTTCATAATCACAAAAAAACATTCAACATTCTGACAGACAATATTAAAAATTTCCAAATTGTGACATTTAAAAGTAAATTTTGAAAGGGAAAAACTTAAATTCAATTCCCTAATTTGTAATCTATTGTTCTTGCATTTAAAATCTCCAGGAATAATAATGGTTCCCTGTAAACATGCACCCACTGACCTGATCCAGTAGCTCGAAGGTGTTGAATATGAGAAGCCCCCCCGGGGGAATCTCTTCCTATCCCGTGATAAATTGCACCAGGAAGGAAGGAACTCCCCAGGGAAACCCTCTGGGGAAGAAAACCCTGACCGCCTCAGCTGTTGGACGTCTTCTCTGTTAAGCAGGTTGGGTTGAGTCTCAGTTCCAGGTGACTGAATGCAAATACCACAAAGAAAATAACGAAAGTAAAGATTAGAGAATGGTAAGTTTGCACTGAAGGACAGAGTGGAAGCAGAATATCAGTTGCCAAATAGTTACCCTTTATAAAGGAGATTGTGCCCTATAATGTCGCAGGATTGCATGTGTACAAATTCCTTCTGTGAGACACATAGAGTGAGAACCCGTGGATATCGTGATGTAACTTCGGGAATCTAATATGATATGTAAGGGAAACATGAAAGACCTGAATTTAGAACAGGCTGACCTTTCTGAAATGCCATAGGAACAAATGAGAAGAAGAGAAGGGTACCTGACAGCAGATTCGGATTGTGATGCAAAGAAAAAGCCTTCTGAATTACACTGTCGGGAAATGAGTGAAGAGGCTGAATCGAGTCAATGTATACGAAGTGTTCAGACCGGTGCGATTGGAAGCGGTTACAGGTGAAATGAAAAGGATCTGTTTCGAGCCGTTCTGGCACTCGAAAACAGAGGTTAGGAGGCGGAATCTCTGCCCTTGGAGTAGGACAAGAAAGCTTCTAGAAGACAGAAACAGTGGAAGGTATTAGCAAGGTGCAATGAGAAATTTAGTAAGAGTATAAGCCGAGGGGCGAACTTACGAAGCGCTGACTGGGGAGAGTAGCAACGCACTCGAGCGTTGTGCCTGCCGCAAGATAACCGGATCCTTGCTGAGGGGGTGGAGCCATAGTTGCAAGTATCCCTTGCAAGGCTGGAATACTGCAATCGGATGACGCCGCCATCTTGGGAGAAACAATGGCCGCCACCCGTGATTGGGACCAACGGCGCCACAATGACCATCTCCTTCTGTGGGATATGATAGTATGCCCCCTCCAAAGAGCAGACGTACCCGGTTTGCCGGGATGAGAACGATGAAACCGGCGAACCAGCTGCGGAGCATGAACGGCAGAAGCCGGTTCCCAGGACCGTTCAGCCGGCGAATATCCACGCCAATCCACCAAGTACTGAAGACGGCCCCGGTGGTAACTAGAATCGCAAATTCCGGCTACTTCAAACTCCGGCCCCGAAGGAGTCGAAACAGGAGGCGGACGAGCAACCAGATGACGAGAAAAGCGATCCGCCACATCCTGCTTAAGTTGAGAAACATGAAAAACCGGGTGAATCCTGGACCAAGAAGGAGGAAGTTGTAGACGATAGGCCGCCTCACCCAAACGTTGAAGCACAGGGAATGGACCAAAGTACTTAGGAGAAAGTTTGGAAGGCACCAGGTGCCGAGGAATAAATCGAGAGGCCAACCATACCCTGTCCCCGGATGCAAAAACCGGAGCTGGAGAGCGTCGGCGATCAGCAAAACGCTTAATCCGTTCCTGAGCATTCTGAAGAGAAGTCAGAGCCTTCTGATGACCCTGTTGAATATCCTGCAGCAGACAGACGACATCCGGAAAAGAAGATGCAGACGACACCCCTACAGGGAAGCAGGTAGGATGGAACCCATAGGAACAGTGAAACGGACTGAACCCCAATGATGCGTGATGTGCATTATTATAGGCAAATTCAGCCAAAGACAACAACTCCGTCTCTTTTCCTGACGTCTTTCCAAAATTCTGTAGTCCATCTGCATAACCATCGATATTAATTCGGCCAAATTAGGCGGGCGAGGAACTCTAGAGACCTCATCCTTTAGTTCTTCATTTAAACCCCGCCTAAAAAGCGTAATCAAGGCGTCATCAGCCCAGGACGTTCCTGCTGCCAATTGTTTGAAGCGAGTAATATAGACCAAGAGATCCAAAGAACCCTGACGAAAATCCAATAGTTGTTCTTGAGCAGACACTGTGACCTCCTGCCTCCCGAACATGGTCTTAAGACTATTAACAAAGGCAGGATATGAATCCAGAATTGGATTGTTTGAAGTAACTAAAGGGGTAGCCCAGGCTAGAGCGGGACCGGTAAGGTGAGAAATCATGTGTCCCACCTTATCCCTATCAGTGTGAAAAAATGCAGTCTTAAACGTAAACTGCACTGTGCAAGATTCTAAAAACTCTCTCAACTTATGCGGGTCTCCATCAAAACGTCCCCCTGGTAAAGGTCCAGGAGGAAGTTCGGAACAACTAGGGGACCTCCCCATGTGTTGCCGTAATACAGCATTCTCTTGCTTAAGTGCTTGGACTTCGGCCGTTAGCGACTGGACTGCCGCCAATAATTGCTGTTGTTGAGCCGGATCCATTTCAGTGAGCGCGCAAGGGGAAAAATAACTATTCCTGGAAACAGAATGCAAACATAGAAAAGAAACTAAGGTAAATCCCTTATTATAATTCTTTTGGGCGTTGCTAACTGTAATCTATTGTTCTTACATTTAAAATCTCCAGGAATAATAATGGTTCCCTGTAAACATGCACCCACTGACCTGATCCAGTAGCGCGAAGGTGTTGAATATGAGAAGCCCCCCCGGGGGAATCTCTTCCTATCCCGTGATAAATTGCACCAGGAAGGAAGGAACTCCCCAGGGAAACCCTCTGGGGAAGAAAACCCTGACCGCCTCAGCTGTTGGACGTCTTCTCTGTTAAGCAGGTTGGGTCGAGTCTCAGTTCCAGGTGACTGAATGCAAATACCACAAAGAAAATAACGAAAGTAAAGATTAGAGAATGGTAAGTTTGCACTGAAGGACAGAGTGGAAGCAGAATATCAGTTGCCAAATAGTTACCCTTTATAAAGGAGATTTTGCCCTATAATGTCTCAGGATTGCATGTGTACGAATTCCTTCTGTGAGACACATAGAGTGAGAACTCGTGGATATCGTGATGTAACTTCGGGAATCTAATATGATATGTAAGGGAAACATGAAAGACCTGAATTTAGAACAGGCTGACCTTTCTGAAATGCCATAGGAACAAATGAGAAGAAGAGAAGGGTACCTGACAGCAGATTCGGATTGTGATGCAAAGAAAAAGCCTTCTGAATTACACTGTCGGGAAATGAGTGAAGAGGCTGAATCGAGTCAATGTATACGAAGTGTTCAGACCGGTGCGATTGGAAGCGGTTACAGGTGAAATGAAAAGGATCTGTTTCGAGCCGTTCTGGCACTCGAAAACAGAGGTTAGGAGGCGGAATCTCTGCCCTTGGAGTACGACAAGAAAGCTTCTAGAAGACAGAAACAGTGGAAGGTATTAGCAAGGTGCAATGAGAAATTTAGTAAGAGTATAAGCCTAGGGGCGAACTTACGAAGCGCTGACTGGGGAGAGTAGCAACGCACTCGAGCGTTGTGCCTGCCGCAAGATAACCGGATCCTTGCTGAGGGGGTGGAGCCATAGTTGCAAGCATCCCTTGCAAGGCTGGAATACTGCAATTGGATGACGCCGCCATCTTGGGAGAAACAATGGCCGCCACCCGTGATTGGGACCAACGGCGCCACAATGACCATCTCCTTCTGTGGGATATGACATAATTAGACTCCCAATAGTGGATGTCTTGAAAATGGCTCCCTATATCTTTCCCTTGTAGTTATTCTGTTTGGTAAATGAAGCCAAAATTAGCGAGAGTTCCGAAAAGAAAAATATTCTTTATCCTGGGGCTTTAAATTGTCCATATATCTGGGTCTTATACAGTAAAAGAATTCTTTGCCTACGTTGGGCTTAGTTTTCAACCAAGCTTTCCACGTTTCGGCGGTCCTTCAACTTTATTGTTCGTCCGCCTTCATCAGGGCGTCTTATTTGAAGACCCTGCCGATCATATCATCCCAGGTCTTGGGTCGTGTCTGGTCTGGTGCCTTGAACCGACCCACAACCTGAAGCACGGCTGCCGTTATACCTCTGTGTTCCAGAAGTTTTAAGATAGGTCAATTATCTAATTGTGATGACCCTTGTCCCTGGCAAGAGGTCCAGGCTTCTATTCATATGCAGGGACCTTGAAAGGTGGCTGGAGGAACATCCCAAGCGCTGCAAAGATCATCTCTAGATCTGGAGTGGTCCAGTGGTGAAAGCCTGCACACAGAAGGCTGTCTGGTGAGGCTGCATGTGGGATGCCGTAGTTGTTCCGGTTCAGTCCCCTACGGTCTGTGGGCCATCCCCACTCTGCTTGTGTTAAGTCCCATTGGTCATTTGTACACCTGCATCTCAATGGCAAACACCCCACACTGCCCACAATTGCTTCCTTAAATTGTACCTTATGCCCTGCTGCCACAGCTTGTCAGCAGAAGACCGTACATCTCAATGGTGACACCTTGCCAATTCACACTGGCATATTTTTGTCTTCAGGCATTGAAGTGTGTGCTGCAGCGCCTCTGGCAGGGGTGGCGTGAGGCAGGGTAGGTTCCAGGGAACTGCGTGCCAGCAGTGAAAGTGAAATGCACCATGCAGGCCTCCACAAACTCCTTGGGATCCGTCGAACGTCCCCGACGCTAGGGCCATGGGAGGCAATTCAGCCGGGAGACATTCCCGGGTAGATACAAGCTGTCGTAGGACAGTATTCTCCGTCTTCAGGCTCTGGACCCTTGAGTGAGTCCTTGGACAGTGGCCACCAGTTCTTGGACTTGTGCTGTAGTGGCCATCTCAATCCTTTGTCATTGCAAACTGTCAATCTCTGTTAGTTTGTCTTCAGATTCAGAAAAAACACCTCTTCCTCACCTGAATTGCTGGAGCTCCGTTGAGACGGTTTCTTTCTTCCTCTGCTTCGGTAGTCCTTTTTTTGTGTAAATAGGGCCTACCTCAAACGGAAGCCACAATGGCCATATAAGTGACTAGCAGGCCAGTGACCACGCTTCCGGGGCAGACTCACGAGGGGAAAAAAGTCAGACACGGCATAAAAAAACCATGGTAGTAATGGTGTATTATCAGCTCAGTAGGATCCAAACAAGAGCGGTGAAGGGACAGCAACTGGAATGAACCCGGATTGTAGGCAGGTTCCCAGGTCTGACGAAAGAGAAATTATTCCAGGTAAGGATTCAGGAAGGTTTGAGCCCAGAGAAGAGAGTGGGAGTTCAAGTGTACAAAGAGCACTGACTCCTGTAACCAAGAAGGGATACAGGCAGAAGGCAACTGAAGGTGGGATCCACAGAAATGTCGGAAGCCAGGGACGGCCGTGAATGCAGCCGCACAAGGAAGGGGAGCTGGAAGGAAAGAAGAGAACCTCCAGGGAAGAAACAGAACAGGGAGAAGGGAGAGCACCACAGGGAAGCCCAAGGTGGGCGAGATCAGCAGTGGCGCTGCGGTAAAGGGGCAGAGCCAGCCGCGAACAATAGACGAGAGGAGCCTAAAGAGGTAGGTAAGCAAAAATAGGAGAGCTCAGCAGTGAGCAACAAGTAGGACAGCGTGACAGCCCAAAAGGGGGAAATACTGGGATGCAACACGGCGACCGCTGGGAGACACACACATTCTGCTCCGTTGGCCGCCATTTTGGAATCTACCCAGCATGTTTTAAACTATGTTGGGCCAATTGGATTCTTCCAGCTACTAAACTGCTGCTGGTGTTGCTTCTAATTAGGAGTAATCATCATCGCTCCTTGCCTCTTCCTTGTCTCAGTTGTGTCACTTTGTTCGTTATCTGATATTGAAGAATACTGTCTGTAGACTTGGCAAGTTGTCGAAGGGGACTATGGCAATATGCCATCAAAGCATGAGGAATGGAGGTAATATCCCTAAAAGGGAAAGGGGGATACCATGTCTCACATGATGATGTCATGTTCTCCCGCAAAGCGGTTCTCCAAATCTTTGCATTGAATCTCCAGGTTACGCGATAGTCTTCTGACATATCTTGTCGCCTCCCTCAAATAGCCGCCCGAGGGTCAGCATCAGGTAGCGGCTGACATCCTCTGGCCACATGAGGAGAGGCTACCTCAGTGAAAGGAGTGATGACATCCTCAGATTCCTCGGAGTTGGCAATATCTACAGACAGGCAATACAAGCTGTGAACAGAGATGGGCGGGGAGTACAAGTAAGACAAAGTTACATGCGAGGTTCCCAATTTTGTTGTAAAAAGAATGGGGAAAGAGTTTCCCACAGGGTCAGCGGAACTCTAGCCTTCTGAGCTGGTTACTATTACAGGGGCCCACTCTAAATGCTGATAAAAAGGAGCAGCAGGAGGGCGTGTCTGTTTCTGGACCCTAAGACGCAAACAAAGAAACAGTACTCAAAAGACTGAAGCCTGTATGGGTCCAGCAGGAATTGAACAGTGACTGCCTCCTGAAACAGGAACCAGCATACTATTAACAATATGGCACATGGTACAATACTGAAACATGACAAAGGAAAGGGACTTCTAGGAAACCCAGCAGCTAAACTCTAAACAAAGGAATTACACAAGCACAAATGAAGACAAGAACAGTAACAGAAATATCCAGGGAAAGAATAGGAAGTCAAAGTGAGCAAGGATCAGGACAGAGAACAGGAGGATAGAGGCAAAGCAAGAAGACAAGAATCTAAGTGCAAGGACATTGGAGACTGGAACTGTATACTAGAAACTAAGGACAGGAATCAAGGCACAGAGGACTGAACTATAGACCAGGAACAATAAAACTCTGGACTAGGAAAACAAGTACTGATCTGCAGACTGGTAACAAGGAACTGTACCTACGGACTGGAATAACAAGGAAGGGCTGCAGACAGATAACAAGGAAACTCAGGACTGGAATCTAGGAAGCTAAAGCCAGGTAACACAGACTATGGGCACAGAACAAGGAACCGCAGGCAGGGAACAAGATAATTGGTGGTAGAGAGCAAATGAACTGCAGACCTGGAACAGAGGACTGCAAGCAGATGAGCAGGGTGGCAGTGCAGGAAGCACAGGGGTGCAGGGCAGAAGGCAGGGAGGGCAGGCAGAATAGCAGGACTGCAAGGCAGGGATCACAGGGTACTGGAGAATCCAAGGATCAAAGCACAAAGGGCTGGGGGCAAACTCAACGCAAGAGCCCTGTGCTCCTGCATGGATCTGCTTAAATACTGCCCTAGCTGCCCTGTGCAGGATAAGGCTCATTAGAAGCACCTGGAGCACCACACCTGAAGGTAACCTCTAAGGTCTTGGGAAAGTGAATGCAGTGCTGATCTCTAAGCCTTCTGGGGATTGTAGTTCTAAAACTGCTGCATATGAATGCCAGGGAATGAGAACTGCCACAAGGTGCATTTTTGGGATCTGTAGTTTGTGAAATTAAATAAGTAAGTACCAAGGTCTTGCTAGTGGATATTAAAGACACATTTATGAAAAGATATTGGGCCTCATTCCGAGATTGGAGGTAGTCATGGTGCTATTTGCGCCATGACTGCCTCCAATAACGGTGCCGGCACTGGTCTAGTTCAATGGGGACTTACCGGTGTAGTCTGACCTTTGCGGGACCGGTAAGTCCCCATTGAAAAAGCCATTCCCCATTCCCATTTGATCCCCCATAGGGCTCAATGGGAATGGGGAAGGCACTAATAACGGTACAGCAAATTGCGGTACCGTTATTAGCAATGAAGTACCTTAACGGGTCCCGTCCATAACGCCTGGTCAGACCGCTAAGGGACCTCGTAGTAGGGCGGTAAGGGATTACCAGCACCGGTCTCCTTACCGGTGCCTGGTATCCCTACCGGTGCCCGGTATGGTGTCCAGTCAATTCGTTGAAAAAAAACTGGTCGACGCAATTTGGTCGAAAACCAAATGGTCGAATTTTTTTTAAAATTTATATATTTATTTTTCGGGTTTTCGTTTAGTTAAAAAAGGGGTTTTTAGAGAAAAAAGGGACCCCCCCAAAAAAATAAAAAAAAGGGTTAAAATAAAAAAAAAAGAAATTTCGACCATTTGGTTTTCGACCAAATTGGTTCGACCATTTGTCTGGTCGACCAATTTTTTTCGACCAAATGTCTGGCAACCGCCCGGTATCCCTTACCGCCGTACTCGGAGTGAGGCCCATTGACCGGTGGGGATTATGGTGATGAATGAGTCCCAAATAGTTCATGATGGGTGCCAATTGGTGCTCCAGAGGCATAGTCGTGACAAATGGAGTCCAATTTACCTACCCTAGGCCAAAGATGGACCCCATGGGAACCAACAATCCCCACCCCAGAGAGGAAAGGTCACTATGCAACCTGCAAATGAAATTGATGTTAAGAGTGGAGATGGCTACCCCCAGAGTCCTTACCTTCTTCCTTCAAATGTGACAAGGTGGATTTTTTGGGGACCCAAAGGTAGGCCGTTTCTATTTGTAAAAACTCAACATTATAATACTACATACATGTTCCCCTCTAAACCCTTCTTCTCTGTTCTCCTGGTATGATATTCCTCCGAGGGATCTTCCCTGTCAGCCCACCTCCCTTAGAAGGGTAAAAGGTACTCCCTTAGTAGCAAACTGATTGGATAGACCTCTATCACATACCTGGTACCATCCACTGTGGAGAAAGGCCAACAGATGGCCCCAGTGGGTGGTTCCATCCCATAGGTAGCCTTTGGCAGGCCACAACTTCTCCTTTTCTTCTCACAACCGTGTACACCACAACACCTCCCTATCCATCCCCCACCCTTACCTAAACTCCTCCCCAATTATAAATACATCCCTCTTAATTAATCCCCAACTTACTCACATGCCCAATTATCTTAACAACTATACCTTTAAATAAATATAACTATAAAAATATACACTTGAATTCACACATATAAATATACATTTCAATGTGTTACAAATAATGAGCAACACATATGTTATATTACATGGGGGTGGCTGCTGCAGTTAGCCACCCCTTTTCAGTATGTCTTTTTTAGGGTGCTGTCCTTGGTGGACGGGGCTCTGGCCTAAGCTGGAAAATGGGGCTTGCCCATCCTAATAATTCTTCTTTCATTGGTGCTGCACCGTTCCCTACATGGTGCATACATCAAGGTACCCACGTCCGTTTTATCTTCTGGGTGACCCCCTCCACCACATGGAGGCACCTGATCATTACTGTGCAGTCCACACTGTCTGATTGTTCCTAGTAAGGCCCAATGTCCAGGGGGGCCACCAGCATCCCTGCTGTGCCTGCAGCAAGTTCTTCATTAATTGTGGCGGCCCTGTGCCCTGGGGGGCCCCCGCACTCACTGCCCCTAGCCTGTGGCACTCAGATTTCCTCATCGGGCCCATGCACTGGGGGGGTGGGGATTGCTGGTATCACTGCCGCATCTGCGGTGCGTTACCTTGTTCTGGTGGCATCCCTGTTGCTGTGGGGACTGTGAGAAACCTGATGATGTCTCACCCGCTAGTCCCCGGAGATCTGTCCCCCTGGAGGCCAGGACACGGCAATCGCTATTGGATCGAGTTGCCGGGGGTGGCCAGTGGGGGAGGATCACCTGGTTGCTGGTTCTTTGGAGACTGGAAGAGGGACACTGATGGGTGAGACACGGTGCCCCCTTCTTCATAACACCTTTTCCTCATCCTACCCCGTAGGATATTTACAAGCTCTACCCTCCCCCTTTATGACACAAACACTTTCTTACACTGTGAAAGACAATATACTAACACCAGAGCCATTTACCTGGCATTTCCCAACACAAGGGTCAGGCAGAGTCAGGCAATTGACAATAACTACACACACCTGACACCGCTTTCTCTTCCCCACAGGGATAAAAGGCAGAGCACGAGAGCACACTTTGAGCAAGGGCAAATGCATGAGGAAGCAGCTATTCCAGGATGGCAGTTCAAATGGAGAAGAAAGACGGCGAGACCGGAAAGGACAACAAGGAGAGAAGTGCCCTTGCCCTTTTTGACCTAGACCCGCAAAGCCTCCATGAAAGGAATCATAAGACCGGGAACTACAGCTGACGTGTGGTATAACAGATGTCAGTGGTGTACGGGACCCTCCCGCGCTGATAACCGAGGCGGGGAGACTCGCTTGCTACCGTGATACCGTCCATGACACCAGAGACAAGAAATGACAAGGATTTCAGCACAGCCGATGAGTTGGAGAGAGAACCGATAGTAAACCGGACGGTGTTGAGTGAAGGTTGCTAACGATAACATGATATGAACAAAGAACTTGTGTGCTACTAAACTTTTAAAGCCCAGGAAAAGACCAGCTTCAGAGTGATCCGGCACCACATGGGGGCTCATTCAAAAGACTCTGGCTGGTCTCCTTTTCTTGTGAACATTATAGTACGAAGAGGCCATAGGGAAGGCCGGCATAGAGAGTTAAGGTTGTCATACAAGGGTCGAGGCAAATCCCTTGTACAATCAAAAGTCCTTAACCCATCACCAACATTTTGATATTGTGAAACAGGCGTTTGCGCCCGGCTGAGGGAAACGCTGTGCGAACGGTGAAGGTGTGAAGCCTGACTGGGGGCTAAGGGAAAGCCTGACTGGGGACTAAAAGAAAGCCTGACTGGGGCTCAAGAAAAAGCCTGTCCAGGGGCTGGGAAGAGCTAAGGGAAGTGAATCATGCAAGGTGTTACAACTAAGTAAACTTTGTTAAACTGGAAAATGGAACCATCCTGGCTTATCATTTTTTGAACACTTCTTTCTTTTCTGGTGAACACTATCTCACACAATTTTGTAACTTAGCGGTAATGATTGGCAATTGTTTTTTTAGTATAGGACTGCCTTATTATCATTTGATGGTTGTATCTTGCTCCCATCTTAGATTTAGGTTTAGATTAGGCGTTTGTCTCACCCATTTATACAGTTTAATAAACACCCTTCAACTGTGATCACTTGTGTCTGTCTTTACTGTTGCCACCATGAGTTTGTTAAAGGACGCTGCCTCCGTTCACTCCTGTGGAGCCTTTGTTGATCAGCGGCACGCCCCCCGTTTTGTCTGTGCCCCGGCATTGGTGCAAAGGGGCTGCTGCACAATCTTCAGAGTTCTGGCCAGCATGGTAGAACTATATTCTTCACCCGATTCATGAGGACTGTGCGGCCAAGGACTTCACCTCACCCGGGCTGCGAGGACTGTGAGGCTTTCCTTCACTGCCCCACCCTATTGGGCGAAGTGGGCTTCAGCATTCACTCCATCTTCACCTCCATGGCTGCACTGGCAGACACGTCATGTTATGTTATTGAGATTTATACAGCATTCCACTGCCATTTTCATGGTCTCCAGGCGCTCGTTGTGATCTCAAAAGGAAGGAGGGTTGGGGAGGGTTAGTTAGTAGGACGGAGAGGGATAGCACATGAGAGCTTTTTGTTGGGCTGTTGGTAGTGTTGGGTTTGCTTCTAGATGGGTATGGCTTAGGTGTGAGTGTCTATATGGGATTGTTCTGTGTTTATGTGGTGTAGTGCTGGAGATTTAGTGCGTTGGGTTGAGTGAGATTACGGAGCAGTTGTGCCGTTTACTGTGTGATTTCCAGTTTGTGCTGTGATCAGGGTATGTGTGTGTTGTATTTGGTGGTTGAGCAGTGAGTTTATACGAAAGCTGAAGGTGTTTTGTAGGGTTAGTTGTGAGGGAGGTCTGTGTGTTCTTGTTGGATTGTTTCAAATAGCCTGAATTCCTTATTTTGCGGTTTGTCGATAATATGCTTTCCTTTGGTAGGGCCAGTGTAATTTTATTTCATTCGATTTTGTTCAGCAATGGTTTTACAATGGCTTGTGGTGCCTTTCCTATTTTTGCTGTCTGTTTTTTTTCTCAGTAGTGCTTCCTGTTTTGGTGGGTGAGTTAACGAGTCAGGTTTTAGTTGTTTTCTGAATTTTACCTGCTCTTTTGTTGTTTGTAATTCCTTGGGGAGGGAGTCCCAAAGTTTTGCTGAGATGCAAGAGAACGCTGATCCGCTATGTTTCAGTTTTGAGTATTGCTTTGGTTCAAGGAGTATGTCATTTCTGGATCAGAGTGTCAGTTTTGGTCTGTAGATGGAGAGTTTTTCCTGAATGAATTTTGCTCTTTGGCTGTGTATTTCTCTGTGCTATTAGCACCATGGTCCATCCCGGGGTCCGCCATGGTGAATGGTGGAATTACCGCCCCATTCCAAGGTTGGCGGGGCGGTAATTCCCCATTCACCATGGGCCCTTCCCCATTCCCATTTTTGTCCCATAGGGCTCAATGGGAATGGGGAAGGCGCTAAGTACGGTGCCGCAAATTGCGGCACCGTACTTAGCACCAAGGTCCCTTTGCGGCACCCTACGTTAACGCCTGCAGAAAGCAGGCGTTAAGGTCGGGTCCCGCAAATGGACCTCGTAATCAGGCGTTAAGGGTTTAACGGCGCCGACACCTTTTACGGCGCCGTTAAACCCTTAACGCAAGGGTCGTAATGAGGCCATTTGTCAAGCTCCCATGCACCTTAAGAGATTACATCTGCTTTCTGCGATGTAATCTCTTAAGGTGATCAGAGAGGTTAGGGACGTGGAAGGTCAAATCTGTAATACCCAGGAGGGGGTAAACGAGGAGTTCCTCAAGTATTACAGACGATTATACGAGGACACAGGAGAGGACATGAGCCAAGAAATACTAGAAACAATTGAGGATATAGGGCTGCCCACCTTAGATGATCTAGAACGCGCAGATCTCGACGCCCCCATCACCTCAGACGAACTGGAGGTGGTGATCCAACACTTGCCTACATGTAAAGCGCCCGGGTCGGATGGGTTACCCAGCAAGTTTTATAAAACGTATAAGCAGGAGCTACTTCAGCCATTGCTGGCTATGTTTAATGAAGCCTATGAGCGGGGGGAACTGCCAGCGTCCCTCCGTGAGGCAGTGATTATCCCGTTCCTAAAACCAGGCAAGCCAGACGCGGAATGCGGATTCTATAGGCCCTTGTCCATGCTCAATCAGGACAGCAAAATACTCACGGCAGTGCTAGCCAACAGGCTAAAGAGGGTAATCGGCAAGTTGATACACCCGGACCAAACGGGTTATGTCCCCGACGAAATATCACAGACAATCACAGGAGGCTGCACCACATCATTGATCGAACCGAGGGTGACTCGGGCGAGTTGGCCATTGTGTTGCTGGATGCGGTTAAAGCCTTTGATTCAGTGCGGTGGCCGTGGTTGAAAGCAACCCTGAAAGGATACGGAATGGGACCAGGATATATCAGATGGGTCCAGATGTTATATAGCTCCCCGATTGCAAGAGTTAAAACCGGAACCATAATTTCAGATAAATGGCAACTCAGTAGGGGGACCAGACAGGGATGCCCCTGGTCACCCATGTTATACATCCTGGCATTAGAACCGCTCGCAATATGCCTGTGGCAACAATACGGGGAGGTGGGGATCCGTACGACAGGGGGCACACACCTGATATCGCTGTATGCAGATGATATGCTTCTCTACTTGCGCCACCCAGAGGAGAACCGCAATATGTGTTGGAGGTGATGGAGCGATACGCCGCCCTCTCAGGCATATCGGTGAACCCCGGGAAGTCTAGTCTGTTCCCCTTGGGAAGGTATAAGAGTGTCCCATTGGAATGACTGCCCATCCTGTAGATACCCTGGCAGACCGCAACATTCAGGTATCTGGGCGTAAACATCTACCACAAGATAGAGACAGAGCACAAGCAGAATACAGAGAAAGCGATGGAGGGAGTAATGAATAGCATGGCATTCTGGTCCAGATTACCCCTAGCCATGATGGGGAGAGCAGCCCTGCTCAAAATGGTGGTTTTGCCCAGACTCTTGCATTTCTTTGTGAATGTCCCATACCTGATCCCCAGACGCTTTTTTGTGAGACTACATGGCATGTGCGGGGCTTTATATGGGGCAACTCTAGGAGCAGGGTGGCCCTGTGGAAACTACAGAACACATGTGACAAGGGGGGCATAAACCTGCTGAATTTCAAACTGTATTACTTGGTGGGTCAGTTGTTGTATGTGGCTAGGTGGTTGTCTGCAGAAGACTCGGAAGAAGCTAGGCTTTTGCAAGGTGAATCAGCTCCATACTTCATGAGAGAGACAGTGTGGCTGCATAAAACTGAAATATCAAGGAGGGGGAGACTATTGAAGTTGGGCTGGGAAGTCTGGGCAGCACATGGAGAACTGTGGGGGACCCAGATCCGCTCTCTTAGCAGGTCCCGCTGGCAGTGCTATGCAGGGATGACTCCCAACTGTTTGAAGTGGTCCGTAGATACTGGGAACCGGTGGGCTTAGCCACCCTCGGAGATATATGGCAGGAAGGGGAGGCACTGGGATTCCAGAGGTTGCAGGAGGAGACAGGGGTGTATAGAGGCCAATACATTACCTATGCGGGCTCATGAAGTGGATGAGGGAAAGGTGGCCTGAGACGGTGCTAACGGAAGAACCTGATGCCACCCTAGAAACGATGTATGATGTCTCGGAGGGTGGGCATGAAATATCCAGGATATATGAGCTCCTGAGAGCGAAGGCAGAGGAGGAGCTGCTCCAACTGAGGCAGGATTGGGAGGAGGAGGTAGGAGAACCCATGACATCGGGACAGTGGGATAGAGCTCAAAGGTACCATAAAAAGGTGTCCCGAAACGCGAGACTCCAGCAGATGCAGCTTTATGTCACCCATAGAGCATATCTGACCCCCAGAAGAATAGCTAGGTTTGGAGGCTCGACTTTACAGAAATGCCCCAGGTGCGGGGAGGAGGAGGCAGGGTTGCTGCATATGTTCTGGGCTTGCCCTGAGGTGCACAGATTCTGGGAAGAAATAAAGACAAAAATGGCTGGTGGAGGAGTGGGGCTTGACATAGGGTCTGCTTGGGCATGTATGCTTGGGATTTTCCCCAGGCCACGTAATTCAAAGCATGTCAGTAAGATGAAGGACCTGGCCTATATCTTGGCTAAGCGCAGAATTGCAATGTGTTGGAAAGCGGGCCATAGGCCCAAAGTGGAGACATAGCGGGCGGACCTCTTGAGATGGGCGGAAGCAGAAACTGCGGTATGGTTTGAAGCTGTCACCAGGGGGGGAGAGGAGGAAGTGGGCCCTCTGATAGCCTGGAGGCAACTGGTGACCTGAATGGCAAACCCCTTCCAGGTCAATCATGAAACAGGAGACTCAGATGAGTCGACAAACCCTGAGATTCGTGAAAATGTTCATGCAGATGACGTTGTTGAGATGGCTCCAGTTTGTGGGGAGCGAGGGGGGAGGACGGAGAATAACACTATATAATGTAATGTTTCGACTTTTGATCATGAACGTCCTAAAAGTTGCAATGTTTGGTGTGTTGTTTGTTTAAAATTAATAAAAATTGTTTAAAAAAAAAAGAATGTCCAAAAATGCAGCTGTTCTTTCAGCCAGATCGGTGATGCGAAGTGTGCGGCTGCAGTTCCCATTTGTGCCAACAGGCACTGTTTCATCTCCCTTAAAACATAGAGAAAAAGTATCTGTATCTTAACAGGTTTTTCTGGCTCTTTGAGCCACATCAGATGTTGCAGGTAACTTTGCAACACATTCCCACATTCTTGATTCACCCGTGTCACCCCTTCTTCTGAGAATCCCCACATTCCTCCAGTTCTGCAACTCTTCACCCCTTGCTTCCAAGAGTTATTGATGATAATAGCCCCTTTTAGACTCAATTGGACTCTTTGTGTACACCAAACATACTTCTGCTCTTTAAGATCTGTACCTGAACATTCGCCATGAGCGGGTAAAATGGATGTTGTGAGTGATTGCCCTTTGAACTGCCCCCGGAACCTGCAATATGCTAGGTGCACTAGACAAAGTATGTCTGCTACCTCTACTTCATTTTGGATAAACACCCTAGGGACACCAAAAGTGTGGGGGATGAGAGAGAAAATGTAGAAAAATCCTACTGATCTCTCTCTCCCAACTTTCCTCATATGGTTGTACCAGACATTGGGCCTCATTACGACCCAGAAAACCATGGTGCTAATAGCCGACTTACCGACTCCGCCATGGAGAAAGGGGGAATTACCACCCCATTACAAGGTTGGCGGGGCGGTAATTCCCCCTTCCTCCATAGCCCTTCCCCATTCCCATTTTTGCCCCATAGGGCTCAATGGGAATGGGGAAGGCGCTAAGTACGGCTAAGTACGGTACCGCAAATTGTGGTACCGTACTTAGCACCAAGGTCCCTTTGCGGGTCCCTACTTTAACGACTGGTGTAGACCAGCCGTTAAGGTCGGGTCCCGCAAAGGGACCTCGTAATCAGGCGCTAATGGGTTAACGGCGCCGCAGCCTTTTACGGCGCTGTTAACCCATTTGCGCCAGGGTCGTAATGAGGCCCATTATCTGTTGCAAACCCATATGCATCTACTGTTGGATCTATTTCATTGTCTTCATTGTTCAAGAAATCAACATCAACATTTCTTCTTGACTGTAGCAATATATTGTTAGATTCTGTGAAACTAGATACATTTAAGCCATCTATATCCATACTCGTTGCCATCTTCGAACATGATGACAGAAGAACCACAAAAGATATATACACAATCATCCTATGCAAATTTAGTTTTCTTCTTTTTTCATTTAAAGCACATACATTTTTCTCCTGGGTCTCTATCCGCACCCCACTTCTTCATGGGAACGAACCACAAATCCTTAGAGCATACTTTACTTTGAGCCTGCTCCTGTTCCTGTGCCGGTGGAGGGATACTGGTATCTCTTTGTGTATCGCTAAGGTGCACCCAGTTCTTGTTGCCCTCCACCTTCAGAGCAGGCAGAGTCGCATAAATCACTCAGTGCAGACCATGGAAACGTTGCTCATTCCAGCAGCCAATGAACATCTGTATGTAGACCCAGTCACCCAGAAGTAGTGGTTGCTCGGGCTGATCATCGGTTTCCTTGCTGCTTTCTCCTGTAGACTGTTGGTGAGAAGACACACCCTGTGAAGATATAATCTTGACACTTTTGGTTAAAGCCCTATGGTACTCCCTAAACTCCACACCTAGGACCTCTGTGGTCTTATGTGCCTCTGATACAGTGCATGCAGGTGAGAGTGGTGTGTGTAGTCTATGCCCTGGCATGATCTCGTGAGGGCTGAGGTCGCGCTCTTTCCCTGGCTGATTTCTCAAATAAAATAGCACCACAAGCAGGCAGTGCAGCATTGATTTTATCAAAACAGCTGGGTATTAAGGACCACGTTTAACCTCTCCATGATTCCGTTGGTCTGTGGGTGGTACACAAAGCACAACCGGTGCTTGATTCCCAAAAGCGAAGTAATTTCTGCGAAAAAGGCATTAAAAAAGTGCATACCGTTGTTGAATTTCAAGAGATACCAAATTTCCCACTGTGGAAATACCCCTCTCACCAGAAATGTTGCTGCAGTCTTAGGATCCGGGTGTACACAGCGACCCACCTCAAGCCACTGGGAGAATGGACAAACTACCACAATGTGGTACGGTTACTAGTTACATTTCATGCATACACACAAAGTTGATATGAGCTCCCGAAATGGCCCAGAAGGCCTCTGCAAAACTCCCTTTACTGACATCATGGTTTTTCCAGGATTACATTCCATGCAAACTATGCAGTTTCCTATGAATCTATGAATCTACTTACCTGTTCCTGGACGTTCGATATGAACCATTCCTCCTGGAGCTCTGCTGCAATTTATCATCAAGAATTGTGTGACAGATGATGTAGTTGCTCTAGAGCCACAAGGAGCAGTTCTACGGGCATTATTACCTTCCCCGTCAGCTCCTGTCTAGACAGCAAATGCGTGGGCGAGAGGACACATCCTGTCTTTTTTCAGAGCTCCTATTCTTCTCTAGCATGCTTTTCCTTGCATGTCTATGATCTGAAGCACTGGGACTGCAGTATATAGGACTGGAAACTGTACCTTCTGGGACACGTTTACCCAGGGGGGGTCAAGTCCTAAAATGTAAAGTGGGGGGACTCATCAACAAATGCAATGTTATGTGATGTCACCAGAAATTAGCATATCAAGGTGAAATATGCACATTTCATTAAATTGGTTTTGCATAACACCCTAAATTGCACAGGACGAATGGCATTTGCCCTTCATAAAATCAACACACACACAGAAAACCAAGAGAGGATATTTTCTTCTAATAGTGTTTCTGAATATGTTAAAAGGTGTCCATGTTTTAAATTCCAAGAACCAATACAAGTGTTTTCCCTGGTACTTGCAATACCGAAATGTGAAATTTCACCTTGAGTTGTTTGTTATTTTTCATCATGTTATATAGTGCAGTGGTGAAGTGTCAGGCCTGCACACTTGACAACTGCAGTCGAACCCTGAAGTCAGCTTTAATTTATAAATTAAAAGAGGACATTCATTGATTCTCATTTTAGCTGGGGGGGACTGAGTCCACCCTCTTAAAAAGGTGGGTGGACTCCACCCACCCGCGTGTACCCTCAACTTGAGCCCTGCGTTTACCATGTTCTGAGAATCTGTCAATGGTAAGTATGTTGCTTCCTTCCCCGCCTTGTCTGTGGCATTATTCCTGAGTGCTATTAAGTTAGTACAATTAGTGTGCTCAGCGCACTTCACAATGCCCACTTCTGTGGACAGGGCTAAAGCTCCAATTAGTGAGAATAGCAGTGCAGCATGCCGGACAGGGTCCTGCCAGATCTCATAAAACCTCTTCTTTGTCACCTTGATAACCCTGAAGGCACAGTGAAGGTCAACTACGCAGAGTCAGAATAAATTATGACTGCCTTCCCCTTACTCATTTCTAGCGCTTCTATAAGTGCCACTAGTTACGCCGCTTGCATAGAGTAATGCAAAGGCAACCATTTCTTTAGTCTGATCCCTCCACAAGACCCACAATGGCTGCACCCATATGCCTCTCATCAGTGTCTTGATTGATTATTGAGGACCCTTTAACAAAAAGTACCTCACATCCCCTCCAAGGCATCCTCTTTAACATTTGTCCTTTCTTCCTTTTCTCCCTCATAAGTGGCACAATCATAAACAATGTCATCAGGTTTCACTGGTTCGGCTAACAATGTCACAGGATTGACTAGGTGACACTGCATGGGATGTATCAATGTATTTGATAAAATAACCTCATACCCTGAAACTCTTTGGGTCATCAAAGTCAACTTGGATTTTCCCAAGATCGCAAAGACTGCGTGCTCCACGTACAATGTCACCAGGCAACCCATGGTAAAGGTTGAAGACTTTTGAATTGCAAAATCTGCTGCTGTGAAAGCTTGCTCGCAAGGGAATTGTCCCTGCATCACTGGGTCTAGGGGCCTCATTACGACCCAGGCGGTAAGTTACCGCCTGGGCCGTGACTTTACCACCATGGCGTAAACTACGTTTACGCCATGGTGGTTGGCGGACTTACCGCCCCATTCCGACCTTGGCGGGGCGGTAAGTCCCCAATCCCCATTTACCCTTCCCCATTCCCATTTTTGCCCCATAGGGCATAATGGGAGTGGGGCAGGCGTTAATTACGCCACCGTAAATTACGGTGGCGTAATTAACTCCATGGTCCCTTAGCGCCATGGATTTTAACACCTGCTAAAAGCAGGTGTTAAAAGCGCCATGGCGCTAAGGGACCTCGTAATTGGCGGTAAGGGGTCGGCGCAGCTAACGCTGGCGTAAACCCCTTACCGCCAGGGTCGTAATGAGGCCCTAGGAGTCCGCTGTAATATGCTAAAGGTTTGTGGCCTAGCATTGTCAACCTTTCTTCAAACCAGTCTATCGGACCCTTCACCTTCTGCGCTTACTTGCGTCCCTGCAGTAAGGGCCTCACGTAACTAGAGTAGTCAAAGATCCACTGCTACAATACTTCCAGAGCCCCAGAAATGGCTGCATTTGTTTCACTGTGCATGTCTGAGGCGTATTCTGCAACTGCAGTGGCTCTCTCTGCCATTATCTTCCTTCCTGTGGGCGATATTACTTGCCCCCAGTATACTACCTTGGTCTGGTAGTACTGCAATTTTTCTTTGTCCACTTTGTACCTCTTCTCTGCAAGCACGGTGAGGAGCGTTATTAAATCTCCTCGACACTGCTCTTCTGAAGTGCCACAGACTAGCAACTCATCCATGTACTGGATTACTGTACTGGACACATGTACATTCACCAAATCCATTTGAACCACCCTATTGAAAACACTCAGAGATTCACCGTACCCCTGGGGCAATCTTGTGTGCTTGAATCTCTAACCACGATAGGTAAACATTGTGAGGTACTGAGAATCAGGGTGTAAGGGGACCGGTAAAAAGAATATTTTTTTATCAATCACTGTAAAGTGGATCAATCCAGTAGGGATATTACAGAGAATGGTGTCAGAATTTGTTACCACCAAAAATTCTGCCTCAACAATATTATTGAGGGGGCGCAAATCCTGGACCATCCTCCAACTGGACCCCTTCTCTTTCTTCACAGGGTAGACGGCTGTGTTACATGGAGGCACAGAAGGCTGTATTATGCCTTTCTTCAACAACACCATAATGGTCTCGTAAATCCTTTAGTCTGCCTAGACATGGGGTACTGCTTAGCCCGTGATAATATCGCACCAGCTTTCAATTTTATTCGCAGTGCTCCAATACTCGTTAGCAACCACACACCATGAGGATTGCTGGTCCCTAAATGGTCAGGCACATTTTCCAAATCCTATTTCCAATGTGGTGATGTATTTCTAATGATGAGCATGGTATGTGGTACTTCCCTTTTACCTATTTCTATCTGACAAGGCACCTCAATCTCAAAAACCATCTCTCATGTGTCTTCTGTGTCTTCGAACAATAGCTCGTCGGACATGTCCTTAGCGATAAGGTCGGATCAATGCACAGAGCTGTGTGCCGCTCTCCGCCTTCCTCATTAGTGCCTCAGAGAACCACCCTGTTCTTCTTTATTACTACTGCCTCTAAGAGAATCGTGACAATGGTGCTTGGCGTTACCACCTAGAGCACAATGGCCCAAAACAAAAACTCAATTGTACCCTCCATGTCTGATCTTTAATTCCCGGGATCCAACTCAACAAAACCAATAGCTCATAAAGAAACAAAGTTGAATACACAAGCACCCCCCTTAACACGCTGTCACTACAATACGGATGCAAACGCGCTGCTTCTCTTACCATATACAAACCTGGAGTTGTACATAGTATACCTTCCGCCGTGAAAGCAATTGACATTCAAAGTTTACTCAGGAGTTCTCTGCCCAAAAGATTTGCTGGGGTATTTGTACAATACAAAAAAGGAGCAGATAAGCTTTGTTTACCTACCTTGATACATAGATCTTCAGTAGATCTTTAGCATAAGGAACTGACAGGGTAGCCCCAGAGTATCCCTGTGTGGCCCCCGTACCGACCATGAATGAAAATGTTCAATCACCTACCTGCACACTTGTCCCGGGTTCCTCTTCCGGATCGGTGGTAACAGACAGGACCAGACACATCAGAGATCCCTGAGGGCTGTCCTACTCTTGGTACAGATTAGCACTAGGGAGCAAAAAAGGACTCCCTCCAAAAACATTTGCTCCAGTGTAATGAGTACCGTTCCTTGGGGTAAGGAGTTTTTCACCCATGTCTGTACCAGTGCCTGTGCGGGCATAGTCGTTGGCATCTGTCAGGAAGGCATGGTATCATAAGGAGGATGTTGACACAAAAGATACAAATCACCAGTTTTATTTACTTCAAAAGGGGGTTGGAAGAACTCTTGTCTTGCCCTAACACTAAAGATGGGAGCACACTCTACCATCTAAATAAAAAGAAAACAGTCCTAGTCTGTCGTAAGTCCAAAACAATAACAATTAAACTAGAAAAACCTATTGATTGCCCTCTCTCTAATAACATGCAAGTGAAATAGGGAATGTAACGCAAACGAAAAATCAGTGGGAATAAAGGGATGTCACAATGGCATATCAAGATTCTTGCCCACGTTGTATAGCACGTGGGAGGGGTGGAGCACCTGACGTATGGGCACACTCTGCTATGCGAGTACACCTAGGGTAGCTGGCTCGGCCCTCCAGAGCATGCTTGGCATTTACATACTCTGTCACAAAGTTCAGGGTTTTGACCTCTCGGCTCTCCCTTTTCCCAAAGTCTAGGTCATTCCCCAGCGTTTTACAGCACGAACACATACGTTCCAGGCTTTTCAACATGAACACAAAAGTTCCACGTTTCTCAGCACAAACACAAAAGTTCCAAAGAAAAGTGTATTTTAAAGTCTCTATAGGCCCCCTCAACTGGGCCTCAGCCTCTTACTTTCAACTTCTTTCTTGGTTCCCCTCTCTCGGGCTCAAAACTTTTCCATTTACTTTCTCTGGGGTCCCTTTCCTCTAGCTTTATTCTTTAGCGTTTGCTATGCCTTACGGTATTCGTATGCTTTTCACATAGTTCCAAATATTTTACCAGATTCAACAGTTCGCACAATCTTCTCAGGCTCTCTTCAGCCTTGATTTGTCTCAATACTTTATCCACAGTTTCTGTACCCTTCTTCACACCAGACCCCTCGGGTTTTCCTTGCCCAAGTACGGGCCTCATGAAAAGTCTCTCCACTTTTGTCAGAATCAAACACAGTTTTCATATAACTTCTTCAAACACAATTCTTATGTAGTCTTCCCTCTGTTGGGCACCAGCCTGTTTGGTTCGCAAAAAATTATCACAGTTCGATTCCTTTAGGCTTCCCTCTGTCGGGCTTGAGCCTAAACACAGAGTCTTTCGAATATGCATTACTTTATTTTACAGTCCAATTTCACTTTATTTCAAAAAGAACTTCAAGTCCCATAATGCCTTTCATGGGCCTTTTTATTTCTGCTTTCTTTCTCAAATTCAATGTTCAGGTTCCCGCTCCAGCCACACACACGCTCAATGTGATTTCCTCTCTCTTGCCATGAGACTCACCCGGTTAGCGCGGCTCTGGCGAGCAAATTATCTGGAGCTCTCTGGGCCGAGGTCAGGGTCTTCCCACCTGCCCCTCAGGTACCTGGGCCTCCCTTCATATGCCCGGGGGAAATGAGTACTTCTGTGGCAAGAGTCAGCAGGATATGATCTGCCCTCTCTGGGTCTTGGAAGGCACACCTCCTCAGCCCTGCTGCAGCCCTTCAACCACACAGGATCAGCGTCTTGGCCCACAGCTCCCTTCCAGACTCTCCAGGGTTCTTTAAGCACTGTCCTCTGCTCTTCAGCTGCTCTGGTCCACACTGCATCCCCAGCTTGCTTAAAGTGTGTCTCAGTGGTCAACTTTTTATACTGACAGGGAATGTTAATTGGAGTCAGGTGTGGGTGGTTGAAAAGGGAGGCCTGACTCTGCTTGTCCTCGTTAATGGGACAAGATGGAGACCATGGTAGATTGATTCCTATGGATTCCTATGGGCAATCTTCACAGCTCTGTTCCTCTTCATCTTCGTTCCAGTGGTTTTGACAGAAGGCAATGGGAAGGGAGTATGGGAGTTGCAGTTATCCTTAATGATGGAGGGCAACTTCTGTAAGTGTTTGTAAGGGTGAAGGGGGAAGATGTGTGGCGGTAGGTGAATGGATTTTAGATGATAATGTCCCATAGTGACTGTGGTGATGTTTCTTAGGGATATATATCTTCTCCTACGCCTCCCTTTAATGTTAGTACCTGTTGGAATTGGGGAGGGGGCAACTGGACAGGATTCCTAACAACCTATAAAGGTGGAGGAAGTGTCAGGTAGGGGTTTATCAGAAAGGGGGTGATACCATGTCTCTCCCGTGGACATTCCTCAAACTGTCCCAAGGACTCCCTGCTCAGGTGATCCTCCCGCACTAGTCCACCCCCGGGGTCTGGTTCCAAAAGCGATGGCTGTGCCATGGCCACCTGAACAAATAATCCCTGGGGTCCATAGATTATAAAGCCCTCAGGTTTCTCACAGATCTCATAGGTCTGTGCAGCCCCAGTTGCTGGGTTCTATTCAAGTAGTACCTGCTGCGATTGCACAGAGCCTGGGGCATATGGCAGGGCCGGGGATTGCATCTGCTGAGCTCCCACCTTAAAATGCTGCGACCTGTCTCGACAATCTTGTGACACTTGTCCCATCCTTCCGCACGACCAACACCAAAGCCCATAAAACCCTCCATAGTAATTTCTCATTGGAACATTAAAACGGGGAAGTGGGGCAAACCTGCCAAATGACCCACTTCCCAGTGAAAATCCTCCCTTACCGCTCAGAAACCCTCTACCTTGCCTTGGACCAGTAGCATAGCCATCTACTCACCCATGTGCCATACCTGATTCACCATGTCCCTGTTGTCCCAATTGCCCATGCTGTCCCTCCATGGAGCTAGTAATCAGTGCCCTTTCCAAACAAATCTTTGCCAATTTTTTCTGAACAAGCTTGACTGCTGCCTTCTGTGCCTGCTCTATACTCTCCTTTTCCTTCGATTGCCTCCTTTTACAAAAATGCACAATTTGTGCCTGAATTTCCAGCCAGCTCTTGGCCTCCATCTCTACCACTTTATCTATATTGTGCTGGACTTCCTTGGGGTGTCCCTACTTTAGCTAGCATGTGGTATAAAGTCACCACATTTTTGTCATGTTTCTCCCGTCTCTGCCCTCCACATCTCCTGAATTAACTGAATGTGTGCGGCAAGACCATCATTAACTTCCATCTAGGAAAGTTGAATCTGGGTGTTTTGTATTGTGTTGTGTTTAGAATACTGGGCATTTTTCCCCTTCTAGGAAAGTTGAATCTGGGTGTGTTGCCTTGTGTTGTGTTTAAAATACTGAGCATTTTCTCACTTCTAGGAACGTTGAATCTGGGTGTGTTGCATTCTGGTAACTGTGACATTATCACTGGGTCTCTTAGGCTCCATCCCACCCTAAATCCCCCCACAAGGCATGCCGTTCACTGTTGTGTGTTACTTGTTCCCCCTCTGTGTCTTCCCTTGATGTGACCCTGTTCCCCCCCCGCCCACTGTGCATACCAAGTTGTGTGCCACAGCGCTGTGTGTCTCACTCTCTTCCTTCAGGCCCTTCTTCTCCCTCCTACCTCCTTTGCACCCACTATGGTGCTTGCTGTTTCTCCCATCTTCTCTAACTCCTATCCTATCCCTCTCACTAAGTCTGGTAAAAAGAAGTTCAAAAGGGACATCCTGGTTTCCAACCCAGGCCTCCCTATTGCTGATACCTACACCAGAGCCTCCTCCAGACAGACCCTTTCCAACATGCTCTTTGTCGTTCCCTCTCCAGGCCTATGGACCCCCAAATGTTCTCTGTTCTCTCCCCGTTTTCCTCCCCTCCCATTAATGGTGGCCCACTTCCACTCCTTCAAGACCATCATTAATGTCTATCTGAAAGGCACCATCTTGGTCCAGGGCCCTCAGCCCAATCTCCTCTTTTCGATAGGTGTTTCCCGCGTCTTATCAAATTCCTTCCTTCTCCTGCTACTCCTACCTACACCCCTCTGGTTCCTCTGCCACCTCCCTCTTCCGCCACCTCTCTATCACCCTCTCCATCCTCTCTGTCTACTCTGCCATCTGCTTCTTCCTTCCCTGCCCACTATCAGGCCCGTCTACCTCCTCCACAGGGCGTACCTCTTGTCTGTAGCCCTTCACTGAAGTCCTTCAAATGTGTCAATCTGCTTCACATCACTACTCTCAACTCCCGCTCTGCTGTCAAACATTCCACCGACATCTGACGACTCCTCGAAGAACTTGATCTGGATGTCTTCTGTCTCCCCGAGACATGGTTCACGGCCATCTCTGTCACAAGTGTTGACACTCTCCTCCCTGATGGCTACAAGATCCTCTCTGAACCCAGAACCAACCATCCAGGAGGTGGAGTAGCTCTGATCTTTCTGGAGTGGATCCCTGTTTCTGTAATTCCTGCACAGCCCTACTCCTCCTTTGAAGGCCTGGTATGCAGGCTCTCTATCTTTCCTTGGCCTCTCTCTTACTGTGGCCACCATTTACAGGTCACCGGGCCAGGTTGCCTTCTTCCTCTCTGAGTGGGCCGACATCTCCTTCTCTCTCCTTGCCTCTTCCTCTCAACTTTTCCTCCTTGGAGACCTCAACATCCATCTGGATGCTTCTTACCCCTACTCGGGGCTCTTTCGTAACACCGTGGATGTTCTCATCTCTTCTGACATCCCCCCTCTCAAACCCTCTCACCACTCCTCTCTCTTGGACTGACCACTTTCTTCTCTCTTCCCACCTGATGCTCTCTGTCCCCCAGGTGAAGCCAACCCCAGCACCGCCATCCAGTTTCACGGCCATCCGGCCCATGAAGCGTGTGTCAATGGAGGCTTTCACTGCTACTTTCTCGCCTCCGCCTACACAGACGGCTGACTCACACTCTGACACAGCCCTCTCTAACCTTCCTTCTATAACCTGTATCCTGCCAGGGCACCTTCCTCTTTCTTTTGATGGCCAGCAACCATAAATGATTGTTCAACTTGAGAAGACCAAAACCAAATCCTCCTTCGAACAATGATTCAAACCAAGTTCTCCATAAAATCAATGGCTCTGCACAACCACTCTCTTCCCCCAATTGCGCAGAAATCCAGCTCCAACTCCTTCATTACTAGCTGACCTTGGATAAATCCTCAAGAATTCTTCTGTTTGTCACCTGAGAACCAAAGGGAGAAAGCACACAGTCAGGGTGGGGATACGCCAGTTGCAAACTCAGAAAATGCAACAATAGCGCATAGATATAACATATCATCAAGCATAAAGCCTATCAAGGGTGGGATAATGCTTGCCCCTGTGTCTTTAAAAGAATAAAGACTCCCCTGAGCTGTAAGCCTGGGTAATCTTCATTTTATGTCAAGACCAGAGGCAAGCCTTATGCTTGTTCAAAGCTGCTTAGTACTGTCGCAGCTACCTAAGAGACTGGTTTAAAATAGAATGTCTTAAATGCTGCATCGAAAAACCAGTCTTTTGATTTCATAATATCCTGCAAAAACTCTCCCGCTGAGAATGCCTTACAAGCCATCGCACCTCTAGCTGAATGTGCTCCGAATAGCCCTAAAACAATACCTGCTAACTGAATAACCTTCCTGACCCACCTGGCTATGGTGGCGGAGGCCATTGTGTGGAAACTCGTCCGGTGAACTGTTAACAGCTGATGCACCCTGGCTGGCTTGACGCCTTCCGTTGCTTTCTCGTAGTCTTTAATACATTGAGCCACACATAGTTTGGGATTATTCGGGAAATATGGATAGGAGATCACCTTGGACCCATTCTTCATCTGTTTGGCTATTGCTTAAGGCAACCCTTTCGGGTAGAACGTTTTCTTGTTCACTTTCAACGTCTTCACGTCAGACACTCTTCTGCAGGACACTAAACAGAGCAACATTGCTAACTTCCCCGATAGTTTGGTGACTGGCAACTGGCTGTTCTCCAGCCAGCTCAAGAGTAACCGAAAATTCCACATCTATGTCCCAAAGCACTGAGTATTGGGGGCTGAGAGCTTAAGCAATTTCACTCCTCAGAGCAGACACACCACTGCCGGGTGCTCACCGACCGGTAAACCATCCACTTTATTGTGCCCAACCGAAATAGCCGATCTGTAGACCCTTATGGTCCAGAACTCCTGGCTTTCCTCGGACAGACTTGTCAAAAAATTGAAAATATGCGCTACAGGTGCCGAAAAGGAATGAAAAATATGTTGACCACACTAGTTCTCCCATTTGTCCCATGCAGCGCCATAGCTCCTAAGCATGGATGGTGCTGACGAATCTCTACTGAATTCAGCAGTGTGATGCGAAATGCCCAGCAGTTCCCATCTCTGCCTGAAACCCTGTATGCTAGCATTTGAGGATTCCCCGCCCTGACTAACGGGTGCTCCTGACCAGAAAGACTCACTAGTAGGTCTCGCTGGAACGGCATCATCCTCGGAAAATCCAATGTCATGGTCATGAAGTCAGGGGCACAGGCATGCAGGGGTCGCATGCACAGGAGACCTAGGTGGACACTGTCCTGGCGCCTTTGGCACCAGGCTCATGAACAAAAGTAAACAAGAACATCCATTTAACACCAAAAATCTTTTATTATGGACATAGCACTACCAGATGCATTAACCTTCACCATTCCATCCATTAAGCAGGATGCATTAACCTTGAACATTCCATCCATTAAGCAGCCCCAAGTGTATTCTTGGGTGTGGCTGCTAATGGATTGCCTTCACACGTGTTCACTCTCTAGGAGTGGCAGGGTGTGGTTGGTAAGCCAGCCCTAATGGGCATGCCCACGATCTCAGGTATATAAACTGCCCCGATCCTCAAGACAGACGCTTCGTGTTATTCTTCACTTGCAAGCAGCGTATAGCCCAGCGTCGCCTGAGGTCAGACTTACCTTTGAAGATCCTGCTTCCTGGACATCCTGCTTCCTGCCAGCATACTTACCAACTCGGGGAAGCTGTTCTTACCTGTACATCTCTTCGTAAAACCAAGTATTCATCTTTACACATTTCGGAACGCCGAAATCTTCACCTTGGCACCGCAGCATGACACGATTTATCGTCAACAGCAGCGCCTGCAAGGAAAAACAGAAGACAAGGTTAGACATCGAAAAAACAGTCAGTTTAAGGTTGCGATTCACCATACTTTGCGCTTTTCCTTAAACCATCACGTACCTGCTGTCGAACATTGCGGTAGCATCCATCTTCCATCCGGCTGCGTCTCGCGTCTCACAGCTGCATTGAGGCCGCATTTCCGTCTAAGGGAAGAAAACAGAAGAGAGACATTATTGCGGGCATAAATAGGACAAGGATACAATTGAATAGGTCAAAAAGGGGGGGTTCACCTTCACACTCTCCTTTACACCCTATGGTCAAAACAATTTAATACAGACACTCAATTTTTGGTACCTCATTGAGGAATCCTTCAAATTTTATATCAGGTACGATAAAAATGCATTGGTTGATAAATAAGATTTTTCACCAAAGGATTTTTTTAAACAGACATACAGAACGTAATCACAAAAGCATAAACAGTATTGAAGTCAAATGTTTGTGCATCAAATCAAGAGGTGAATCTCTTACTGTCATGATCTAGTATGCAGCATTATGGTAGGGGCAACCGAACATATTATAAACAATAAACAACAAGACAAAAAACAATGTTCTTTCTGAAACAGTGACATTGCACTGTGGGTAAAAAGGTGTGTCTACACCGGGGTGTTTCTGCCGTCTGGGCGGGCTAGATGAGCCACGTATCTACCACGGCATTCATCAGGACGAAGTCTGTATGTGAGGGAAATCGTGGAGTGCTGTAGACAGGGAAAAGGAGAACTGTTTAGGAGAGAGCTCGAGTGAGGGTGCTGAAAATACAACTAAATTGTTTGCTGTACCATGTGTGAAGTATCATGGAAAAAACAGCTTACCTGTGTGGAGGAAATTCCACCAGGCACTTGTGTAGGCAACCGTCTCAGGTAAATTATCCCGACAACGCTCCAAGAGCCAAATCAGAGGTGACAAACTAAATATAGTCTCCTCAAAGGTATCAATGGACTTACAGCCCATACAGGAATGAATAAACATATCTTGTGCCGGTAATAGTAAATGAGAGTTTACCTCTCACTAGGGACCGGAATCTGCGATATCCTCGTGGGGGTTCACAGTCCTGAAAGAGGTTAAAGTGTGAGTAAACTGACGCACACTAATGACTTGAGTAAAAAAGGTAGCGGCAGTGAATGCATTCCTTGTTGTTGCTTTCGCTCGCGGCGTTCGCGGTCCGCTTCGTGCAGGCAAAGTTCTGCGTGGAATGCTGAGTCACTCCGTAGCAGGAAAGAGCAGGAAGCTAAGCGTAACTAACGCCGTTGCTAGTGAGTAGTTCTTTTTATATGGGTAGCCATATTGGAGTGTCTAGAACAGTCGTGCTCGGCCGTACAGTTGACATTGAAGCCCATAGGTATTCCAAATATGTAAAATTAACAATTTAGGTGGATGTAGTCACCCTGTACGTAATGATAGTTTAATTGGATAACATGTTGGTAATGGTTGCCATGGTAACCAAAACACGGAACCCTGGTTGTGTGATCGTGTCCTTATATGCGTAAATGTGCTGAAATGTAGATCAATGGCTACAAGCATTTTAGTGATGCCACAATCAACAATATCAATAGATGTAATGGACCATTTGGGTAATCGTAGTGAGCCCATAAATAACAGATTCATAAACAACTCACATAGATCAAAATGACATCATCCTTGTCACTCCAAAATGGAATAGAGCTAGCTGATTTTAGATACACACATTGTGCAAGTTGATTGTACACCATAATCCGCATGGACCGCAAAACATAGATGATCATGAATAAACATCTTATAGATCTTCAACATTTCCTGGTACAATATCATAATTTCAGAAAAAAGGTCCTGGGTTCCTTTTGAAGTGCTTCACCAGGGGTTTATCAGCTATCATGTTCCTTATGCACGATCAATGCGCATCTTGATAGGGCGAATCGTCTTACCTACATATAGTAGTTCACAGGGGCATTGTATTATATAGATCACGCCCTTGGTGTTACAATTCGTGTGTTCACTCATGGTCCATTTGATTTTCTTGTACTCAAAATATTTTTTCTGCAGCGTGAGGGAGCATGCAACACAATTACTGCATTTGAAATGTCCCGTAATGGGTGGTAAATCCCACAGTGTGTTTTCTGCTCTGAATGGTGATTCAATGAACGAATGGACTAAAGAGTCCCTTACATTTTTATTTTTCTTGAAAGCGAAACACGGTGTTTGATTCAGGGTGCCTGGTTGTTTCACTAAATGCCAATTCTTCTTTATGGTCTTCTGTATCAGTTGGCTCAGTGGTCCAAATGTGGTGACACAAACTAGTCTCCCTAGTTCTTTTTTGGGTTTCTTTTCGAGACAGATTTCCCTGGGAGTGTGTCTGGCTCTCTTTTTGGCTTGTTTTATAGATTTATGAGGTTAGCCTCTTTCAAGCAGTCGGGCTTGTAAATCATCCGCATGTTTTTTATATCGTTCGATCTCGGTGCAATTCCTACGGATACGTAAGAACTGTCCATATGGTAGGTTATATTTAAGGCCCATGGGATGATAGCTTTCAAAGTGGAGTAAGCTAGGGACCCATTTTTATATATGCTAGCTCACACACAGATGACTTCCTGCAACCCAGGAACTTTTTTATGAAATTATGCTATTGTATCAGGAAATGTTGAAGATCTATAAGATGTTTATTCATGATCATCTATGTTTTGTGGTCCATGCGGATTATGGTGTACAATCAAATTGCACAATGTTTGTATCTAAAAAAAGCTAGCTCTATTCCATTTTGGAGTGACAAGGATGATGTCATTTTGATCTATGTGAGTTGTTTATGAATCTGTTATTTATGGGCTCACTACGATTACCCAAATGGTCCATTACATCTATTGATATTGTTGATTGTGTCATCACTAAAATGCTTGTAGCCATTGATCTACATGTCAGCACATTTACGCATATAAGGACACAATCACACGACCAGGGTTCCGTGTTTTGGCTTCCTGCTCTTTCCTGCTACGGAGTGACTCAGCATTCCACGTAGAACTCTGCAGAACTTTGCCTGCATGAAGCGGCCCGCGAACGCCGCGAGCGAAAGCAACAACAAGGTATGCATTCACTGCCGCTACCTTTTTTACTCAAGTCATTAGTGTGCGTCAGTTTACTTACACTTTGACCTCTTTCAGGACTGTGAACCCCTACGAGGATATCGCAGATCCCGGTCCCTAGTGAGAAGTAAGCTCTCATTTACTATTACCGGCACAAGATATGTTTATTCATTCCTGTATGTATTGTAAATCCATTGATACCTTTGAGGAGACTATATTTAGTTTGTCACCTCTGATTTGGCTCTAGGAGCGTTGTCGGGATAATTTACCTGAGACGGTTGCCTACACAAGTGCCTGTTGGAATTTCCTCCACACAGGTAAGCTGTTTTTTCCATGATACTTCACATATGGTACAGCAAACAATTTAGTTGAATTTTCAGCACCCTCACTCGAGCTCTCTCCTAAACAGTTCTCCTTTTCCCTGTCTACAGCACTCCACGATTTCCCTCACATAAAGACTTCGTCCTGATGAATGCCGTGTGGATACGTGGCTCATCTAGCCCGCCCAGACGGCAGAAACACCCGGGTGTAGACACACCTTTTTACCCACAGTGCAATGTACTGTTTCAGAAAGAACATTGTTTTTTGTCTTGTTGTTTATTGTTTATAATATGTTCGGTTGCCCCTACCATAATGCTGCATACTAGATCATGGCAGTAAGAGATTCACCTCTTGATTTGATGCACAAACATTTGACTTCAATTCTGTTTATGCTTTTGTGATTACGTTCTGTATGTCTGTTTAAAAAAATCCTTGGTGAAAAATCTTATTTATCAACCAATGCATTTTTATTGTACCTGATATAAAATATGAAGTATTCCTCAATGAGGTACCAAAGATTGAGTGTCTGTATTAAATTGTTTTGACCACAGGGTGTAAAGGAGAGTGCGAAGGTGAACCCCCCCCCCCTTTTTGACCTATTCAATTGTATCCTTTTCTTTAAGTCACCTTCCTGGGCAGAATAGGTTCCTTCTCAGGAGTCGAATTCATAAAGGGCATAAATAGGAGCAACATATAAAGACATTAAACAGAACGAACAGCATCACAAGAGCTCAAGAAAGACTTACCAATCATAAGGAGAAGCATAGTCGCAGCTGGACTGGACTAATCCTTATCAGGGATCAGTGAAGGAACTAGATCCCATTCGACGCGCCCCTGCCAGAAGTAGCAGGACGGATAGCTTATCTTCCATAATTCACAGGTGAGCTTTATGGGCTGGCGTATGCTCACAGAAACCATACTTTGGGGTTAAGGGTTTGAGAGGTATAACAATCACAGATTGGCGCACTCACACACTCTTATCTCCACGCAGGAGCAGTATCGCCACGTACCACCGCTCACAGCTTCACAGCTTTTCTACTGAGGGAGAGGCCTGAAGGGGGTGATGAATCCCCTCCATCTTGAAGTGTCTGTAAATTAGCCACCCATCTAACTTCTTCAAGTTGATTATCGGCCTCAACTTCCCTTTCCTGTGAACCAGAAACATATTGCTGTAAAAGTGGGGCACATCTAATAGACTGCGTTCTAGCACACCCTTGCTCACTAGGCTGCGTGCTCTGCTGGCAGCAGGTTTGCCTTGCCTAGAACCATCTGAATGGGGTGGAGTTCGGCCCTCGGTCTGGAAACCCTTGAGAACTCTAGCCATAAGACTGCTACTGCTTGCAACACCCAAGCGTCGCTTGACAATTCCTGTCACTTCTCTAAAAATAATTTTGTCCTGCCCCCCTGCTGCCAGAAACAGGCTGTCTTGGGCAATCACCGCCTGAGTCACTCTGTTGCCTTTAGGAGCCTCATCCCCGCCGACCTCTAGAATGTCAACTCCTAGTAAAGAAGAAGGCGGTGTGTTGTCTCGACTCCCAGTATTGGGCCTTGGGTCCCTGCGGCCTCCTTTGCATGGTGAAGCGACCAGTCGAGCAGCCTCTATGCCAACCACTCCTGGCAAAAACTCTTGAAGCAAATATTTTCCTTATCGAGGACTGTGCTTTCTCTAAAGATGTATATGTCCTGACGAATCTTGTCATTTCTTCGACAAAGGTGTCCCCGAAGCACATGCTGTGCGCACCTTCGCCTGCCTCAAAAGTTGTCAGTTCTTCCAGTTTACCATCAATTTTTAACAGCGAAATCCTCCACCGTTCGGAAGAGAGCGCACAGTTGGCGTTGCCGAGTAATTCGCTAGGGTTTGTGCATCCACAGGCTCTCCTGTGTCTTTGGACCTCTCTTTTAGGTCCATTATTTTGGATATAGGCACAGCCAGATCTAATAACTTGTTCGGGCAGCCCTTCCAGGCACGGCCTACTCCTTTCCTAGCGTGCCTTGTAGCTTTTGTGACAAATGTCACCATCTTTGCATCCAACTCCGGCGTGTCCGTGACCTTGCCGGGAAGCTCCAGCTCCAGGAGACCCCCCGCAACCCCACCTTCACCCCTATACATTTTTATTCACTTTACCCCCCCCACACATATATATATGTGGACAAATGGGGCTGCCCTTTTGCCCTCAGTCTTTTTTGGTGTTTCCTTGTTCAACCGCTTTCTTGGGGTGTCCAGCAGATATACCCTCTCCTGGGCTGCTTGTCCTCGTTTTCCTGTGCACTCTCTCTAGTACTCCTGTTCCCTTATTAGCCAGGAGGGACTCCAACATTTCCAGGCGGTCTGCATAGGCTTAATGGGAGAATGCCAAAACTAAAGTGTCCCCAAGGACCTTTTTAAATCTATGGGATAGGTCCCTATCTGCCTCAGAGACCTCTTCATCCTCACTTCATTTAAGGGAAGAGCCTGTGGGCTCCGTGGAGTCTATCTTATAGCTTCTGATAAAAGTGCTAGAACAGAGCAAGCTGCCTTAAGAGTGAGAGCCTAATAAATTCTTTGAACTGTATCAGCTGTCCCCCAGCTGAAGCGTGCCAAGGCTTGAACACTGCAAGCTGCTTTGCAGGCAATCTGTATCAATTATAACGACACCCCACTATGAGTGTGCGGTCTGGAATGCTGTTTTCACGTATTAATAGATATGTGCAGTCTTACGGCAGCCTCTAGATGCTCTGTAACCATTACTCCGTTCACATAGAGTCACTTGCCTGGATGTGACGTGACGAGCCGCTCTGCGTCGCAAGTGCGAGCGGGCGCTTCTCACGAGGAGGGTGCTGCCACGGTCCTAACGCCCTCCCTGGCGAGCAACGGCTTGCCGCGAAATAAAGACACTGAAATGCTAGCGCAGAACCATTGGCCAAGCGTGAATGACGACACCCACGGCTCCTGTTCCGCCTCGCCTGCTTTTCCAGTGACTTTTCCCCTCAGAGCAAACACATCTAATGCATAACCTTGCGCCGCCTAAATGAACATGCTCCTAAACTGCGCAAACCTGTGTAGCACTCCCTATGTACTGAATTTCAGTTACTTTTAGGATGACAGAATAAGTACAGATATTGAAACAAACTGAAAAGGGTACAAGCTCACAAACACAATACTTAACTGTTGTGTGAGCAGCAAAAGAAAAAGAAAGGGACCCAGGCAGGATGTCAGTCATAGGAGGATTCTCGATCAGGATTTGTGAACTGTAGGGTGACAGGGCATTGATGGGATTTTGTAGTTTCCTAAATGTTTGTTTTTGTTTTGAGAATTTTAAAAAAACGTTGTAAAGGGACGTTAGGGTTAAGTTGCACTAATAAAGACGTAGGAAATTCAATGAAAAAACTTTGTTAAAGGGACGTTATGGTTCCAAGTAAAACCGAAAACCCTCTGAAATTCGCCAGTTATGGTAAGCTAAACAATCATAACTCGCACCACCACCGTGCACTGTTAAGACTAACACCCAGGACATGAAAGATGACATCACAAATGCCATTGATGACATCACTGATGACATCACATATCTGGGCCACTTGTTTTTGTTTACTGACATGATTAGGCTAGTTTTCTTGTTTTTACTGACAGTGAGAATTTCCACTATTTAAAAGGTGCTATATATCTACATGTTAACCTTTTTATATGTTCTTAAAGTACTCTCCTTAGGGTTTATTCTGAGCTCATACTGCACATACATGGGGCAACAAGCACGCCTCAAACACCCAATTAATTTGTCTACACGATTATTAACTCTAATGTTGTTGTAATTTTTTGGTGCTGTTGTTTCTTTCTTCCTTATTTTAGTTTCCCTGTATCTGCCTCTAATTTCTATGCATTGTATGTTTTTATGTGTATTTTTCTACTTACACAAGTGTATGGTAAGTTTTCAATTATTACTGAGTTATTCCATGTTGAACATTACTCAACACTTTCATAAGGTGGCAATTATTATTTTACTATTGGGAATGACCAGATTAAAAATATTGTACTTCTATGGTGCATGCTGCATCCATTGCCTATATGTATGTATGATTAGGTTCCTTTACTAACAACAACACTAGATTATAATGATTTGTTTACATAAGTACATTCTTTAATACATTAAGTAGTTCATGATTGGTCTCCCAATCACCCCAAACATCTTGTTTCCAACATTATAAACTAAACCCCTTGTAGGGACTGTTTATTAAAATTAATTTGACATGTGATGTCATCAGTGATGTCATCAATTACATTTGTGATATCATCGTTCATATCCTGGGTGTTGGTTTTAGCAGTGCACGGTGGTGGCACGAGTTATGGTTGCTTAGCTTACCATAACTGGTGAATTACTGGTGTTTTTCGGTTTTACTTGTAACCATAACGTACCTTTAACAAAGTTTTTTTATTGAATTTCAAAGGTTTTTATTAGTGCAACTTAACCATAACGTCACTTTAACAAAGTTTGTTCAGTGAGCAACATTTTTGTCCAATTTACACCTTAAAACTCTGCCATTCCCCACCTTCTAGCATCATTTTTAACATTTCTAATCACTTTTTGTATCTTTCTCCACTGTTTTTGTGTCTGTCGATATCTGCAAATGTCTGACGTCATTGCAGACTTTCTGAACAGTGTCACGTGACCACGCGCTCATGCACAGCATGATGACATGTCCGTGAACGCGTCCGCACTTCGTGAACGGGTCTGTGCTTCCTGAACAGTTCGGAACTACATTTTCAGCTCATCGAGGAACTTTGAAGCTCAAAATGTACCCCTGCACAGCTCCTACACCGATTCTTACTCATTATCCATTAATAATCTAGCACACAGCACATAATTGGAAGAATATTATCTAAACTGCTCTTTATCTTTAAAATGGCATCAGCTATTGCCATCCCTCCTCCCCAAGAGCCACCACCACCATCCGCTGGAGGACCTACACAAAAAACAATGAAGAGGACCAAGAAGATGTGGTAGAGGCAGTGCCTACCTCTAGCAAGCACCCAGAGAGAATCATGGGTTTGGTAGTTCTTTACCACTATTGAGAATGTACCAAAGGCTAACACTACCAAAGAGAAATGCACTGAGTGCATGCAACATTGTACTCAGTCGTGGACTATCTGGAAAGGACTCCCACGGGACCACCTCCATGTGCCGCCAGACCAAATCCAACCACTGCAATGCTCTCAGAAAGGTTGGTCCTTTCTTAGGATGTAGTAGGCTATCTTCCTCCATCTCACCTTCCTCAACCAATACTGTAACCACACAGCCTATGTCTGTGGGACACAAACTCCCACCAGCTACCGTGCAAGCGATAAAATAGGCTGTTGATCCATATCTTTCGAAGACAACAGTACTTTGTATGTAGTGCAACACACCACTCTGCAAGGGGGAGCAATTTTGAAGTGTTTTTGAAGCTCTAATCAAGGAGCATGAGAAACACTGCCCCCTACCTTAGATGTAACACACGCGCAACATCTTTCCCTGTCCACCTGACCCTCCATATTTGTGGTTGGTGCCTCTTTCCACATTTCCCTCCCCACCTTACTTTCTGACCACTCCTGCAAAACATAAAATACATTTTTTTTTAAAACCAAAAAAAGTTCCTTTAGGAACCACTTTTCACAGTTAAAAAAATAGACTTCATCTACTTTACATTTCTCAGTAAAGTCGTTAGACTCAATAAGATTCTGCAACATTTCCATTAGCATTTTGTGTTATGCTTATGGAAATAATGGTCAATTGTATGCTATAGAAAATATAAAAGACAGAAACCATTTTCTGTCCCAAATACTTTTTTCTAGCATACAATAAGGACCATAATCGATGGACCTTTATAACTATCCGCGGTCTTCACAGTCCACTTTCCAGGCCATGGATCATTAAAAGACCCGGATGGCATGTGCACACCATTGCACAGGGCAGCCTTTCTACCATTTTTAATTTTATATTTGTAACAGTCCCTCAATGCCTGCTTTTAAACATTCACACATCCATCCACAATCACAATCCAAGGCATACATTAGTTTTCAAAAATTGATTAGCATATTTAGCTAATTATAATTTTTTTGATTAGCAAATGAACTGATTTGATTAGAAATTTTGCACTAATATTGAATGTCAACAGAATAAGTTGTACCCCAAAATATAGAATTAGCAAGAATGCATAAATGATCTCTATGTACCTCGAAGTATAACATCAGTGCAATGTCTGTAAAATGTAAAGGTTCGCTGCAAGATATTTTTAGAATAAAACATTGGGCTAGGCTTACCTCTCAGTCCCGTTGTTATCAAGTGGGAAGGTCCTCTCTGCCTAATCTTCCTCTACACTGCAGACCAATTCCTACAAAATAGGCAAAAAGCAACTCATTTACCGGCTACCCACAGCAATGCACACTCACTCTGGAAGGGGTGGGTGGGACCTCGAGAATCGACAGCCGAACAAATGCCAGCGCAGTCACTTGCCAACAGCCAGCCCAGCAATCGGGGACAGCGTTGGGGCCTTTTGCCTTTTCAAACAAGTGAGGCCTCGAGTCTCTGGGGGGGAGGAGGTCCAGCAACTGCCCCCATGGTTCCAGTCCACAACCTGGCCAGTGTAAAGCTTCCTACTGGCTCTGGCTGCTTGCCTCGTGATAAATTCGGCAGCTAACCTCCATGCACCATTGAAGGCTGCACGGACTGGCCTATATAGGGCGATAGGCCCATGGCTTAACCAAGAACGCAACATGCTTGTGTGGGCCCATTTATTGGGTCAAAGTGAGCCACCTTTTTGGCCAATGTGGGCCAGTTTGATGAGTTACTGGAGTCCAGTAACTCAACAAATTGGCCAAATAGTTTTGACCAGTGTTGCTGAATTAAAATGTATAATTTGCCTCACCTCCCCCTTGGGTTATTCAAACAATGTCACAAAACACATTAATTCACTGTGGAGCACTTTTTCGGTTGGTGCCTGAGACAATTGTATGCCCCAATCCAACCGTGCCCCACTGTTTCAACCATCAGCAGTGGGGAGGACGGGGGGCACACATCCACGGTTCTATATCTGGTCCTGTACCCTGGCGTCAATAATGTGATCTTTTTTAATGACCTTCACTGTATACAGTCTTACCAGTGGCGCTGCTAGGGGGGGAAGTGCCCCCCTCTGAAATACAGTGCCCCACACTTGTGCCCCCCTACCTAAGGCGCGCAGTGACCTTGTTCTCTGTTTGTGGTGTTATTTGTGACACTCACTGAAGCCAATGTCTGCCTATCAAATAGCAATACTCCTTTTGTCTCAAAGCTAGTAGTTGTTGCGTAGTAATACGCCAGTGTGCGCATGTGCGAGCGGGAACGAGGCTCGCGCATGCGCTTGAGAAAATAAATACGGCCTGCCGGCAGTTCGCGCCGGGGACCTGAATTGCAACACGTCTCCGGCGTGTCTCCTTGTGTGAATGCGGAGCGCATGAGTGTGTGACAGCGTGGGGCCCACCAACGCCCCCACACCTCCTAACACTGGCGACGAGGACGGCGCAGGAGCAGTCCTCCACTCTGACAGCATTCGAGGAGGCGAACGTCGCTCCGTGTCGACATGGACCTACGCGTGTGGCCAGCGGCCATTTTAGGTCGCACGTGAAGTGCAGTGGTAGCGGCCCGTGAGGGTGCTCGTGCGCCACCTACACTTTGCATAGCCTAACATCAAGTTTTGGAACCCCCACAGCCCTTGCAGCTGCAGGGCCGTGGCACATGAAGTAAGAAGAGAAGGGGTGCAGGGAGAAAGCACCACATCACAAGTGGACCCAGCAGACCAGATCTCCCGCTGCATAAGTTGTCCAGCGGTCTCCTGTGAGTACCATACGCCAGGATGGGGGAGGAAGATGAACAAGAAGGCGCCATTGCCCCTGTGCCACGCAGGATGAACAGTACACTAGCTCCCATGCCCAAATTTGATACCACGGGCCCTCCATCCAAGTTGGGACCAAAATGCTGCTGTGGGTAAAAAGGCTAGAAATGTTTTTCATGGCCTCGGGAGTCACGGATGATGCAGAGAAGATCGCCATCATGGTGTACTCGGGAGGAGTGGAGGTCCACAAGATTTATGACTCTCTGAACATCCCAGTTGCCACATATGACGCAGTGAAACAAGCGCTCAGGGACTATTTTCTTCCCATGGCAAACGTAGACTTTGACCGGTTTGTCTTGTGCGCGGAGAAGCAACGTGAAGATGAGTCACTGGACAAGTTTTGTGCGCGACTCCGACATCTAGCAAGCTCCTGTAGATGGGGAAACGAAGAGGAGATGGTTCGAAACCAGTTGTTGCAAGGGTGTAGCTCTGGGAAACTGTGGAGACAGGTGTTGAGAGAACCTGGACTGACCCTGCAACAAATCTTGGACACAGGGAGAGCATACGAACTGGCTGATGCCAGGGGGGCGAAAATGGACGCGGCCACGCATGTGAAAAAGGAGGAAGAGGCTTTCCCAGTCGGACACTCTGCAACAGGGAAGGCAAGATGGGTGCCAAGTAGTGGAGACAACCCCACAGTGCGTAGCAATGCTCCATCATGCCAGTACTGCGGGTATGACCTGCCTCATGTGGGCGAGTGTCCCGCCAAATCAAGAGTCTGTGGCCGGTGTGGCACACCGGGACATTATGCTAGGGTGTGCAGAGCAACGACACCAGTTGCGGCATCGAGAGGACCTGAGAGGGTTGGCAGAGGTAACACTCGGAGAATAAGGGGAGTGTCGTCCGACAAACAAGGCATGCAAGATTTAAACATCGCGGAAGAAGAGGAAGACGAAATCTTCTTTATTTCCAGCATCGCCAAGGGCCCAGGGAAAAGACGACAGCCCACGGGCACAGTAAACATTGGGGAAACACCCACGCCAGTCCTAATAGACACTGGAGCATCCGTCTGCGTGCTAGCGACTGAACACTACAATGCACTGCCTGGTCCACCAGGATTGGCAGAATCCACGGCACATATATACGCTTTTGGAGGACACACATCTCTCCCCATCCAAGATGTGTTCGTAGCCCCAGTGACTCATGGACAGAACAAAATTAAAGCAAGATTCTTCGTCACAGACGTGAGCCCGCACTCCCTTCTAAGTTGCGCCGCAGCTGAAGCGCTAAGCATCGTGTACTTCTCATTTGCGGTTTACTGCGCTGACCTGGAGAGTCTACTGCAACGGTTCGAGACCATCTTTAGAGGCATAGGAAAACTGAAAGCTGATCCGATACGTCTTCACATAGACGGGTCGGTGAGACCGACAGCGCTCAAAAACCGCCGCATCCCGTTCCATCTGAGAGCACAGGTGGAGAAAGAGTTGCAGTCCTTGATTGACCGAGACATCATTGAAAGGGTAGAAGGCCCCACCCCGTGGGTCTCTCCAATTGTAGTGGCCCCAAAGCCTAAACAGCCAGGTGCAGTACGTATCTGCGTGGACATGAGGCTACCCAATGTGGCAATTAAGAGGGAACGTCACATCACGCCCACCTTGGATGATATTATTGGGGAACTCCAGGGAGTGAAAGTGTTCTCGAAACTGGACTTGAGATCTGGATATCACCAGTTAGAGCTTCACCCTTAGTCAAGATACATTACGACCTTTACGACTCATGAGGGGTTGTATCAATACAAAAGGCTCAGTTTTGGGGTCTCATCCGCGGCAGAGGTCTTCCAAAATGCCATCAGGGGGGCCCTGTCAGGACTCAAGGGGGTGATCAACATGTCGGATGACATCCTGGTCTTTGCCAGATCGAAGGCTGAACATTTAAAGCGCCTAGAGAACACCCTTGAAAGGCTGCGCGCTCTCGGTCTAACACTACACAAAGAAAAGTGTGAGTTCCTGAAGGACAGATTGGAATTTTTGGGATTTGTTTTCCATGCTGGGGGTATCTCCCCCGATCCAGAAAAAGTGAAAGACATCCGAGAAGCCGCCCCACCGACGTCTCCAGCGGAAATTAGAAGTTTCCTGGGGATGGTAAATTATTGTGGTCGCTTCATCCGCGACCTAGCTTCGGTATCGGAACCCTTAAGAGTGCTCACCAGGAACGATGTTGCATGGAACTGGAGCGGAAAAGAGCAGAGGGCGTTCGACGACATCAAGAATGCCATATCAGGACAGGAGACCATGGCATATTTTAACCCTGACCATGAGTCAGAAATTGTGGTCGACGCCAGCCCAGTAGGCCTGGGAGCGGTCCTCATGCAGGCGGACAATCAAGGGACCATGAGACCGATTGCCTATGCAAGCAAAGCCCTCACCGAGACAGAGAGGTGATACTCCCAGATTGAGCGAGAAGCCTTGGCCATGCTAGGGGGGTGCAAGCACTTCCAGATTTACGTTCTGGGGAAACCAGTAGTCGTAGTGACAGATCACAAACCACTCATCCCGATTTTATCGGGGACCTCGTCCAAACCACCACCTCGCATAGAAAGATGGATGCTTTCACTAATGGAGTACGGTGTCAAACTACTGTATCGGACAGGAACACTTAACCCTGCGGACTATCTGTCCCGCCACCCGGGTGCTGGGAGGCCCAGAGACTCTTTAGAGGCGGCAGATTGCGTAGAGGCCATACACCTGGCAGTCGAATCGGCGCTGCCCGTCGCCCTGGCCCGCCAGGTAATAGTGGAGGAATCCAACATGGATGAGACATTCATAAAGATCAGACATGCGATAGCGAGTGGTGAGTGGCGTGAGTTCCTTCAAGACAACTCCCGGAGGAACATGGGGGCTCAAAAAGACCTGCAAGCTCTCTGGAAAGCGCGTCATGAGTTGACTGTAGCTGAGGACGGCCTCCTGCTGCGGGCTCACCAGATTGTGATTCCAAGAACATTGGTTGACAAGGTCTTACATCTCGCCCATAATGGCCACCAGGGGATGGCCAAGATGAAAGCACGTCTGAGATTGAAAGTCTGGTTCCCGGAGTTGGAAAGCAGAGTGGAGGAGTTTGTAAAAAACTGTGTTCCCTGCCAAGCTGCAAGTCCGGTGGAGAGGGGCCCGCCGATCCAGACCATGGTAAGAAGTGATCAGCCATGGGGGACTGTACATGCCGATTTCGGGTCCACAGGCCGTGGAATGTACTTTCTGGTGGTGACAGACCAGTGGTCACGCTATCCAGAAGTGGAGCTAGTTGAGTCCAATGCCAGTGACCACACCATCATGGCTTTAGAGAAGATGTTCGCCACACATGGGTTTCCCCTGGAGATATGCTCAGACAATGGTGCCCCGTTCCAAGAGCAACAATTTGCGCGCTATTGTGAGGAAAGAGGGATAAAACATCGAAAAGTCACCCCCCTCTGGCCAAGAGCAAATGGCGAAGTAGAGCGTTTTATGCGAACGCTCAACAAAGTGTTCCACATATCAATGAATGGGGTGAAGATCTCCGACGCAACCTATTTGACTTTCTTCGAGAGTACCGCTCGACCCCGCATCGGTCCACCAGGGTCGCTCCGGCGGAGGCGCTCTTCAAGCGGGTGCCAAGAGGGTTGCTACCGGAAATTGAAGGTCGACATCCAGGAGAAATCGATGACGAACAGGTACAAGCGGAGAAAGCCACTCAGAATGAGAGAGAGAGAGCACCCGGAGGGGACTCCCAGAGAAGGAGATTGCCGTGGGAGACACCGTGCTGGTGCAAAACAGGAGACCTGAAGGAAAGTTGTCGCTACCATATGAAACGCAGCCACTGGGAGTGACACATGTCAAAGGATATATGGTCACCGCCGCCAATGCACGAGGGACAGTCACCAGGAACGTTTCATTCTTCAAGTGCATCGGAGCTGCGAACTCGGAAGAGACGGTCTCCCAAGACCCAGAGCAGGACAGGATCACCACTGAGACACGATGAACTGCCAGAGACTCAAGGGACACACGATGTGCCTCAGGCTGAAGCACGCAGGTACCCGAGCCGGGCGGGGCGCAAGCCGCCACAGAGGTTCCAAGACTTTATTATGGACCCTGCCATCAGACATTGGCCTCAGTGAGTGTCACAAATAACACCACGAACAGAGAACAAGATCACTGCTTGCCTTAGGTAGGGGGGTGCAAGGGTGGGGCACAGGATTTCAGAGGGGGGCACTGCCCCCCCTAGCAACGCCACTGGTAAGACTGCATACAGTGAAGGTCATTAAATAAGAGCACATTATTGACACCAGGGTGAAGGACCAGATATAGAACCGTGGATGTGTGCCCCCTGGCCTCCCCAATGCTGATGGTGGAAACAGTGGGGCAGGGTTGGACTGGGGCATACAATTGTCTCAGGCACCAACCGAAAATGTGCTCCACAGTGAATTAATTTGTTTTGTGACATTGTTTGAATAACCCAATGGGGAGGTGAGGCAAATTATACATTTTAATTCAGCAACACTGGTCAAAACTATTGGGCCAGTTTGATGAGTTACTGGACTCCAGTAACTCATCAAACTGGCCCACATTGGCCAAAAAGGTGGCTCACTTTGACCCAATATATGGGCCCACACAAGCATTTTGCGTTCTTGGATAAGCCATGGGCCTACCGCCCTAAATAGGCCAGTCCGAGCAGCCTGCAATGGTGCATGGAGGTTAGCTGCCGAATTTATCAAAAGGCAAGCAGCCAGAGCCAGTAGGAAGCTTTACACTGGCCAGGTTGTGGACTGGAACCATGGGGGCAGTTGCTGGATCCCCCCCCAGAGGCTTGAGGCCTCACTTGTTTGAAAAGGAGAAAGGCCCCAACGCTGGCCCCGATTGCTGGGCTGGGTGTTGGCAAGTGGCTGAACTGGCATTTGTTCGGCTGCCGATTATCGAGGCCCCACCCACACCCCCAGAGTGAGTGTGCATTGTTGTGGGTAGCCGGTAAATGAGTTGCTTTTTGCCTATATTGTAGGAATTGGTCTGCAGTGTAGAAGTAGATTAGGCAGAGAGGACCTTCCCACTTGATAACAACGGCCCTGAGAGGTAAGCCTAGCCCAACGTTTTATTCTAAAAATATCTTGCAGCAAACCTTTACATTTTACAGACATTGCACTGATGTTATACTTCAGAAGTACATAGAAATCATTTCTGCATTCTTGCTAATTCTATATCTTCGGGAACAACTAATTCTGGTGACATTCAATATTAGTGCAAAATTGCTAATCAAATTAGTTCATTTGCTAATCAAAAAAATGTTAATTAGCAAAATCTGCTAATCCATTTTTGAAAACTAATTCATGCCTTGGATTGTGATTGTGGATGGATGCGTGAATGTTTGAAAGCAGGCATTGAGGGAGTGTTACAAATATAAAATTAAAAAGGGTAGAAGGGCTGCCCTGTGCGATGGTGTGCACATGCCATCCGGGTATTTTAATGATCCATGGCCTGGAAAGTGGACTGTGAAGACCGCGGATAGTTATAAAAGTCCATCGATTATGGTCCTTATTGTATGCTAGAGAAAAGTATTTGGGACCGAAAATAGTTTCTGTCTAGCATACAATAAGGACCATAATTGTCTGTAGCATACAATTGTCCATTATTTCCATTAGCATAACACAAAATGCTAATGGAAATGTTGCAGAATCTTATTGAGTCTAACTACTTTAGTGAGAAATGTAAAGTAGTTGAAGTATATTTTTTAACTGTGAAAAGTGGTTCCTAAAGGAACATTTTTTGATAAAAACAAAAATGTATTTTATGTTTTGCAGGAGTGGTCAGAAAGTAAGGTGGGGAGGGAAATGTGGAAAGAGGCACCAACCACAAATATGGAGGGTGAGGTGGACAGGGAAAGATGTTGCGCGTGTGTTACATCTAAGGTAGGGGGCAGTGTTTCTCATGCTCCTTGATTAGAGCTTCAAAAATACTTTGGAATTGCTCCCCCCTGCAGAGTGGTGTGATGCACTATGTACAAAGTACTGTTGTCTTCGAAAGATATGGATCAACAGCCTATTTTATCGCTTGCACGGTAGCAAGTGGGCGTTTGTGTCCCACAGACATAGACTGTGTGGTTACAGTATTGGTTGAGGAAGGTGAGTTGGAGGAAGACAGCCTACTACATCCTAAGAAAGGACCAACCTTTCTGAGAGCATTGCAGTGGTTGGATTTGGTGTGGCGGCACATGGAGGTGGTCCCGTAGGAGTCCTGTCCAGATAGTCCACGACTGAGTACAATGTTGCACTCAGTGCATTTCACTTTGGTAGCGTTAGCCTTTGGTACATTCTCAATAGTGGTAAAGAACTACCAAACCCATGATTCTCTCTGGGTGCTTTCTAGAGGTAGGCCCTGCCTCTACCACATCTTCTTGGTCCTCTTCATTGTTTTTTGTGTAAGTCCTCCAGCGGATGGTGGTGGTGGCTCTTGGGGAGGAGGGATGGCAATAGCTGATGCCATTTAAAAGATAAAGAGCAGTTTAGATAATATTCTTCCAATTATGTGCTGTGTGCTAGATTATTAATGGATAATGAGTAAGAATCGGTGTAGGAGCTTTGCAAGCGTACATTTTGAGCTTCAAAGTTCCTAGATGAGCTGAAAATGTAGTTCCGAACTGTTCAGGAAGCACAGACCCGTTCACGAAGTGCAGACGCGTTCACGGACCTGTCATTATGCTGTGCGTGAGCGCGTGGTCACGTGACACCGTCCAGAAAGTCTGCAATGACGTCAGACGTTTGCAGATGTCGACAAATACAAAAACAGTGGAGAAAGATACAAAAAGTGATTAGAAATGTTAAAAATGATGCTAGAAGGTGGGGAATGGCAGAGTTTTAAGGTTTAAATTGGACAAAAACGTTGCTCACTGAACAAACTTTGTGAAAGTGACATTATGGTTAAGTTGCACTAATAAAAACCTTTGAAATTCAATGAAAAAACTTTGTTAAAGGTACATTATGGTTACAAGTAAAACCGAAAAACACCAGTAATTCACCAGTTATGGTAAGCTAAGCAACCATAACTCGTGCCACCACCGTGCACTGCTAAGACCAACACCCAGGACATGAAAGATGACATCACAAATGTAATTGATGACATCACTGATGACATCACATATCAAATAAATTTTAATAAACAGTCCCTACAAGGGGTTTAGTTTATAATGTTGGAAACAAGATGATTGGGATACCAATCATGAACTACTTAATGTATTAATGAATGTACTTATGTAAACAAATCATTATAATCTAGTGTTGTTGTTAGTAGAGGAACCTAATCATACATACACATAGGCAATGGATGCAGCATGCACCATAGAAGTACAATAATTTTAATCTGGTAATTCCCAATAGTAAAATAATAATTGCTACCTTATGAAAGTGTTGAGTAATGTTAAACATGGAATAACTAGGTAATAATTGAAAACTTACCATACACTTGTGTTAGTAGAAAAAATACATATAAAAACGTACAATGCATACAAATTAGAGGAACATACAGGGAAAATAAAATAAGGAAGAAAGAAACAACAGCACCAAAAAATTACAACAACATTAGAGTTAATCATCATGTACACAAATTAATTGGGTGTTTGAAGCGTGCTTATTGCCCCATGTGTGTGCAGTATGAGCTCAGAATAAACCCTAAGGAGAGTACTTTAAGAACATATAAAAAGGTTAATATGTAGATATATAGCACCTTTTAATTTGAGGAAATTATCACTGTCAGTAAAAACAAGAAAACTAGCCTAATCATGTCAGTCAACAAAAACAAGTGGCCCAGATATGTGATGTCATCAATGGCATTTGTGATGTCATCTTTCATGTCCTGGGTGTTAGTCTTAGCAGTGCACGGTGGTGGTGCGAGTTATGGTTGCTTAGCTTACCATAACTGGCGAATTTCAGGGGGTTTTCGGTTTTAGTTGGAACCATAACGTCCCTTTAACAACGTTTTTTCATTGAATTTCCTATATCTTTATTAGTGCAACTTAACCCTAATGTCCCTTTAACAAAGTTTTTTTTAAAATCTCAAAACAAAAACAAACATTTAGGAAACTACAAAATCCCATCAATGCCCTGTCATCCTACAATCCACAAATCCTGATTGAGAATCCTCCTATGACTGACATCCTGCATGAGTCCCTTCCTTTTTCTTTTGCTGCTCACACAGCAGATAAGTATTGTGTTTGTGAGCTTGTACCCTTTTCAGATTGTATTAATATCTGTACTTATTCTGTCATCCTAAAAGTAACTGAAATTTAGTACATAGGAAGTGCAACACTGGTTTGCACAGTTTAGGAGCATGTTCATTTAGGCGGCGCGAGGTTATGCATTCGATGTGTTTGCTCTGAGGCGAAACCGTGATTGGCCGTGAGTGGCCCATTATTGACAAAATGTGTGCTGTATCACCGTAATGTAAATGTAAAGGCAGATGGCCCAGTGACGATATGGAGAAAAAAAATCCAAACTCTGAGCCTTTATTTAGAACGTAGCATCTAGGACATTCCGTTTAAGTTAGCAAAGTACTTATCTATATATATAAACGTGAACATTTGTTAGTGGTGGGTTTTGGTCAAAGCGTTGTTTTTTTATACAATTCCACGCCGTTTCACCAATCTGCACCAAATTCTGCAGAGTTACCTGCTAGGACCCTCTGGACATTACTAGCTACATGACATTTGGACACCCCACCCCTTTCCCTGGATTTCAGCAAAAGTTAAAATGTGTTTGTGGGTTTGTGGCAGAGTTGTTCCTTATACAATTCCACACCATTTCACCAATCTGCACCATATTTTGCACACTGTTAGGACCCTCCTGACATTACTGGCCACATGACATTTGGACACCCCACCCCTTTCCCTGGAATTCAGCAAAGGTTAAAATGTGTTTGTGGGTTTGTGACAGAGTTGTTCCTTATACAATTCCACACCGTTTCACCAATCTGCACCAGATTTTGCATAGTTACCTGTTAGGACCCTACGAACATTACTAGCTACATGACATTTGGACACCCACCCCTTTCCCTGGATTTCAGCACCTTCACACATGAGACGGTTGCCTGAAATCGGCGAAACATCAATGTTTTCGTAGAAGGACCGGTTCCGATACGAGGAACAAAACTCAAATTCCAGGCTCTAGGATCAGATTCAGGATATGCTTCAGGGCACAGTTACTGAGTAAAACTCAACCAATACGGTGGTGGATTCTGACAAAGCCGTAAACTATCCAACGGAATTCCTCAACTCACTTGATCCCCCGGGAATGCCACCACATCACCTTCGACTGAAAGTTGGGTCACCGATCATGCAGCTTCGCAATCTCGCCCAACCAAGGCTATCTAATGGCACATGGCTATGAGTTAAAAAATTGCTACCCAATGTAATTGAAGCAACAGTGTACACCGGGAAGGGAAACAATACATTTTGTTTATAAACAAGCCTTGCAATGAACATGTACTTCAGTAATATTGAACTTTAAGCCCATAGTTGTTGGCACCATCTGCATCATGTCACCTATCATGCTGTTCAGAAATCTCCATGTTGTTCTCACGTACAGTTATACGTTTCAGAATTACTTCTTAAGAAGAACTATACATTGTGTTGTGCAGTCTTTATGAGAAAACATTTTTAAAATGAGAATTAATTGAAAAATGTAGTGCATTTTTCTTTTCACCTTTCTTATGGAGCCTTTGCGAAATGCATAAAGCTACCTTAAGGTATTCCTAACAATTAGTACCTATAAGAAAATAAAATCCCAGGCAACACCTCTATATCAGCAAGTCTATATATATAAAAAGTGAACATTTGTTTGTGTCAGGATTTGTGGCAAATTGGTGTTCGTTATACAGTTCCACACTGTTTCACCAATCTGCACCAAACGTTCAATAGTTGCCTGTTAGGACCCTCCAGACATTACTAGTTACCTGAAATTTGGACACCCCACCACTTTCCCTGGGTTTCAGCATCTTCACAGATGAGATGGTTGCCTGAAATTGGCGAAACATCAATGTGGTTGTAGAAAGACTGGTCCCGACATGAGGAACAAAACGTGAGGTCCAGGGCCTAGGATTTGATTCAGGATATGCTTCTGGGCACAGTTACTGAGTACAACTCAATCGACACGGTAGTGGATGCCGACAAAGCCGTAAACTATCCAACAGAATTCCTCAACTCATTCTACCCCACAGGTATGCCAGCACATCACCTTTGCCCGAAAGTGGGGTCATCCATCACGCTGCTTCGCAATCTCGACCCACCTAGGCTGTGTAATGGCACAGGTCTATGCGTAAAAAAATTGCTGCCCAACATAATTGAAACAACAGTGTTCACCGGGAAGGAAAACAAAACATGTTGTTCATGAGCAAGCCTTACAATGAACATGTACTTTAGTAATATTGACCTTTATGTGTATAGTTGTTGGTGCCATCGGCATCATGTCACCCATCATGCGGCTTGGAAATCATCAGGTTGTTCTCACGTACAGTTACACGTTTTAGAATGAGTTTTTAAGAAGAACAATACATTGTGTTGTGTAGTCTTTATGAGAAAACATTTTTAAAATGAGAAATAATTGAAAAAATGAAGTGAATTGTTCTTTTCACCTTTCTTATGGAGCCTTTCCGATAAGCGTAAAGGTATTTCTAACAAATAGTACCTATAAAAAAGTAAAATCCCGCGCAACGCCGGTATATCAGAAGTCTTTATATATGAAGATGAATGTATGTGTGTGTGTGTATGTTTGTCCGGCTATACAAATCTACACCGTTGAACCCACGTCTACCACATTTTGCATAAATTGCTCTTTTGTTTGGGGCAAGATCGTAGTCTATGTTTAGATGCAAAAATCTTATATGCAAAAGAAATGTTGGATGTGTATGTGTGTGTGTGTGTGTATGCTTGTCCGGCTATACAAATCCACACTGTTGAACTCACTGCTCTCAAATTTTGCATGGATTCCTCATTTGTCTGGGGCAAGATTGTGGTTATGTTTGGATGCAAAAAATGTACTCCGTAGACACCCTCGTTTACTGATGCTCACCCCGATTCACTACAGTAGGTACTAGAAGGAGGCAAAATTTGGAAAAGTGTCTGAAGCAAAATGTTCGATGTGTTGGTTATTCTTTTGAAATGTGTTATTACTGTATACAGTTCAAAAGTGTTTATTATCATGCTATTCCAAATATGGGAAATGGCAAGGTTACAGTTTACTTAAGTTCATTCACAAGAATTGAGCACAATCAATCAATCTTTCTTGGACATTTTCTCAAATGTGCTGAAACCTTTGAATGACTGAAACATGCCACACAAAAACAACCATCACTTGGAAAAGCTCATCTGATTCAAAGCGAAAATCAATATCAAGAGCTTCTGAAACACAACAAACAGCAGCACGACTTGCCGTCCAGAGGATAAGAGCAACTTTCTCCAGTGCAAATGAGATGACAGAGCAAACTGAAGCAAGACTTGCTGATTTGAGGACAAAAGCAACATCCTCCTGGGCACATGAGACACCAGAGCAAACTGAAGCAAGACTTGCCGATAAGAGGACAAAACCAACATCCTCCAGGGCACATGAGACACCACTCGATGTCCACCGCACCGCCGGGTACCCCAGCTAGTTTGTAATAAAACATAAATTACATTGCCAGCAGTTCTAAAATGAAACTTTTTAGTCTGCATTTGTCATCGGTGGTATTTCAAAACCGGTGAGAGAATACCATGGAATGTATGTGTATACCTCCCTCCCACAAAGAAGGGTGAGAAGGTTGCATCACGTGACCAAATGCCTGGTTATCACGAGGATGTTGAGTCAGCAGGTGGGTGTCCTATCAGAGCACTTCAGTCTCTTGAGGAGTCATTGGGGAGTTAAGATCCACTGCAGGTAACTTTGTATTGAGGAGTAAATATGTTCATACCGATAGTTAACACACTCCTTGAAATATTCAGGACAGTACTGTCGGGGTGGGTGTCCGCTGCCATAAGTTAAACACTGTATCCAAAAGCCACGTGTGGTGCAAATCAGAGGCGTTGCTAGGGGGGGCAGAGGGGTCTATAGCCCGGGGTCTTTTGGTTGTAGCCCTGGATAGAAGCTCGGGGGTTATAACCAAAAAGGCTAGCTAGCCCAGTCCCGATATTCCCAAAGTTAGCGTTGCCCCAGATCTTTTCCAGACCTAGCAATACCCCTGGTGCAAATGACTGCACACCCACACCCTCCTTTCCTGTCACTCTCTGGCCGGCCTCTCTTGGCCCTCTTCCTCCTCACACCTGTGAGGCAAAAAACCTCCGGGTCATCTTCTACTCCGCACTCTCCTTCTCTCCTCACATCTCCGACATCTCTAAGAAGTCACACTACCAGCTGCACCTCCTCAGGGGTATTCTTCATTCCTTTCCTTCCCCCAGAAGCTCACTGTCTCCAGAGTTCTGGTTCTCTCTAGGCTGGACTACTGCAACAGCCTTTTTCTGAATCTGCCTGCTTACACCCTCCGCCCTCTGCAACTCATCCAGAACAGGACAGCGAGACTTGTCCTTGGCCTCAAGCCCAGGGATCGTATCTCTGCAGGACTGAAATCTCTGCACTGGCTCCCAGTGACTGCAAGGATTAAGTTCAAAACCCTCTGCATTGTCCACAAGGACTTCTGGGACATGGGGCCTCAATACCTTAAACTCTCTCTTCCTAAATACCTTCCTTCTCAAGCTCTTCGCTCTTCCGCCTCCAACTCCCTCTGGGTCAGTCGCTTCTCCAAGCAACGAGTTGGTGGTAGATCCCTTTCTTCGGCTGGGGTCTCCCTCTGGAACAGCCTTCCTACCCCCCCCGAAACTTGAGGAGAACCATCTCCAGTACCGGAAGCTCCTCAAAACCTTTCTCTTTGCTTCTGCTTTCTATCCTCCTCTCCCCTGCTCATTTCCTGGCTGAAACTGACCTTGCACTGGCTACCAGACCACCCTCTGATCTCGGGCCCAGGTACCCTCCCCCGCCAGTTGTACACCTGCACTGCCTTCCTTGTAACCCTGCATTTGGGGACTGTTTTCTTTTTTTTTCTGTATCCCTACAGTCGCTTTACCAGCACTTGACACTTGATGCCTGCACTTACCCTTGCACTTGCCAGCTGCTGGCCGTACTTTACTTATTGTTATTTATTCTTTTATCCTTTTACTGTACCGTCGCCTCCCTCTTCCCCCCGCACTCTTCCCTTCCAATGCACTTGCACAATCTGAATGACATCTGGCCTAGTAGGATCGTTGTCTGTCTTCCCTCTGTTCCCCCTCCCTTGCCTCGTCATGCCTTCAAACACTTGTGTATAGGCGCGTTATAAATGCCATATCATATCATATCATGTTGTGCTGTCTCAACCTGTCAATTCCGCACACAGTACAAAAAAAAACACATTTGACGCTGGCAAGTAAAACTGTAAACGTTTAAGCTACTACGGAATTTCAATCATAAGGGAAGCCAGCATTGGCAATGCTAAAAGTTTGGGCTTTTGTATAGGCTTGCGAATGCACTGCCGTAGTGATACGAACTGGCTATTGATGGAAGCAGGTGAAAAATGGTGTGAGTACCTAGGCATCTACTAGCAGTGCCTGGCAAATGCCTAATACATATGCACGCACCAAATCTGTTGGCTCTGCCAATGCTTTCATTGAAGGGCACTCATAGTGCTTATAAATTGAGTGGCTAAAGCAGACCTGGCTAAGAAATGTTTAATACACCTGTCTCTGGTTTACACCTTTCACAGCTCTCAGAAGACTGCTTTGAAAAAACACTGGCAGGCACTTCCAGTGCAAAGTTTGATGGTAAGGCTTGAATAAAGCAAGCTCAAAGAGTTCCCCTGAGAAGATGTTTTGGGCGGGGAGGGGTAGTAACTGGGTAGAAATGGCTATAGGGGTTAGTATGGCCATGAGGAGTCAATAGGTGGGCAAATAACCAAACATCCACTACAAGTGTTGTGTGCCTCCTCATATGCCATTTCTCCCTATCTGAACTCTAATGCAATAGGCTGCTAGTCTTTATCAAAAAGAAAACATATTTGAGGATCGATCACTCATGGAATGTATGCACTCGAAAGATTAGAAGATCAGTATTAGTAATGTTTTATTCCCATAATTAGTAATCCCTACTAGGGTCCCCTAGCTGAACTGTGTCATAACAGTTTCAAAGCCTGAGGATATGTGATTTCTTAAATGTATGTATTTGCACTTTATTTAAGGGTAGAGGGTTTGCCCTAATCACTAGAATTTTGTTCTGCTGAATCGTCTTTTAGTTTTATATACTTGACTATAAATGTAACGAACTTGTTAGGATGTTTTTTATATGATTGAAATGTTGTATTTGTGATGGTATTAATTATCAGGAAATGGTGGTGCAAAAAAGTTTATTGTTAAACTATAATGCAGAATAATACAAAAATAAAATAAATAAAAAAATAGCCCAAACAAAACATGTCATGTTCGAAAAGTAGTGAGCCCCTTGAGGCCATGCACATGACAGCACAGTACGGTGTACCTTTGTAACGACTGTCAGACAAAGGCTCCTCTCAAAGATGACTGCAATGACTGACGTTGTTGACCCTTTTCGGGGTTGGTCAGTGTGATGGAGCCGACATGCTTTAATAATAACAAAGCTCAATTGGGTGTAAGCACATTTGGTTAAGACATTTGAATTACATGAGAGCTGATTTACAGCTCCCATGAAGTCCTTAACTGCAACGACTGCATAGAAAAAACAATCGCAGGACCACAAAAGTCTGCAGTTTAATTATACTGAGCGATGGTGCTACTTCATATACAGCCCAGAAGGATGTGTGTTGGGGAGAGAGTTGAGTATGGCAGGTAGGAATGGCCGTAGGGATTAGCATGGAGTGGTCAAGCGGTTGGTAAAGATCCACGCAAACAGTGCAGGTTGTGCGTCCTTCCTCGCGTTCCATCTCCATCCTTTCTGTACTCATATGCCAATACTTCTGACTTTATATAACAAAAAACTAAAAATAAGTCTCAATGTGGCACAGACACTTTGCACAATTTATAAAGTTCAACGTGCAACCCTTTGTATTAAGGCAGACTTACTTTAATCATAACTTTGCCAGCCAAGTACAACCCTCTTAAAAAAAAATAGTCAGCATTCACAAAGCTACTTTATCCCTGCCTGGGCTCAGTAGTGTGCTGTAGATATCACTGAGCAAAATAACCCACATTGACTCAGAGCCTGTGGGTTATTTTGCTAAAGGGCCTGATTCACACAGAGTGCGTTCCTATGGGATTGTGCCATTACAAAACGCTTCTGTGAATCAGGCCCAAAGTCTCCCTAATCTGAAGGCAGTGTCACTTTTACTTTTGCAACCAGACGTGATCTCTCAAAGAATACTCAACAATCACAATCCCCTTTTGCCCAGTTTGAAAAATGTGTTTTGGATGCGGGGACACCCCTGCCACCTCCGATTCTATTATAAGAAACAAGTGTGCAGAGCACACCCTCCCAACCTCTGCTTCCCTTGTTCGCTATAATGAAAATTGAATGGTTAAACCGTTCGGCATTTTCGGCTGTACGTAATTTTGGTACAGCCGAAATCCGATCATTTTAACCATTCAGTTTTTTATATACGGTATTTTCGTGTGATACCAGCAGTGCAGTTTATGTGAATGAAAAATGTTGGAGCCTGTTTCCAGAAAGCAGGAAAAGAAAGAATCTCACAGAAACAACACATAAACCGCACCAGCAGCACACCAGGACTGACATCGATCTGATACTTGCACCAAAGCTGCCAACAGGACATCACTTCCCTCGCTATCCTACGCCCTCTTCACCTTACTAACCCAACCCGCCTTCTCGTTTACAGATCCGCCTGAGCGCCTGGGGACCAACGGTACAAATACCTTTAACATTTAACATTTCAGGTGTGCATACAAGCATACAGCTGGTGGTGGCTGACTGCACTGTTGAATGATTAGGCATGTACATTGTACATGTCTCAAGCTAAAGACAAGCTTGAGAGCTTGGCTGGAAGCCAGGGGCCAAGCAGCAAATGTGATGAACATAAGAAGAGGGTCCTTGAGAGAGGACAATGAAGGAGGGGGTAGTAGCGTAGTTGAGGCCCAGTGGTGTACAGGCCTACAGGGAACGCCAGATGTTTCCCAGTGGGCTTCTACAGCGGGGGCCTCTTTTGTGTTGTTACCCTGGTTTTCCCGGCTCTCACCCTCTCTTCCAGGCACACCAACCTCTTCCTTTCATCTCCAGTCCTCCATCACACAGTGTAATGTGGGGCCACTTTGAAAACGAATTTGAGGGCCACTTTTGGTTCCCAGTCTACCCCAGCTCATGTGTAAGCTATGGGTACTTTGCAGAGGAACTTGGCCCGTCTCTGGCTATGGTTGGTTGAATAGGTTATGATATGATATGATATGGTATTTGTAACGCGCCTATACACAAGTGTTTCAAGGCGCGACGAGGCAGGGAGGGAGGGAAACAAGGGGAAGACAGACAAACGATCCTACTAGGCCAGGTGTCATTCAGATCGCGCAAGTGCAGAGGTAAGGGGAAAAGGAGAAAGTGCAGGGGGAGGAGGTGGGGGGGAAAGTGCAGTACAAGGTAAGTAGCGTAAAAAACAAAATAATAATAAATAAAAAGGGCCAGCTGGTGGCAAGTGCGAGGTAAGTGCAGAGCAAGTGCTGGGAAGGGGGCTGTAGGGATACAGTGACAGTCCCACAGTGCAGGGGGAGCCAGGGAGGCAGTGCAGGTGGAGAGTGGCTGGGCCCTGGACCGAGGTCGCTGAGAGTGGCCCAGATGCAGGTTTAGTGCAGAATTCAGTGGGGAGTTAAGCAGGATTAGCAGGGGAGAGGGAGAGAGAAGGCAGAAGCGAAGAGGAAGGTTTTGAGGTGCTTCCGGAACCGGATATGGTTCTCCTCAAGTTTCAGGGAGGCAGGAAGGCTGTTCCAGAGGGAGGCCCCTGCTGCGGAGAGAGATCTACCCCCAGCTCGTTGCTTCGAGAAGCGGCTGACCATGAGGGAGTTGGAGACGGATGAGCGAAGGGCTCGTGAAGGAAGATATTTAGGAAGAGAGAGTTGAAGGTATTTAGGCCCCAGGCCCCAGAAGGCCTTGTGGACAATGCAGAGGGTTTTGAACTTAATCCTCGCAGCCACTGGGAGCCAATGAAGAGATTTCAGTCCTGGAGAGATACGGTCCCTGGGCTTGAGGCCAATGACAAGTCTCGCAGTTCTGTTCTGGATAAGTTGCAGAGGGCGGAGAGTGGAGGCAGGCAGATTAAGATAGAGGCTGTTACAGTAGTCCAGCCTTGAGAGAACCAGGGCTCGGGAGACAGTGAGCTTCTGGGGGAAGGAGAGGAAGGGAAGAATACCTCTGAGGAGGTGCAGCTGGTAGTGTGACTTCTTAGAGACGTCAGATATATGAGGAGAGAAGGAGAGTGTGGAGTCGAAGATGACCCTGAGGTTTTTAGCCTTGCAGGTAGGGGCAGGAAGGGGGCCAAGGGAGGCCGGCCAGAGAGCTGCAGGGAAGGAGGGAGTGGGTGTGCCGATGAGTAGAATCTCAGTCTTACTGGCGTTAAGGCAGAGGTCATTGGCGGCACACCATTCCTGGATAGCAGACAGACAGTCGGAGATGAGGGAAGGAGAGGAGGAGGCCGAGGGTAGCCTGAAAATGAGCTGGGTATCGTCCGCATAGCACTGGAAGTAGGGGCAGAGAGCGGCGATGCGGTGGGCAAGGAGTACCAGATACTGGTTGAAAAGCCAGGGAGAGAGGTTGGATCCCTGGGGGACACCACAGGTGGAGAAAAAGATGTCAGAGAGGAAGGAGCCCATTTGGACCTGGGAGGGTCGACCGGAAAGGAAAGAGGTCAGCCATGCCAGAGCCTGACCAGTGATACCCAGGTTATCACGGAGACGGTTGAGCAAGATGGCATGGTTGACAGTGTCAAAGGCAGAGGAGAGATCGAGCAGAATGAGAACACAGGGAGTGTTGGAATCGAGGTTCAGGAGGAGGTCCTCATGGATGTTCAGGAGAGCAGTTTCCGTGCTTCTGGCCGCTCTGAAGGTTGTTTTGGGAGCTCAGCTTGGGTCATTATGTCACTCTTTTTTGTTCCTCACAGGGTCAATGTTCAAATTCCCAGAACCTTTCCTTTCTTGAAGTGACCAATTCCTCTGGCAAATCCCCAAACCCCACCCGCTCTGAAGTAGCTAGATATGTGGCCACTTCCCAGAACCAAACCTTCTTATTGGTGACTTGCTCGCTGCGTTTTTGCTAATCATCAGAACAAATTCTTCCAAAATAACACAAACCTGTGTTTCTATGGCTCTTACTGCTGCAGTTTCAAATGTTAGTGGAAGGTTCTCTGTCTTTGTGCTGATCACCAGAGCCCATTCTTTCTACAGGTAGCCAGTTCTTTGTTCATGGGCGAATTCCCCAAAACCTTCCTCTCTGTGCTTGACAGGATATGTGTCCATGGGTGAATCCTCAGAATCCCAACCTCCTACAAGAGAAATATTGTTTTTGCCCCTGAGCAAATATCCAGAATCCACCCTTCCTGCAGGGAACAGATTCTCCTTCCCTAAGACTACATAGAGCCAACCATCCTTCAGGGAAAAAGTCCTGCCTTGCTCCTGGGACCTTGCAATACCTCTGAAGCTGCCACAATAAGACCAAAAGCTATTATTTTCAGTTAGCACTAAAGTCAGATATCATCATGCCCAGTTACCACAATAAGAACTAACTCCATTTGGGCCAGTAAGGTCAGATTCCATTATTCCCAGTTAGCACAGAAGTCGGAATTCGATTATGGCCGATAATCACTGTGAGTCCAGCGGCCAATCTCCCCTTTTAGCACAGTAAAGTCAAATTCCACTGACCCAGTAAGGATAGGTAGGCCCTGTGCCAGTAATCCCAGTAATCACAGTGAGGCATACGTCCATTTGCCCCAGTAACTACTGTGATGCCATATGCCAGTGTTCACAGTAAGCATAGTGTTTATCTGTGCTATTATCCCCAGTCAGCAGTGTGATGCCTACTTTTCCTAGGCTAGCAGAATAGTGTGATATGATGCCAGTATTCCCAGAAAGCGCAGTGAGTCTTAATACCAGTATTCACTGTAAGCACAGTGAATTGTAATGGGGTGGCCCACCACAGACAACCCTGCTGAATCTGGTAGTAAGTCCAAGGGTGTTTATTTGGGACTTTACAAACGGCTTGGACCAAGGGTTCTCAGGTAGTTCTCAGGCCCGATCAGGTTCTTGGGAAATTGTTGCTAGGGCCGTCCCCCTCTCTCTCACCTGCCCCGGCCATTACCCTCCACCCTAACCAATGCATTCTTAACGAGTGTTAGTACTATTGATCAGTGCTACCTGTGGTCTTTGCTCTTTCTGGGACTAAGTATGACTTTCCTAAGATGTGGGATAACTATCTCCCTTGGGGTCTTCTGAATTATCCCCACTTAGTAGTCTTAGGGATTTAGGGTTGGTGCCTTCCTTCACCCAAGTCACTCTTATTTCTCTCACGCCCACTTATACCTGAACCTTCACGTATATTAGTCTCTACAGATGTTCTCCTCACACCACACTGATGTCCCTCCGATCTCTCACTCTGCCTTTTCACCTCCACACTTTGATCTGACTTCTCTTACTTCTTAACTCTATCACTTCTTACTAATGTTACCTCGTTACCTTGTTGTTACCTTAGTTATTCCCTTCCTCCCACTTTACTTCCTTGCTTCTTGATATTCTTCTGTTATTTTCTCTCTCTGCTCTTACCACTAGCTACTCCTGTTCTCCCACTCCTTGTCGCTCCTACTACTTTTCCTCTACTACTATTCCTACTCTGTTACTAACACTATCCATTTTCTTCCTTTACCACCTACTTCTACGGCTGTCAATTTATGTATCGTTCTACTCACTAGTGTGCATTATCGCCCTCTACTACCAACTACTGCTCTACTGCTTATTCCACTTATTTGCTACTGTGCTACGCCCCCATCATGCCGTCTCTACTTCCTAATACTACTACTCCCTCTGCCACTACTACCACTCCACTACTCCTACTCTACCTCGACTCCTCACACTCTCCACTCTCATACGCTAACACTCCACAGACTCCCTCCTTATTATAGCGTCTGTACTCTGTTCGTGCTCGCCTCCTCTGGTTTCTCGGACGTCCTCCTTCACCTCCTGTCCTCACCCAATTAACCCCCACTCAAGCCTTCACACACACTCACTTCAATTCCTCACCCCCTCCCAGGATTTGGAAACTGACCTTGCCAATGGGGACCATCTTCCCCTATTATTCTGGCCTCCTTGCAGGCCTTTCTGCAATAATATGCTCCCTGGTGGGCTAGTGGGACTGCATATGAAAAGGCCTTCTTGGAGGTAATATTTGAACAAAAATGCCATCCCTGGTGGTGTAGTGGGTTCCTCGCGCATGGTCTTTAGCAGATCCAATCTGCTGCTGCCACGCTCCAGTGGAGGCTGGGCCTGTGTTGCTCTCTTCGTGGCACCCCCTGGTGTCACAGGTTCCCCCCCTTCTCACCTGTCTGTGTTGTTTGTTCGAGTTCTTCGATGAAGTCTTCTTTCGCACCGTTCGGGTCTTGTATAACCCTGTGCGTGGGTCCTCGGTTTCCAGTGTGCGGTTCGTGTCCCGTCTCCAGGGAAAAAAGGGGAGGATGAAGGAGGAGGAAAATTAGGGGGCCGGGAACCAGGAATCAGTGGAAATCGCTGTACGAACTACGGTAGCACACGTCTGACTACTGCAAGCGGTAGCATTGAGATGCGCAGGCTCGCAGGGGCGTGTCTGCTTTGTAGAACGCAGAGCGTACAACGCGGAGACTGGCAAACAGCGTTTCACGTTCAGCGGCCATGTTGGGAGTACTGCTGAGTTCAGTCCCCTATGGGTCAGGGACCACGAAATCCAGAAGGGACGCGTCCGGTGCTTCATGACAGCATGAATCCTCCGAAACCCAGTTCCTCCGGGTTTACCCAGGTGTATAAGGTGGTACCTTCGGAGTAGTCTGGGGGCATTTATGTTTGCGACTGGTTCCCAGGTGAGTTCACTGGGAGGGTACCCTTTCCACTCGACCAGATACTGTAGCTGACCGCGTCTGTACCTGGAGTCACATATTCTGGACACTTCATATTCTAATTGATCATTGAGAACCACAGGGGTAGATCTTGGAGCAGTCCGGGAGGACTGGACGTATGGTTTCAACAGAGAAGTGTGAAAAACTGGGTGGATCCTCTTCCAGGATTCTGGTAGTTTGAGTTGGAAAGCCACTGGGTTAACGATTTCCTTTATGGAAAAAGGGCCATAGTACCGGGTAGCCAACCTATTTGGTCATAAGTGTCGAGGCAGTAGTTTCGAGGATAGCCAGTCCTTATCACCCACTGCGTATGATGGCCCTGGTCTTCTTTTGGAATCCGCATAATGCTTGGTGTTTGTTCGGGCCTTTTCGAGGTGTTCTTTGGCTTCTCTGTGTACGTTGATGAGGGTTTCAATCCAGGAGTCAACTGTAGGAACTGGGGTAGGATGTGGGAGTATGCATGGTAGAACCTAAGGGTGGAATCCTTGGCTACAGAAAAAGGGGCTGGTTTTGACAGCCGAGTGGTCTGAATTATTGTATGCGAATTCAGCCACGGGTATTAGAAGGGACCAATCGTCCTGGACCTTGGTGGCAAAACAGCGAAGATATTGCTGCAGGGTTTGGTTCACGCATTCAGTAGTTCCATTGGTCTGTGGATGATAACCTGAGGAGAGGGCACATTGGATTCCTAGTATACGACATAAGTGTTTCCAGAACTGAGATATGTACTGAGGTCCTCTGTCAGATATGATCTTGGAGGGTAGTCCATGAAGTCGGAATATGTGTTCCAGGAAGATTCCAGCGAGTTCAGAGGAGGATGGTAGTTTATATAAGGGTGTGAAATGAGCCATGTGAGTGAATAAATCAATGGTAACCATGATAGTTGTGTATCCCCGGGAAGGTGGTAGTTCCACAATAAAGTCCGTAGCGGTGAATTCCCAAGGTCTTGTTGGCAGCGCTGGTTGGAGCAGGAGACCCGCCGGTTTCTTGTTATCATGCTTATTTTGAGTGCAGACTGCACAGGTTTGGATGTAATGCTGGACGTCATCTTTCATTTTCGGCCACCAAAACTGTCTTTGTATTAAACGGAGAGTGTTGGTGATGCCACGGTGTCCTGAATGAAGGGTGTCATGACATAGGCTTGTGATCCTTTGTCGCAGTCTCTGCGTGGGGATGACCAGACCATTATCCTTGAACAAATATCCGTCCTTTGTTTTGAGATTCCATCGATTCTTCCCAGTAAACTCCTTCCAGATCCCAGAGGACTGGGTTTGAATCCGAATGTCTTCCAGGAGACTGATTGCTTAGGCAACAAATATTGTGTGGGGAAACATCTTTGGGATGGATCGGTCTTCAAGTATTTCGTAGTCGGGATGTCGGGATAAGGCGTCAGCAATTATATTGTGTGTTCCAGGAAAATGATGGATTTGAAACTGGTACTGGGCAAAGAAGAAGGCACAACGGGCTTGACGAGTGTTCCTACATTCCAGGGATTGCAGAACTTGAAGATTCCGATGGTTCGTGCGGACCTGAACAGGATGTTTCGCTCCCAGGAGTAGATGACGCCAATCTGTGAAGGCTTGATGGATGGCTAATAGTTCCTATTCCAGAACAGAATAGTGGGTTTCGCTAGGAGTCAGGGTGCGCGAAAGATAGGCGATGGGGTGTTCTAATTTGTCATCAAATTCCTGTTTTAGGACTGCCCCTATGGCATAGTTAGAGGCATCCGTTTCCACTAGGAAGGGTCGATCAATGTCAGGTTGAGCCAAGATGGGGGCTTGTGTAAACTCCGACTTCAATCGTTAAAACGCCTCATCTTGGACTGCTGTCCAGTGAAAGGGAGTATCCTTCTTCAACAATGTAATGATCGGTTGTACTATTTCCGAAAAGGAAGGTATGAATTTTCGGTAGAAGTTGGCAAGCCCCAGCAAGGATTGAATCTGTTTCACAGTAGTTGGAACAGGCCAGGATAGGATGGAGTCTACTTTCGAGCGGTCCATTCCAATTCCTTCTGGGCTAAGGACAAATCTGAGATAGTGAACAGTAGACACATGGAAAAGGCATTTCTCAGGTTTAGCCAGGAGCTTATGTTCACGTAGACGCTGTAAGACTGCTTTAACATGTTCTTCATGCTTCAGATGGTCCTTGGAGTATATCAGTATATCGTCCAGGTAAACTATGACGAAGAGGAACAGCATATTGGAGAACACCCGGTCCATAAAACGTTGGAAGACCGCTGGGGCATTGGCGAGTCCGAAGGGCATACCAAGTATTCAAAATGACCAAAGGATGTTCTGATGGCTGTTTTCAATTCGTCACCCTCGTTTATACGTATCAGATGGTATGCACCTCTGAGATCTAATTTCGTGAACACTACAGCTCTTCTCATCGCTTCCAGGATATCCGAGATTAAGGGCAATGGGTAGCGGTCCTTGAGGGTGCATTGATTAAGACCACGATAATCAAGGCAAGGCCTAAGCTCCTTGGTATCTTTCTTGGGAACAAAAAACAATGAAGCTCCCGCCGGGGATTTGGATGGTCGTATAGTGCCATTTTCCAGGTTGGTATCCAGTATTCTTCGGAGGGCTCTTTTCTCTGGTTCTGATAGAATGAACATCCTTCTAAAGGGGATCACTGCTGAGGGTTCAGTATCAATAGCGCAGTCTTCAGGTCTGTGAGGGGGTAGGGCTTGAACTATGGCAGTCGAGAACACATCAGTCTAAACCTGATAGGCCCTGGGAACCTGGATGATATTTGAGACCGTGAATGGACCTTGCTGGTCTGTTTGCGTATCTTCAAAGGATCTTGACGAGGAATCCAGGGATAGACAGTGGGACATACAGTGTTCTGAACCAAGAAACAAGGATCCTGCCGCCCAGTTGAAGTAGGGGTTGTGCTTCTGTAACCAGGGCATACCCAGTACCATTGGATAATGGGCAGATCTTATTATGTCAAATTTGATCCTCTCTTGATGGTGGTTTATAGAAAGCAGGATCTCTTTGGTTTGCAGGGTTATGGGTCCTGAAGAAAGAGGTCTTCCATCGATAGCCTCTACAGGTTGCATGATGTCTCGTGTTTCATATGGAATGTGGTAGGTAGTGACCCAATCATGATCTATGAATATCCCCATGGCCCCACAATCCACTAATGCCAGAATGGGATAGGTTTCTTTCTTGGAAGGCGATAGAAAGGCCTGCAGAATCACAAGATAGTTTTGTCCAGGAGAGTTCAAGGATGGAATAGATGTGGAGCAAACATCTCTCTCCCGAAGCTGTGCTCCATCTAGAATCGCGAGCTGGCATTTTCCGAACACCGTGAAGGGGCTGAAGGACATTCTCTCACAAGATGTTTATCAGAGGCACAGTACATGCACAGCCCGGTGTGAATTCGTTGCATCCTTTCTTGCGGAGTTATGGGTCTGCGGAAGGCTCCTAGTTGCATGGGTTCTGTGTCTGTGGTCGGGGAAGGAGCCTGCTCAGGTCTAGAGGAAGGTTCTGTAGAGGTCTTTTGGTAGGGCATTTTAGTCTTCTTCTTTTCCGCCTTCCTTTCCTGGATATGAAATTCTATTTGTAAAGAGAGGTCCATGAGAGCCTGGAAGGAACCTGGGCGAGCTACCCTGGCTAGCTCGTCTTTTATCTCTTCATTCAGCCCTCTTCGAAAGAGGGTAAAACAGGCCTCAGAGGACCAGTCTGCTTCCTTGGCCAGTTGCTTAAAGCGTGTTACATATCCTGGGATCCTTGTTGGAAGTCCAATAAGCATTCTTGGGTACTGTAAACCTGTTCTGGGCAGTCAATCATGGCCTTTAGCGCCCGTACGAAACCATCATAGTCATCCAGGAGCGCATCACCTGAATTAACTAAGGGCGTTGCCCAAGTTAATGCATTCCCGGAAAGATGTGAAATCATAAAGCCCACCTTTGCCCTGGGGGTGGAGAAGTAGTAGGGCTTAAAGGTAAAGTGCACTAAACACGAATCGAAGGAAGCCACGAAGGTTCTTTGATGAGCCATCATATTTATCCAACACTCCGCCCAGCAACACACTTTCCTTGGTCACGGAATCACGTGACAGGACTAGTTGTTTCAATGCAGCATTCTTGGCCTTAAGATTCTGAACTTCTGTTGTTAACTCCTGCATGCCGCGCATGAGGTCTTGAACTGCAGCCTACATGTCCGTAACTGTATCAGTTTGTTTGCGTCTCAATCTGTCACAGGTTTCCCCCCTTCTCACCTGTCTGTGTTGTTTGTTCGAGTTCTTCGATGAAGTCTTCTTTCGCACCGTTCGGGTCTTGTATAACCCTGTGCGTGGGTCCTCGGTATCCAGCGTGCGGTTCGTGTCCCGTTTCCAGGGAGCGTTCAGATGTCTGGGATAAAAGTCCAGGAAATGGGGAGGAGCGCACTCGGAAGGCGAGTGAGAAGGAAATCCAGGAATGCAAGGTAAGGACAAAAAAGGGGAGGATGAAGGAGCAGGAAAATTAGGGGACCGGTAACCAGGAATCAGTGGAAATCGCTGTACGAACTACGGAAGCACACGTCTGACTACTGCAAGCGGTAGCGTTGAGACGTGCAGGGCAGCGGGGACGTGTCTGCTTTGTAGAACGCAGAGCATACAAGACAGAGACTGGGAAACAGCGTTTCACGTTCAGCAGCCATGTTGGGAGTACTGCTGAGTTCAGTCCCTTATAGGTCAGGGACCACGAAGTCCAGAAGGCATGCGTCCGGTGGTTCATGACACCTGGTGCAGCACAATCCACCACTGCATCCTGCGACGCAGCCTGCCGCTGTCCTTCAGCTGGCTGGTGTAGGGCCAGTCACCTCTATCCCGCAATGGCCCCTCGCAGCTGTAGTGCGTTATGCGAATTGAGCCAGAACAACATGGCGCCGATGCTCAGCCATCTTGGATATTCACTTCCATTTATCGCAAGGAAACAGTAATGAAAGCCTATGTTTTCCTGGGCTCTGGGCTCACGTAGTAAACATGTATTTCTGCTGCAAAGACAAGGTCACATATTTATGTCAGATGATGAGGCCGGGGAGAATAATTATTGTACTGTCTGCTGAAGGACAAGCTAGGAAGAGAGTTGGAGCACTCTGCAGGTGCAGTGATAAGGGGCAGTGGGAACGGCAGCAAGGAGGGAAGATGTTTTTTTCCACTTCTAACTGGAATATTCCACTCTGCCTCATGCTTATTGTCTGCTCTTCGGCCAAGGGCAGCATGGTAACCCATGAGGGGCGGGGATCCAAAGCAGCCCCCATAAGAGACAAGGGTTTTCCTCTTGGAATTCAGAGTTCAAATTTGGTCCCCGGGTGATGCAGTCTCACTCAGAGGGAGGATGCTCCTTTCCAGATCCCGTTAGAATGATCAATCTCTTTGCCTACCTGCTGTGGGACTAAGCAGTGTCTTTGTGGCCGAGATGAAGGTGTCTCCTGTGGCGATCTTAACAGTAAAGCCTTTTTTCTTTGTTTATATATGACCGATTATGTGCTTATTCTTTCCTATTTTGTATTTTATAAATGAATAAAGGGCCTGTAACGCGCCATTTTTCTTATAACTATAACTAATGTGTCAGCCTATCTAAGTCCAATAACTACTTTTGCAAAGGTCAGGAGAACATGAATACGAGATCTCCGCAGATGACTGTGATAAAGCAAAACAGCAGCGTCTTCCCTGTTGTGGCGGGGCTCAATAAAATGTCATGCTGCTGACACCTGCAGGTTCTTGGGACGCAGCCCTCTTCAGGGTCAGTACCGCCATTGATCCAGGTAACGTGGGGCTGAGAGGCAGTCTGTCCACATAGTGGCACCATGGAAGGGTGTTGGGGATGGGCTCTCTCCCTCCCTGACAGGGCCTGTCACAGAAGCCAGATGCCCATATTCCCAGTAAGCACAGTGAGGTCAGATGCCAACATCCCTAGTTAACACATTGAGACCGGATGCCTTTATTAGCAGTTAGCAGAGTGAGGTCTAATTCCATTTTCTACATTAAGCACAGTGAGGCAAAATGCTGTTGTTTCCAGTAAGACCAATGCGGTGGTATGTCGTTGACTCTAGTCAGCACAGTGAGACAAAATGCTATTATCAGCAGTTAGCAGTGGGAGCTGTTATTCCATTTTTCCCAGTAAGCACAGCGAGGCCACATGCAAGTTTTCCCAGTGAGAACAGTGAAATCATATGCCTTTACCTCTAGGTGAAGTTCCCAATGTTCTGGTTACTTTTTACATTATGAATACAGCCTTCAACTCCCTTTAATACACTTTTTTCTAAATCAGATATAGTTCTTGGGAAGGATTTGAGAGAGTTTAATGATTGGTTTAGACTTAAGGGGGGATTATATTTATCAGAAGCCAGTGTATTCAGTCTCTGACTCCCATATATACCATTCCTGTGCTAATCACACTAGTATTCCCTACCAATATGCTGGGTAGTTTTGAGAAGTGAAGCCTTACTCTGACAGCAAGCCATTAAATATTCTGGCATCATGGCAAGCTCTCCCTCTGAAGAAGATAAATACTGCGTCGCTGCTATCGTATCCCTCCTATACCCTCCCAGGTGATCCCCTCCCCCAGCTAATACCACCCCCAGGGTTAGGATCAGGTAGCGGCTGCCATCCCCTGGCCACCTGGGAGGAGACTTTAGGCAAGGATTCTGTGAGGACTCTGCAGGATTCATCACACCTCTCAAATGGTGTGCCAACCACTGGTACAGGCTATGAATCTGCCTCCAGTCTTGCCAGATAACTGACAAGTGGGGCAGGTCCTGCAGTGGGCCTCCACTTCTACTCCCACTCTGGGCCCGTAAATGTGGCCTGAGACCCTTTGCTTGGTCTTCTTAGTGACAGAATGACACGCAGGGGCTCCTCGTGTGCCAATTGCAGAAGGAAGGGCCTGTAGACCTTGGGTGCAACACACCTTTTAACTGTAACAGGTACTGGCTCAGTGGGCTCACTCTAAAGGAGCTCACCCTATGAATAAATCTTAAAATACTTATGCACTTAACCTTGTGCTCAGTCCCTCATGAGTATGGCCCGCTCTTTAACCATTACAAAGATAAATCCCCCCTGGATGGTCCACCTTCAGCCGGCAGGCATTGAAAGTCAGGGAGATCCTCTGGGTTGAGTACCTCTTCATGAAGAGGGTCCTCAGGCTCTTCTCCCTCAGGAGTTGAGTCTAGGGTCACCAGTGGGTCCAATCCCTCAGGAGCTTGCTCCACAGTGGACACTGCTGAAGCAGCAGGTAGAGAATGGGCCCCTTCACATAGGTGGCCTTCTTGCTCTTCCTTCTTGAGTTGGGTATCCCCTTTGGCTTGGGTAACTGACTATCAGTCAGACCCTGGTTAGCCTGTGTCCTAGTGACTGCAGCAGCAGCCATGGGTGGCCCATCAGAATCCAACCCCAACTCAGCTAGGCCATTTCCCAACAGCACCTGGACAGGCACACTGTCTTGTACAATTACAGGCAGTTTGGCTGTCTTGTCATCAATCTGGATGGTGTCTAACTCTACAGGGCAAGTTTGGGAGGCTCACCAACTAACCTGGGGGTTCTCAGAAGGGTACCTACATAGTCCTCTGGCCTCAGCAGGGTCCTGTACGCCACTGTCATGCTAGAACCAGTGTCTCTCAAACCAGTGGAAGGCTGGCCATTGGTGAGGACAATTCTAAAGAATCTCTGTGGGATAGTATTCAGTACTTCTGAGAACTGATCCCAAGCACTAATGGAAACTAAGGAAATTTCTGCAGGAGCACCAAAGGTGATTCCTGGAAAGGAGGTGAGGACAGTGGTCTCCACCTCAGGCATCGGGTAAGGGTAATTTAGGCTGACAGCCTGGACTCTACGTGCCTTACCTTTACACTTGGGGTCACCCTTCCGGTGATCCTTGGCCCCACATCCCCAACAATTGCTAGGTATATGGGGAACTGACTTGGGATCACTGGGAGTTTTTACAGCAGGAGGACCACCACTCTTACTCACGACCCCATTAGACTTATCCCCACTAGGTTTTTGGAATTTAGGAGAGGGAGAATTTGGTTTATATGACTGTGGATGCTTGTTTCTCAGAGGTCCCTTTGTCTTTGTCCTTGTCCTTCCCACTGGGATCCTTATGGGACACCCTGTGGGAGACCCACTTGTCGGCCAGCTTAACGGGATCTAAAATGTTCTGGTCAGCAACATACTGACGCAGCTCTGGTGAACAGGCTTCAGAAAAATGCTCAAGAAACAAGAGGTAAGATAATTCAGCAAAGGCTTTCTCCTTACATCATTCAATCCACCCCATCATGTTCAAGCACTCACCCAGTCAACCCAAGACACATTCACTCTCTTCTTATGTTCCATGAACCTTTTAAGTTACTAGGTAGGTGCCTTGCCAAACTTGGCAATCAAAGCAGCTTTCATGCATTCATACTGGCCTCTTTCTTCCACACTCAACTTCAGAATACAGTCATAACCAGTCTGAGGTACTCTACTCAATAAACACTTATGGTAATCATTGTGGATATCACAAGCCATCGGAAATGCCTCTATTCATTGGAGAATATCAGAACCTTCCACATACACCCCAACCAAATCTTTCATAAACTTGGTAGCAAGATAACTGACACTTAACGCGTCTAGCTGAAGTATCCGCCTTAGCTTTCTCCAGGTGCAGTATTTGATGTTCAGTGTCCCGGGGCCTCATTATAACTGTGCCGGTCCAGTAGTATGGCTCTGCGGGCGGGTGCCGTCCCACCCGCCAGGGTCAGAACTGCCGAGGCGGCACCCACTCGCAGAGTTCTCACGGGAGCCCGGTGCCGGTGCTCCTGTGTCCCCATTCCTATAGGACTCCATAGGAATGGGGACTAACAAAATTACCGGCCCCTGACTTCCTGACCACGGGACTTGGAATAGCCCAGTGGCGCCGGAAATTCAATATGGGTCCAGCGGCTACCTGCCGGTTTTACTGGCACGGCTACCGCCGGACCCGTAATGAGGCCCTCTGTCTTTAAGTATTACTTGTTTTGCCAATTGCTTCTTCTTCAACTCAGCTTTTGTTTCAACTTTTTTTTACTGAAAGACTAACTCACTTGGTAGCCTCAATTTCAAAAGTTCCATTTTCGGGGCATTCCCCTGAAGAGCAGTGCTCGGTTTGGGAATAGAAGTGGCAGGAGAAGTGGCAATCCCAGCAGTACAATCTGTAATAACCCCAAGTGTAAGGCCCCCATCAGAATCTTCCCCCTCTTCATCAAGAGTATCATAATGATCCTGGTAATCCACAAGGACAGCTAAAAGCACTGCCCTAGATGTATCCTCAAAGTCTTATTCTCTTTCTTCACAAGCACACTCTAGAGCCTCTAAGCTTATTTTAGTCAATATACAATTAGCAATAGGTTCCATTGTTTGTAGTGAAGTCTTTAGTATATACCAGTAAACATATGTGTAGATGTTAAACACTGAGTCCTAAAACCAGTGATCCCATCACTCTCATCAGCGTAAAGCCTGGAGGGGGGCATCTGTACTTCAGACCACTATATAGTCAGGGTAGAGGCACAGAGCACCCCAGCCAAGGCTCTCAATTGGTAACGTTGGACAAGCAGCCAGGCTGAGACTCAAGGGAGGTGATGCAGGCTGGTTCTTGAGTACAGTGGATCCCCAAGCTCCCCACTATGGAATGTCCCCACACTATGTTAGGTGATAACACAGTCCTTTTTATTAAAGGATAAAAGTCAGGTAGATATACACTAATAAATAAGACTCACTTTGTAGTAGAAATCTAAATAGGTAACTTAAATTAATATATATATATATATATATAAATATATATATATATATATATATTCAATGAAAAAACTTTGTTAAAGGGACGTTATGGTTAAGTTGCGCTACTAAAAACCTATGAAATTCAGTGAAAAAACTTTGTTAAAGGGACGTTATGGTTAAGTTGAGCTACTAAAAACCTATGAAATTCAGTGAAAAAACTTTGTCAAAGGGACGTTATGGTTCCAAGTAAAACCGAAAAACCCTTGAAATTCGCCAGTTATGGTAAGCTAAGCAACCATAACTCGCGCCACCACCGTGCACTGCTAAGACTAACACCCAGGACATCAAAGATGACATCACAAATGTCATTGATGACATCACTGATGACATCACATGTCTGGCTCACTCTTTTTTCTTTTGCTGACATATCTAGGCCACATGGTTTTCTTCAGTAACAGTCAGAAACTAATAATTTTATTTTATTTGTAGACGTATCCTTCAAGTAGTTTCTTACAGTAATTCCCTTAGAGTCCAGTCACATCATATGAAACATATACATAGGGGAAGAAACAAACTTGAAAGACAGCAATCCTTTTTGTGCATAAAGATAATCAATAGACTTATCAGTACTTTCTGATAGTTCTGTTGTTTTTTTATGGCTGTACTTTCCCTGTATATGGCCATATTTGTATACATTGTACTCACACTACTTTCCTTAGGATCCAATCACATCAAGTGATACATATACATAGGGTAAATAGCAGCTTTGAAACAGCAATCATTTATGTGCATAAAAATAATCAGTTAGGTTATGAATTGTTTCTGCTACTACTTGTGCTTTTTTGCTAACTTCACTTTCCCTGTATATACCCATATTGGTATGTGTTCTTGTCTCTTTGTGTTTTGTCTATAGTAAAGCAATTATGTAATACATGGGTTTTATTAGCTACTTATTACATATTTCACATTACACAAAAATCTATTAAGAAAACAATTATCATTTCATTATTCAACATATTAACATTACGAGTATTATACCTTCATCTTGTTCGCTGCACACAATGCTATGTTTCTGCATGAGTAGCTTAGTATACTAGATAGAACCCCATAATAGAAAGCTATTTATATCAATGCATCGTTCAATGCACTAATTAGGGTATGATATTTATTGCAATGATCCTTGACACTTTTTTCGCAACATTATAATAAGAATCCCTTGTACACATATTTCATGAAAAGTACATACACATGTGATGTCATCAGTGATGTCATCAATGACATTTGTGATGTCCTGGGTGTTAGTCTTAGCAGTGCACGGTGGTGGCGCGAGTTATGGTTGCTTAGCTTACCATAACTGGCGAATTTCAAGGGTTTTTCGGTTTTACTTGGAACCATTACGTCCCTTTGACAACGTTTTTTCACTGAATTTCATAGGTTTTTAGTAGCGCAACTTAAACATAACGTCCCTTTAACAAAGTTTTTTCACTGAATTTCATAGGTTTTTAGTAGCGCAACTTAACCATAACGTCCCTTTAACAAAGTTTTTTCATTGAATTTCGTAGGTTTTTAGTAGTGCAACTTAACAATAATGACTTTCACTTCATATCCATATCATATGGAACTGACTGAATCTCTTCTACTGTACTTGATGTCCGCGAACTCATTTAATGTTCGCGGACATGTTCGAAGAACAGTACCACTACCTAAAAATCTCTGGGGGGGTATGTTTGATTGTTATATCATAACATAGGAACATTTAACAAATTTAAAAAAAGCACACAAACACATTATATGTACTAATACATAAGAAATGTAACCCATATATACAAAACACTAACCATTCATTTAAATGCACTATGTTCTAAAATGGAATATACCACAAGAAAATAAATTGGCTTCCAACATAATTACCTCACAAACACAACAGAACTGAGAACAAGAGCAGACCCACTGAGTACATAGGACATATCTTACCTGAAATAGTAAGTGTACTTAATTGTATTCATATATTTATAAACTTTCTGTATTAGATAAAAAAATATATTATCTTTTTTTTTCTCTCACAGAAATGTCTAGTACTCTGGAATGGCTAGAGGAACATTTCCCACATGAAGAAATGTCACAAGATAGTGAAACTAATGGTAAACACTTTATAATATAAACCATTTAATTATTATTATTTTGTATACATTTAACATATATATATTTTTTTGTACAGAGCATAACAAATAGAAACTACCTCTGAAGAAGCTGTTATGGAAAACACGCTTGACAGCATAAAAGAAAAAATTGATTTATTGTTGACCAATTTTAATAATTTGAAAACTTTTGTTGAAGATCATTTTAAAACAAAAACGTCATACTATTGCCCCACATGTACTCTTCCCCCTCACCATATCCCAGTCAATTATCCCCAAACCCTCTCCATAACCCAAAACGTTTTGATGAGACTTCCATCCCTTCTTCACCTAATAACAATCATGATGAAACCCCTAATTCTCCTGTTTTTGTTTCTGTTTCTGCCTCACCTTCTCTGTCATAAATTATTAATATATGTTAAATAAAGTTTAATTTTTATATTGTGTTGTAAATAGTTTCATTTTTTTTAAAAAAACAATGTAGGTGTCCGCAGACAGTGCAGGTGTTCTAAAATGTTCGTAAATAAACGAAAATGGAGGTGTCCTGAAGAACACTATACCTGTCCGTACTGTGCGCTACCAAGTTGAAACTGTTCTAAGAACACACGTGGTGTCCTGAAATGTTCGTAAATAAACGAAAATGGAGGTGTCCTGAAGAACACTATACCTGTTCGTACAATTCGCTAGCAAGATGAAACTATTCTAAGAACACACGCGGTGTCCTGAAATATTCGTAAAAAAAAAAAATTAAGGTGTCCTAAAGAACACTATATCTGTCCGTAGTGTTCGCTAGCAAGTTCAAACTGTTCTAAGAACACAGGCGGTTTCCTGAATTGTTCGTAATTAAACGAAAATGAATGTGTCTTAAAGAACACTATACCTGTCCGTACTGTTCGCTAGCAACTTGAAAATGTTCTAAGAACACAATTGGTGTCCTGAAATGTTCGTACATAAACGAAATTGAACGTGTCCTGAAGAACAGAATATCTGTCCTTAATGTTCGCTAGCAAATTTAAACTGTTCTAAGAACACACGCAATGTCCTGAAATGTTCGTTTCACGTGTGACGCAATTTTAATTATTTCAGGACCCGAACAGTGTCCGTAGAACATCAACGCCCATGCGCTAGCCAATCTCCGTGCATTTGGTGTCCTGCGGACATGCGCTTCCTTCGCGGACTTGTTCACGAACGGATCATATGACCGCGCCCACGCTGATCGCGTGTTCTAATGAGGACACTGTTCGGGTCCCCAAACAAATTAAAAGTACATTTTCAATTAATCCATAATATTTTTCAATAAAATCTCACCATGGCACAAGTCCCACATAGTAATCCTGAGTTTCTACATAACTTTTGAAACTTTTCAAACTTTTTTTTGTGTTTGATCTGTCCGTGGACAGCGCGCATGTCCGCGAACCACGCACAAGCACCCCTATAAAAGACCACGCCCTAGAGCTTATTCTCATTGTGTTTCTGGCTATTCTTCAGAGCACAGCTATTTCTCCAGCAACTTGCTTATTACACCATCGAGATGGCATCCCTGGCTGCAGAACTGCCACCTGGTGCTGCACCTGCTTCAGCACCACCCCCACCCCCTCCACCACCACCACCTCCCCAAGGGCCTGAAGAGGGGAACAGGAGTGAGGATGCGGAGGAGGAAAAAGAGGATGATGAGAATGAGGTAGAGGAAAACCCTACTACCCGCACTAGGCGTGAGTCTTGGGTGTGGCGGTTATTTACCATTCATGGTAATGTTCCTAAGGCTCGTGCGAACCGTGTTACCTGCAATGAGTGCAAAATGATACTCAGTCGTGGGAAGCACGGTAAGTACAGCTTTGGGACCACTACTATGAAGCGACACCTGAGGTCATTTCACTCTGGGGCTATTCACAGGGTTGTACCTTGCGAAGAACGTAGCAGGTTGATTTCCTCTACTTCATCCTCTGTTTCTGATCCTGTCATCACAAGGACCACCTCTGTGGGACAGCGTCTTCCTCAAGCTGCCTCACAGGCCATACAGAATGCTGATGACCCTTACCTTTCGAGGGTCACAGTTGTATGTATGTACTGTGACACAGTACTCTGCAGGGGGGAATGACTTTGTAGTGCTTTTGAGACTATCGTCTCAGAGTACAAGAAGATCTGCTCACTACCCAAATAAAACCCACTCTACATCTTCCTCTCTCAGCTCGCCCTTTCTTATCCCTGTGGTTGGTGTCCCCCCCTTTACCTTCCTTTCCCCTCCTCTCCTAGTTTGTCGTGTATAAAAACCAAAAAAAATACAAAATACCAAAAATCAAAAAAAAAATAAGGCTCTTTTCAGAGCCGCCTTTCACAGTTAAAAAATAGAAGTGAAAATAAATGAAGCAGGGCCCTTTGTATTTTTTATAAGTCCGTGGACAGTTCGCGAACATTTAAAAAATTGGGTTGCTACCCCATCACAAACATTGCAATTTTCTCTGGGAAGAAGTGGTGGCTCTGAAAAGAGCCTTTGGGTGGTGTTTGTAAGTCAAAAATTATAAATGCTTAACACCTACTTCAAAATGGTTGTTGTAATTCCAAAAAAGGTCGCAATGCATTTTGTACATTTCTCAGAAAAATCTGATTGCCAGCATAAGTAAGATGGACTCAATCTCTGCAAAAAATGTATGTACTACGAAACATTATATTTCCATTGTGAAAAGAGGACATGCCAAAATCTCTTAGAAAGGCACAAACAGCCTTATTAACATTGCTCCTTGCTTTTTCCATTTGTGGACCAAATGACGAAGAACAAAGCCACATTTGTCTCTGCGCAATCCGTGAAAATATCACTTGAGAATTAGGAAACATGTCCATAACCTTCCCAAGTCCTTCTTTCATAGCAAATTGCAAAAACATTCCAGTCACATGTCCTAAACTGTTCCCTCCACAATGAATTACAATTATGTCTGGATGTTGCTCTGTCTCCAAAGTAGCACAGAGAGGTAGCAAGTCCAACCACTTCATTCCACGTACTCCATGCCAGTGTACTTCCACATGTGGGAGTCCAAGATCTACAGCTACTCCACAGCTTTCTGCATCCACCTTCAACCAATGTATCCACGAATCTCCAAAAATCCAAACAACCTGTTTTCTGAAACACACAGCCATAGCTATCTTTTGTTCTCTCAGCAAAAAGAGTATCTGAAAAACTCTCTCCTGGCACAACACACCCACTAAACTTTCCTGACCAATCCCTTTCAGTGCTTATTCTCATTTGCATGACTTCTGAACCCAAAAATCCCTGGATGTAACTCCCGATGTCCGCGAACTACCGCCATGTCCGCGGACATATTGTAATATGAACAGCCCTTCTACCATTTCCACTTCACTCTCTCTGCCATTCCCTCATTGGATGTAGCTAAAAATCACATGACCATGCACCAATCACATTCAAGACCTCTAGATCTAACTGCATCATCATAGATCAGCACTGCAAATGTACTGTGAATCTCTCTGAGTACACGTGTCATATCATTGGCAAGCACCATCTACCAGAAATACTGTACAAGTCTCCAAGATTTCTACTTGCAGCTCCATGCATATCCATATGCGTGAACACAAACTTCAGGTATGCATATTTTCTGTACAGTAGATGAACACATTTTCAAACATACTTTTAGCTTCTGTAATCTGTAAAATGAATTTACTGTATTTTTTCAATATCCTAAAATCAACTATCACTTATAAACCTTTATACTATTTACTTTATTTATACACACACACTCAAATCATGTTATACTACCATTTTTTAAATGAAATATATAGACTACATATATTCAAACAAAATTGGATGCAAGCACAATCTATGTTTAAATCTTTAAAAAAATACTTATACAATTTCATATTTTTTTGTTTTTATTTATTTATTTACTTAATTACTTTAATTTAGACATGGCATTGATGCGCTATTACCTAGAACAGCTTACTTACAGAAATAGTAGTATTCACTGGTATATTATGAATTTCACAAGACATAGTAGAGATATGTTTTTTTGCTACAGTTAGTCATTCAATACAATTTGTTCATTAAGAACATATCATATGTACTGAACTGATGCAATGTATCTTATGTAAATAAATTAGTTTAATGGTTTTAAAGAAGGCACTGAGGATTTCAATGAAAAAAATCAATATCTAAATTAAAAACAGCGCTATATACAAACAAAGTTGCTAATTTGAAGCTTTTACAATTGCAGTGAAGACCAGTCTACTGAAAAGAAGCAGCTGAATTCGAAGAACAAAGAAGAACTAAGCAGTTACCTGTTAATTGAAGAAAAAAAGTAAGTAGAATATCACCATAATATTTGTATTATTAATCAAACATACTATAACATTAATAGAGGCTATTTTGGTGCCTAAAAATAGAGATTGTGTACCATTTTGTCCAAAAATCTCCATGTCTTAAACAACGATTTACAGCCAGAATGGCCCACAAATTTCTATTTTTGGACACACAAATTACCCAACTGAACCGCTACAATTTTCATATTATAGAACAAACAACTGTTTTAATTGTATACATTAGATTTACTATTTCTACTTTTCCACACCACTAGTTTACTTTTTTTTGTCATCTGAACCCCAGTTTAGTAACACATAAATTCAAGAATACCTATCCCTACTAGTTGTAGTTCCCAATGCACAATCACACACCATTACATACATCTTTATCATCTTACTCAAACACTCATGCACACAGCACACATACATTCCAGAAAACCCCAACCCATATCTTCTTTATTTTTTTCAACAGACCCTAAAGAATGCCTACCAAAATTCAAGTCCGTAGAAAGCAACGCAAAAGTAGAGAAAATGAAAATAAAAGTGTCCAACATAAGCATCCATCTCTAGCAGAATTTGTAAAAAAAAAGTTGAAACAAAACAGCTAATACAGTCATTTAGTGAAACACAAGAAGTTTCAAGTACAAAAACTTTGCCTGCTCTATCAAAATGTAAAACAAACCAGAAAACAATTAACAGAAAATCAGCTATCACTACAGATAAAACTACTTCTTCAAATTTTAATATAGTGCAAAGTAAGCATACCAAGAAAAGTATTTTAGCCAAAATGTACCATCACAAAGTCCTTCAAAATCTTATAAAAACAGGAGAGAAATCAGGTTCAATGCTTAAAACCTATCGTAGGAAATTAATCTTAGAAGCGTTGAAGGACAGTGCAATTCTTCTGAAAAGAAAGTTATTTATTTTACTGTTAAACAAAATGAAACCACTAACAAAACTAATAACTAAATTACAAAAAAGACTTCTCAATAAGCAAAATGTCAACAGAAAGAACTTCTTAAGTATCTGCAGAGGTGAATGGAATCACACTACGAGCACAGAACCATATTTTAATGAAGAAGCGTACAAACAAAAGCAAACAAATACAATTGCCATACATAGCAGTGGTCGAGGTTATGAAAAAGTGAATAATACCATAATGGAACAAGAAGTACTCCTTACAAAAATATGCCCTGAAAACTTAGAGTTACCCCTCCATTTAACTGAATCAGAACATCTAGTGTACAAATGGCCATGCACGTCAATGTGTAACATTCCCAAACAATGTTTCAAATCTTTACGCCAATTCCTCAATAAATATGTAAAAAGCAAAGACAAAATCAAAATTAAATTACTGCAAAATTAGGATACCTGTCCAGTGCGCAAGTACACAGGACTACAAGGACATTCATTGGCCTGCATTACAGGACCTACTTGTGAAACCACTTTCTATGATATCAAATGGATATCAACACATCATTCAACTATAAGAAATCTAGTCTATGAACTGTACTATGCTAAAAGTCCTGCTTTAGCACTAGCAAAGTTAAATAACATCCTTCTACATGGTACAGCAAAAGACCTACTTGGAGAAATTCACTGTATCCAGAAAAAATATTTTGGAAGTGAAAGCCATTTACAGAATGAAATAGCTTTAAACCAATTAAGCAACAATTCTACACATGGCAACTTTTTGCTAAACACATACAAAAAAGAAATACTAAAATTTAAAAGTACATCAGCTGAAGTACCAAATCATGTATGTGTATGTTGCCGTAGAACATTTTATAAAAGTAACACAAAAAACTGTAGACCTATCATACAAAATAGAAGACAATGAAGATTCTAAATGGTTTGAATTAGCTCTCTACCTTGTAGCAGAAAACAAATACGAAATAGCTGAGCCCTTAATACTTTGCAGTTACTGCACTACAAAACTTGACAACAACCAAACTCCTTCACGTGCTATCACAAATCATTTGGAATTATACCCAGTACCAAAACCCCTACAACAACTTAATTTATATGAGAGCATCATAATTCAAACAGTACACTGTTAAACGAATCTTCACGAGATCGTGGGTTACCTCTTCTTCCTGTAGACCGTGGAGTTGAGGTTGCCAGTATGTCGATGTATGATGGCCGATGAATGGGTAGCGCGAGAAATTAGCCCAATCCCCTCCTGACGATATAAGACAGGACGGCACTGAACCAACTCCCAACGCCACGGGTGGCACTTCTCAGAATTTGCGTGGCGTCGGGACAGTGTTTCCACTGGCTGAGAAGGCTTGATGAAGTCACCGAAGATAACAGGGCTGAACACAGGAACTTCCAAGAAGGCAGTAAGGCACAGGTACCGGCAGGGCACAAGACAGGCAAAGGAGAACAGACTGCAAGGAAAAGCAGTACTGACAGGGGATTCCTCACAACAACTAGGAACCCAGACAGGACCTCCCCTACCCTGAACCAGGAACAGGCAAGGGATCCCTAAACTAGGAACAGGCAAGGGATCTGCAAAATAGGGAAGAAAGGGCAGGAGGGCCTGGAAGCAAGAAGGAATTAAGGAAATGAGGCAGGGCTAGGCAGGAAAAGGTAGAACAGGGAACAGGAGGGCTGGAAAACGAGCGCCAGGACTCCAGCAGCGCATACACAGTAACAACCGCGTTGAGACGCGTTGTCCCTGTGTATGCGGTGCCCTTTTATGGCTCGGGGTCAAAGCGAGGCTTGGAACGCATGTTCCGACACTGCGCATGCGCGGGACGTCGAATACTGACGATCCGCGCATGCGCAGATCCTCGCAAGATGGCGGCGTCCACGGCGCCGATCCGAACCGCGGGTCGGCGTGAGGAGAGACGCCACCGCGGGTACAGCCTCCATGAAGGAGGAGACCGCTGCGGCCGTGGACCAGGGACCCCAGGACAGGTAAGTGGCGCCCGCGAGCGAGCGCGCGGCGTGACATACACCCGTTTCAAGCAATAATACGCCTTCAAACAAAAACAGCAAAATTACCTCCTTCTGAATTGGTAAAAGGCATTCGTGGAAAAGTAGTATATTTACCATTAGATCTAAAAGAAAATGTGCATACTCTAGGAGTGCAACGTCCAATGCAGCAATCTTTAATTATCTTAATAAATGGAGTACCTACAAAAGACAAAAAAATATGGCAACAGCTGGTAGATTTATATAAAGTTAGACAAGCCTTCCAATATCTTAAAGAGAATAATGAATATTACAAAGAAATTAATATTGAAGAAAACCTGAAAGATACAACTGAAATAATTCAAGAAACACAAGAAGCTGGTCAATTTGAGCTACTAGACCCTGCTACAATATCAAATACTTTAGACCATTATACAATTCATCCTTTGCACTGTAATGACACCGTAGAAGATGCACTGGAAACTTACCAAATGCGTCAAACAAAAGGATCGCCAATCAGCATATGGGAAAAAAGTATAGAAGCACGTGCTTTTCCTCTACTCTTTCCTACTGGCAAAGGAGGAAGGTATGATGATAGACCTATTCAAATATCAGCTTCAGAATACCGCTCATTACGGATGTATTCTGAAGATCCCAGATTTAGACAAAATGTGTAATACATATTCCACCTACTCTTTGAAAGTGAACTAGCAACTTTATGTTACGGAGTTGCACACATATTAAAATCAGGATCACACTTTCAAAATATGACAGCTACACAATTATTAGAAAAAGTACAACAAAAGGATGAGGTTTTACAATCAAATATTACAAATCTATTAGCAAATATGCGTGGTACTAAAGAGTACTGGTTTCGACGTCATGGAGATGTACGTTGTATGATCAGAAACCTTGGCCCACCCACTTGGTTTGTTACATTAAGTTGTGCAGAATATGCATGGGAAGATTTACATGATTTCCTACGCATATCAAATAAAAACAAAACAAACATAGATATACTAACACCTGGAGAACTTTGTTCTTTGGATCCTGTTAATATTTCAAGATATTTTCACCATCGCTTCATTGCTATGCTACATTTTATTTGTAATAAAACTGTTCCTCCCATTGGAGAAATGCAACACTTCTTTTGGAGAAAAGAATACCAAGCCAGAGGAGCACCACATATCCACATGCTTTTATGGATTAAAGATGCTCCTAAATTTGGTCAAGACAGTGATGCCACTGTTTTACAGTTTATTGAAAAATATGTCACTTGTGAAATTCCATCAGAAGCCACAAATAGTGATCTTCATGCACAAATTTTACAATTTCAAAGACACACATGTGGAAAATATTGTTGTCGCAAATACAAAAACAAAGGGAAATACTACACCAAATGCCAATTTGGTTTCCCTAGACCAGTTACAAATGCAGGTCAAGTGAACAACCTCATGTCTTCAGTTAGACATAGTGTTAAAAGTAAGTCACCCAAAAATACATATTACATAAAAAGAAAAGAATATCAATGATTACAATGCAATCATTGCCCACTTAAGGAATGCAAACATAGATGTGCAGTACATTGCAGACAATTCTATTGCAGTTGCACGATATGTCACAGCATACTTAACTAAAGCAGAAAAGACAGAGCTCCAAGACCTCTGGAATGACCTGTCATCAGATAAAACAGTATCTCAGAAATTATACAGCTTGGGCATAAAAATGCTCACGCATAGAGAATGTGGATCATATGAAACAGCTGATCGTTTAACTAGTACTACATTGTATGGTAAATCTGAAAATATAGTATGGCTAAGTCTTGGTCCAGCTAAATCTAGAAAAAGAGTTCTAAAATCATATGAAGATATAGAAACAATAGCCAAACATGATCCCAACAGCCAAGACATTTTAAAAAACAATTTATTGGACACATACTACCCAAACAGAAGTAATACTTTGGAAAACATGTGTCTATACCACATAGCCCAAAACTACACATACAAAAATAATATGAAACCTGATGAAAAAAAGGTAAATATAGAGTAACAAACTGTGAAGGCAGCTTAGTTAAACTCACTAAACCAAATTTAATTAATCATATCAAATTGTCATTAAAGACTCCTCAACATAAAGAAGTATATTACATGTCCCTGCTACAACTCTTCAAACCATGGAGAAAAGAAGAACAATGACTAGATAACTATGACTCATATGAGGATGCTTTCAAAGCAAATGAAAGCACTATAACTGATGTAAACTTTACACAGTACAAAACAATGTTGCACAATGAACAGCAACACGAAGAAGAACTCCAAGCCCAACTAGATAAGGATACTCCTGACAGTAGTCAACCTTCTGTAACAGGAAGCCAAGAACCACTGGGAGAACCACTAATAATAAATGAGGCAGAATTAGCTATGATAGAAGTAGAAAACACCATGTGTCAGTATGAAGATAAGGAAGACTTAACTATACTACAATCAAAACTAAACAATGAGCAAAGTAGCATTTTTCAAGAAGTAACAAAACAAATTGCACATGGTGTAAAACATGAAAATAAAGAATGTTCCTGCCATAATTATAAACCTATACTACTGTACGTCAGTGGTGAAGCTGGTTCTGGCAAAACATTCCTAATCAAAATCATTAGTAAGTTCCTTCAACAATTGACAAACAACAAACTGTCAGCTGTTGTCACTGCCCCCACAGGTTTAGCTGCCTACAACATAGGTGGTGTTACATTACACTGATTACTACTATTACCAGTAGAACACCAGAACAAATTAGACTATTATAAACTATCTGCAGAAGCTGCAATGGAATTACGCAGAGTATTGAAACAAATGAAAATGCTACTAAGAGATGAAGTGAGCATGGTCTCTAACCTGATGTTAGCTTTGATTCACCTCAGATTACAAGAAGTACTCAAAACAGACTATGAAGAGCTCTTTGCAGGAAAACACATTATTGTTTTTGGAGATCTGCTTCAATTAACACCAGTAAAAGGTGAGCCTATTTTTAAAACATTAGGACACAAACTCTGCCATAAAACTGTTGGCAGCATTGGAAATGTCAACCTTTGGCAACATTTCCAATACAGAGAATTAACAGAAAACATGCGGCAATCTGCAGATCTCACTTATGCCAACATTTTAAAAAGTATCAGAGTTGGTATACTTTCTAAAGAAGCAGAAGCAATATTGAAAACCCGGCACATTAATGCACTTTATGGCGATAATGCATGTGCTACAGATGTTATGGAACAATTAGCCCACAAAAATGTCAATTGTATGGCCTTAATGCCAACTCTTGCAAGCTGTTTCAAATTCAATGAAATCATGCTAAGTAAAGAAATGCAAACAATCATGGAAATTAGCGCCACAGACAAACTAGATGTACATGGTATGACACTACCCATGTGTGACCAAGCCACAACAAGACTAAATAGTTTAGAAAAATCAATCTCAAACACAGCAGGCTTAGAAAAGATATTAAAATTATCCTTAAATTGCAGAGTTAAAAAAGTATATTGATTATACAATGTAATAAGTCATTACAAAATACTAATACTAACATGCTATTTTCTTTTATCACAGAAATTAACAAGAAAAACATGGACTCCCGTTACTAGACCAAGCAGTAAGTATACAATAATAAGGAGAACCATAGCAGCATATCACACCCATAGTATCTAATACCTTTGTTCCTTATACATTTGTTTTTCACCCAAAGTTATAAGCAAATATGAATGTGATATGCTGCGGTGGTTGTTGCCAGGGCATACAGTCAAATGGCCATGTACCCAAGACTCTATGCCCTGGCAACAACCACCACAGCATATCATATATTTTTTTTAAAACTACTGGACTGATTTTCACCAAATTTGCAAAAGCACGCTTTCGGGACCAAGCCGCTGCTCCTGGTCCAAAGTTGGTGAAAATCCGTCCAGCGGTTTGGGCTATAGATGCGAGCAAAAAATGTTTCCCATTCAGTCTATGGGGAAAAGAATAAGTTTTGGGACCCCCCTATACCTTTGCCCCCCTGGACGAATCCTCACCAAACTTTGCAAAACGATTCAGCGTGACCCAAATACTTTTTTTGCAAAGTTTGGTGAGGATCCGTCCAGGGAGAGCGAAGTTATAAGCCGCCAAAAAGTGCTCTTCCTATGGAAACAGCAACTTAACCATAACTACATGGCCACTAACGTGGCCATGTAATATATATATATATATATATATATATATATATATATATATATATATATACAGTTCTATGTGGTACTACTGTTACTTTTGGATTCAATTGTAATGCACCATAGGCTGACAGTTAATAAAAATCATTTAAATCATTAGGCAAGGGTTAACTCATACAACATTACTGTAGAAAGGTAGGTAATCATTAGAACATAGGCAGGATTCATTCTTAGGGATACAAATGCAGTACTGTGTGAGGCTCCCCCCACCTGGGCAACCTGTAAGCAAAGGTTAAGGTGTAGTTTAAGTTGTATATTACAGCCCAGTCCAAATATGTTTATTAATAGACTGCTTCTCGTTCTACATATCTCACTATGCCAAAATACCTGAGAAGTCACAGAAAGACAGGATCCAAGAGGAATCTTGGAGTCCTGGATGAATCCTGAGGGCGGAAGATGCTCTTCCTCGTCACAGTAGCTACCCAAACCTTGGCAGGCGAAGTGGTGGAGTTTCTTGGCTTTACTCAATGAGACCCCTCAAGGATGGACCCCCCCTTGGAAGAAGGAGTCACTGGGATGTCGGTGTTGAGAAGAAGAAGGAAACCAAGCAATGTTGGAAAGGCAGTAATGCATGTCTTTCGCAATGGTCTCTGATGTCGGCTTGGTATGCTGGCTTTGGATGTCCCACGAAGGTGAAACATTCTGTGGACCTCCACAAGGTCTGGCTGAAGAAGATACGACCCTTCGTGGCAGTTGATGACTTTCGGTGGTGATGGGTGCAGTGGCAGAAATGGGTGTTGGACTTTGATGCTGCAGCCACAGCACTGACCTCAGGATAGATTCTGGTGACATGACCGCTGGACTGGACACTAGACCCTCACCCAGTCTGGACCCTCGGGATGTCTTCTTTGAATTCTGGTGTCGGGAAACCCACCGGCGGACACTCCGCTGCAGACAGCAACTCTGGATCTTCTCTGGCATGGAAAAGTGGATGGATGCTGTGGCAGAGGTGCCCCTTGAAGATTACTTTGGATGTTTAGAACTTTGGCAGCTCTGGGTGTCAGGCAGCACTATGCCAGGGTGCCCCCGCTTGGCTTCCAGCAGACATGAACACTCCTCCAGACCCTGGGTGACACAGATGAACTTCTTGGCTTCAGGATATTCAGGCACTCCTCTTCTGGATGCACAAAGATCCCTTCTCCGTGTGGCAGGCACACAGGACTGGCTTCTAGGACACATAGGGTAAAGAGCATCAGTTGCACAATGTCCCTTCGCAGCTATGGGAAGAGGTTGCCTATCAAGGGCCTCTCTGGTTCAGACCTTGAATCAGCATGGCCGCTTTCAGATTAGATGAAGAGATGCAGCTGCAGACTTCTTCTTCCGGCTGGATCCCAGGATGCAAGCTTAAGATGACCTCAGTTTCTGCTTCAGGTTTCTTGTTTCAGCTTCTGACCAGGAGGTGAGTGTCAGCCAGCCAATCACATGCATGTGCATTCATGCAGGCAGCACCCAATTAGGCTCACAGGCATTCAGGCCATTTACCAGAATCCAGACACCCACAGCACAGAATGTGGAATGGGGACCTTACTCCCCAGCCTTTCAGAGCACTGCACTGCATTCATTCCAGTTTCAGTCGGTGGGCTCAGGCATTGTGCCACTCAACCAAAACCAGCCACCCACAACACAGAATGCATATTGACTACTCACTCCATTCATGCAGGCTCCACCTCAAGGGTGTACTTACAACAACCTGTCCCTGGGAAGGTTCCAGCGAGCCTGGCAGGAGGCAGCCCCAGAGGCAGATATGGTCCTTCCATCCAACAGCCATTCAGGGGAAGGGAACAGAGCCAGGGCTTATCAGGACTTTGAGAAACAAGGGGGAAAGGCAAAGGAAACCAAGAGGCCGCCAGTGGCCATCTTGCCTTTGTGTAGGAATCCATGGATTCCTATGGCAGGGCCCGGGTATACCAACAATAGGGATGCCAGAGCCACTGCCAAGTCGGCATGTAGATGGCACCAGCCCATACCCTGCTCTGTAGGCAACACACATGTGCCCAAAACATGCACTAGGGATACATGGGTGTACCCCTACCAATTTTGTTAATGAACCAGCAATATGCTATTTAGAAAGTGAAAGAGTGGCTCTGCCATAGTGAGGGGGAAGGTCAGTACATGACGTATGGGGACAGCACTGCCCAGGCCGGTATTCTGAAAAATCTGAAAACCAGTCAACTGAGTCTAGTGAGCATTAAGGGTACAGGCCAATGAATGCCTGATAGGAACTGTAGCAGCTGAACTGGTGTTCAGAAGGGATGACAAGAATGCAGAAGAGAACAGTCTACTCACAATTTCTTTTCATCTGTTGAGTACTTGAAAATATTGTGTGATTCCCTTATATGCATACTGGTTGGACCCTAAAGAGAAGACTTTTGGGTTTGTTCTTATTTTCGTATTCAATCAGTTGCAGTGTTCTTTTTCATGCGGTTGTAGTTTGTTTTGTAGTGTGGACATTTTTTGTTTGTCAGTTGGGGGTGTGTATGAAAAATGAAAGCACAGCTAATTATATCTGCAGCATCATGGTGAAACACTAAAAGCAACTTAAATGCTTGCTGCCAAAGGAAGGTGTTCATCTGAGAAGGCCTAGTTTTTCACATGGCAAGGATAGTTTAATTTGCACAAGACTATGTTTTCTCCTTCAGAGCCCCAACCATTCACCTCAGAACACCCGATCATTCATATGTGAAGGCCAACGCTTCCACATGGTACGGCATGGATTCACCTGTACAAACCTATGTTTTCTCCTTCAGAGCTGCAACAATTCACCTCAGAACACCCAATCATTCATATGTGAAGGCCCAAGCTTCCACTTGGTAAGGCATGGATTCACCTTCACATGCCTATTTTGTCTCCTTCAGAGCCCCAACCATTCACCTCAGAACACCCAATCATTCATATGTGAAGGCCCAAGCTTCCACTTGGTAAGGCATGGATTCACCTTCACATGCCTATTTTGTCTCCTTCAGAGCCCCAACCATTCACCTCAGAACACCCAATCATTCATATGTGAAGGCCCAAGCTTCCACTTGGTAAGTCATGGATTCACCTTTACATGCTTATGTTGTCTCCTTCAGAGCCCCAACCATTCACCTCAGAACACCCAATCATTCATATGTGAAGGCCCAAGCTTCCACTTGGTAAAGCATGGATTCACATTCACATGCCTATGTTGTCTCCTTCAGAGCCCCAACCATTCACCTCAGAACACCCAATCATTCATATGTGAAGGCCCAAGCTTCCACTTGGTAAGGCATGGATTCACCTTCACATGCCTATGTTGTCTCCTTCAGAGCCCCAACCATTAATCTCAGAAGACCCAATATTTCATCTGTGAAGGCCCAAGCTTCCACATGGTAAGGCATGGATTCACCTTCACATGCCTATGTTTTCTCCTGCAGAGCCCCAGACTTTCACCTCAGAACACCCAATCTTACATCTGAGATGGGCCAAGCTCTCGTTTTCGACTGCCCAAGTATTCACTCAGCTGCAATGCGTGTCATGGACTCTTTGATAATTGCTCCTCACCATGGCGTAAAATGTTCACATATTGCTGCATAGGCGCCTTCCGTGCAAGATGCCACCCCTCATCAGCAGGAACATTTTTGTTGTTGTACACTAGTCTGACAGAAATAAACATTAACAATGCTGAACAAAAAGCTTAAAAGGGTTATCATTTAGCTATTTGCCAAACAGGTGGGAACACATCCCAACTTACTTGTGGCATGGGCTCTCTGAGAATCACCATACTCACAGTTGATGTGGCAGTATATTTAACCTTATTATCTATATTACAGTAGGCCTATTCTTTGCCTCCACTTCCCCCCGGACACACCGCACATGATCGGGCTGACATATTCCTGCAAACCCCAGTAACACATGTCACATCCACTGGCACCTATATCCTCAGCTAGGCCAATACCATTTATAGAATGTAACAGTTTTCTAAAGTGTTTCCACCTAACATATGCTGACGATGCTGGCAAGGCTTGTTATCATCGGAGCTCCAGTAACGACAAGAGTGTGTTCCTGTTATGCTAAGTGCCACCTGGGCCCATGCCAATGATTTTGTATGACTGATAGGCCTATATATGAAGCTTCTCTGAGCCTAGACGCCAGGGCTCCTTCTGGCAATCTCAGTGACTTGTCATAATGTGCTTTCCAAGCCTCAGCTGACTCTTGTCTATTCTGTCTTATCGTGTGCATCATAAGAAACTAGTTTATCCATTAGCTTGGCTCCTGTGTGGCTTATTCCTGTCTGATCCTCTGTGTCAGTCTCTGGCCCCACTTGAGCCCTGTGGCTTTTCCAGGTCACAACAAAGTATTGGAAAACCTGAAGACAGACTTTGGTTTGATGTGCCTACTGGAACTCTCCTGCATGAGGATTCCATTTTCGTCCATGAATTCATTCATTCTGCTCCGCTACTTAGCGAATATCAAGCAGCACTTGGCCTCAATGTGTAGTGAGAATTGTCTCCCAAATTACACCCTATCTGGAAAGCATAGTAAGTCTCTAGCTCTACCCTTGTTCTTACTGGCCTATATGTGCAAATACAGAACTCATGTTTCTGACCTGCTGTCAAGCCGTGTGAATGCTTATGAGATCCTGTGTGGACGTGGCACCAGTGGGTTTCCTCCCTGTCTCCCAGCAGGTGTGGCAACATGGAATCATATAGGCGAGACTACAGGCTGGTGACGGGATTCCTGTGCTGACAGCATGGCTGGATATTTCATATGGACCCTCCGAGGTCCAAACGTCATTCTATAATGCTGATGTCTATAAACTCCCCCAGCCCTTACAGGACCATAAGTGTCAGTCACCCATTCTTCCACCTGCCCTGTCAGTTTCACCTCTAGGAGAGATGAAATGGCCGGAATGACAGTGTGAGTCTTCCCTTCGCTAATAGCTAGATGGCAGTGATGGGGGGAACATCGAATTTTTATTTTGTTTTCTAATTCAGCCAATATTTTCCTGTGATCTCACAAAATTGTCTGAGATGGGACATTTCTTTGCATTGCAAAGAATTGATTTCAATACATGTAGGCAAAGAATACTTCCACATCTTAATATTAAAAGCCAGTTGGGTGTAACCGAGCCTATTTGAAATGTGTTGATGTCATTCGTTTTCTTTCTTCAAGCAAAGCGCCATTTTGGAGCCAGCTGCTTCCTTCGTAGGCAGACATATTTTACATGTGTAGGGTCAATACAGCAGCCCCTGGCACTCTCTTAGAAATAAATCACTTAGAAATAAACCCCTTATTGTGGCACTGGCATATGAATGCCAGTAAACCTAATTTATCAGCTGACATGAGCATAGAATCGTGTTGAGGTACAATGGCAGACCCCAAATAACCTCGTGGTAATCTTAGAGGAGCATAGCAGGGTTCGGAATTGAGGGGAGCCGGGAGCTATTTCACTCCTGCTTCTAGCATAGGAGAGCCTGGTTAGCTTGAAGGCAACAGCTACCAGGAGCTACTTTTGGCTCCACAGGCAATTGCTGCCTTATAAACAGGCATATGTTACATTAACTTTGAGTACTTGAAAATGCTGATAAAGACGAGCTAGGGCACATATAGTACACATTTAAACATGATGAAAGATACATAATGGACAAAATGGTCGTGTGCATCTGGTGCAAGTTAGATTTGCGATGCGCTGGGTGTTTGCTCCTGGTTCCCCAGTGGTAGCTCCTGCCAACTGGGTGATGCCCGACACCCAGGTGCTGGTTTTAGCTCCTGCTCATTGAATCTTAATTCCGAAGCCTGTATTGGCATAAAATGAAAGAACCCATGAGGCTAGTGCTTTAATTTGGTCTTGTTATTGCTTGTCCACTGCTTACACATTCCCAAATATTTGGTAATGGACCAAAACTAAATCCTTGTAGGGTACTTTGTAGCATAGGATCAAGACACGCTTCAGGCAGCGGTACTACTGGGGGCAGCTTCATCAAACTGGGCATTAGTCTGAGCACTTTCTTCCAGACAGTAGAGTTTGTGCCGCGAGCAAGGAGAGTTGGGAAGCAGCCTCACTGCTGGACGAGCAAGGAGAGTAGACGCAGAAGATTACGCCTTGAGCACTGCGTGGGAAGCAGCATCACTGCTGGACGAGCAAGGAGAGTAGACGCAGAAGATTACGCCTTGAGCGCTGCGTGGGGAGCAGCATCACTGCTGGACGAGGAAGGAGAGTAGACGCAGAAGATTACGCCTTGAGCGCTGCGTGGGAAGCAGCATCACTGCTGGACGAGCAAGGAGAGTAGACGCAGAAGATTACGCCTTGGGCACTGCGTGGGAAGCAGCATCACTGCTGGACGAGCAAGGAGAGTAGACGCAGAAGATTACGCCTTGAGCGCTGCGTGGGAAGCAGCATCACTGCTGGACGAGCAAGGAGAGTAGACGCAGAAGATTACGCCTTGGGCGCTGCGTGGGAAGCAGCATCACTGCTGGACGAGCAAGGAGAGTAGACGCAGAAGATTACGCCTTGGGCGCTGCGTGGGAAGCAGCATCACCCCTGGACGAGCAAGTAGAGTAGACGCAGAAGATTACGCCTTGAGCGCTGCGTGGGAAGCAGCATCACTGCTGGACGAGCAAGGAGAGTAGACGCAGAAGATTACGCCTTGAGCGCTGCGTGGGAAGCAGAATCACGCTGGACGAGCAAGGAGAGTAGACGCAGAAGATTAAGCCTTGAGCGCTGCGTGGGAAGCAGCATCACTGCTGGACGAGCAAGGAGAGTAAACGCAGAAGGTTACGCCTTGAGCGCTGCGTGGGAAGCAGCATCACTGCTGGAGGAGCAAGGATAGTAGACGCAGAAGATTACGCCTTGAGCGCTGCGTGGGAAGCAGCATCACTGCTGGACGAGCAAGGAGAGTAGACGCAGAAGATTACGCCTTGAGCGTTGCGTGGGAAGAGAGTAGACGCAGAAGATTAAGCCTTGAGCGCTGTGTGGGAAGCAGCATCACTGCTGGACGAGCAAGGAGAGTAGACGCAGAAGATTACGCCTTGAGCGCTGCGTGGGAAGCAGCATCACTGCTGGAGGAGCAAGGAGAGTAGACGCAGAAGATTACGCCTTGAGCGTTGCGTGGGAAGCAGCATCACTTCACAGTAGACCAGAAGATTAAGCCTTGAACAGTGCGTGGGAAGCAGCATCACTGCTGGAGATGACTGAGCAGGACCAGTGCAGGGAAGTGGACGATGCCCAGAGGAGGAACGTGAAGATGGACCAGGGAGGTGCCAGACATCAGATCAGAGATGAAAGGTACTTGCAGGCGATTGTTGCCTGGGCCATGCAATTTCATCTGGCGACTGCGCCCTGAATGTCCGGCAAACTGTGTGATTAGGCCATTTGACTCTGGGGTTTTCCTACCTGCCAGCAATTGGACATGTAGCCATAGGTTATATATGGTCAGATACATCCATATTAAGCAACCACCTCCAGGCGAGGGACTCTGATCTACTTTATCCTACATCCTAAGCTAATGCATCGAAGAACCCTGCACAACATACAGGCGCAGGCTACCTGCCAGAGTTGGTGCATCAAGGGAAACATGCACAGTTGCTGCCCCAACCTCTGCCAACCCCCTCAGCATCAGCACTACAAAGAAGGAAAAATCGTAGTCAGTAAAAAGCCTTCCCAACCCCGCCAATCTTCCTCCCTTCTAGTGGTCTGTGACAGGGCAGCACTTTACATCAACAAAGGCAGCGGTACAAGAAGAAGGAAGCCGCCTAACCCAGTCCGGCGGCCCTTGAGCAGAGCCTGCCTACAGCAGCATGGCAGCCCACTGCAGCATCCAGGAGCAGGTCAAAGGACAAGGCACGTCAAACTGTTTTGGATTCTTCAGTTTACATTTTTCTTTTTTGAGATGTTCTCAATTTTGATTGCCATTTTGATTCGCTTTTCTTTTTTTGTACATGTTTTTGGTCGTCTGCAGCTACCATTAAGAATATGCGATCCTTTAATTGAGGAGAATCCGAGACTTTACCAGAGACCTGATATGATATGATACGGCATTTGTAACGCGCTTCTACACAAGTGTTTCAAGTGGAAGCCTAAGGGATTGGTTGCTTTAAGAGTACATGTTGGCCGCTCATATAAAGAAGGATCAAGTGGTACGCCATTTTACAGAGCAAAAAGAACTTGGAATAAAAAGGCGCTCTGGATCCCTATTTAAAGATGTTGTACATGCGCAAACTGTTTAATAAGACTGTCGACATTTACAAATGTTATACATATGCGCACCGTTTTGCACCCAAGTCAGTGTTCTGGTATCTGAAAAATACAAAGCTGAGACTGAATATCTAATTATATAGGAAAGTAGTCATCCCTTCCTCTGTTTAAGTAAGTATTTGTCTCTTAATTGACGTGAACATTTTAAACTGCGCGTTATGCTAAGATCCGGCAAGTTATTTATTTCAGAGGTTACACGACAGTTAGGGCTGTTATTTATATATATATATTTATTTGTTGTACATAAAGTTTACTCTGCGAGGGGTTTTGTCTTGAAAGCATTGTGCTTTGAACTATTCATTGAGGTTTCCCGGACTTCAATTGCAAGAATGTATACATGTGTTAGGCGCAGGGGAGTATGGGGGTGGAGGGAGGGGAGGTGAGCCACGAAAAAAAGTCCTGCTACGTCCCCCCTAAATACAGTGCGTGCAATTCCATATGGTCTAATTCGCGCCCCCAAACCGGCCACCCATGCCCCAATCTACTTTTTTGGTAACATTAGTGGCAGCTGCCATTTTAATACATAACAAAAAAAACGGCAGAATCATCTATTAGAGCTCTGTCCAGGCGCTTTGGGGCAAATACATGCAAACCTCCTAATTTGCATATGGATTGCACCAACAGAAATGACTTCACAGAAAAGGACATTGCAAGGAGCATCATCAGTCTTTGATATTTGGAGGCACCATGGAAGTGACTTTAGAATAAGTTGCCATAACTAAACCAAGTGGCCAATAACGTTGTGGTGCAAAATACCCATATTGTACCATTGTTATATATGGAGTAACTCTATAGCCATTAGGCTTTACAAAAAAAAATAACAGCATGATATATTAACATAAGCGCTGAAGGGAATCACTTACAGAGCTGCAAATAAGACACAGTGTGATTAAATGGTTTGCCCAGGATCACACACTTTGGTTAAATGGTGAAACCGGGATGTGGACAATTTAAGCAACTGAGCACTTCTTCCCAGGTTTAGTTAATATATATATTTATTAAGGTTTAGCTTTGCATGTCATGTTCTTAAATAATACTTTATTTATAGCAATGCCTTGGAAGCAAACCACATTGCATCATAAACTAGCCTTTCATAGTAAATTGTACACTATATATATAATTCTAACCTTGAGAATAATCACTATTTGATAGAATCGCAAGAACCGGTCAATGATGTATTGTAACCGATATAGAAGAGAGCAAGCACAACATCACTTAAAATTTCTGACGAACAAATCATTTATACTGATTGAATAATGCATGCATAATGCACGTATGTATTTATGAACAAAACAATTCCTTATATTATAATTTCAGAAAAGAAAGACGTTTGTAAAAAATTCCAAGATTCTGGCAAGTGCTTTGCAATATACCAATTGGGTGAGTGAACACCAATGGGTGAGCAAGATAACACATTGTTGAAATGGGGTAACAGCTATTTTGTACTGCATATTACACTGGACGGTACAAATGCACAGCTTTTCTTCAATACCATCAATTCGGAACATTTGCATAATGCATGGGGAAGGAGGTCCACATTATGGAATGCATGAGATACAGAAATGTGCACACATCACTTTGTTTTGAGAGCACTGTCTAAATGTATGCTGGACAGTATGACTAATTGTATGTATGCATACACAAACATTTTTATGTACTGCTTATATTTTGGTGTCTTATATTCCATATTGTTCTTTTATGTCCCTACCTACTTGCTCATTTTTCCTTCATCACAAATGATTTAATCATGGTATGTATTATTTACTGTATTTACTTTGGTGCACATGATAGATGTGGGTGTAACGGCATTTGGTAGCCTTGACAAGGACCAGTGGTCGAAACACGTGTCGGCTGTGGCAAAAATGACGGCTTATCATTGGAGAATGTATCCATTTTATTTGATCAATGTGGAATTAAACAGTGATGGATATGATTTTGTCTAACCTGTGATCTAATTTGTGAGGATTATCTGTATTAGAACATACAGGATAAGCGCAACCAATTGTGTATAGATTCTTTAATTCACACTACGTACATTGTCATAGAAATATGTTGAGCAATAGGAGTATGGCTTTAGGTGTATTCTCCCCATCTTGCATGCAAAGTCACAATAGCCTCATGCAGATTAATGTCAGCCTAACAAATCCCCCTTGGCTCTTAAAGCCATAAGGCCTCACCCCGAGTTGGGCGGTAGCCCTTAAATCCAGCGGTAGCAGTATTAGTGCCGCCAATACCGCTCTTCCGGATTAAGATTTGGTGCAAAATACAGCCAGACACAAAAGGAACCAGTGATATTACAGCCGACGCAAATAGCACTGTCAACATAAAGCGCAAATACAGCCATATCACAAGTGCATGTACGGCGGTATTAGCGCCGAAAACCGGCGCAAGTACAGCTGAAAATTACCCCCAGCCTCCAGCTGGAGGTAAATTAACCCAGGTGACAGGAATCAAGCCACAGGTGAACACAATGCACACCAGAGGCCTATATAAGACACACCCAGGCCCCAAACACTGATTCCAACACCATGCTGCTATTCATCGCTGCAGGCTGGGAAAGGCAGCTGCTCATGCTGCGGCTGGACCTTGAGATGCAGGCCAACCAGGCCAGAGCACAGGGAGCACAGGGCGTGGGGTGAGGAGGAGGAGGACAGCCCCAGCAAGGCGAGCACCCATCCCCAGGGTCAGGTCATCACCCTGGGCCATCAGCGACACCCAGCTGGTAACTGAGTACCACCAGAACAGGGAGACCATCAATGAGCTGCTGGACACAATTCATGAAGACATTGGGAGCAGGATCAAGATCTGTACAGCCATGCCCCCACTGTTGAAACTGGAGGCAGTCCTGCAGTTCCTGGAAACAGGCACCTTCCAGCACTCTGTGGCCATGATGCACAGCATGGCACAGCCCACATTTATTGCAGTTCTGGGCCAGGTGCTGGATGCCCTCCTGCGGCATGTCAACTGACATATTGCACTGCCCACCAACGACATGAAGGCAAGGGTCCATGCCACCGCACAACTACCTAACATCAAAGCAGCCATTGACTGTACCCATGTTGTGTTGGTGGCATCCCCATGGTCCATGGTTCTATACTACAGCACACTGCCAGGATACATGGAGAGGCACAGAGGACAACAGACTGCACTGTCGGTGAGTATAACCCATGCCACATATGCACAGTGAAGCACCAGACCAAAAAGTGGGTGTGGGGAGTGGCATCACAGGAATGAAGCATGGCATGACAAGTGGATGCACTGGCAACACCCAGGATGCACCAGCACCAACAATGGGGGGCATCCAAGGGAGCATGCACACATCAGACACACCTGGACACACACGCTGATGGACACACAATGCTGCCGACACATCATACCACATGTACCACAATGCATCAGGAATGCGGCACAGCACAGACCCACACAGCAGCACCCAACAGCATGCCCACCCATGCCCCAGCCATGTGGCCATGTGCAGTCACCTGGGACACGACAGAGAACACCCATCACATTGCCACAGGACGCATGTCTAGGCAATGGCATGCATGCCACCAATACACAAATGCTACACAGACAGTACAAACTGCATAGGTGGGATGTACACTAGCATGCAAACATCGAACAATGCACAACACAGTGTGTGAGCATACCCATGTATGAGATTAGTGACTAATGTCAGTGCTCCACCCCATGCAGGTGACTCAGGATATCCACAGCTGGCGTAGCTAATGACCCCTGTGCGTGATCCACATAAACCACACGAGACTGCCTACAACAATGCTCACAGCCAGACCGGTGCATGCTTTGAACGTACCTTTGGACTTCTCAAGGCACGATTCCATTGCCTAGATTGCACTGGTGGGGCCCTGATGTATGCCACGGACAAAGTTGGTAAAATAGTCCTGGTGTGTGCAATGCTCTATAACATTTGTTTGAGGAGGAATGTGCCACTACTCTACGACGCGGACAGGCCACACCCAGAGGAAGAGGCAGAGGAACGGCATGAAGCAGGAGCCAGAGTGGCCACTCAACTCACAGGGATGACATGAGGGAAGGGAGATGGGCCCGGCAGGCACTAATAGACAATTTGCTCTGGAACAATACCCTGCTCCTGCCCACTACCAGCACTGTGAATAAACTGCACATGAGCGCACAATGTCCACGCAATTCTTGTTGTTCAACTAACCTTTATGTAACATTTTGCTTAAACGTACCCCCCCTACCCTGCCAGCCACCAACACACAAGCACAGAGTCCACCCTCTCCCCTCCCCGCGCCCCCCACTCACCACAAACACCCCAGCACACAATCCACCCTGAACCCCCACCCACCACCAACACCCCAGCACACAATCCACCCTGAACCCCCGCCCACCACAAACACCCCAGCACACAATCCACTCTCCCTGCCGCCCACCACCAACACCCCAGCACACAATCCCCCCTCCCCGCCGCCCACCACCAACACCCCAGCACACAATCCCCACTCACCCCGCCCACCAAAGTGTCCATGGCATGGCCACCCAGGCCAACAGTTGGCAAGGCAATCAATGTGGACGTGCCCTCTTTCCCTGACTCCCAACAGCCAGTAATCTGTTGGGCAGCTGGCACAGGGACTGGTGTCTAGGGGTGCTTTCCTGGGACTCCTCGGTTGGTGTTGTCCACCAGGAAGGGATTGAGCCTGCCCCCTGCAGCTGTTGCCGGTGGAGCTCATTGCCCTGACGGATCTGCTCAGCAAGGGCTGAGACACCCTCTGTCATCTCCTGCACCCTTTGCCCAAATGCTGTCAGTGCTACAGCGCATTCAGTAATGAACCAATGGGTCCTCGCATTGTCCCACGCAATCCTTCTTGTTGCACCATGATTCGCATCCCGCATTGACTGCATATGGTCCAAATGGGTGCGGCCAATGCCCTCCATCTCCCTTTGCCTATCTTCCATCTCACCCAGCCTCTGCATTACAATTCCCAATGTGGCTGTAGGCTGCGTTGGTGAGGGGGTACATCACAGGGGTGTACTGGCAACAGGGGAGCCAATGGAGGGGGTGTCTGGGTATGGCTAGGGGGTGTGCATGCGCCAGCAGCATTTTGGGAACTGGGGGTTCTGGCTGTGTGGTCGGCCACATGTTGTTTTCCCTGGTGTGGCGGTGGGTTGCCTGTGCAGATTGTGCCGTGGGGTTGTGGGCCCTGCCGCATGGTCACCGTTGCTTCTGCTATCCCCCGGTTCCACCAATGTCACGGCAGGTGCAGGTGTATCCTCTGTGTCAGTGTACACAGCGGCAGTGGTGTTGTCTGCAGCAACTAGTGTGCTCCTGGTGGGCTGGGGGTTTATTCCTGTCCCTGCTGCAAGGGGGTGTAGTGGACTGTGTTCTACGCCTATGGGTGTAGTGTCTGCCCGTTTCCAAGGTGGTGGTGGTGGCTGTGTCACGTGACAGCGCACTCCCAGAGGGGCTAGCTGCCTCTTCCTCCTCCGCCGCCTCTGGCATTGCTTGTGTGCCTGTAGGGGACATCGGTGATGCCGTTAGGACACATACACCAGTGTGTTTTGACATGCATTACAATGTATAAATGGTTATATTTGGTGCAACAGGCTATTGTTCTGATGCACAGGCATGGTCTGTGGTGTTTGCAATTGGATTGACAGTGATGGGAACGGGTGCCAAAAGGGGGGCGCATAGGGGGTCTGCATTTGGCCACTGACTGGATGGCAAGAGGACGTTGCTGGGATTGCTGTTACGTTGTTTCTATATATCTGATCCCCATGGCCCAACGTTGCCAATGCGCGTGGTTTGGGGAGAGGGGCAGGGTACATGGCACTGTCATGTCCCTATGGGGCCCTGCTGTGCTCCTGCCATGGGTTTGTGGTGCACTGCCACATAGATGTTGCAGTGGGTGGCTGATGTGGTACCCACTCACTGCCCCCTGTCACAATGCCCGACTCATGGGTCCGTCCAATGGGGCATACTGTGCTGGGCAGGCATTGTTGCATGCACATGATTGGGGGGTTGACTCACCTTCTGCCTCTGCACATCTAACGGCCACAATGCCCTTCATATCAAGCACCAAGCTGCACTTCTCCCACGGCATCAGTGCAAGTGGTGGCACTGTCCCTCCACCGGTGGCCATGGTATCCTGCCTGTGCTGGGCTAGCAGTCCCTGGACCCGCAGGTCGTTCCATCTCTTCCTGCAGTCTTCCCCGTCCCAGGGGATGCGGGCAACTGCGGTGACCTTCTGACTCACCATCTGCCAGATGTTGGTGCAGCGTTGGGCAGATGTTTTACACTGCCACACACCATACAGCTCCTCATGGTGGGCCAGAACCTCATCCACCAGTACCACCAGCTCCCCCTCTGTACATTTTGGCTTTGAGAGCCGATCTTGTGCAGCCTTGCCCCTGTCCCTCTCTTGGGACATTGGAGCTGTTTAGATTGAGTGGATATTTGATGGATTGTGATTTTCAAAATGGCTACCGCAGTGCTTCCCATTCTGCCGGCAGCGCATTTCCCACCGGCACTAATTGCGCTGCATTTTTCAGTGGTGAAGGACTTTTACGCTGTTTCTGCCAGGCACAAGTAGCATTACCACCGGGAGCCAATGCGCGTACCTGCATACTTGTGATACAGCACTATTTGCGCCACGGGTTCCAGCGGTTATGTTATTTCCTGCGCCAAACTCGTTATGAGCCCCATAGTCATTATTTCATATAGCATGCAGAATGATGCACTCTTCTCCTTCTGATCACTCCCTCCCATTCCCATTTCTAAAGGGACAAAAGTCCCACTTAATAGTCTCCCACACACTCATCAGTGTCTAATGGCTCACATTGAAACGCTCTGTTGACACAGAGCAACGTGAAAGCCCCTCTGATGCCCAGAGCAACGTGAGAGCCCCACTGATGCCCAGAGCTCCTTGGGACATTGTCCTGGCAGCGGGACACATCTCCCGTTCGGAAAGAGTAAGATGTCCTGCTGCCAGGACAATTAGCGTGCTGAGCAGGAAGTACTCAGCACACATTGTCCTGCCTGCGGGACACTTTTCCTATTGGGCACCCTCATTGAGGTGCTGAACGGGAGCGGTGTCTCACTAACAAATGTCCCGGTCTGGCTCTCAAAAGAGCCTTTGGGGGCAGCTTGCCTCCCTGGAGCCCTACTCGGTACGCCACTGGTAAGGAGTATTGAGTGTTCTTTCTCTACAGGTGGGGATTCCAAGAGTATGTCCCTCATTCACTCCCAGTGGAGTCACTACTTAAGAACGGGTACAAGGAGGCATTACTGTTGCTCCTTAGGTACTTCCCCGGTCATTGTAAAGGACCCAAGTACTTATTGTGTTGTGTAGCACACCTCCTGTGTCACCGACAGGCTACCTTATCCAGGGATCAGCTATAGGGCCATTCTACACCCAACTTAAAAAGAAGGGTTACCCTGTATTTTGGGGGCACTGCTGAGACCAGGGGTGTCACGTCCTAGAAGCCTCATATTCCACTCAGGGTGCAGTACTGCCTGTCTCCTTCCATTGTCCTTTTATTGGGCGAGATATTCCTACCTCCAGTCAAAACATGGCTCAGGACTATGCACTCCGGATAGGTGCGAGCAGGGGGATTTAACCCCAAGATTTGTTTCTTGGTGGGGGAGGTCCCGTTGGATACCACCACTGGTGAGATTCTCGCTATCAGAGGTCCCCTGTAACCCCCCTCTGGGAGAGTGAAGAGTCTAGGGTGCATTCCAGGTCAGTATAGAATGTGTTACATGCTCTGCTATGGGCGCAGCCACATTGAGAGCAAGACTCTGCCCACTGGGATCCAGGAAGGAGACCCTGCTATCATCTGCCCTGTCTGGCCGCTAACCACGTGGCCGGGCTTACCACCTGGCCCTGGCCCAGCCACATCATCTAAAGATACTGCGGTTATTGCTATTGCAGTCCCAGAAGCTGTGAGAGTAGCTCCAGAAAGACAGCCGAAACCAGCCTTCACGTCAGAACATGGTACTCATACACCTCTGCGACCCTTCTCAGGGGTAAGGCCTGCTCCTAAATTGAGAAGGCTATAGGCTGAGCTCACTGAACTCATGCTGCAAGACTGGATGGTGTCAATGAGGAGAGGCACAGAGTTGATTCACTAAAGCGACCGGCGCTACAGATTGTACCGTCAGCTCAATTCGCCATCACATTGATAAAATAGCACAGATCTATCTGATCACTGCGAATCTAAAATGCCGAACACAAAAATGTCCATTTATTTTCCCTGAACATTTCCCTGCAGTTATATGTGGGGTAGACCCCTCACATCCCTCCCAAATGTGCATTCCGAAATCCGACATTTTCAGATTTGCCATTTTTACCATTGCAGTGATGACATGATCCAAAATGGCGCAACCGGTGGCCCTACGACAATGACGCATAGCTTTTAAACTGAGATGAAAAGTTGATGCGGAGCAAGTCAAACTCAAAGCTGAGGGCATTATCAAGAAAGCCACAGGCCCTGCACTAGGATTTCCTCGATTATGGTGGATTGGTGGTAACAAAACCAAAGCAACCGGACCCAGTGTGAACATGTGTGGACAAGCACTTCCCAAACAGTGCGATTCAAAAAGAAAGACATCTCGCACCAACTATTGATAATATTGTGGCTGTCCTCCCATGGGCCACAGGGATCTCCAAGCTTCATCTCAAAGATGGCCGTCACCAGATCCCCCTGCCAGATGAATCCAGATATATCACCACTTCTTCATCACATGTTGGCCTCTTCCAATCCAAAAGCCTCTGCTTCGATATTTTCTCTGCCTGAAGAATTCCAACACACGGTACATGGTGTGCTGAGCAGACTGCAAGGCATCATTGGTGTCAGTGACATCATTCTCATACATGCACCCATGAAGAGTGAATACTTGGAAAAGCTGGAGGCCCTTCTTCAGCATCTCAAGGCGAATGGTCACACAGTGAATAGACCTAAATGGGAGTCCTTGAAGCCGCGCATTGAACTGTAGCGCACTGAACTCTATGGCTATATATTGCAAGGGTCTCGGTAGGATAGCTCGCCTTGGAAGCAAGACGATACGGAGCACCACAAGTTCGATCCCTGGGTCTGCGCTTAGAAACCTCTGTGTATTAAGCACGCTATAAGTAACCTATCATATCATATCAAGGCACTGGCCTTTCAGCAGAAGAGATAAATGATGTAAACTGATCACTTCCGCCAACATCGACATCGGAAGTCCAGTTTATTGGGCACGGTCAATTTCCGTAGCCATTTCATTCCTGATTTAGCCATCATGATTTAGCCATCATGTCGGAACCTTTGAGGAAAATCACTTGTAAGGATGTCCCGTGATGTTGGTCGGCCCAGGAACAGAGTAATTGTGATTGCCTTAAGCAAGTTTTAACAGCAGACGCCATTGTGGCATTATTTGACCCTTCTAGTGAGATGCATGCTGCTGTAGTTGCTAGTCCTGTTGGGTTACTGCTGTTTTGTTGTAAAGAAAAGTGTCTGGGAAGAGAGTCCCATTGGCCTTCAAATACAGAGCTCTTCCTCCACTGAACAGAGATACTCCCAGATTGAGAGGGAAGCGCTTGCAGTTCTGCAGAGTTGTAAGCACATCCATTTATAACTGCATGGACACCCAGTGGTGGTTTTGATGGACTATAAACCACTGCTACCCATCACAAATGGAAGATCTCCACATCCCCTTCCTAGAGGTGAGCGGTGGTGCCTCCCAACCTCCAGAATATGGGATCTCTTTTGAGTTTCACACTGGTATTTACAACCCAACTGCCCACCTCTTCGGAAACCCATCTCCTTTGTCAGGGCAAAGAGGGAGGGGCTTATGCAATGTGGGCCGAGGGCAAGATGATCACAGAACGTCACTACCCAAATCCATGTTAAAAGAACAGATCGGCCGTTGCCCAGTTGAAGGATGGGTGCATACAGGTAGCTAGCTATTCAATGCTTAGACTCTCAGCGCGGGCCACACACTGTAGAAGTGTGCCAACCAAACTATCCGGGGCGCCAAGGCCATATTGCTCCGAGGATCAAGGTATGTCCTTTCAGCAGCACTAGTAGACATGGGGGCTACAGCTGGCCCACATTGGTCTTCATAGGGCTCTAAAGACTTAAGCCACAATGAGGGAGAAAATGTGGTTTCCAGTGTTGAAAGGATAGTTGAGGCCTGTGTGTAAAACTGCTCCTTGTGCCAGGCCACGGCTACAAGAAACCGACAACCTGCTATTCGGTCTTCCCAAAGAAGCAATCGTCCCAGGCAAAATATCACCGTGGATTTGGAACAATACTCGGAGATCAACATATCCTGGTGTTTATTGATGAGTATTCCCATTATCCATTAGTGCAAATCCTTTCTTCTGGTGCAACCCAAGGTGTGATCCCAATGTTTCGAAAGATCTTTGCCAGTGATGGCATTGCAGATGTTTTGAAGTCGGATAATGGACCGCCGTTTCAGGAGCAGAATTCAAACAATTTGCAGAATGCCGGTGCACACAACATGTGCACATTACACCTTGCGGGCTGACAGCTAACGGTGAAGCTGAGCGCTTCATGGGGGCCCTGAACAAAATGTTCTGGTTCGCCTAACAACACCGATCGCCAAGCGAAGCTCACACACAATACTCCTCATTCTGAGATAAACAAATCTCCGCCAGAAGCTATTCTAAACTACAGGACCTGAATCCCCATCCGAAAGAGCCGTCAAAGGCCACTCAGCGCTATGAATCCAGCTCGCATTTGCCAAAAGCAAGCAGAAGCCAAAGGCTGATTAATCAGTTTGGGCGACACTGTGATCATTCAAAATAGGTTTTCATTGCACGAATTGGACCTGCAAAGTCAAAGGCAGAAAGGCAGTGGGGATGGCTGGGCCAGGGCAGTGTGTGGCAGTGTGTCTCACAGCGTTGCTATGGCCCGAAGTAGGCAGACCTCGTGTAAGCCCAATGAAGGATGTGCACCTTGTGGGCAGCTGTCCAACAAAGCTGCCCGCAAGAGCGCCCCTGCCATGGTTGGCATCAAGAGACCACGCTGCTTTTGACCGGGTGCCATGGAGACTCGGCACTACTAGCAATCGGGAGATTACACAGGATTTCAACACTGACCTGCGCTCCCAGAGCTCGGCCGTCGTGGCCTTGCAGGAGGCCAGAGAAGCCTCCCTGGTGCTGGTGGGGCTCAAACTGTGTTTGGAACTTGCAGTTCATGTTTGTTTTTTGCTCTCATTTTTCATCTGGAGCCATATTTTGCTCATAGTTACCATCTGTAGCCGTTTTCTGCGTCTGTGACTGCACGCTTTTGCTTTGCTGGACTTTTACTATTTCAGAACTTTTAAGACTGGTTCCCCTTCCATGTTTTTAATTTGCGCCTGGGGTTGGCCTGCTTTTGTCTTGCAATTTTTAATCTATTGCTTGGCATTCACTCTTATTGTTTCTATGGACCATCAATTTAATGTTTCTTCTGCTTGTGCTTAGTATTCTTTTGCTCATTTTCTTTCTGGTTTATTCTGTTTATTTATGGTCATCATATCATTGTATTTTACCATTTCATCAATTTCTGAAAATCTCCTTGGTGGCAGGCAGTACACAAGCAAATAAAACACGAAGACGCAATAACCAGAAGCAATATAGAAGCAAATAAACAACAAGTGATGTCATACGGTCAAACACCCTGACCCCTGAAAGGTAACATGCCCAAAGGCTATGTCTGTTTGAGTCTGAGAAATCTGTACAGGCTCGACTCCAAGCCTGCACACAATACCTTATTTATTTATTTACTTGCATTTGTATAGCGCACATGCAGCCCAGAGGCATTGTGGTGCTGTTACATGAAGGTGTAGCAAACGTTTTGCTTTAAGATGGTTACATGTGACCGTGAGGTCTCTTAGTTGTAGGTACATAAATCAATAATACATACAAGGATTTAAGCAGACATCAGAAAGTAGTGAGTTGGTATTCAGATGAAGAGTTTGGTTTTGATTGCTTTGCGGAAGGCTTGGTGAGACTCAATCATTTTTAGGTGGGGTAGAAGGGCGTTCCATTGTGTGGCGGCTATCGTGGGAAAACTAGATCCCCCTGCACAGGCCTTTTTGGTTTTAGGCACAAGGATAAGGTTAGAGTACCCCTCTCTGAGAGGTCTTGTGGCGGTGTGCTTGACAATTCTCTGGACAAGATATGGAGGAGCAACATCATGGAGGCATTTGTGTGCCAGGGAGAGTGTTTTGAAAATGATTCTCTGTTTGACAGGGAGCCAATGGACCTGCCTCCTAATTTCAGAGATGTGTTCTTTCCTCGAGGTCCCGGTGCCTGCCCTAAGGGCATTGTTTTGAGCCTGTTGTAGTTTGGCCAGGTTTTTGCAAAAGGTCCCAGATAGGCGGGCGTTGCAGTACCTTCTTAGCCAGGATGGGCTGAGCAAGCATTACTTCTAATGCTCGCTTAGCCCATCAGAAGCAATTACCAGAAGCAATACAGAAGCAATATCATACGGTCAAACACCCTGGAGAGTAGCTCAATGAAAGGATCCATGATCACTGCCTCTGGAGGATCCCGGCACATTACAAGAAATGGAAGCTGGTTCTGGCGAAGTGTAGAAATTCGACCCCCTTCCGTGATGCACACTGCATCAACACATTCACACAGTTCCATTGAAGATGACCATGAATCCCGGCCAGGTGCAAGTGATCAAGTATATTCCCAGGGTCCATCCTCTGAAGGCCATGATGAGGTCACAGAACCAGCCATAGTTGTGAGAACAAACAGCTCTATTAAGTCAGGGGCTCAGTGATATGCCACCAAAGGTGCCTTGGAAACCTTCAGTTAAGTTAAAGGACATGGGTCTTGTTACAAGTTGGGTAGTGTGGGTTAAATACAGTGTCATTACCGTATACCGCTGCATTACCGCACTGCCCAACTATAGGTTGGGCGGAAAGTTGGAGGGTTCACCACCAGCCATGAGCTGGAGGTAAATTCACTGAAAATGCCCCATTGCGGCCAAAGGAGTAAAAAAAAATTGGGATTTACACCTCTACCGCCACTTGCAATTCGGCATAAAAACCGCCAGACCAAGTGGCAGTAACATTAATACAGTTTGGTGCTATCTGGGTGGATTTACCGGCCAGATACCACCAAACTTGTAATGATGCTCATATTTGTGATGAATTGCGTATGCCAAGAGGTCTAGAAATAAGTGGAATGATTGCGGTGTAGACGGACCGAGTTCCAGTTAAGAGTTGAAGAGGCATTGTTCTGCAGGTTGTTCTACGGTAATTCTGTGGACAGTTTTCCTTTGGATTTACCACGGAATACTACCAAACTTGTAATGAGGTCCTGTGGCTTGGGGGCCTCATTACGAGTTGGGCAGTGGGGTTTAAATGCGGCAGTATTACAGTGTACCACCAAAAAAGTTGGAGGATTCACCTCTGCCCAGATACCATCAAACTCATAATGAGGCTCTATGGGGGTCATTCCAAGGTGGGCGGTAAGGGATACCGGTCACCGGTAAGGAGACCGGTGCCGGTAATCCCTTACAACCCTACTACAAGGTCCCTTAGCGGGTCCCACCAGGAACGGCAGGTCTGACCAGCCGTTCTCTGCGGGTCCCGTTAAGGGACCAGGGCGCTAATAACGGGCTCGCAAGTCGCGAGCCCGTTATTAGCGCCCTCCCCATTCCCATTGAGCCCTATGGGGGCTCAATGGGAATGGGGAATGGCATTTTCAATGGGGACTTACTGGTCCCGCAAAGGTCGGACTACACAGGTAAATCCCCATTGAACTATACCGGTGCCGGACCCGTTATTGGTGGCAGTCCTGGCGCAAATTGCGCCATGACTACCACCAACCTCAGAATGAGGGCCTATGTGATGAATCACGTATACCAGGGGCCAGATTACAGAAACTTTGCACCGGTGCAAGTCCAAAGTTTGCACGGTATTAGTACTGGGGCAAAGTTTGCCCTATTTTTAAAGACAATGGGACACATTAAAAAGCCATTGCACCTTGACAAGTGCCGTTTGGCATATTAAAAGCACCAGGGCAAAAATTGCCAGAGTGCAATAAAGATGCATTTTCACAACATTTGTGCACCAGGGCAAAGTTTGCCCTAGTGCTAATACGGAATTGTATTAGCACTAGGGCAAAGTGTGCCCTGATGCAAAAATGCTTAAAAAATTCATCTTTTTTAGCACAGGGGCAATTTTAGCCCTGGTGCTTTAATATCCCAAACTGCACTTGTCGAGGTGCAATGGCTTTTTAATGTGTCCTAGTGTTTTTTTTTTTAAAAATAGGGCAAACTTGACCCTAGTGCTAAACCGGCGCAAAGTTTCTGTAATCTGGCCCCAGGAGGTCTGGAGATAAATGGAAAGATTGCAGTGTAGACGGACGGAATGCCAGTTAAGCGTTGAAGAGTCATTGTTCTGCAGGTTTGTGGAGAGCTCTTATTCCTGGGGTAACGCCATGTGTGAGGTCGACGCGCAGCCTCGCAGGAATAGGACAAGTTACGTTGGCTGTAATCGGAATAAAAGCAGGGGTGCACCGAAGGGCGCCATTCTCCAGATGTATAATCCAGTATGTGCATGTTAGTTTATGTGGCTGTTCTTGATTTGCTCTAAATGCACATCACCGTGTAGGCCCAGAACACCGGGGAATGTAGTGCATGTTCTCACCACTCGTTGCTGGAGCCTCCAGGCAGGTCGCCAGTGCCAACATGCAGTGCCCACGACGACGACCCCAGAGCGGGTGGGAGGTGACACCCTTCATGTGATGTCATTTTCTAATATGTCTTTGGGGTGCACTAGCAGTTGGAATGTACTTGACAGGTAACGTGTACCATGACTTTTTTGTATTTTGTGTGTCCTGAAAAACGTATCTGCCTATGACCTTACAGCCTGCACCTTTATGCACGTTCTGATGAATTTCTAGTTATTTTTCTGAGCCTGTATTTTAAGCTGATGTGACATAAATGACTGCACGTGTTAACGTTATCATCTACTACTTGAATTGTTCTAAATTGTCACTGCCCATGTTTCGGGAGGATAGCTCATGGCCAAGCGCCCACCTTGGAAGCAAGAAAATGAAGAGGACGCGGAGCAACACAGGTTCGATCCCCGGCATACCTCTGGGTAGTAAGCGCGTTATAAATAACCAATTATAATGTACATAAATTAAAGCTGTGAGTGTGCAAAATCTCACTGTGGCATCCTCAACCTTCAAAGATTGAGAAAATAACATTATGAGGCTTTGCTAACACTGGAGGTACACAGAGGGAGTTTTATTTGAGACGCAGAATCTCCACCTCGGGTGATACTGTCTCGCTTCTGGAGAAATACTAAGGTCTGTGAAGGGCTAGCAGCATCTGAGTGCTGTGTAAAGTGATCTCAGGGAGTGCATCTTTTGTAACATTTCGTTTTCTAACCTGTTCCCTGAGGTGTCTGTGTATTCAACAGTGAACACAGATTCGAATATCCCATTCAAAGAAAGGCACTGTTAAGTCTGGTGTGGCAGACGCCAACGACACATGAAAGATATCAAATAAAGAGATTAATAAACTCTCCTTCTTCCAAAAGAACCAGTAGATGGCGCTGCTCCACTTTCAAGAATGTGTGGGATGAAAATCCTACACAATTGAGCAGCAAATATCACCTCTCCATGACGTTTCCTTTGATAATAAATCTGATGGACTTCACGGCGCATAATCCCGCGCTTATTAACAGCTTTATAGTTAGGGAGCAGGAACCAGCCTCGACAGTGTGAACGGAAAACGTCCACAGCACGCTATAATCGTCACTATAATAATTAAAACAACAACATAATAATAATACCAGTATAATAACTTTAATATGCACATCTATAGCTGTTACGTAAAAAGGAATTCGTTCTACACAAAGCCTATTACTCTTCTGCGTCTAATTGTGATTTTGGTGGTCATTGTAAAAGTGCATTATTATAAATCGCTCGGCTGTGTTTAGAATGCCTCCTGGTTACGAGTTGGGATCACATGGGATGTATGGAATACAGAGAAAATACCGCCCGGGGGCGGAAATATTATATTTACCCGATGCAGTACTATGTTCCCATTCGGTAAATAGCCCCTGCAGTCCCAACTCATCCTAAGGGGGTGGCATTTTTAATAACAATCGATGTTTAAAAATGCGACATATTCTAACCATTGCCAACAGTGTCTCAATGAAGCCCCGTTGATTGGTAAATAAGGGAGAGGTGGCATTTGGGCGTGTGCCACATTGCAAGAAGGGGCGGGGCTTGCAAGGAGCAGCAGCCCCTCGTCCCTGATTATTCTTCCACAGTGGCTTGCTTTTCTAAAAGGTCGCGGGGTCAGGGACACGGGTCGCACTGCAAAGCATTGTGGTGCGTTGTGGAGTCGCCATGGGGACCTCTGCTCACTTACTCTATACACACAGCTATTGTCACAGCAGTCTATAGTGACTGCCTCCCCTCTTTCACTCTGTCACAGTCGCTGGAGGTTCAGGGCAGGTGGTGTCATCCATCAGTCCTTGGCGGCCGCTTTGACAGCCTCGTATCATTAATGCATAGCCTTGCAACATGGACACATGTCTCTGCCAGGCGAGGCGCAAAGAGGAGCGCGTGTCCCCTTTCCTTTGTGACTTGGAAGAGGTCGGAGGGTGGCTATTGCGACTTTGCAGTTGCCAGTTATGATTTGTATCTGGGTGGGCCAGGTTTGTGATCCAGCGGGCCCAATTTCCATTGGGTGCGGGTGTATGAGTACCCTAAACAATGTGTTGGCAATAATCCAGATTTCCCATATCCGTGATCCAGCAAAAAATGCCTTCCCTGGTTGGGGAGTGTCAAGGGTGATGCTTCCTCCTTCTCTGCAGCGAGGCCCCAGTCTGTGTTCCATCTCAGATGGTTTGCGCTCAACAATGCCACCTTGTGGCTACTCCCAGCAGGCACCTGAGGAGGTGCTTGTGGTCCAGCCATGTTGTTGTAAAAGACAGGGCCCCACCTCCAGAATACTTAAGCGAGGTATATGACATTTTGTTTCCTAGCCGTGGTTAGTCATTGTGGGGTAAATGGACAAATACACCCGTAGGATGTGTGTTTTTCCTCACATCCTGTCTCTATCCTATCTGTGTTCCTCTGCAAAAGTTCTGTTTTACACCTAGTAGGCAAAACTAAAAAAAGATGGATGTAAGTCTCGAATCAATCATCACTACTGGCATTGCTCTGGTCAGCCTTCCATACCACTGTCTGCAAATCAGCCTTGGACCTGCCACTAATTTGAGCAGCCTGCTAGACCGCTAGACCACAAGGCCTAAAATGCCTGTGGTTGCTTGTGTTCCAGTGTAGAGGGTACATAGCCTAGCAATTGAGACAGAACTGCACCCTTTGGTGGCAGAACCAAGTGTCATTTGCTAATGGCTTGTCCCCTTCTGTAATGCACAGACATACTAAAGAATTATGGCATGCAGTGTTGTGCAGGGCAACCATAGTGGTGATGTTTAATTGAAATCCTTGCATCTATCACTTTTTGATTTTACTACTCTCCCCTCCAGAATTCCATTTTTGTTACTACCAACCTTATTTTTTCACTTATGCTTCAGTTGTTAATGCAGCAGAGCATATATTTTCAATGCAATTTGTAAGGGCCCTGTGACGAATCTTTCAATAACATCAATTCACCACATTGGGGAGCCCATCCCTGTAAGGCTAGGCTGGTGCGGCCGCTAACCAATACGCCCTCTAGGGGTAGTAACAAGAGGGAGGACCTTCCAGGGGAGGGCTCACCTCTTGGGGATGATGACCTATATTCTGGGCCACAACCACCTATTCCCCTAATAGCCCCATCCTCCAGCATGCCAGTACACCACCAGATATGCCCTACTGTACTCAGATGCTATATTGTAACTTGTTATGGTCCAGTAGTACTAGGACGAGGAAGCCCAGAGGAGGCATAGAGAGTGCCTAAGTTAAACAGACAAAAGACTCTTGTAATTCTTCAAAGATTAAAACTCCTCCAAAAATGGAAGAAGGACTTACCTTGTTGTCACACCCAGCCGAGAGAGGCAACCGGTGCAGAAACCAGCAGCAATTTCAAACGCTGTGGGCAGACCAGAGCCGGAGGAGAGCGGAGGACTCCAGCGAAGCGTGGAAGGAGTTCTGCATGGGTGCAGCTGCCACAGTACCGAATGCGAAGCAGGAGAGAAGAGCCGACCAGCATACCAGAGCGTGAAGCTGCCGCGGTGTGGTGGATACCGGATAGAGAAGCCCAGTGCATTGGAGAAAAGAGGCCCAGTCCTAGGAAGTTCCAGTGGCATGCAGAAATCCCTCAGAAGGTAATAGGAGATGCAAGAGACCGGGGGGGAGGGGATTGGGGTATGGGAGTGCACGGGGTGGAAGATAGACGGGTCAGGACCCTGACACTTGTATACTCAGCACCCAAGGAAGGTTTCCTCGTCACAGTGCTGACAATAAGCCGACTGACCACCAGAGACAGGTCAAAGACCCCAACCAGTACAAAAACAAGCATCAGAGGAGCTTCCTCATTGCATTGGTAACAATAAGCCCACTGACCACCGGAAATGGGTTGCAGACCCTAATCGGTGCAAGCCAATCATCCAAGGGAGTTCCCTCATCGCAGTGGCAACAAGTCCTCTGACCACCAGAGACAGGTCAGAGACACCAAAGATTGTAAAACAAGCATCCAAGGACAGCTTGCTTGATGTAGTGGAGACAATAAGCCCACTGACCACCAGAGAGGGGTCGGAGACCCCAACTATTGGAGACCAAGCATCCGAGGATAGCTTCCTTATCGCAGTGGCAGTAATAAGCCCACTGAATCCCAGACAAGGGTCTGTGACCCCAACAAAAGGGAATTGAGCAAGCAAGGAGATCCTCCTCATTGCAGGGGTGACACTAGGCCCAGTGATGAACAAAGAAGGATTTGGGACCTTGCTAACACCAAAACAGAGTAGCAAAGCATATGGCAAGCTGAAGATTGTGGGAAATCACGTTTTCTACACCGGGAGAAGGGAGTCATTCACCTGGGGAAGGGGCTAAAGCTCGTGGGACAAACTCTAAAGACACCAGGGGAAGGGAGTCATTCCCCCTGACCTTGTGAACTGTGCCAATAAATACAGGAGAAGGGAGTCATTCTCCTGGTCTTGAACTGAGAGTTGTGCTAGAGATGCCAGGGCAAGGAGGTCATTCCCCCTGGCTTCATTGGAAACTGTAGGAAAGAAGAAAAGGACCCCACAAGCTACATAACAAAGTGGGCACTGAAGGCTTTTTTAGGGCTCGTTCATACAACTAAGTCAAAAGTGAACTAACATCTTTTTTAGCAAATATAAAAAGATGATGACATGGTCAAATTAGCAAAAACGTATTCTAATTTATTTTTGGCATAAAAATGAATTAAATTGACCCAATGGTCATACTTTAACATAAAAACACCATAAAACATGAATGATACACATACATTCTTCACAACAACATAAAGCTGATTGTTTGACAATATTTGCCTTTAAAGTTTTTAAGGTGTGTCATAAGACACACTTTAGCTAATAGTGATGTTAGTAGCTAATAGGTGACTTCAATTTGTTGCCATAAATAACACAACTACAGAAAGTCCCCGTGTTTGTTAAACACAGGGACTTTCTGTAGTTGTGTTATTAGATGTTATTAGATGTTTCCTACTGTGACTCAGTCCTCTCCTCACGAGCCCCTACATTAAAAAAAGAGGACATTCTCTTAATTGGCTCATTCTTTTCCCTTAATTGGAAACTGTATAGACCTATACCAGTAAAAGGGAGCCATTCTCCTTGATGTGGAAATTATATAAAGGCTATGTGAAACCTGCAAGCCAGCGGAAGGGAGTCATTCCCCCTGGCATTCTTGTTGCAAGAGAACATTCTTTTAAAACGCTATCCAAGCATCAGTAGAAGGGAGGAACTTTCCTTTACAAGGAACTTTCTGCTATATTATGATAATAATACATTATAATAATTGGTTATTTATAACACGCTTGATACCTAAGCGCTTTCAAAGCGCAGACACAGGATTCAAACCTGTGTTGCTCTGCGTCGTCCAAGACGAGCGCTTTGCCATTGAACTATACTACATATATCCTTTAGTGGTAGTGTGAGGGATAGATGTTGGTGTGACACAGGACGGTGGAGTTTGATTTGACAGACATTCTGATGGACCCTTTAGTATTAGCTTTGATGCAGGCAACCCCCTCTTAGAAGATAGGGATAGTGAGGGTCTTTTTATGCACAAATAAAAGTCTATAACCACTACCATGCCACCTTTGTGTCAGCTTCCTTCTTCGACACCCTTACAGGCCCCAGTCGATTGATGTACCTTCTGCAGACATCTGTGTGCAAGCAACCTCATGTGTCTTTTATTGTTTGATATAGTTAAGCATTTTATTAAGCCTGATGTGAAAAACCTCTATATTCCCACACAAAATGAACATACTTTAAATTACAGAAACCAACTTTGTGATTTAAGGTGTGAGAACATAGTTGTAGGCCTGCTTAAATAAGTGTGCTTGATTCAGTGTGCTACCTCACTTAGTGGTGTGAATGGCCCTTCATCTCCCTGGTCATTTGTGCTTTCATGGCTGTGTGGCATAGAACATGGTCCAGGGCAAGCAAACACATCCTGTCTGTTCCTACTGCAGTGCAGCCTCTCCAAATTCAAATCTCTCTGAGGTTCCTGCTGCACCTTTAGTGTGAAATGACCCCCACACCACAATGCCCCCACTCCCTTGGGTCCCACATTCAAGGCCTGCTTTCTAGGGGGGGTCAAGGGGTGGTGTTGGGGGCAGGGGGTAGCCCCTCTACCCCCCCAGCTGGAGCCGGGCCTGTGTTGTTGCAAATGAAAATGTTCCTTTACCTATTGTCACTTGGTCAGTTTGCCCATCATTTACTTGGCCAATCCAAATATCGTTCTTCACAAAGAACTGCGATGGATCTAGTAATGGGATGTCGATGAGCATCACAGATTTGCATCTGCTCCCTATGGTCGACTCACAAAGCCTGTACATGGAGCACATCTGCAGATGCCTGGACCATCTTGAGATGCAATTGACTGGCCTGGTTCCAGACCAATCCATGCAAATGTGACACCAAAGCCTTCTGGCTCCAATAAAACAATGGTCACCCGCCTCTATACTCCTCAACTACTGATTTCTTTTGTCAGACACTGGCACAGGGGAGGAGGGTGAATCCCATCTCTTCTGGCATGACCACAGCATGCTTGGGAAGTTTTTTTAATTTTATTTGAATTTTTGTTTCAGAGCGCCTTACATGGTTCAAAGTTTGAAAAGGTGGGAGTTGAAAAAAAAAGTTACGAAACGTTTTCAGAAAAGGATAGAAAGATTAGGATAGACAAGTGGTAGCAGGGGAGGAGGGCAGGGTAATGTTTGGGGAAACTGGTATGTTTTGAGGCTCTTTCTGAAGGTGGTGATGGAGGATTCAGTGCATATGTGACGAGGTAGTGTGTTCCATGCCCTGGGTGCCCCGTGGGTAAATGCTTGTTTTTGTGTGCATGTGCGTTTGCAGAGTGAAATGTGTAGAAGGTGCTGGCTGGCTTTTTTGTGTAGGTGATGGGGTTGAGTTTGTCATGAAAGCAATTTGGAATTTTGCGGTGGATGTCTTTGAATGCAATGCAGTCCTTTGAAGGAAATTCTCTGGGGCATGGTGAGCACGTGGAGTGGGGCAAGAACTGGGATGATGTGTAAATGTTTGCTTAAGTGGAGGATGAGCCTGGCGGCTGAATCTTTTATGGCTTGCAGGGGGGCAAAGGTGCTGTTTGTGAGTCCAGTGAGGAGAGCATTGCCATAGTCCAGTTTACAGAGAACCGGTGCTTGGACTGTGGTGCAAAAGTCATCAGGAGGAAGGATATGTCTGATTTTGTGCACGAGATGTAGTTGTAGATTGCATGTTTTGGTGACAGGGTCTATGCGGTGTGTGAAGGAAAGGTGGGGGTCGATGGTGAAGCCAAGGTATTTGACAGGTGTGGAGAGGGAGATGTGTGGGTTGTGGATCTTGGATCCAAGGGGTGGGGTCGAGCTTGTGGCTTGTGGGGCAGATGAGGAAGTATTCTGTTTTTGGAAGGGTTCAGCTTGAGGAAGTGGGTGGCCATCCAGTCAGTGATGGTGGAGAGATAGATTTTGAGATTGTGGAGTTGTGAAGGTTGATGACATTTGGAAGTATATAAGTTGTCTGCATATTGGTGGAAATGAACGTTGTGTTTGTTAACGGTCTGTCCAATGGATTCAACAAATAGGTTAAAGAGGAGTGGAGATAGGGAGGAGCCCTGCAGGACCCCATACCTGACAGGGTGGGGATCTGATCGATAAGGGGGCATGGAGAAACAGTGTGTCCTGTCAGAGGATGGACCAGTCAAGTGCGGTGCCAGAGAGATTCATCCTGTGGGCTAGGATGTTTAGCAGAAAGGCATGGTCAAAGGCTGTAGAGAGTTCGAGGAGTACGAGTAGTGCTATGTGTCCTTTGTCTGTGATGTTGCAGAGATCATCAATAATGTGAAAAGTAGCGGCATCAGTGCTGTGTCCTAGGTCGAAAGCCTGATTGCAAGGGGTTGAGAAGGTTGCTTGTGGTGATGTGTTGTTTCAGTTGGGTAGTGATAACGCATTCCATGATTCTGGCGAGGTATGATTAGATGATAATGCGGTGGTAGTTTTCAGGGAGCACAGGATCCGTTTTTTTGAGCAGGGGGGAGATTTGTCCAGTTTGGGTGTACCAGGGAGTACCATGTGAGAGACAGGAGTTGATGATATTGAGCCAATGAGGAAGTAGTTTGGTGGTGCAATTGGATGCAGCTTGATGTGGGCATGCATCATCCACAAAGTGTGCAGGTTTTGGTTTTGCAGTGAGAATGATGAGGGTGTCTGTGTCGATGGGGCAGAAGGTGTCTCATGTGTGGAATGTTTGGGAGTGGTGGGGGGTGAGTCGGAGAGCTGAGGGAAAGGCTGTCCTGATGTGAATTTTGGAGTTGAAGTAGTTCATGAGGGAGTTTCAAACTGCATTAGATGGGGGTGCGGAAGGTGTGGGAGGTGGTTTAGAGAGGGACTTGATGATGTTGAATAATTTCTGTGTACAATTGGTGTTTTTGAGGCTAATGGGTGGCTTTGGCATTGCATATGGCTGTTTTGTATTTGGTGCAGTAGTGTCTAAGGGTTGTCGTGGTTGAGGGGCATGAATTCCTTTGCCATAACCTTTCTATGTGTCTGGCTTCCTGATTGATAGAGGAGGAAACTGTTTAATCATGGTTTGTGGTGGTTGTTGTGAGGTTTTTGTAATTTGAAGGGTGCAGTTTTGTTCACCGACTGTGTGATGGTTTTGTATTGGTTGAGTGGGGTGGAGGGATGTGCATGTGGAGCGGGAATAGTGGTATGAGTGTTGTTAAGGCAATGTTTGTAATGTGTTTGGTTTGTTTGGCTACAAGGTGAGGGAAATGTAGGTAGTGGGATTTTGCATGGTAGTGTGAGCGTGAATAGAGATAACAAAGTGGTCAGACCATGACACCCAGATTCGATTATCCACAGAGACATCATTTTTGCTTGTGATCAAAAGTTCCAGGGTGTGGCCAACAATGTGTGTGGGATAGGTGATGAGTTGTGTGAGGTCATAAGGGGTGGGTGGAGCGAGGATAGGCTGTAGTATGGGATTGGTGACTGGAAGGGAACTACCTGGGTTGAAATTGCCACGGTCGATATTATTGCAGGAGGAGGTGTGGTTGTTAGTAGTAAAGCCAGTCCATTTGGTTTGGAAGTTGGTAGTGTGTGTTGCAGGTAATAAAAGAGGTGGATAAAGGTGGGGTGTGGGTGTGATAGAGGGGAGCAAATGAGAGAGTGCTTCAAAGGATGTTTATTGAGGGTGTGTGGATTACTAAGAGTGAGTGTGTTTTTATATATGATGGCAATGACACCACCCTGTTGTCCAGGTGGTCTCTGTGTTGGATGAGATAGTGCATCGATGCATTTGAGGGATAATAGGTCTGTGGTGGGTTTGAGCCATATTTCTTTGAGGGAGAGTATATCTGGGGAGTGTGCGCTAATGATTTCATTCTTTTCATGTGTGTGAGCAGGTGAAGAGTGGCAGTTGAGAAGAATGCAGGTATATGTAATTCATTGTTTTAGTGGACTGTTGTTTTGGAGTATGATTTGGATGTTGTTTGTATGGTTTATGCAAGACATTTTTGTGGGAAGCAATGGCAAACGGGATAACAAGGACCGCAGAATGAAACAGAGAAGGATCTATCACCCTCTGGCCGCATTTCTCTGGACAGCCGGGCAAATGGATGCCCAGAAGACAGTGCTTATACACCCCAAGTAACCCATAAGTACTCCAACAGGAAGCTGATATAAAACGAGAACAGGAAATCAGTCCTCTTTTGCTGCTGAATGTTATTGATGAAGGATCACATGATGCAGGTAAGGAGAAGGAGCGAGGGCTACTAAAGTGGAAGTAGCAGGAGCTCCAGTCATGAACATGAAAATATTTTTGAATAACATTTCGACAAATCATATGAAGATAGGCGTGGCGTGGTCATAGCTGCAGTGGATTAATTGATGGCAACATGTCCCATGCCATGAGGGGGAATCTCATCCAGACGTCTTTGTTTTTCTTGCATCACAAGATCTGTAGTCTTAGATTTATACAGGGAAGACAACACTGCAAGTCTTAGAATTCAAATGAAAAAACCGCACTGAATGAACTTCTCCCTCATGATATCTATGTGAAATGTCTCCCCAAAATTGAATGTGTTCGAAAGGAAAATGGTAAATAGTGCTTAGAGGCATGTGTGATTATCAAAGCACTATGGTACCTTATTTCCTGAATTTAAAGTAAGCATTATGCATTTCTGTTTAGTACCATGACTGGCATTTTCTAATGAATTACTCTCTGGTGATTCTATATAACACGTTATTAGAGAGTCCTGCCGAGGGGTCCCTGAAAGCTTCCACTAGAAGCACAAGCCACGCCAGACTCCCAGGCTACCATGGATGTGCAATGTGCATGGTTATCATAATGCCACAGGGGTATGCCGCTCTAGGTGAAAGATGCAAGTACGTGTTTTAAGCAAACCAGATATTTGTAGAAACAAGGGGGTGTGACACCTGTTACAAGTCACGCAAATGTACCAGTCACCACTGTACACAACCAGTAACATTTATTTATTTGCATTTTTAAAGCGCTCTTCCAGCCCGGGGGCATAGAGGCGCTGTTACCGGAACATGTCTTAGTTGCATGCCAGTAGTAGGGCATATTTTGGTGCCAGGGGGACGGCCTTTCTGAGGGGTACTAGCATTAAATAATTCAAGGTTAAGGGCAGCAGGTGAACCTTTTTAGAGGGAGCACTCATGTTTTACCATGTCTTCCCCAGACTACTCAAAACCACGCTGTTTAACTAACTCCACCCCACCTTCCTAACTGTTTTTTCACAACTGTATGTAAATAAGCACAACTGTATATAAACATGCATACATGTTCAGCACTGTATCTATATCTATACCATGTTTGCCTGTAACAAGTAAGAATGCTTTCAGCGCCACGATGCCCCTGGGCAGATGTGCGCTATACAAATCCAAATAAATAAAATAAATAAATGTCTCCCACAAATGAGTGCAAGCTACTAATAATAGCGAGTGAGCACTAAGTAATATAGGACGCTTGGGATGGGGTTCTCAACCAAGAACATTTTTTTTACATTCTTTTTTAGAAAAATCGGGTAAAAAGTGACACAATTTGCAATTCGTTCTCTATGTAGCCCATGAAAATGTCCAATAGATGTCATGTCACAATTAGTACACAGGGGGATTTTACAGCCCTTCGTAATGGCTGTGCCCATAATATATTCCAGCATTGTCACTATAAATCACTTTTGTATTGCGGCCACAATTTATCCCAGTAGTGTCACTGACAATCACTTTCATGAAGCTTTGGCTAATTGAAGTTATGGTCAGAATCTGTAACCGGAATGGTAACTGTGAATCACTCATGATGCTGCATTTACAATTTATGCCAGTAACCGTCATTATAAATCCCCTTCATGTTGCTACAGCCGGAATCTATGCTAGTATGGTTAATGGAAATCACGTTAACAGAGCTCTCAAGTTTCCTTTGACCATGTGTCAGTAGGTCATCCATCCTGTTTTTCCCAAATTGCATATGTTAGGACAGTTTTTCTAAAGTCCACCCAGGGGCTTTATAAAATGATACCTTGGCCAATACAGAAAACTCCAACTCTTAGTATAGACCTGTACCACCTGAGATATTTGGTAGCAATAACAGAGCAGCCAGGCTTATTTTAGGAGAGAGAGAGGGCTGTAGATAGGGACAAAGACATTGTAGCATGCATTTGATCCAAATAAATACTGATACACTGATATATTGTACAAAGAATGCTTTATTTTATATATACACAGCCAAAGAGACTTCTTTAGAATGATAAGTACTATTATCATCCATAAACACAATTATAAAGACCAACACAATATTTATGGTATGCAAACCAAAGTATAAAACTTATTTAGAAGATCAGTCTGCAATTCAAGGTGAGTCAAACCTAATGATACACATTGAGAATGGGAGCCAGCTATTCATGGGGAGCAAACCCATATTATTAAAACCATATTAGACTTTTAGACTAACACATTGTAATTCAAGGGAGCAGACCGTAATGGTAATAACCTATAGTGTTATTCTGTTTCAGGAATACTACAGTTCTACCCAACCCTACAGATAAGGGGTGTGTCAGCCACTTTTACTCCCTAAAAATAGTCACATACTCCCAGTAAATAAAAACAGAGAATACAAATTCTCAACAAAAAAATAGGAAATGTGCATGTAGAACAATGTGCCTGGGCTTTCTCCCATACAGCTCCATGGGTATGTTTGGACCAGTAGTGCACATAGTATCACAGGAAGAAACGACTAATGCCTGATTGGAAGAAGCAAACGTGAATCTTTTTAAAGTGCATGAATAACTGACTGCAAAGAAATATTTATTACAAAAATAGGTCGGGTTTCCAGCTAAAACATCTGTACTCGCTTATAAAATCCTCTCATTCAGAATTGGGGATACATTTTTACTAGAGAATCAACAGATGTTCACACACTTGCGGAACACTCTCGTCCCCTGCACACCCGGTTTGTATTGTGAACCAAGCAATATCTTTTTCTTTTCAGTTATTCAACAATTCACAAAATCTTGGAGATTCAGTTTTTGTTAAAAGAGAAAAGTTTACTTTATCTTATAAGTTGGTAATAGTAACAAATTAATTTACAAAGGCCTATTTGTTCAAAGAAACCTTCGATTTTGAACTCTCCAATATCCAGAATTGCATAAATCACAAGAATTTTTTGGAACAAAGATTATTTTGAATATATATAGACAGATGTTTGAACAAATGATTGTTCAATCGCTTGTGTGTTGCTCTATGCGTTTCGGACAAAATTCGCTTTGTCAGGAGCTGTCTATTAATTTCTTTCTATTCCAGTTTCATCTCTAAAAGAAATAATAATAATGATAACGATGTGAGATATTCCATATCATATCCCACTCATATCTATGTCACTTAATTTGTCTGTCATGATTCCTATATTAACAATCACCTGGATGTTTCTGCTTTGTGTCAATTACTGGATTTCTTCTTTCTATGAAGGATCGTCCTATGGGAAAAGAGTTAATTTAAATCATTGCAACTTCCGCCCTTATTTTTTATCATAAATCTTGGCATTAAAAAGAGATCTTATTGAAAAGTGATGATCCCATGTGAGAAGTGCTGGCCATTACCTGTGTGGTATTCGCTAAATGGATCCCACTAATGCGGTTTCTGAGGATTTGTACTTGGCCCGCTTCAGTTAGCTAAAAATCTGTTATCCCCTGTGGGTGTAAACAGGGTGAGATCTGTTTGAACTATCTCTGCATAATTAAAGAAGCATGTTACTGTTCCCAGTATAGGCCTACACTTGCTAGCTGAGAGCTTACCAGTGTTCTTCTTTCTGTGTTTTTATTCCCGTCTGTGAACGAATCACGAGGAGTGATTTTTAGAAATGGCTGCTTTTTGTTGATAAACGTCATCACGCCACCACGTGATGACGTCATTGCAATGTTTACAATTGTTCGATTTTATCGAAATTCATTAATTTTGCTGCAATTTCTGCTATTTATAATATGGAATAGTTAATAAGTGATAACAGCTATGCGTAGTGTTCCATTATTCCATAATTGTCTATTTTATACATGGTATGTTTGTGGTATGAAGGGTCTCCTCCAATGGTGATAATTTATCCAGTTTTTAACCTTCTTAGTAAGTCGATCACTGTTACCTTCTCATTTCCAGTGGTGTCCTGAACTGGCTGGGCTTCCGATGCTGTTGTTCCATTTTGTGTTATTGTGACCCATCTATGAATCTTCCCAATATATCGGGTACTTAACCTTTACTGTTAGACAATCACTGTCATTTCCTAGTTACCCAGAGTGGTCCTCAACTGGCTAATGGGGTTTCCCAATCCGATGGTGTTACTGCACTTAATGTTATTATTTAAGTGTGCTGCAGTGAATCTTTTTTCTTAATTAAAGCACCAGACAAATGCTTATTAACCGAATCATGCTCACACTCTTGCTTCATACATAGATTGTTGCATTTACACATAACATAATAGGCCTCATTACACGGTAGGCGGTAAGGGTTTACCGGTAACGGTAAACCCTTACCGCCTTACTACGAGGTAATTCCCCTTTCCACCAAGGCGGTGCCGGTAATTTAGCGGCATGGACCAAGGTGCTAATAGCACCTTGGTCCACCGCCGTCCGTGTAATGAGGCCCAATGTCTTTCAGAATGGTACAAACATGATTTTTCAGATTCTCATAGTTACACAATTTCACAGGTATTGCTTCTTGGCTCATTGTTACCCGCATTGGGTTTATCCTTATTTAATCATAGTAACTTAGACATTAAATGTATGTTTTTGACAGTTCACCTCCCTGGATTTACAGGAAAGCTCCAAAGTTGAGTTCCTCATTCATCCCTTCTTTGGCTAAACTGCCCAACCTTTCGATCCAAAAACGTTTTCTTTGGTCCATACGTTTTGCATGGTTCCTCCTCTCAAGGCTTTTTTACCACTTCAAGTATTGTAACCTTCAATTGGGCTATTGTGGGCCTCATTACGGCCAGGCCGCTCCCATAATGAAGGGTGCTGCTACGGACCGGCACCCTTCATTACGGGACGCCGTAAAACCAGGCGCCCTTAGCGGGTCCCGCGAGGGGACCAGGGAGCTAATAACGGGCCCGTTATTAACAGGCCCGTTATTAGCTCCCTCCCCATTCCCATTGAGCCCTATGGGGGCTCAAATGGGAATGGGGATGGGTTTTTCCAATGAGGACTTACCGGGTCCTCCATGGTTGGAATAGCCCGGAAAGTCCTCATTGGAGGAACGTGATACTGGAACCCGGTATGGAGGCAGCCATGCCCTTATTATGGGCATGGCTACCTCCATACTCGTAATAAAGGCCCGTGTGTATATTCTCAGAAAAGTGTCAAGCTACCTGTGGCCTGATGTTATTTGTTCAGATATTACTTTTGTGCTCTTTCTGTCGTTTCTTCGCTTTCCTTATTGTCTGTCCCACGCAGAATATCCCACATGGACAACTTAATCCATAAATCACTGATTTTGTGTCGCAAGTTGCGATATCGTACAATATAATTTTGTTTCCATTCCTTGGGGGTCTAATGTAACTTCCTCTCATTACATTATTACAGTTGTTGCAGTTCAGGCAAGGGAATGTGCCTGCACTCTTCTTCTTTAATGTCTGTTGTTTGTCCATTTGTGGTCTTTCTGCCTTGATCAGCTGATCTCTAAGGTTCCGTCCTCTTTTGTAGGCAATGATGGGTGGTTTCGGGAATAATGTCTGAAGTTGCGGATCCAATTGAATAAGTCTCCAATTCTTTTTTATAAGTCTTGTAATGTGATGACTCTGGCTAGAGTATCTGAGAGCATATGAGAATGGTATGTCCTTAGATTTTGTTTTTGGGACTAGGAGGTCCTTCCTGTTCAGGGTGCTCGTTTTCTCCCTGGTTTTTTCAATGACTTCCATTGGGTATCCCCTTCTGCTGTACTTTTCAGACATTTTTAGGTTCTCTTCTCTTAATGTTTCCTCCGATGATATAATCCTTTTTAGGCGTAAAAATGGACTATAGGGTAGATTGTTCTTCAGATGTTGCGGATGATGACTCAGATAATGCAGTGAGTTGTTGACGTCTGTCGTTTTATGGTAAATATTTGTTATTATCCCATTCTCTTTTATTTCTAATTCATTGTCCAGAAAATGTATCTTTGGTGTTCCTACTTCCATAGTGAATGTTATACGTTCATGGATAGAGTTACAAAATTCCCCAAAATGATACAATGTTGCTCGCTCTCCTCTCCAGATGACCCTATTGGTCATAACTCTACCAATATTTCTATATATTACAGGAATCTGCCGGTTATATCAAGGATACTTTTCAGAAGAGTGGAACACAATTCTAGGGTGAGTAAGAACTCTAGTCGACATTTCAGATAGGCAATGAGCAGTTCAAGGTAAGAAAAAACCTAATGTTACACATTTAGAATGGCACTAAGCAATTCAAGGTGAGTAAACCCTATTGGTAAGCTTTTACACTTATTCCGTTCAGGAAGACTAAAACAATACAGACTCAGTTACTTTCTAGAAGAAGGGAACACAATTCAGAGTTAAATAACTTTGTTATACTTTTAAGAATGGCACTAAACAATTCACAGGCAAGTACGAACTTTAGGACACTTTTGTAACTTATTCAATTTCAGAGATACAGTTACAACACTAACACATTTAGCAAGTAAGTACACTTGTTATCATTTCAAGACAGCCTCATTACGAGTGCGGCGGTAAGGGGTTAACGGCACCGGTAAGGATGCCGGTGCCGTTAACCCCTTACCGCTGCATTCCGAGGTCCCCTAGCGGGTCCCACTAAGGCCGGCTGGTAAAACCAGCCGTCCTTAGCGTGAGCCGCTAAGGGACCAGGGAGCTAATAACGGGCCCGCTATTTGCAGGCCCGTTATTAGCTCCCTCCAAATTCCCATTGAGCCCTATGGGGGCTCGAATGGGAATGGGGAATGGTTTTCTGAATGGGGATTTACCAGGTCCTCCAAGGTTGGAATGACCTGGTAAGTCCCCATTCAGAGAACCTGGACACAAGTTTGGAGGCAGTCATGGTGCTAATAGCACCATGGCTGCCTCCAAACTCGTAATGACCCCCAGAGGCTTATACTTTTGAAGTCCTTCCCTATTCTAAGGCATGAGTGATCTCAGAGGCAGAAGGGGGACACTTATGGTGTAGTGTGCAACAGTAGGGAGGTCAGGATGTGGCTCAGATGCAAGAAAGCAGAGTTCCAGAGGATTTCTCCTTCAACAAGTAAGTACAGACCTCACATTTTTCAGGGACTTCGTAAAAGGCTCTCTAGATGCATTACAGTGTTAGGCCTGCATGGACGGTATGGGCGAACTCCCAAACACATGAATCACCCGCACAGCCACACAGGATCGATACATGAATTTAGGTAAGTACTACCCAAGCCAACACAGTACCTCAGCAGTGAAGAAGAGTTTGCAGATGGACACCTTCACGATGCAGGAGCACAGAGCCCGGTCTCTGGATATTTGGTTGTGGTGATGAAAGAATGGACACTGAGTGGGAACTTGCAGCAGCAGTCAACAGAAAAGACTCCCCACAAAGGAATCTTTGGTGCTGTTCATGGCTCTGTGGATTTGGTACCCTATTCAAGGTATAGCTGAATGACGGTTGTCGCCGGCCAGATTCTCTTCACTCTCTCCGTCCAGCACTCTGGTGAGGGGACTTCAGGGATTCAGTTGTGTCTCTGGAGGTCCAGCAGGATTCCACCAAAGATTCAGTAAGGAAGATGTTCCACAGCACTCATGATCGAGTTCCTAGGTTATTGGCGGTTTTCAGCCCAGGAAGGTCCCAGCATGTCGTGGAATGGATTGTTTTGCAGGCCATCTCAAGACTGAAGTGACCCAACAGTTTCTGGGTTGGAGTCATCGGGCCACATTACAAGTGTGCCGGTCAGGTAACAATGGTGCCGGTAAGACTACCGGCACCATTGTTACCGGACTGGCACACTACAAGTCTGCGGGCATCGGGCCACATTACAAGTGTGCCGGTCAGGTAACAATGGTGCCGGTAAGACTACCGACACCATTGTTACCGGACTGGCACACTACAAGTCTGCGGGCGGGTGCCGTCCTGCCGGCAAAGTTCAGACCTGGGGGGCGGAACGGCACACGCCTGCACAGTTACACTGAAGCACTGGCACTGTTATTAACGGTGCCGGTGCTTCGGTGGTCCCCATTCCCATAGAGTCCAACTCAATAGGAATGGAGATTAACAATTACTGGCGCCTGACTGGCCGGAACGCCAGGGTTGTAATCCCCCAGTGTTTCCGGCAAGCTAGGCGGCGGTAAAATTCACATGTCTGGCGGCAACCTGCCGGTTTTACCGGCACAGTAACCGCTGGACTTGTAATGAGGCCCATCGCCTTTCGGACTCCTCGGTCGCATGGAAGAAAGGGTCAGAGCAGGCTCTGGTTACACAGCATGCATCTCCAGTCGCTGGAATCCGCTACAACCGTCTTTTCTTCATCTTCCTCTTTGGATTCACCTCCAGTGGTTGACTTTCTTCAGCATGCAGAATCAGACATTTATACAAGAACCCACACACAATTTCTGCAAAACGCTCCCTGCAGTTTACAGAAAGGGGTGGGTGGCTGTCCAATCACAGAGAGTCAGAAAAATGACACCCATAAAAAGAGTAAAAGAAAGGGTGAGTGGAGAAAAGGGTTCCCACTTACTTAGAAACAAGGAAAAATAATCAAGTCCAGCAAAACATTCTGGGGATCTCAAAGGTGAGGACGATTTAGCATACAAATGAAAATCTAACCTAACAGCATATGGGAAAGAAAAGTCCCACATTTAAAGAGAAAAAACAGGACTATCAGTTCTTCTCACACATGTTATTTTAAGATCTATTAAAACAGCACCCATCACCACCGTAGTGGGCTTACAACGCTTAGCCTTGTCTTGGTATCAGCATATTGTGACCCCGCCATGGTCTGTCAAGACAGTAGTCTGCTGGTAGGAAGGAATAGAAGCAAGGGTGAGAAAGACATAGAAGTAATTATAGAATAAGAGTTAACAAATAAAGGATGTGTTATATGACGCACACGCAGTTTAATAGGGGAATGTGGTAAGGGGAATGTTTGTGGTCATGTGGTTGTGTGTCTTTAGTCTGCACTTGCATTTAAAATAGTGTGAAAGCAACTGTAACTTGTAGCTTGCAGCAACATATAGGGGGTAATTACAACCCTGGCGGTAGGGGGTTAACGGGGCCGGTAGAGCTGCCGGCCCCGTTAACCCCCTACTGCCTCATTACGAAGTCCGCTCGCGGGACCCGCTAAAGACGCCTGGGAAAACCACGTCCCGCGAGCGGTCCAGCATGCTAACAACGAGCCCGTCATTAACGGGCCCGTTGTTAGCATGCTCCCCATTCCCATTGAGCCCTATGGGGATTCACAGGATCTAGGTTCCCTGAATGGGGAAATACCGGGCCCTCTAATGTCGGAATGGCCCGGTATTTCCCCATTCAGGGAACCCGGACCCGGTACCCGGTATGGGGGTAGCCATGCCGCTAGAAGTGGCATGGCTATCTCCATATTCTGAATGACCCCCATAGATTTGACATGAGCAGCAATATTAGGTCTGGAGCTGTGTGGCTCTAGAAATGAGTATTGGGTGGTTGCATGGCACAAGGAAAATTGAGAGTGCTGTCTTTCATGAAGTTGCAACCACAATCTGCACCAGAATGGGCAATATAGAACTTTGATAAATTGCTTACAAAAAGTATGATACAACCCCCCCCAGCCTCACCAAACACTTGAAAGGGTATACTCCAGAGCTGTCAAGTTCTCAGTTTGCTCTTGTGTGGCATTCCCATATAAGCAGTGAGTTTCTGTGTGGCATTCCCATATAAGCAGTGAGTTTCTGTGTGGCATTCCCATATAAGCAGTGAGTTTCTGTGTGGCATTTCATAACCCTTTCAATAGAGAATCTCCTGCAGTCGATTTGCCTACAACAGTAAATTTTGACCTCCAGCAGAAGGATTGCCACAAAAAGTAATCAGTAACACCCCAGCTGAGTAACAAACCATATCAGAGATTTCCCTAGCAAATATTTCCCCCGATGGTATGATTTGCTCCTAGCCAGAATTGCTGCAGCATTAATCATGTTCCCTCAGAGAGGACTGTCCAAGCAAGATGGCTCTGATTGGGAATCTTGCTTTCTTATCATGACTTGCCCCCACCGGAAAATGTTACCATCAGGAGTCGTATACATTGACCATAGTTCTCTTGCCCCCACTGAAATGCATGCCCCAAGGAGGTGATAGCCAACAGCTAAGCCACAATACCATTATCAACACATCAGAAATGGTGTCCACAGTGCAAACAAGTACTTTAGAAGAATTGTTTCAAATGCAGATTTGTCCCAGGAACAGGGATCAACACTGCTCCCATTGGGAATGTCAGATGTTTACGTTTTGGCCGTGGCACACTTGTTCGCGGCCGAATTGACCGTGATCAATTCGGCCACGAAGCCAATTTTGCAGCGGCCAAAATGGCCCTAATTAAAAAAAAACACCCCCACCCACACCCTACTTAACTTTTGGCCGCCCGTGCATGTTTTTACCCTGCAGCGTCAGATCCGTACATCCTACGCAGGTCGGATCCAACGCTGCAGGTTCAGCCTTTCATGTTTTTTTCTTTTTTTTGGTCCCCCGCCTCCATACCTCCGGAAGTGGGGTCACCCCTGCTACCCCCAAAGGCAATCACTACCAAACATGGGGAGCGGTGGACACCCCTGCAGCCCCCGCTCCCCATGTTTGGTAGTGATTACCCAAATTGGTAGTTTCAAAACGAGCAAATGGTACTGGCTGAATTCTGCCAGTTGAGCCATATGGTCAATTTGAAACGACCAATTTGGGTAATATCAGAATGTCCCATGAACGCAACCATGCATACATGTAGAGTTAAACGGTGTGAATTAGCTCAGTAAATGTTCCAACACCATACATATTGACATCGCCCATTCTACTAAGGAGATGCTTGCTTAGTCTTAGTTTTTTTTCTTTGCATTTTGGGACTTGAAGTTCTCAACTTTTAATGGGAAAAACGGAACTACTGATATCAGCAAGGAATGCAAAAGGCACGACTTGACAAGCATCTGCAGAAAGGGTTGTGGCACGTTGACATGTATGCCCCACACTGAGCACACAGCAACTGCCATTGAGTGGAATTCCCACATTGAATTGCACCACAAGGAATTGTCCTAATGACTCACCCCACTGAGCATCATCTTGACCCCATGCTGCAGTAATAACCTCCAAGACATTAATGATAGTGCCCTCCATCTGATAGCCCATTTACCTGTGCAGGTTTTGAGCCTCAATACTCCCTTCCTAGCCTTACAGTTCTTTCAAATCGCCTGAGAGCCACATGAGGCGTTGAGCCTGGGTGGCGCTCTGGTTTTCTTTAGCAGAGCCCCTGTATTTTCAGGGATGGCTTGCCCAAAATGGGCGACATGGCATCACCTACTTTGAATTAACCCCCTAAACCAGCCTAGTGAAAACACCAAGAATTCCCTCAACTTCAACAAGCAGCTGAGGGAGCAATCCAGGGCTGGTTTGCACTGTCAAAGGGAAACATGTTTTCCCTTTGACAGTTCTTACCCCTGCGTGCATATCCAATGGCCCTTACAAGGCCAGGGACATTTTGCTTCACCAGCCTTGCATGGCATATTGGGGATGCAGACTGTGGTACTGCAGCTCTGAATGTGTGTTGGGGGCACTCCTGTGCCTCCCCGCACATCCAGAGTAGTTGGGGCATAGTCTAAGGGGCCCTGCGGTTCCTGCACGGAAACGTAGAAACCAGAAAGCTCTCCCTGCTTCCTGGTTGCTGATCATGTTGTGTGGAAGCTGGCAGCCAGAGAGCCATCACAGGCCCTGTCCTTCTGATGGCGGCGGAACAGATTCTGGACCGGGACTGAAGGTAAGAAAAACATGTGTATGTTAATGTGTGTGTGACTGTGTGTGTCGGAATGAGCATATGTTTGGTTGCAAGTGTGAATCAAAGTGTGTATGTTGTGTGGGTGCATGTCTAATTGAGAGAGTATATGTTATGGCTGCGCAGGGGAAAGAGTTATGAAGGCTGTGAATGTGTATGGGCACGCAAGTTAATGAGTATTGAGGCGTGTGGTTGGTTGCGTGAGTGCTGGTGAGCGGGCCTCCGATTTGAGGGCAGGGGGTCCATATTTTACTGGACATCAATGTTAAAACAAACATGATACGTTTTGTTAGATGACTAGACTGGACTGAATTGCTGCAGCTAAGCTGGTTACCTTTTATGCTTCTGGCTTGGCTTTTTTTTTACTGGGCATCACATTTAAAGCAAACAATATTTGTTTATTATATTTGCTTTATCCTTGATACCGAGTAAAGAATGCCTGTCCAGAAGCAGAAAATGCAACCAGATTGGCTACAGCAATTCAGTCACGTCTACCACATAACAATAGTTATTCTATTTAGCAAACATCTTACATGTTGTTATTGGGCTATACCGGACAGCATTGCTGAAGCCAATATGGTTATGTATTCTGCCTCTGGCATGGCATTTGTTACTGGGAATCAAGGTTAAAGCAAACATGACAAGGGCTTTTATGTGGCTATACTGCCGATCTGGTTATGTTTGCTGTTTCTGACATGTTATGTTATGTTATGTTAAAGGCTCTTATACCACGCACTGTTGCCACCTGCATGATTTCTTGGCGCTCTGGCAGATCTGTAAAGCAAGGGGGGAAAGGAAAAGTTAGTAGGACTGAGCGGGAGAAAGAGCAAAATAGCTCTGATGTGCTGTTGGCAGCTTCAGTTCAGTTGACAGTGTTCGCTGAGTGTAGGTGTGTTTACCAGTTGGTAGCCGCCATGTGCTTTTGGGCGGGGCTTTGTGTGGTTTGTTTCGTTGTTGTGGTGTAGTGAAGTGCCTGCGGTTTGTTGTGCTGTAGAGGTATGGGTTGTGTTTAGTTCAGAGTTTGAGAGGTGTATGCAGAAGGGTGATTTATTAAGTAGGGTTGGGTAGTGGTCATGCCCTTTCCCACCCTTGCTGTTCTGACTAATTGTGGCCCATATCCCTTCCTCTGTCGTGCATTCTGGTGTGCTACAATTACCACTCCTACAGTGTATGCAGAAGTGTGGGTTTTTAGTAGGGTTATTTAGTGGCAGTACCACTCACTGCCCCACACTATACGTGAGAAATCCTACCCTAAATTCAGATCCAATTACATCAACCATCTGAAACAATTGGTCATCTAGCCAGTACTACCTCTCCCCCCTCTACCCTGCTGGTATACTACCTGCAAACTGTATAATATCCTGTATATAATTCACTGTATTACTGATACAGCCTTTATATATCTCTAATTATGTGTGTAATAATGCAACTATGTAACCTATGCCTCACATATCCTGTATTTCTGCACCCTCTTACCCTTGGGTCTGGTGCGCATTATGAATGAATAAAACAAACAAACAAACAAACCTTTTCTACCTCCAGTGTTCTAAGTGCCGCCCATATCCCTTGCCCTTTACTGAATTTTGATGTGCAGCAATTACCACCCCCACGGGTTCCTCCAGTCGGATGTGTTCCCTGTGCCCTGCGGTCCATCCATTCTGAGGTCGGGCACCTCCCTCTTCCATGTTTCTATCTTATGCCCACTATCAGTGGTCCAATTAAGCCGAACCCATCCCCCTCCTCTGTTTTCACTTTGACCTTCTATAGGGAAGTGTACACCCTAGGTCTCAAAAACCACCTCTCCCATTCAGACGCCTCTCTTATTCCCTACACTCCACTCCGGTCCGACCTACTCCCCGCTCCTTCTCATTTGTCTGTTCATTTCATGATGTGTGGGCGTTGTTCAATCATTTTCATCCCGTTTGCAGCTGAAGAGCCAGGTATTTAGATGTTTTCAGAATTTGAGATGGTCCTTAATAGTTTGTATTTCTCTGGGGAGGGAGATCCAAAGTTGTATGGCTAAGCAGGAGAATGCTGATAGACCAAGTTTTTTCCCTGTGTATGGTTTATGTTCTAAATGGATGTCGTTGCTGGATCTGAGTGTTCTAGTCGGCTGGTAGATTGCTCTCTGTGTTATGCACATTGTTTTGAAGATGTTTTGTTTTTTGACTGGGAGCCAATATAGCATCCTTAGTGCTGGGGTGATGTGGTCCCTTCGTGAGAGTTTGAGAAGAAATCTGGCAGCTGCCTTCTGTATTTGTTGCAGTTTCCTCAGTAAATAGTCTGGCATTCCAAGGTATAAGCTGTTGACGTAGTCTATCCTGGACATGATGAGGTAGGTGATGGCCAGTGTTCAAAACGTGAAGGAGAAGAATGGTAGAATCATTTTACTCGTCTGTAGATGGAAGAAGCATTTCTTAATTATCGCGTTTACTTGTGGTTCTAGGGTTCGCTCATTGTCCATTAGGATTCCAAGGTTTTTGACAACTTTCAATGGTGTGGGCAGTGTTCCCAGTTCTACGGGCCCTTGTTTGTACTGGTTGCTTCCTTGGTTGTTGGATGTAATCATGATTTCCGTCTTGTCCGGGAAGATTCTGAGGTTGTTAGTGTTCACTTATTGGTAGAGTTCTTTGAGAAATTTTATCAGCGTTCTGTACTCTTGTTTATCATCTGCGTAGTTGCAGCAAGTGAAGCCATGCCTTTTATGAGGTTGCTTAGTGGCGTCATATAGATGTTGGCAGAGGAGCGGGACTAACAAGAGACGTGCCGTCTCCGTCCCTCTCATGGGTGTGAAGCCAACTTGAGCCTCGTCCAATGGTTGGTGATTTTCTGTGTGTTCCAGTGTTTGTTCGTGGACATAGGCCTCTAATAATTTTGCTGGATAGGGAATGTTTGAGATCGGTTTGTAGTTTGAGAGGTCTTCCACATTGCCTGTATCCTTGAGGAGTGGATTTGAATGTTTGCGGGACTCTCCCTGTTGAGAGTGATAGGTTGAAGAGGTTTAGTTAGCATTCCAATGGTGTACCCTGTGTAACGATTGATTTAAGATGTCTGGCAGGCAGGGGTTCATTGGGGAGCCTGTCTTGTTGCTTTTTTTCACCAAGCTGAGAAGTTTTTCTCTTGTCATTTGGGCAAAACTGTTCAGCCTGTTCTGTGGTCCCAGGCTAGGTAGGGGATGCTGCACAATCTGATTGTTTGGTCTACTTTGTATGATCCAGTGTATGTCAGTGATTTTGTTCTTAAAACGATCTGCAAGATCATTGCATCATTTTTGTGAAGGCACCAGTGTGTTATTGCATCCATGGTGATTGCTTATCTTGTTTACAATGTTCAATAGTTCTTTCTGACTGTTGGTGGCTTTTGTGATCCGGTCGTCGAAGTATTTCTTGTTAGCTTTAAGAGTTTCCTTTTTGTATGCCCGCATTTGTTTTTTGATAAGTTATTCTTTTGGCTCGGTCGTAGTTTTTCCTCCATTCCTATTCTAGTTTCCGGTTTGTTTTTTTAATTGTATTGAGGTGGGGTGTGAATCATCTTGCCACTGTTTTCTTTCATGATGGGATGAGGGGTTTTTCCAAGGAGATGTTGTTTATTGTTTCCATGATCCATTTCTGGATTGGGTCTGCTTTTTCATCTAAATCAGTTGTGTCCAAGGTTATGATCCATGGCTTTCAGGATTCAAGTTGTTCTTCAAAGTTACTGCTTTTGACAGTATTACAGTTTTCATTTTCAGATCGGGGGGTACTTTTGGGGCTTTTTGGATGCTTTTGATGGTGGTTGGATCATGAACGGTATAATGAGATGGTCACTCCATAGTATTTGTATTGGTGACACAGTTTAGATCAGTTTTCTATTGGCAAAGATTGCATCAGGAGTGTGTCCTGCCGTGTGCGGTGCTCTTTCCACCATCTGTCGTAGTCTCATTGGGCCTCATTACGACCCTGGCGGAAATCGAAAAACGATGGCGGAAATGCAATACCGCCATCGAATAGCGCTCGGTGCGACTATGACCCGTCACCGCAAAGTACGAAGCCATTAGCGACACCGTAGTGAACGCCAACGCTAACTGCACCAAGTACGCGCGCGCGCGCCATGCCAAACCGTAAATACCACCATGGCGCAAGGGTACGCGAATTCCGACCCTAGCGGACATGTACCTAACGCCATCAAGCATGGCGGAAAGTACCATACCGCCATGGTGAGAAGTACGGCATCGCGAATCAACCGTAAACGGCCCCACTGAGTGCCTGTACACCGCTCCCTGCCCACAAAGTACAACTCCCCGTAGGTGCAATGAAGTCACAATGCAACCAGTGAAATGTACAAGTCACCCATGCATGCCAACGAACAAAAGATCCACAAGAGGGGCCAATGGGAGCTGCAGGGCACAGATGGCACGAATACAGAAGCCATTCCAATGGACATGACCACAGTCCCCCCCCCAGAAACGCACGCAAACACAGGCACCTGTGACCAGCAATATTCCGAAAATCACATCATTCCACCAGTCCACCTGGCTGACCGGCATCTGTTACACAAAACCCAATCCCCCGCCCCTGAGCATGACAACATTCAAACCGTCATATTGGCAGCCCCCATCCCTGACCTCACTGGGCTTCGTAGGCAAACGCGCCCAGCACAGTACCACGCAACTAAACTCCGAAGCTGGAACCCAATGCAGATCTCCTCACAATACATCGCTCCCCAAATAGGAATATGCCACATCACTCGCAAAGAAGAACGCTACACGGCCCATATCAGAATAGAAATTTAATGCACAACAAAATCACCAAGCCCATACAGCCATTAGGCCATGAACTCCAAAACACATTTCACCATTGTGGGCTGCATCCGCAAGAAATGACCAGCTACTACTTGTGTGACGCCCTGTTCCATCATGGTACACAGAGCCACATTCACGTACGAAAAGGCAACATGGAAGCGCACAGAACCGCAGGGCCGTCCCAATGGGGAGGCACTAGTCCAGCTGAAAGGCCGAAATGTTGCTCCGAGCCACTAGTACTGCGTAAGGGCATGTGGCCCATTGGCGATCGTCCCATAAGATCGTAATGCTGCTCCACTGATTAACACGAAGCAGCAGGTGTCGGGAGTAAAAGCCATCTGCAGGAGTGGCATACAGATGGCAGTGGCAAAAGGGGAGGAGATACCTGTCAACCAAAAGAAAAGAAAAAGAACAGAATGGCCATCAGAACTACATTCAAACAACTCACTTCAATGATCACACTAAATCCACAGCCATATGCATGCTAGCCCACTCCAAAGGATCATCACCACCCCAAAACCACTTGCGACTCATAACCATCTATATCGAGGTGTAAACACCATCACAAACGAGTGTACCTGTGCATGCGTCTGTCAACACAGAATCCATCAGATGGGAATGTTAACGTGCATGGACACAAGTGTCTGAAGGCGCGTCGAGACAGGGAGGGCTCAACAAGGCCAGATAGACGATGGTCCCACTATGGCAGCCCTGCATCACATAGCGCAGGGGAGGCGGATAGATTCCAAGAAGCCCTGTACATGGCAAACTCTGTATCAAATCATCTGCCCATGCATCCATTCATCATTCCCTCATCCCGGTATAAGAACTCCTGAATATTTACTCACATAACATTAGAAATATCCATTGAGTCTGTGCGTTATGCAGCCTGCAAAATCCACTGTGCCCCAGCCCGTAATTCCAGTGTTGTGAAGTAACATGTATTTGGGAACGTCCGGCCTCATCGCCCACGTCGCTATTGCGCATCCCAAACTATTCATATCAATCATTGCATCCTCGCCATGGCCCCTGTCTCAAGGACATTGAACAATAGAACGTTACATTTGCAGTCAGACCTGTGGGCATCTCCTCGCCGCTAGCTGAAAACCGAAAGCGCCGCCCTTCGAATTCCTCATTTGCAACATCACGTCGAAAAGGCATCTGTGGCCGTTTGAAATCACAAATTAATCCATCTAGTGCGGCTGTGTGTGAAAATGGCAACTGCCTTCACCCACAAATGGGACGCCCCGCCCGTCGGTGCAACTCGGTACAGTGATGCATGAGGGCCCACCGTTACTCGAGTACTACGTTCCACTGACCCATCACAAGTCTGTTCGCGACTGCAAAGATTGTATGTGAAACAATAGCCGAATGTACATATCAACAAATGTTACACGGCCATCGGGTACAAATACATGATTGCAATAGCAAGATGCCATTCCTCGAATTGCAGCGTTGTGTGCGGGACGTGCTCGGCCAAAGGGGAGAGCAGCTTGCACAGGTGGAATGAATCACCACAGGTGGAGGCCATACAGCCTGAAAACACATAAATTGCACACCCAGTCTCCTCCCACAACCACACCCACTCCGAAATGCTACCGGCAGGACTCGCGATGTTGGCCCTGGGGGACCTGATAGGACTGCAAGTACTCCAACTCCAAGAAGAAGACGAACACCAACTACAACCGGCCGCACGGAGGGGACGCAGGAGGAGGAGGAGGCCAAGGCAGGGCCAGCAAGGGCCGCCAGCACAGCCACTACCACCACGCAGGCAGCCCGCAATCCCACGCCTCCGAGCACATCCGTTCAACCTCACTGATGAGCAGATCCACACCCTCTACCGTTTGGACCGGGACACCATAGCCGCCATTGTGGACATGACACAGGCTGACCTTGTCAGCATGATAGATAGCCCAACCGCCATCCCACCCCTACTGAAGGTGATGTCTGTACTCCACTTCCTGGCCACAGGCACCTACCAGCACACAGTCGGACAGTTGCATGGCATTTCACAGCCACTGTTCTCACGGACACTATTGCAAGTGCTCGATGCCCTCCTGCAGCACGCAGACGACTACATCTCTCTACCACGCTCGGAGCAGGAAATTACCAACACAAAAGTGGGATTCCATGCACTTGCCGGCATACCGGGTTGCATTGGTGCCATCGACTGCACCCATGTGGAATTGGTCGTCCCACATGCCATGGAGGCCCAGTACCGCAACCGAAAACAATTTCATTCCCTGAATGTACAAATGGTGTGTGCCTCCAACAGGATCATTACACATTGTTGTGCCCGATTCCCTGGATCAACCCATGATTCTATGGTCTTGAGGAACTCTACAATACCACGCTACATGGAGCGACACGCAGGGAACAGATCCTGGCTACTCGGTGAGTCTCATTACATGCATGATAATGTGGGGTATGTGATTCGGCAATGACCTGGCAGGAAGGGGGGGGGGGTGTGCGTACGTAGCAATGGCATTCCACATCATACGTTTCTCGTCCACATACAGGTGATGCTGGGTATCCACTGAAGAGATGGCTCCTCACACCAGTCCGGAACCCACGGGACCAGCATGAGGAGGACTACAACCATGCCCACTCACGTACCCGTGTAGTCATTGAACAGGCATTCGGCCTACTGAAGACTCGTTTCCGCTGCCTCAGCAGGTCTGGCGGGGCACTCCTGTACCGCCATGAGAAGGTTGCAAAGATGGTCATGGCATGTGTCATGCTCCACAACATGTGCGTACGTAGAAATGTGCCCATGCCCCCTGACGCAGAACTGCAAGCACCTGAAGATGGTCATGATGAGGGTGGGGATGTGGCAGCACCTCAAGGAGTCTGCGAGGCACCGGAGGGCCGTGACATTCGTCAGCATCTCATTGATGCATGCTTCTAGCACTCACGCCTGGTGGCTGATACATGGACACGGGACTCGTGGCACTGTGTGTGTCTGGTACATGCACAATATGGACTGTACGCCTATGATGGCCTAGTACACAAAGATCATTGTCCACACATCTCATTGGTTGATCGTGCACTGTTTATGGCATATGTGATATCATGTTGAACACCCTATCGACCCGCCACCCAAGTGAGCCCAACACACCCCCTCCACCCTCCTACCTCCCCCCCGAACACCAGTGTCCAAAGATGCTCATTGTCAGTGGGCTGTCGCTATTGCAAGCCCCCTCTGCGGGTATCAGGGGCACCCCTGCCTGTGGAGCGCAGGTTCCTCCCAGATCTACGTTGGGGGCTGCCCTGGACGGAACTTGCAACGGATGATGTCTCTGCCTGCTCACGTCCATGCATGTCCCTAAGGGTTTGTGAGAGCTCAGTGAGCACACGGCGCACTGCGGCAAGTTCGGCACATACGTCTTTGGACGTCGCATGCAGTTCCCCCCTCAGGCTCTCGGTGCTTCTCTCCATTTGGACTCTCAGGCTCTCGGTGCTACTCTCCATTTGGACTCTCAGGCTCTCGGTGCTACTCTCCATTTGGACTCTCAGGCTCTCGGTGCTACTCTCCATTTGTGCCCTTAGTGTCTCTGTACTTCTCTCCATTTCTGCCCTAAGTGTCTCAGTTGATGTTTCTATGTCTGCCTTAGTGCCCCCACATTCATCGGCATGGTCCTTGAGGAGCGTGGCCAGTTGCTGCTGTTGCCTCGAGGGACGGTCGAGGGACTGTTGCCTCTGCTGGGCCATGGCCATTTGCGGGGGTGTCACAGAGGGGCTGTTGACCTCATGTTGCCTTGCCACAGGGCTTGTGGGGGATGGCCAGTCGTCGTCTTGTGGGTGCCCCTGCGTGGTATCCTCATGTTGTACGGGATGGGACAGACAGGGGGATTGGGACAGGTCATGGATGGATCTGACTTCGACATCCCCGTCTTCTGTGTCGGAGCATGCTGCCATCAATGGGGTGTCACCTATGGTGCTGCTGCCACCAGAGGCAGTGCCTTCTGTGGCATCCGTTGGGGGGACCTCTGGTGGTGGTGTTGTGGGCATGCTGGCTGCTGGGGTGCCTGTTGATGTTCCCTCCTCTGTGCTGCCACCTGATTTGTGCTGCTGCCGTGTCTTGATGCGTGCAGCTGAGGTGGAGGGTCTTTGGCCGTTGGTCTTGGCCCTCTTTGCAGGTGTGCTGGTAGGGGTGTCCTGATGCTCGTCGTTTGGATCGGACCCTGTGGTGGAGTAAAGGAGGGCGAGGGTTATTAATGGGTCTGTGGGTATTGGAATGGCATTGTATCACATGCATTGGGGTGGTACCTGAGGGTGATTTGGGTCGGGGCCTTGGAGGTGCTTTCATTTGTGTGTGGAGTGAGGGTGCAGTTGTTTGGCAGCCTGCAGTTAGGGTGTGCCTGCTGCACGTGTAGTGGGTGTTTTAGGGGTTTTTAATTATTTATGTATTTATTGTGAGTTTTAAAGTGCGCTATCAGGCCGATGTGTGTGGACGTTCTCCTGGACATGTGTTTCTGTTGCACTATGTGGACACATGGTACTTCACATGATTGGACATTGTGTATTTAGCATTGTTTTATTTGGCCCACCTACCTGAATCTTCGGATGTCTGCACTCCTTTCTCCATCCCTTCCGACTCCCTCTATGCTCTCCATTCCGATGGTGGAGGCACAGATTTCTTCCCACGGGGTCAACTTGATGGGTGATTCAGGACCTCCCCCGGTGGCTGTGGCAATGTTGCGGTTGGCAGAAAGTATGCTGCGGACGCGTATCTGCAGGTCGTCCCATCGCTTTCTGCATTGCTGTGGGTTGCGGGGTGCGGTCCCCACCGCACTTACCCGCTGTGCCACCAGAGCCCATATGGCCTTCTTGTTCGCAAGTGCCGTCCTGGTCATTTGCGTGGAGAAGACGACGGCAGCATTCTCCTGGAGGGTCTCTGTTAGCACGGTGAGTTCCTCACGGGAGAAGTGGACCTGCCGCTTGCGGTCGCACGCTTTCTTCGCTACTTTTCCCATTTTTCTTGGTTTCGCTAGGGTGGATGACGGGTTGGGGTGTGTCTCAGGGTAGTGTTTTTAGTGGTTGTGTGGATTTTGTGGTTTTATAGGTGTACGGCGGGATGTTTCCCGTTCCGGGCCCATGTTTTTACTTCCGTTTCCGTATATTTACGGTCACCGTACTTTCCGGTTGGCGCTCACTGCGGTGTCCGCTGTGATGGGTAGCGGTATTGCACCTAGGGCGCCGTACGGCGGCGGTGTGGGCCGTTTTGGGGTCATTTCCGCCATCGCAGACTTTGCACTTCCGCCATGCCGTGGTGCTCGTGCCCGATGGGTCGGAATGGGCCGCACTTTGCTCCATCGTGCAATGGCGGAAACGCTATTTACGCTGTGGCGGTCCGGTCAGTCACTTTCCGCCAGGGTCGTAATGAGGGCCATTGTCTCAAGCTGCTTAGTTATTTCTGCAAGTGTGCATTTTCTTTTTCAAACCATATGTTGAAGTCCCTGAGAGGGATCAAGTGATCATGTTTGGTGGGCAGGTTTGTGATGGCTTCCATGAAGGTGTCTATGAAGGTTGCATTGTAGGTCGGTGGCCTATAGATGAGTATGAATGTGAGGTTTGTTTGTGGGTCCAATGTGAGGTGAAGGACGAGGGGTCTGCAGTTACGGATGTTCAGTGGATCAGCTGTTTTTATTTCTAGGTGTTCTTTGTAGGCTACTGCAAGTCCTCCTCCTCTTTTTCTTTTCTGTTTACTTCTATACATTTGAAGTTGTCGGGTAGACAGTTGTGTAGTGTGACGAACAGCAGGGTTCGAAAATGAGGGGAGCTGGGAGCTATTTAGCTCCTGCTTCTAGCATAGTAGAGCCTGGTTAGCTTGAAACCAACAGCTATCAGGAGCTATTTTGTAGCTCCCAGGACCAACTCGTGCCTTCGAAACATGTAAATGTGACATTAACATTGAGTATTTCAGAATGTTAATAAAGAATAATTAGAACAGAGCTAATACACATTTAAACATAATGGTTCATAAAAAATTAACTAAATGTTAAGGGAGGATCTCTGGTAGCTCCTGGTTCCTCTGTGGTAGATCCTGCCTACAGAGTGATGCCGACACCCAAGAGCTGATTTTAGCTCCCGCTCATCACATCTCAAATTCGAACCCTGGAATAGGATGTCAATTCCACTGTTGTAGAGTAGATGCTAGATCTTTGTTGCGTGTTTGGACATCGATCGTGCGCTGATTAGGTTGCAGTGTATTTTTTTCTTTATATTGCCCTGTTTTGTTCTTGCTTTTTTCTTCGTGTGGTCTTGTTGGTGATTTTCCTCATTATCTTCAGGATGTAGGTTGTGTTCTGTTAGGTCTGTTTCATCATTGAGTAGGTTGGCTAGGTTTCGAATTGTGTCCATGACTTTGTCTGGCTCCTCTTCTGTATCTAGTTGCTGTTGCTGTAGGTCTCCTTGGGTTTTGGTGATGTTTAGAGTGTAGGTGTTGTTTCCCATCTTTCTCCTTCCGCATGTTTCTGCCCTTTTCCTGTGGGGTCCCGGTATCCTGCTGGTGTGTCTAACATTTCTGTTGGTCGTATGTTGCTCTGGCGAGTGGTGCGTACCAAAGTATGGTGTTAGGTATAATTATTTTTGTTTTGTTTTTGAGTTTGTTCTTTTTACTGTCGTGTGCTCTGTTGCTGTGTTGGAATTTGGTTGCATGTTGGCCTGGTGTGGTTCCATTTCGTTTATCCTTTCTCCTATTTTTCTCTTGCGTCGTCCTATTCTCTGGCGTGGCATATTCTGTTCTCTTAAGTCTTCTAGTTTTTTGGGAGTTTATGTTATTGTGATTTGGGTGGCAGTGGCTCTAGCCCACCTCTGACACTGTTGGGCTTGTTGTTGGCTTTCTTGTTTTTTTTTGTTTTAGGTCCCCTTTTGTAGTGGTTTTCTTGGTGGTTTCTGTTGTCAATAGTTATTGTCGGGAGGGGTGAGTGTAACTCAGTCGGGGGCTGTTGGCTTGCAGCGGGGGTCTCTGGTTCTGTCATGACCATTGCCCCCAGCCCTCACTGGCAAGTCAGCCTTCCAGTTAGGGCCAGGTCAAAGACCTTAAAACCTCATCAAAGACGCTCTTGGAGTCAGTCCTGCCGCCTTTGGCGCCAGGCTCATAACCATCATGAAGACCAACATTAGAATGGGACTATTTATTTGGGACTATTTAACTTGGGGGGGTTCAGCCAACATGGAGGCACACACATAGCTGAGTTACAAGGAACTGAGCTATGCAGTGAAGTCTTTTGGGTGTGGCAGGCCTGGGACTACTTTACCTGGACTACTTTTTGTGTGGCAGGCCTGGGACTACTTTACCCGGACTACTTTACCTGATACTATTTAAACCGCACCCAAACAGCAGAACATGCTTTGCGTTATTCTGCTGTGGGCAGCGTAACACTCACTGTGTCCAGTTCTTTGATGCCAGCTTACCTGAAACCAAGGACCTGCAGAGAGAGAAGAACACTATGAAAGTTCCTCTCACCTGAAGGTACGAACTCCATCATCCGGCACCGCATGCATCCTGGAATACCATAACCTGAAAAGAGGTGAAAGAAAGACAGCATTAGTAAGCGTTTACTCACGTTTCCTCCTGAATGAGGAAAGCCACACAATTCTTACCTGGGTAGTCATCTCCTGGTCAGTATCATTGCTGAAACATTACGGCGCTCGGCGAGGAACATCGCAACCTGCAAGGAGAGAAAAGACACAGGTTAGCAATATAAAAGGCGAAACAGCGCCTCGCATTGCGCATTATTCACCGGACAGTATCGCGCATACCGCGCTTTCGCCTACCGGCCCAAGGTCATCTTCAAACTGCATGATAACACCAAAATACCTTTCCATACCTAAAAGGAAAGAAGCAAGACAATATTATTCAAACTAAGAGAAACATAAGAACTTCATATAAAGACTGTAAAGCAGCAAACCTACGGAGTCGCAGCAGGCCTGGATTCCCACAGGGGGGCCTGCACCAGTGAAGTAACTTGGTCGCTGCTCGCCCACCACATCTACGCGCCCCTGCCACGACAAGCAGGACGGAGAATCCACCTTTTACAATATTAAGGTAAGGAGAAGGCCCAAGGGGGAGGAAGGAGTTGAGGTCAAGGGAGGTGGGAAAACATAAAGACAATCTGGTATTTAATCCAGCTCTTCTATATTGCAGACCCATCTTTAACCCGAGGCCTTACCAAGGGACCGGGAGAGGGTTCGAGAGTGCAAATCATCCAACCAGGGCTGGGTGGCATCCCCGTGGATACCAGGTGAGCGTAACAGAACGCAAAGCCTCAATAATATTATCCACCTAGACATCATGGAGACTTCAGAGACTGACCAGTTAGTTCAGTTATTGGAACAATTACGCGCTGAAGTACATTCAGCCAGGCAAGAAACCAACGCTCTTAGGAGGGATTTGATTGTTACTAAGGATCATACCGACGAAATAAGTAGACAATCACAGGCAGGACAGACCCCATTGCCTGGTAACATTCCACCAGTACCTGTACCAACTTCTTCCACCAATCCAGTACAAATAACCCTTCCTGGGGCAGTTCCTTTAGCTCCACCTGAACAATTTACAGGGGACCCCAAGAAGTACGCAACGTTCATGAACCAGTGTCGTCTTCATTTCCTTTGCAGACCTGGGGCTTTTCCGAACGACCAAGCGCGGTTTGCTTTTGTCTTGTCATATCTGGGTGGCAGTGCTGCGGATTGGTCGGTACCATTGGTAAGTCAGGATAACCCGTTGTTACATGACTCATGACTTTAGGGGTTTCCAGATGGAAATGGAAAACCTCTTTGCTCGTCATACCCAAGGCCAAGCATTAGACCACAAACTTTTGTCACTCCGTCAAGGAAGTCAAGACCTGCTTACATATTTAGCAACATTTAACAGACTAGTCGTTGAAGCTGGGTGGCCTGAGGAAAAAAGGACCACACTATTTCATCAGGGTCTACGAGGGGAACTAAAGGATGTCCTTGCTCAAGTGGTTAACCCACCTAAAGGCTGTGGAGAATTCATCAACCTTGTGGTGCAATTAGATCACAGATTACAAGACCGAAAAGCGGACCGGATAAGGTAAGACACTCGAGCTGTGTATGTCCGGTCAAAGGATAATGTTCCACGTACATTGAAAAACATGTAAGAACCCATGCAATTCGGAGGTGTACAGTCCCCTTTAACTAAAACTGAAAGAGACAAGAGAAGGCAACAGCAATTATGCTTATATTGCTGAAAATCAGGCCACTTCCTCAAAGAATGTCCAGTGAAACCACCAAGGAGAACTGTTGGAGCCACAGAGAAGGAAGATAATAACAAGGAGTCGGAAAACTACCAAGCCCGGCAAGCGTAGGGGTCCGCTTGTCGAGCGAGAAGGATGAGCCACAGACCTCACACTTTGCATTACCAGTAACTTTGATTAATCACCAACATCTGTCTCGTATGCATGCTGTCGAAGCATACATTGAAAGCGGAGCAGTAGGGAATTATGTAGACCAAGATTTGGCAGCAGAGATGGGGCTTCTCTTCTGCTCTAAGTCGACTACTGAAAAAGTTACTACTGTTGATAGGACAGAAATAGCTTCTGGACCAGTAACCCAATGTACAGCAGCACTAACCCTACTGTGCCAGGATGGACACTAAGAATCTATTGCATTCGATCTCATCAAAGCTCCTCAGTTTTGACTAATCTTAGGGATGCCATGGTTGGTAGCTCACAACCCTCTAATAGATTGGCGTGCCAAGAAGTTGGCCTTTTCCGATGATTGTGCTTGCACCTGTTATTACCAAGAAAAGGGGAAAACAAAGTTATGTACATCTGCTACTCCCAGTACGGCAGCAATTGTCCTAGGTGTGACTAGTACTCTACCAAATGAATACCAAGATTTTCAAGACGTGTTCCAGAAAGAACAAGCCAATACCCTACCACTGCACAGGCCCTACGTTTGTCAGATCGACCTCATACCTGGTGTCCAAATTCCTTGTGGTCGAATCTATGCACTTACTGAACCAGAAAACCTCCATTAGAAATCTTATCTTGATCAGTACCTGGCAAATGGATTTATCCACCCATCTAAATCACCGGCAGCCAGTCCCCTATTCTTCGTACCAAAGAAGGAAGGAGATTTGAGGACTTGCATCGACTATCGCGCATTAAACCAGATCACAGTAAAAAAACGTTATCCACTGCCCCTTATTCCCGAATTATTGGATCAAGTCAAAAATGCCCAAATGTATGCCAAACTGGACCTTAGGGGGGCGTACCATCTTGTTCGAGTGAAGAAAGGAGACGAATGGAAAACCGCCTTTCATACCAAATACCGCTTGTATGAATACCAGGTAATGCCTTTTGGACTTTGCAACGCCCCTGCTGCATTCCAGTACTTTATGAATGATGTTTTGCAGGAGTTAATCGACATTTGCGCCCTGGTTTACATTGATGACATCTTAGTGTATTCTGCTACAAAAGAAGACCATGTCAGGCATGTCTGCTCTGTCCTTACTAAAATCTGCCAACATAAACTGTATGCTAAACTCGTAAAATGCTCCTTTCATGTCACCGAAGTGGAGTTCCTCAGTTTTATCCTCACACCAAAAGGTATCACAATGGATAGGCACAAAGATACCATTCTTAACTGTCCGTCACCAACTTCATTTAAAGGAATCCAGAGTATGTTGGGATTTGCAAACTTTTACCGCCGATTCATCCTAGATTTTTCCCAAATAGTGCATCCAATTACATCATTATTGAGAAAAAACAATAAAAAGTTCCATTGGACCGAAGAAGCAGAGAAGGCCTTTTGAATCTATGCACTTACTGAACCAGAAAACCTCCATTTGAAATCTTATCTTGATCAGTACCTGGCAAATGGATTTATTCGCCCATCTAAATCACCGGCAGCCAGTCCCTTATTCTTCGTACCAAAGAAGGAAGGAGATTTGAGGACTTGCATCGACTATTGCGCATTAAACCAGATCACAGTAAAAAAATGTTATCCACTGCTCCTTATTCCCAAATTAGTGGATCAAGTCAAAGGTGCACAAATCTATGCCAAACTGGACCTTAGGGGGCGTACCATCGTGTTCGAGTGAAGAAAGGAGACAAATGGAAAACCGACTTTCATACCAAATACGGCTTGTATGAATACCAGGTAATGCCTTTTGGACTTTGCTGCTGCATTCCAGTACTTTATGAATGATGTTTTGCGGGAGTTAATCGTCGTTTTCGCCCTGGTTTACATTGATGACATCTTAGTGTATTCTGCTACAAAAGAAGACCATGTCAGCCATGGCCGCTCCGTCCTTACTAAACTCTACCAACATAAACTGTATGCTAAACTCAAAAAATGCTCCTTTCATGTCACCGAAGTGGAGTTCCTTGGTTTTATCCTCACACCAAAAGGTATCAGAATGGATAGGCACAAGGTAGATGCCATTCTTAACTGGCCGTCACCAACTTAATTTAAAGGAATCCAGAGTATGTTGGGCTTTGCAAACTTTTACCGCCGATTCATCCCAGATTTTTCCCAAATAGTGCATCCAATTACATCACTATTGAGAAAAAACAATAAAAGGTTCCATTGGACCGAAGAAGCAGAGAAGGCCTTTCAAGAACTTAAGAAAAAATTCACTTCTGCTCCAGTTCTACGGCATCCTCTCCAAGACCTCCCTTATATAGTTGAAACAGATGCCTCTAGCATGGCTATGGGAGCTGTTCTCTCACAAAGGGACCCAGGAACTGGCCAGTTACACCCTGTGGCCTTCTGGTCACAACAATTCTCACCTCCCAAACTCAAATATGCTATCACGGACACAGAACTCTTGGCTATAAAATCAGCTTTCAAGGCATGGCGACACTATCTCCTTGGTGCTAGACATACTTTCATGGTCATAACTGATCATCAAAACCTGCAATACCTAAAAACAGCAAAGGCTCAATCATCCTGTCAATTGCGGTGGGTTCTTTTCTTCACTGAATATGACTATGTGATCACCTACCGGCCAGGAGTCTGAAACGGAAAGGCTGACGCCTTGTCCCACATGGGTTTTGATGAAAAAGTATACATAACTCCAGATCCAGTAGCCATCATTCCAGAAGACAAACTCCTGGGTCTTACAACAACATTGACACAGGGTGAACTCAAAAACAAAATCCAACTCTTAATGGATCCCACTTTCTCACAAGAGTGGTGTACTCAAGAAGAACATTACACCATTAAAGACCAGTTACCATATTTTAGAACCGTCTAAACTTGCCAAGTAAAGATTTACAAGAGCAGGTTATTTCGGGTTATCACGACTCCCTGATTGAAGGTCATCCTGGAATTGCCAAAACTCTAGCTAAAGTAAAACGAAACTATTGGTGGCCCACATGGCGTAAAGACATCATACAATTTATCCAATCTTGCGGTGTGTGTGCACAAAACAAGTCCTAAAAGCAGAAACCAGCTGGTCTTCTCCAACCATTGGAAATTCCTCCTGCACCATGGCACACACTGTCCCTTGATTTCATTACAGATCTACCTCCCAGTCAAGGATTCAACATCATCTTAGTAGTTGTAGACTTGTTCTCTAAAATGGCACACTTTATTCCTTTTAAGGGTCTTCCAAATGCATCCAATTTAGCAAAAGTATTCCTGGAGGAAATTGTACGGCTACATGGCTTTCCATCGGTCTTGATCTCAGATCGAGGTAGTCAGTTTGTATCCAACTTCTGGAGGAAATGCTGTTCAATGGCCCAAATTGACATTCGACTATCCACAAGTCACCATCCTCAAACAGATGGCCAAACAGAAAGAACAAACCAAACCCTCGAGCAATACTTACGTTGCATGTTACATCAAGTGGAAAGAAATTGGAAGGACTTGTTATGGATAGCTGAATATGCCTATAATAATTAATTACATACCAGCACTGGAAAAACCCCTTTCTATACTATATATGGTAGACATCCACTTACTTATGAATTGGATCTCCCAACCCCTTTGGAAATGCCAACGGTTAAAACCCTACATACGACTATTTCCCAGGCCTTCAAAGAAGTAGCAGAACATTTACTCCAAGCCAAGAACAGACAAAAGAAATTCGCTGACCAACATCGTACTAAAGCTCCCGACTATCCAATTGGAGACAAGGTCTGGTAAGCATCAAAATATGTGCCCATAAAAGGGACTCAGACCTTTTGTCCCTGATATATGGGACCTTATTCTTTTGAACCATAATAAATCCAGTGGCAGTTAAATTAGCCCTACCACCCACTATGCAGATTCATCCTGTGTTTCACGTATCACTCCTGAAACTGGTACAACCCAGTACTCGGGTTACAACACCACCAAAACCAGTATTAGTTGACAGAGAACCAAACCCAAAATACACCAGATCCAAACTATACTACTTAGTTGATTTGGAAGGACATGGCCCTCAAGACAGATCATGGGAACCTAGTGAATACATCCATGCTCCTCGCTTAATGAAAAAGTTCCATCAGAATTACCCAGCCAAACCAGGACCAGGCAGAAGTGCCACCGTGAGAGGGGACTTGGGGGGGAGTGCTGTCATGACCCTTGCCCCTGGCCCTCACTGGCAAGTCAGCCTTCCAGTTAGGGCCAGGTCAAAGGCCTTAAAACCTCATCCAAGACTCTCTTGGAGTCAGTCCTGGCGCCTTTGGCTCCTAGCTCATAACCATTATGAAGACCAACATTAGAATGGGACTATTTACTTGGGACTATTTAACTTGGGGGGGTTCAGCCAACATGGAGGCACACACATAGCTGAGTTACAAGGAACTGAGCTATGCGGTCTAGTCTTTTGGGTGTGGCAGACCTGGGACTACTTTACCCGGACTAATTTACCTGATACTATTTAAACCGCACCCAATCAGCAGAACATGCTTTGCGTTATTCTGCTGTGGGCAGCGTAAAGCTCACCGTGTCCAGTTCTTTGATGCCAGTTTACCTGAAACCAAGGACCTGCAGAGAGAGAAGAACACTACGAAACTTAGCTGGAACAGTATCCTGTCTTCAATCCATCGCTAATTTCAGTTCCACTCACCTGAAGGTACGAACTCCATCATCCGGCACCGCATGCATCCTGGAATACCATAACCTGAAAAGAGGTGAAAGAAAGACACCATTAGTAAGTGTTTACTCACGTTTCCTCCTGAATGAAGAAAGCCACACAATTCTTACCTGGGTAGTCATCTCCTGGTCAGTATCATTGCTGAAACATTACGGCGCTCGGCGAGGAACATCGCAACCTGCAAGGAGAGAAAAGACACAGGTTAGCAATATAAAAGGCGAAACAGCGCCGCGCATTGCGCATTATTCACCGGACAGTATCGCGCATACCGCGCTTTCGCCTACCGGCCCAAGATCGCCTTCAAACTGCATGACAACACCAAAATACCTTTCCACACCTAAAAGGAAAGAAGCAAGACAATATTATTCGAACTAAGAGGAACATAAGAACTGCATATAAAGACTGTAAAGCAGAAAACCTACGGAGTCGCAGCAGGCCTGGATTACCACAGGGGGGCCTGCACCAGTGAAGTAACTTGGTCGCTGCTCGCCCCCCACATCTACGCGCCCCTGCCACGACAAGCAGGATGGAGAATCCACCTTTTACAATATTAAGGTAAGGAGAAGGCCCAAGGGGGAGAAAGGAGTTGAGGCCAAGGGAGGTGGGAAAACATAAAGACAATCTGGTATTGAATCCAGCTCTCCTATATTGCAGACCCATCTTTATCCAGAGGCCTTACCAAGGGACCGGGAGAGGGTTCGAGAGTGCAAATTATCCAACCAGGGCTAGGTGGCGTACCCGTGGATACCAGGTGAGCGTAACAGGTTCTACTGTGCATTTATGGACGGTGATACTGCCTGTGGGGTGAGGGAAAAGGTCTATGCCACAGATAGATGGTGCTATTTCCTTCTGCCCCACGATCACAGAAGGGTGGAAATGGTACAAAGCTCACAGCATAATGACGCCCTTTTTGCTCCGACACATAAAATAAAATACCACATATCAATCGCAATAATTTTCAGATTTGCGGTGTGGTAGTAGACAGCCTGGCTTCAGTGTCTTTGTACTTCTAGGCTGTGATAAAATCATCCTGTACATTGGGAGCTTCAGACTGAACAAATTGATCAATAGCCCTGCAATAAGCCCAGCAGACAGCTGATCTTTGGAAAATGCTTCTGTGCATGACCACTTTATCTTCTTTTTAGGATGCAGAGCCGAGATTAAAATGTGTTAGTGACACAAGATGCATGACACATCATAGGACTGACACGCAGAGGTTGGCTATCATGCGTGCGTACACACTTGCACAAACATATACACCCTTACACGCACATTAAAAGCCTTGCACCTAAAACTGCAATACAATCAAACATGTCTAAATATAAACACTTTTGTTTGTTTTACTTACTTTCTGTTCCCAGTTACTGCTTCAGTGATGTTCTCTTGGTCAGGGCATCTGGTGATCCTCTGCTCTCTTTATTGATATATTATTATATACAAGTGTTTTAGATATTTTTCTAAGGCAATAGATGCTTAATTATTTCACTGAAGCATGTCAAATGTCCCTTAGAAATAGGCCAAACGCATGTGTGCATGCACAACAGTAAAACTGTCAAATTGTGTAACTGTCATAGCAAGCATTGAGACTGGCCAACATCTGAGCTCACCCTGACTTCAAGGCCCCCACTACATCAGTGACTCATCCCGCGTCATATAGGGAATTACAACTGACAAATTTACTTGGTGGGATTTTTTTCGTATTGTATTAGACTTAGGTTTACCAAATGAGCCCATTTCACCAGGCACCGCATTTCCAGTCCTGGGCTTTCTTTCAAACCATGACTTCAACTCCCAGAATTGATTAGTTTGTGAAATCAAGGCTCAAGTTCTGCTGACATGCAGTCCTCTGTCATCACATCATCTGTATACAAAGGGTAAACCTGAACGATGATGACAGAAGCGGTACTTTCCAGTGAACTGGAGCTTTGAGAATGCTGCTGTTGTTCAGATCTGGCAAATACCTCCGGACATCAAAATCAGTATTTAATCCTTGTAAATATCTGAGGCACCACTGATTTAGGTTTCTCTGAACAAATAGCATATTAATGTACAAAATAAAATCATTAGTAGCCAGACCTTTCGTGGCACAGGAATCAAGCAACTTGAACAAAAACATTGTTTAAAAAACATTGTTTAAAAAAGGTCTCTTCTAATGAATGAATATCCGAGTACATGAAATGATTACTTAATGGGTTAGGTCGGTAGGTTTTCATTGCAAGAAATTCAACAATCAGCAATAACATGTACAAATCACAAACTTTAATTTACACAATAATGCGTTATTTAGCTGCACAAAAACAATATGTTGTCTATAAAACATAGTAAAACAAGTTGTTTAAACACATTTAAAACATGACAGTGAAAATAGTGTTGCCCTGGCTGATTGTGACTCATAAAAAACCTGTTGCAGACATTTGGGTTAGGTAAATATGGTTATAACCCCTGCGTTGCACATGGCCGGTAATGGCCAGCCAGCTCGGCAAGGGCTGTGGGCCTTTACTGATCATGTATTTTTTTTAAATCTATTTAAATTTCTGAAGCACACAGCGGCCCTGGGGCATTGTGGCGCTGTTACAGAATTCTTGCTTGGTTGAAATTGATTCAGATATATGACAGTGCAGACAGTAGTGACAACGGAGAAAGGACAGTACAGGTTCCTGGTTACAGTGGAACAGAATAAACAAGACGGGTCAATTGTTGCAGGTTCCAGACAGGTGGCAGAGAGTCAGCAGGCATAGTTAATTGAAGAGTTTGGTTTTTAGTACTTTGCGGAAGACTGTGTAGGACGTTTCATTTCTGAGTGCTGTGGAAAGGGCATTCCAATTTTTGGGTGATAGGTGTTGGAAGCTAGAGCCTCCTGCTTTGGATCTTTTGAAGGATGGGACGAAGATCTGATTAGCGAGGTGTGATCTATTGGGTCTGGATGATGTGATGAGGGTGATCTATTCAGATAGATGGGGGCATTGCATGAAAGGCACTTCTGAGTGATGGCCATGGTTTTAAAAAGGATGTGCTCTTTGACTGGCAGCCAGTGTGCATCCCTCCTTCCCTGGGAGATGTGCTCCCTTTTAGGGATACTCAGTGCTACCCTGAGGGCGTTGTTTTGTGTGACATGTAGCTTATAAAGGTTTTCGGACGAAGGGCCCAGGAAGAGTGCATTACAGTAGTCGGGTTTGGTGCCGACTGTGGCTCTGGGAATTGTTAGGCAATTTTTGGTTGATAAGAAGGGTTTGACCACATTGATCATTTTTGTGGTGAGTGCAGCTGAGGAGGCTATGGCACTGACCTGGCGTGTCATGGACAAGGAGGAGTCGAGGTATACCCCTAGTGTTTTGACTGATGGTGATACAGTGATAGGCGTATTGTCAATGTTGAAGGTATTGTATTGTGGGGAGAGTTTATTGAGCGTCTCTTTGGTGCCTACCAAGAGGATCTCTGTTTTATCTCCATTGAGACAAAGACTGTTCGCTGCCATCCATGTATGTATGGCTGCGTAGATGCTGGTTAGGGCAGCAGAGTCCTGTTTGTAGGAGCCGGTAAGGGGGAGTAAGACTTGAGCATCGTCGGCATAGTTTGTGTAGGCTATGCCGCGATGATCCAAGTCATTGAAGAGTGGGAGGGTGAAGATGTTATATAGGGTGGGTGCAGTGCACAAGCCTTGCGGGACTCCACAGTGTACAGTGGTGGGTGCAGCACAGGCAGAGTCTGAGAAGACCCTCATGAGTCTCCCTTTGAGGAAGGACGCGATCCAAGCTACGGCTTGAGGGGAGAAGTGGGCAGTGTTTTTGAGTTGCTTGCAGAGGATATCATGGTTGACGAGATCAAAGGCAGCCGATAGATCTAGCAGGAGGAGAAGTGCTGGTTTGCCTTTGTCCATAATGTCGCCAAGTTGTATTTTGAGATCAAGTAGGGCAGATTCTGTCCCATGGCCTTGGCGGAAACCGGATTGCCTTTTGCCTAAGATGCTGTTATCTTCCAAAAATTGCTGGATTTGGGTTTGGCAACCTTATCCAGGATTTCAAGCAAGAACGGGACGATGGTGATGGGTCAGTAGTTCTTGGTTATCTCAGGGTCTAGCAAGGGTTTTTTCAGAAGTGGGCGAACCCATGCCTCTTTTAAGCTGTCAGGGACGGTCTTCGAGTTGAATGAAGCATTGATGAATGTTTTAATGAATGGGGCTAAGGTTTCTGCACAATCTTAGACTAGCTTAGCTGGGCAGGCATTGCCTTTACAATTTGATCATCTGATTTTCCTTGCGATGTCCACTACTTCGGACTCTGTTACTTCTCTGAATGAGAAATGTTTTTTATCTATAGCGTAATTACTGTCAAGGTAGGACGCTGTCATGATGTGTTTGGAGAGGTTCTTGTGATGATCATTGATCTTCTGCAAGAGTTTTATTTTGTTAATAAAGGCTGTTTATACACTGGTACACCAAGCTTCGTCTTTAACAACTTCTTGTGAGTTGTTGACTGGTTTGGATAGTTCCTTAAAGATGGCAAAGAGCTCTTTAGATTCTGAGGTAGCATTGGTGATCCTGTCGTTGTAGGAAGAGGATTTTGCTGATACTATATAACTTACTTGTATTGAGTGGCTAGGGATTTGTAGGTGGTTAGCGTGGAGTCCTGTGGGGATCCTTGCCATTTGCTGAGGGCTTTGCGCTTGAGGGCAAGAAATTCTTTCAGTTTGGAGGAGAACCAGGAATTGGAGTGTTTTATTTTTTTTTATTTTTTGTTCTCTAGTGGTGCAATGGTATCCACGGCTGTTTTGAGCGTTGTGTTGTAGATATCCGTCAGCACTGAGGGCTCTGATGAAGATGGGTGGTTGAGCGCCGTAGTGTCTAGGTAGGGGAGGATCCTTTCTTTAGTAAGGTTCTGTAGAGGAGGTCCCAAATAAAGCCTGCATGCCAGTCACCCATTTTGAAGTACCTGGAATGTTCACACCGAAATATATGGCGCATGATGAGCAGATAAACCAGCAGAGAGCTGCAGTAGGGCTCTGACCAGTGCCTATCAGAAGAACAATACCTATTGAAGTACCAATAACCAGACAACCATGGACAGTAAGGTATCCATTGAGAAAAGCCTACCAGAAAATGAGACGAAATGAAGATTGCTTAAGTACTGTCCAGGAAGAAACCAAAAAGTCCTTAATGCAAGACGAATGGTGACGTCACAAGGTGTCATGATTCCTGTCCCTCATGTCCCCAGCCCTCCAAGATGTCAGGCTAGAGCCAGGCCACGATCACCTACATGGCCCTTAAGGGCCTCTCCATCCCTCCAAAGACCCACTTGGAGTCAGACTTGGCGCTTGTGGCACCAGACTCACTCACTCCCATAGGATAACATTGGGGATTGGACTTGTAGTGCATTGATGGGGACAAGATGGATGCCGCCACATATTTCGGTTCCCAGAACTGCATGTGCGGTCGCGTCTTTTGGGTGTGGTTCAGCCCAGAGACACCTGGGTTACCCAGAGACTATTTAAGCCACACCCAGGCTGAGAAACATGCTTTGCGTTTTCTGCACCTGCAGCGTGACACTCACCGTGTTCAGATTGGTCTCCAGTAGGCCTGCATCTTTCTTCTGCGCTCAGCTCCTGCAAGAACAAGAACACTGTTAGGAACAGCCTTACCATGCAGCACTTCTGCCCATCATTCATCGCTCCTTCTGTTCTGCGGGCATCTTCGGCGGTGTCATTCCCATCCCGGCACGCCGCTTCCTAAGGAAAAGGGAAAAGAACGGAAAAAAGGCATTAGTAAGCATTCTGCAAATCTTCGCTTATTTTTAAATACTGTACGAGCTTCAAACGCTTACCTGAATCCCAGCCGCTCTGGGGGAACTCTGTCTCCGGAACTTCTCATCCATCTGCAAGAGGGAAAAGACACTCCAGGTTAGCGTGGAAACATCTAAAGGCTCCACATACCGCGCTTATCCGCCACATTTGTTCTTCATAACCGGCATCCACGCTAAAAACGTCGCGGCACCTAAAAGACACAGAAAAAGAACTCAGTTCAATGCAAATATGAAAGGGGTGCATCGCACTCTCATTTACCTTCAGCGCTACTCATCTCAGCAGCACCCTGCCATCCCCGGACGCCGGCCATCATCTAAGGAAGGAAAGGAACAAAGTTAGAGAACTGTTCAAAAGACTCATTATACTTATCTGTCGGACACTTGCCAGTGAAGTAACTAGGCAGCAACGAGCCCGCATCAATCAATGCGCCCCTGCGCTGAAAGAAGGACGGAGAGCACACTATCCAAGAAAACAAGGTGAGCTGTGGATCAAAGGGAAGGGTTGGACCCCGGGGAAGAAAGGGTTCAAGCACACAGAGACAATATGGAGTTAAACTCTACCAATCCTGTGTTTCAGGCCCAGTTTCCAGTCAAATAGCCTCCAGGGAAAAGTACGAGGTCGTAAGAGGTCAGAACAGGCTGAGTGACGTCCCCGTGGATACCAGGTGAGCGTTACAGAACGCAAAGCCTCACATCAAAGTCCACCTGGGCGTCATGGAAACGTTAGAAACCGACCAGTTAGCCCACATGTTGGGGCAGCTACGTTCCGAAGTACATGCAGCCAGGCAGGAGACCAACACCCCGAGGAGAGAGCTGATAGTAGCCAAAGAACGCACTGATATTTAAGCCGGCAACTTCTCCAGTCACAAGCAGGGCGTGCACCATTGCCGGGAAGCGTTCCCTCGATGCCAGCGCCATCAGCCAATCCCATTCAGATAACCCTTCCTGGGGCAGTTCCCTTGGCCCCGCCCGAACCATTTACGGGGGATCCCAAGAGGTTTGCAACGTTCATGAACCAGTGCCGACTGCACTTCCTTTGTAGGCCAGGGGCCTTTCCGAATGACCAATCACGGGTCGCTTTTGTGCTATCCTACCTGAATGGTAGCGCCGCGGACTGGTCTGTACCCTTCGTGGCCCAAGACGATCCTTTGCTGCATGACTTCAGGGGCTTTCAGCAGGAGATGGAAAAGCTGTTCGCCCGTCGTACTCATGGGCAGGCATTAGACAACAAACTTCTGTCCCTACGCCAAGGGAATCAAGACCTATTAACATACATAGCCACGTTCAATAGACTCGTAGTTGAAGCAGAATGACCAGTGGAGAAAAGATCCACATTATTTCATCATGGGTTGCGGGGGGAGCTCAAGGATGTTCTCGCAGAAGTAGTGAACCCCCTGAAAGACTGCTCAGAATTCATTGACCTTGTTGTTCAACTGGATCATAGGTTGCAGGACCGAAGAGCAGATCGAACCAGACCGGACCCTCGCCCTAGGTATGTGAGTTCAAAGGACAATACTGCCCGAACAACGGAAGGTTTAGGAGAACCAATGCAAATCGGGGGTCAGATCCCCCTTGACTAAAGCAGAAAGGGATAACAGGAGACAGCAGCAGTTATGTCTGTACTGTGGAAGTTCAGGTCATTTCCTTAAAGAGTGCCTGTGAAGCCACTGAGGAGGACGGTAGGTGCCACGGACAAGGAAGATACCATCAAGGAATCGGAAAACTCCCCAGCCCGGCAAGTGTAGGGGTCCACTTGTCGAGCGAAGAAAGTGAACTAGAGACCTCCCATTTTGCACTATCTGTGGTCTTGATCAATCACCAACAACCATCTCGGATGCACGCAGTAAGAGCGTACATAGACAGTAGAGCCGTTGGGAATTACATCGACCAGGATCTTGCGGCAAAGATGAGGCTTCCGTTACGCCCTAAATCAACCACCGACACTGTTACCACTGTCGACGGCACGGAAATAGCTTCTGGTCCAGTATCCCAATGCACTGCAGCTTTAACCCTTCTGTGCCAGGATGGACACCAAGAATCTATTGTTTTTGACCTCATAAAGGCGCCACAGTTCCTGTTGATTTTGGGAATGCCATGGTTGGTAGCTCACAATCCTCGAATCCATTGGCGAGCAAAAGAATTGGCCTTTCCCGAGACTTGCGCCCACACATGTTATCGCCAAGAGAAACAACCAATAGACACCAGAACCTCCACGCTTGCGACAGTGGCAATCGGCACCCTACCAAGTGAATACCAGTACTTTCAAGATGTCTTTCAGAAAGAACAGGCTAATACCCTGCCACTGCATAGACCACACGATTGCCAAATCGACCTGATACCCGGCGCACAAATCCCTTGTGGGCGAATTTACGTACTCACGGAACCAGAAAACCAGCACCTGAAGGCCTATCTTGAGCAATACCTGGCCAATGGGTTCATCCGTCCCTCGAAGTCTCCAGAAGCCAGTCCTCTATTCTTCGTACCGAAAAGGGAGGGGGACTTGAGAACGTGCATCGACTATCAATCGCGCACTGAACCAGATTACCGTAAAAAATTGCTACCCCCTGCCACTGATCCCTGAATTGCTTGATCAAGTCAAAGATTCCCAAACATACACAAAACTAGACCTGAGGGGGGCATATCACCTTGTTCGCGTAAAACAGGGGGACAAATGGAAAACTGCTTTTCGCACCAAATAAGGCTTGTACGAATATCAAGTAATGCCCTTTGGCCTTTGCAACGCGTCTGCTGCATTTCAATACTTCATGAATGATGTCCTACGGGAATTGATTGATGTCTGTGCTCTAGTGTACATCGACGATATCCTAGTATATTCTGCATCAAAGCAGGACCACGTTAAACACGTCCGATCCGTATTAGAGAAACTCTGTCAACACCAGCTCTACGCCAAGCTCGAAAAGTGCTCATTCCACGTCTCCGAGGTGGAATTCCTGGGCTTTATTCTCAGCCCGAATGGAATCCGAATGGATGTATACAAGGTAGATGCTATCCTGAACTGGCCATCCCTAATCCATTCAAGGGGGTTCAAAGTATGCTGGGTTTTGCAAACTTCTACCTCTGGTTCATCCCAGGATTTTCGCAAATCGTGCATCCCATCACGTCATTACTAAGGAAAAGCAACAAAAAGTTCCTGTGGACAACAGAAGCCGAGGAGGCTTTCCAGGAACTCAAAGCAAGATTCACTCTTGAAGCAAGGAGCAATGCCCCAATCTTACGCCACCCTCGCCCTGATCTCCCATACCTGGTGGAAACAGACGCCTCAAGCACGGCTATGGGAGCCGTCCTCTCACAAAAGGACCCTGAAATGGGTCAGTTACAACATGTTGCCTTCTGGTCACGTAAATTCACACCCCGTGAACTCAATTACGCTATCACAGACAAAGAACTCCTGGCCATTAAGTCAGCCTTTAAGGCATGGCGGCACTACCTCTTATGCGCCAGACACACAATCACCATAATAACTGACCACCAGAACCTCCAGTACCTAAAAAGGCCCAATCCTCACGACAACTACGTTGGGCTCTTTCTTTTCCTGAATATGACTACGTGATTACATTTCGACCAGGGGTGAAAAACGGGAAGGCCGATGCCCTTTCCCGTATGGGGTGGAAGAGCAAGGGTATCAGGCCCCTGACCCAATAGCAATCATCCCGAGTGACAAGCTCCTAGGAATCACAGCAACCATAACTCAGAAAGAATTACATGAAGAAATCCAAAACCTGATGAGTCTGGAGCAATTACAAGCGTGAAGTGCACAAGGAGAACATTACATGATAAAAGATCAGTTGCCCTACTTCAGGAATCATTTATTCTTACCAAACCAAGAACTACGAGAACAAATCATGTCCGGTTATCATGATTCCTTGATCGAGGGCCACCCCGGAATTGCTAAAACCCTAGCCAAGGTAAAACGAAATTATTGGTGGCCCACGTGGCATAAAGACATTATCCAATTCATCCTATCTTGTGGAGTGTGTGCTCAAAACAAGTCATCCAAGCAGAAACCGGCTGGGCTATTACAACCATTGGAAATCCCACCAGCACCCTGGCACACGTTGTCCCTCAATTTTATTACTGACTTACCACCCAGTCAAGGGTTTAACACCATTCTTGTGGTCGTGGACCTATTTTCAAAAATGGCACATTTCATTCCTCTTGAGGGATTCCTCGTTTCATTCCAAACGGATGGTCAAACTGAGAGGACAAAACAGACACTCGAGCAGTATCTGCGTTGCATGTTACACCAAGCTGAAGGAAGCTGGTTCGACCTATTATGGATAGCTGAATATGCTTTTAATAATTCTCTACACACCAGCACTGGGCAGACACCCTTTTATACCATTTATGGCAGGCACCCACGTACCTCTGAGTTGGACGTTCCTACAACCCTGGAAATGCCAGCAGTCAAAACCTTGCACACAACCATTTCTCAAACCTTTAAAAGGGCAGCTGAACACCTACTTCAAGCTAAGAATCGCCAAAAGAAGTTTGCTGATCAACACCGAGCAAAGGCCCCCAACTACCAAGTGGGAGACAAAGTCTGGCTGGCGTCTAAACACTTGTCCATTAAAGGAGCCCGAACTTTCCGTCCAAGATACCTGGGTCCATTCACCATCACCTCCATGATAAATCCTGTGGCGGTCAGACTAGCTTTGCCGTCAAACATGCAGATTCATCCTGTGTTCCACGTGTCTCTCCTTAAACCTGTTCAACCTGGGACCCAGGTAGCAACGCCACCGCAGCCAGTAGTAGTCGTCGGGAGCCAGAATTCGAAGTCAAGGACATCCTATATTCAAAGTATGTCAGATACAAATTATGCTACTTAGTAGACTGGAAGGGGTATGGTCCACATGGCAGGACATGGGAGCCTTGTGAGTACATCCATGCACCTCGCTTGCTTAGACGATTTCACCAAAACCATCCAACCAAACCAGGACCAGCAGAAGAGCTACCTTGAGAGGGGCCTTGGGGGGGGAGTGCTGTCATGATTCCTACCCCTCATGTCCCCAGCCCTCCAAGATGTCAGGTTGGAGCCAGGCCACGATCACCTACATGGCCCTCAAGGGCCTCTCCATCCCTCCAAAGACCCACTTGGAGTCAGACTTGGCGCTTGTGGCACCAGACTCACTCACTCCCATAGGATAACATTGGGGATTGAACTTGTAGTGCATTGATGGGACAAGATGGATGCCCCCACATATTTCGGTTCCCAGAACTGCATGTGCGGTGTAGTATTTTGGGTGTGGTTCAGCCCAGAGACACCTGGGATACCCAGAGACTATTTAAGCCACACCCAGGCTGAGAAACATGCTTTGCGTTTTCTGCACCTGCAGCGTGACACTCACCGCGTTCAGATCGGTCTCCAGTAGGCCTGCATCTTTCTTCTACGCTCAGCTCCTGCAAGAACAAGAACACCGTTAGGAACAGCCTTACCTTGCGCCGCTTCTGCCATCATTCATCGCTCCTTCTGTTCTGCGGGCATCTACGGCGGTGTGACTCCCATCCCTGCACGCCGCTTCCTAAGGAAAAGGGAAAAGAACAGAAAAAGGGCATTAGTAAGCATTCTGCAAATCTTCGCTTATTTTTATATAGTGTATGAGCTTCAAACGCTTACCTGAATCCCAGCCGCTCTTGGGGAACTCTGTCTCCGGATCTTCTCATCCATCTGCAAGAGGGAAAAGACACCCCATGTTAGCGTGGAAACATCTAGAGGCACCGCATACCGCGCTTACCCACCGGACACCGGCCGTCATTTAAGGAAGGAAAGGAACGAAGTTAGAGAACTGTTCAAAAGACTCATTATACTTACCTGTCGGACTGTTGCCAGTGAAGGAACTAGGCAGCAACGAGCCCGCATCAATCAACGCGCCCCTGCGCTGAAAGCAGGATGGAGAGCACACTATCCAAGGAAACAAGGTGAGCTGTGGATCAAAGGGAAGGGTTGGACCACTGGGAAGAAGGGGTTCAAGCACACAGAGACAATAGGGAGTTAAACTCTACCAATCCTGTGTTTCAGGCCCAGTCTCCAGTCGAATAGCTTCCAGGGAAGGGTTCGAGGTCATAAGAGGTCAGAACAGGCTGAGTGACGTCCCCGTGGATACCAGGTGAGCGTTACACGAGGGCATGGACTAACGCACCCATAGAAGAAATGACGACCAAAGGATGACGCGAAAAGACAAAAGGCTATGAATAAGGATATTGTGAACCTTTAAGAAGAAAGCGATGTTAAAATACAAAGAAGTTTAAGCTGTAAGCAGGATGAAGATATTCAACCAGCTAACGCCTGTACATATGCTTGTAACCGCAAGAAAGCTAAGAAAACAGTGCAGCTTGCTATGCTAAGTAGAAGAATAGAGCGGCAAGCGCCATTGTACACAATCTACCTCAAAACGAAGCACATTGTATAAGTGCGAGTCCACTTTGCACTAAAAGCAGAACCAACCCAGGTTACTAGAGGCCAAACGCAAGAAGATTCATATTCTAGCAACACGAGGAAAGAAGGCTGAATCAAAACTCGGCAGAGGCAGGTTGTGCCTGGGAAGCCAAGGTTATACCAATAGAAGCTATGAACAGTAGCTACTTTTAATTGAAGCTAAGAACAGAATATCCTGCCTCTGAAGGATCGAGATAAGAAGGCAAAGGCAGGTGGCGGGTGAAACGAAAATCAAATACACAAATTGAGAAAAACAAGGAAAATTCACGGTGTGGTAGCACGTGACCAGCCGAGCGAGAAAAGGCAGGGGTTCACACCTACGCTTGGCATCTGCACATACAGAGATATCAGAACTTTTTGAGACAAGAAGATGCAGTTTCGAAGCCAACCACACTGAATTAATTGACACATAGCCCATAAAGTGATGATTGATTGAAGGAAGGCAGGGTGAATTGGGGGACACCCTGCACCTGGCTGACCGTTCTGCATGCTCCTAAGCAAAGTGGAAATGTATGCATGGGGTTGATGCCAACCCAATCACAAAGGACCAAATAATCTAGGGTCCTATAGTTAGTAGAACCAATGGGACGTCGTACTTTTAGTGATGTCTACAGTAGTCATTTTTGAAGGCAGGGCTTAGATGCCCACCTGACAGTGTTTACCCAATCCCCTCACTCCGTTACCATATACAGATATAGCACCTATATTAAAGTTAGCTTTTCCTAACCAATAGAATTACATGTTAACTTTTGAGTGTTACACATCAGATTATGACGCATTTTGAGTATAAAAGATATGTTTTGTATGAAGTTCGTTTGAGTTGAAGTGAGCCGGACTATCGCATCACTGCTGAATGCCATTACTCCCCGTCTTTTGTACTTGTCATTAAACGGACTCCCTTTGCCAAACCATTGAGTTGTCCTTATTGATTGGTGCACCCCCATCCATCTCAAGGTGCAGCTATCTCGTCTTAAAGCACTTCGGAGCAAACCTCGACTCTATGGGCCGGCCGGGGGTCTCCCCAGTACACTGGGTAGCAAGATCAGATGTTTTATCGACTATCGATTATCGATTAAGACCGTGAAGCTCCCCGTAGACAGTGGTAGATTAAGAAGAGACTGCAGTCAGGGCCTGAAGGGTCCCGTTTTCCCCACACTTCCCGTCCCATTCCTACAGGCAGCTGAGGGGGCGAAAAGCTGAAGAAGGCGGTAACAAAGGCGGTGATCCCGAGGGTCCAGAGAGGAACAATGCGAACGGTGAGTGAAACAAAAAATGTAATGTTTTGGAAAATAGTGCATGCCTTAGAACAAGTAAAGGGAAAATGTAACGGAGGGGGGAGGGAAACCAAAAAGTAGTCAGAAGTAGAAAAGACTGTATATATATATATATATATATATATGTACATGGGGATGACTCAAGAATAATTAAATAAATAAAGGGTTACCGGGGAGGAAACCCGAGAAGAGAGAGGTTACTGGGGCAGACACCCGAGAAGTGAGAGGATTCGCCTTATTCCTACGCTAATATAGAGGCTCAAAGAAACGTGTACCCAGAATCCCACATAATGGGGAACGATTAGACTACCACAACGTTTAAAGACGTCGTGAAAGGGGTACGTTTACACTCCATGAAGGGGTAATGATTAGATGCAGAGATATTTGTATCCCGCTGGGGTCCGTCTAGTCTGTCAAGCATCTGTCTTCCATGTTTTGTGTGACGTCATATGTGAAATATTTTTCTTAAGAGAACTGATTAAAAATGTGTGTGATTTAATAGCTGAGATAAAATCGCACACGAATTGATGGTTTTTGAGCAGATTAGAAAAGATAACAGTTTGTGAAAATTTTGATTGGAGCTTGCAAAATGTGGTGCTCGCTCATATTGTTGGAACTGTTTAAACCACACAAAAGCATTAAGTGTTGTATAGGAGGAAAGGGAACAGACTTAAGCATGTAGGACATGACTCCATTAGCACACTTATGCAAACAGTTGCCAAAACACGCACCCATGCTAAAGAAATATAGTACCGAGTGGGTTAAAGGTACCGCCCAAAAGATATTTATGCCATGGCCACAAAATGGGTGATTTATCTAAAGCCGTCTTACAACATATGACGACATATTTGCATCCTACATATACAGGCAAGAAGTTAGAAAAACAACTTGCTGTTCTCGAATTGTGGAAAATGTATTAACAGGTAAAGGAGGAAGAGCCGCCGACAGATTGGATACTTAATGTATGCACAGAGGGGGGTGAGACGCCTACTGCGCCACCTTCCCCAGCCAAAATGAGAGTTGAAGAAAGTAAGGATGAGGGATTATACCCACTGAGAGCTTAAAGCAACCACAGGGTACAGCAACCCTGCATATGAGTCACCTACACATAGTAGTGACGAAAATAAAGGGAAAGATAGGGACAAAAATATTACCTCCTTAGTTCCAAGGGACAGGGGAAGACACGATAACGAAGGAATAGATCAGGCACAGACAAGTACATCTCTCGACAAAAAGAGATGGAAGGGAAGCAAAGACAGAACTGATGAGATAGCATTCGCAAAAGACGAATGGATGGGAGGACAAATTTTACTAAAATTTGATGGGAAAGGCATTGATGGCGCGAAACAAAAGAAGAGGTTAGAGGAGACACAGAGGAAGGGGAAAGAGAAGGAGTTAAGAGACAAAAGGATAAGAAGGAAAGACAGACAAAGGCGAGAACAGCTATATCGCGAAGAGCAAGAAAGACAGCTCGATCGCAACCCGAGAGCAGCCAATGATCAAGACAGACAGAAACAGCAGAGATTAGAGGAAGAGCAAAGAATAGGTGACAAAAGAATAAGAAGACGAAGAGATGAGGAAATTTGAATGGCAGATGAACATAGAAATGAAAAGAGAAAGGAAGAAGATAGGGTCAGAGAAGAGGCCAGGAAGAGCAAGGAATTTGATGACGATATTGAACGTCGGCGAAGACAACTCAGTACCAGGCACGTCTAGGGCAAATATTGAAGATGACTTTGACACCAGAAGCATCGGAGAAAAGATTGATAGAATATATGATGAAATGGTGCTAGAACAAACACCACAAGGGGAGGGGGAAGACAAGAGCCTGGAGAACACTCAGTTGTACGACACCGAGGATGTCTCCCGAAGTAGTGGAAATAGAGACCTATCCCTGGCTAGGCTAGAAATAAGTAGGAACAAAGAGGATACGAGAAGTTGCGTGAATTGGGGACAAACAATGTCTGACTCTGAAAGGGAGGAGCACGAGGAAAACGAGGAAGAGAGACGGAGCGAAAGTCAACTCCCAAGGGAAAAAGGGATACGATGGTCAGACACTAGCGAGTCTGCACTGAGGGCATCAGAGTCAGCCATGCAGTCTGACCGACATGAAGGAGTATCTCAAGGCCAGAGGGAGGTGTCTTCACTGCCCTATGTAGACAGACCTAGGTCATTGCCAGGTAGACGGCGATGCAGGAATATTACCCCTGCAATAGACAGGAGAACAATTAGAGAAGAGAAAGAGGGCTAGGCATTCCAATTTCTGCTACTAGAGAAGGGGGGAGGGAGTAAGACCACAATATATTCCATGGCCACACATGGATCGAGAAAACTTGAAAAACAAGCTTCCAATACTGACATCGTGAGCCGGAAAGTGGATACACGAGTTAGAAGAAATGACAGGAGGAAATACATTAGCCATAGGGGACATTAAGGGTCTCCTAATCGCCATACTTGGTGAGAGAGCAGATGATGTGTGGGCACAAGCAGGCTACCCTGGTGTAACCACAATTAATACCTCGCATGACAGAGCTCCATTTAACAATTGTAGAGCCGCAGTATGAAAAGCGCTATGAGTGCTATATCCAGATACTTCCGATATGAGAGCTATAATCATTCGAAAAATGAAGGACTCTGAGAATCCGTTAATTTATATACAGAATTTCCAAGACGCATGGGTACTCGAGACTCATGAATCGTGGACGAAATCCATACCTGTGTTTTACCATATACTGTGCCAGGGGCTGCCAGAACCGGTGCAGAAACAACTCAAGAAATTGGTAGGAGTTGAGGCTAAACCTTGGCCTGAAATACAGTTGACTATTGCACATTATTGTAGACTGCTGCAGGAAAAGAATTGCAAAAAGGAAGCAACTCAAAAGGGTGAGGAAGCGAAATTGGTGCAGAAGAAATTATCAAAGTATGCTCTTGAAGCAGCCATGATAACTAGCGCAGATGAATCAAGCATGCAGCAGGTGGCTAGTCCACAACAGAATAATCAGGGTAACGTAGGGTTTTACCCACGGGGAAGAGGATTTAGGGGAAGAGGATGGCAGAGCAATCAGGGAGGTTTCAAAAATAATCAAGGAGGCTTTCAAAACATGCAAAATGGAAACCCGGATATGTCAAATGGGCAAATAATCCGACCACCGCCAGTATGTTGGCTGTGTGGAATGACGGGGCATTTGGCGCGCACATGCAGAAATCAAGGCATGATACAGAATAGCCAGGGAATGGGAGCAGGCATGGCGAATCCACATGCAGTTTTACAACAGGGCGTTGCACAGAATCACACGGTGCAACCACAAGCGCCAGGAGCACAACAAGGAGTGCAACCTCAGAGCATGGGCAATTTTCCACAAGGACAATCCCAACAGGCACCTTTGCAAGTGTCACAGGCAGTGAGCACAGGGCAGACTCCAAACCCTGGAAGGGGAAGTAACAATGGGAATGGGGGAAATCCACAAGTGCACAGTTGGCCAAATTTGTACATGAACTAGGACAGCTCACTGGGAACCCTGATGTGCTCTATCCTATCAGTGACACCAGACCCTCACAGGGAACCTAGGGTGGATGTCGTTATAGGGGGTAAAGAATATTCCTTCCTAGTGGACACGGGTGCAACACGCTCGTGCATACGCAAAGGCAAATTTTCCTTGTCTGGCGAGGCCATAGATACTCAGAGTTTTACAGGAGATACCAGTAGAGTTCCCTTTACAAATGCACTCCCAGTCTCCATAGGAGAGTGGAAATGAATGTGACCCTACTATATTCACGTCAGACACAAGTAAACATTTTGCGTCGAGACTTAATGACAAAATTGAACATGACGATCTCGTTCACGGAGGAGGGGATAGTATGTTCCACTCCAGGAATGCACTACTCAAATGTATGCAAGATTATTAGAGCATACTCTAATAGCCATGAGGGCTATACCATTAGAGCCCAAAATATTTGCATATGGCATGCGTGTGCTTATAGCAGGATTGCCAGGCCTTGCAGACAAAATCATGAGAACCCCTGATGAGTTCCTATTTAGACCAAGAATACCGATGCATGAAGAGGAGGGACAAGTATTTCCCTTGATGATACACACAGCTGCAGTGCGAGGAAAAGTGGCCTTGATTGACGGTTACGATGACGAGGGCAGACAATGGTGCGCGATAATCGCCATCGAAGAAGGATATCGAGTGACTGACATCACCGATGACGATCTATTTGAAGAACAAACAGATATAGGAGAGACAATGGTAGAAGTGAGTGTCACCTTTTTGGTAAAGATGATCAAGAGAGAGGTACCACAGTGAATGATGCTGGCATTAAACCGTCCTGAATATTTTGATGACGACATGGCCCAGGTGCCTGTCCCAGTATGGACTACAGGACCGTATGACGTAGGCCTCTTGAAAGGGGTGGGAGAAGTGAAAATTAAACTAAAACCAGGAGCAATTCTACCCAAGGCACGACAATATCCCATGTCCAGAGAGGCAGATGAAGGGATTTTTAGGACAATTTCTGCCACGATGGACCAGGGCATCTTAGTAACATCAGAGTCACCATGTAATAGGTCAGTGTATCCTGTCAAAAAAAAAAGTAAAGGGGGGTCTTGGAGACCATAGGCCAATAAATGATATTGTTGAGGACGAGTTCCCTGTAGTCCCTAACCCATCTACAATCCTATGTAATATACCCGTTGAGGCAAAATATTGCACAGTGATTGACTGGAAAAATGAATTTTTCTCAATCCTGTTGCACCGTGACTCACAAGATCTGACATTATTCACATTCAGACAAATGTGTCTGAAAAGCACGAGGCTGCCACAGGGGTACTGTGAGTCTCCGTCTATTTTCAATAGAGTCCTACAGATGGATTTTAGCAATATTGCATTAGAAAGTGTCATCTTACAATATGTGGATGACATCTTAATTTGCAGCACCACAGAAGAGCAATGCAGGCCCAATTCTGTTCAGCTACTGACTATACTGGCTGAGAAAGGATATAAAGTTGACAAAGAAAAGTTACAATATTGTCAACAAGAAGTGCTGTATATAGGCCAGCTGATCTCACATGAAGGAAAGAAAGTGACCCCAGAAAGGGCTGAAGCCATACTGAACACGGCTAAGCCTCACACGATAAAGCAGATGCAGAGCTTTCTAGGCCTATGCAACTACGTTAGGGCATGGGTCTTCGACTACAGCTCTTACACTAAGCCTTTACTTCATGGCCTAAAGAAAGCCCAAGTGACAAAAGAAAAGATTGAATGGTCTGAAACAATGGAGAAAGGGTTTGCTAAACTCAAAAGAGCTATTTGTACAGCTCCAGTTATCGGGATTCCCAATTATGCAGAGGAATTTTACCTGTTTTCACACACAGATGGAAGCGTTATGACAGCAGTACTCACACAGAGAACCACATTGGGGTACATTGGGGAATTTGGACCTAGTAATGAGAGGTCATTTTCCCTGCAAACAAAGTTTAGCTGCCGCAGCGTTCGCCATAGAGAAGGCTACAACCATTGTGATGGGATGCTCCATGACATTGTATGTCGAGCACTCATTATTTGCCATTCTAGAGAAATCAAAGGGCACATTGACATCTCCGAGAGCTTCTGCTTATGAAGTGATCATATCAAACCCATCGATTAAAATAGTCCGATGAAGGTAGTAAACCCAGCTATGTTCATAACAGAGCCAGTCACTGAGGGAGAGCCGAAACATGACTGTGCAAATTATGAAGAATTCTATGATGAAATTCCCAGGGTAAAAGAAAATGCCTTGGCAGGAGGAGAGATTGTCTTTATTGACGGGTCTTCGAGAATCGATCAAAGTGATGGGCAAAAAGACACAGGCGTTGCTGTGATGAAACACACAACAAATGGAGAATTTCGAGTGCTTCTTAGTGCTCGAATACCATCTCATTATTCAGCACAGGCTCCAGAATTATTGGCGTTAATACTCGCCATTGAGAATCACGCAGACTAGAAAGTAACAGTGTACAGTGACTCCGCCTATGTGACGTCAACAGTGCACGCAGGCTTAGCGTGCTGGAACAGGAGGGGCTACCTCCGAGCAGACGGCACGCCAATGCAGCACGCAGCCTTATTGGACAGGCTAATTAAGGCACTACATCTCCCAGTGGGTATAGAGGTCCTGAAATGCGCCACCCACACCAAGGGGACAGATTTTATCTCACGTGGAAATCATGCAGCAGATACGGAAGCCAAGCGTATGGCATCCAAAAGTGAGACAGTTATGGCAGTGGAAGCTATCCATGCCAATGGACTAATGATGTTTACATGAACCGCACCTGAGAGTTACAGCAATTTGGGGCAAACACAGTTAATGGAACTCCAAGGGGAGGAACCACGGGAAGAGAAGAACCTGTGGAAACGTTGAGGGTGCTCTTTAAACCCCTCTGACAGCTTGTGACGACAAGACAGCACTGGTAAACCAGTAATGCCTGTAGCCCTATTAAAAATAGCGCTGGATGAACTACATTACCCAGCCCACATGACAAAAGAGCATCTAGCAGCAACGCTCGCAGAAGACTGGTTCATACGGAATTTAGCGGAGCATGTTGCATTCTTTATAGTAAACTTTGTAATCTGTCAGCAGTTTACAGCTGGACATACATTAAAAATAATGAGAGGAGTCATCCTAAGGCCAAATGGGCCTTTTCAACACTTGCATGTCGATTATGTCGATATGATCCAAGTATGTAACGGGTACAGATACTTAATTGTTGTGGTGTGTCCATTCTCTAGATGGGTAGAGACAGGTCCATGTACACACCCAGACGCTACCTGTGTGGCCACATTTTTAGTGAGAGAAGTGTTCCCCAGGTGGGGTGTATGCAAAGTCATGAGATCAGATAATGGCCCTCACTTTGTTAATTCAATATTTGAGCAGATTAGCTTGCTGCTTGGAATAAAGCACAAGTTCTCGTCAGCGTATCCTCTGCAAGGTAATGGGCTCTGTGAGAAGCTCAATGGCTTGTTAAAGGAAAGGATAGCCAAGTTGAATGTTACTCTAAAGAAGGGATGGTTGCACTGCCTTCCACTGGCACTGTACACACTTCGGAACCAACCAGGGTCCGACCATCATCTTACGCCACACGAGATAGCCACAGGAAGAAGAATGAGAACTCCTCGGACACCCCGAGATAGAGCTTAATGTGATGCCCAGTCAACAAGTGAGATTTTAGGGTCTGAAATGCAAAACTATCTGAACTGCATGACATCTTACCTTACTGTCATTTCAGACCAGCTGCAGCGACGATGAAAAGGCTGCAGCGCAGCACAGAACACAGAAGGAGACACTGCATCAGACTCAGTTCAAGGTCTACATGTTCCACTCATCTTCCCTGGAGACGCCGTCCTTGTGAAAAACCATACAAGGAAAAGGTGGGACGAGCCAAGATTCAACAGTCTTTTTATCATAGAGGACTGCACTCCGTCCACTGTGAAGCTACAGGGCAGGAGAGTGTGGATTTTTCTCAGTGATATCAAACCATACATCAGAGAAGCCCCCCTGCCTGCACCCCAACGAGAGGAATTGATGAGCAACGGGGAAGAACCACAGCACGTGCAGACGAGATCCATGGCGAGGAAGAAGGACGCATGACCAGCTAGACAAAGACAAGAACTTCTGCAAAATTGTGGACACTTCCTCTAAGCAAAAAAGGGGATAAGGACATAACAACGGACACTCTGTGCATCCTAGTTACAGGCTGAATAAGAAAATTGTGCGTATAAAGCCACAACATAGTCTGTTGATTCGAACTTTGGACTGAGGCACACTTAAGCCTTGATGAGAAGAAACTATGCCAAATTTTGACCGAGGACACTTACATTGGAAGCAAATACAATATCCCGACTCATTCCACACCGAGACCCTATTCAGAATCACTTATGGTGTCCCACAGTAGAGATGTCACAAAGGACGTGGTCACCTATTTCAACCAAGTGCTAAGATCATACCCTTCATTGGTAGGGTGGCTCACGAGTGTCACAGACTTCCTCCAAGATCCTGAAAACGATAAAATAATAAGACAACTGCTTACTGTCATTGCCGAACAATTTATCCTACTCCCAGTGTACAGTGAGGAAGAATCAAATGTTCCCAACACAGGCGGAAATAGATGAACTCATCAACACACTGTTTTTTCAAATAATTGAAGACTTTTCAACTAATGTCGGGAGAACAACAGATACACTAACATTTCTTCGAGATCCAACGAATACAGAGAACCTAAGTTGGCTCCTAAACAACATAATATTTCTAGTAGCACTCCACGCAAATGGACAGTGCAGACATTGTTTACATCAAGGAAAACACGTATGATCCTGAACCTCAGCAAAGACAGAACAGATATCCCTCTCACCAGAGGACAGCAGGCTAGCACACAATGTCCTTTTCCGCCTAGTAACTGACTTTCCAGAGCTAGTGTGAAGACCAATCGATGTTGACGTCCTCACATTCATCAGACATCCAGCTAATGTTGCACAAATGTGAATGCTCCTGCATGGAATCATGCTTCAAGTGGAACTTTCCAATCATCAGAGGAGCTATCTGAGGATATTCTAAGAAGCTTCCGCTGAGAGACAGATCGAGGAAGCAGAGCCGAGAACTTCACTTGTTGTACCTGCCGTTATTTTTCCTTCCTATTCTTCTAATACTGATCAGCGTCCAACATGTCCTCAGGACTGAAGCAGATTCGAGGGGTGGACTGGGAGCTTAACTTCTTTGAACATGCACAGTAAAGGGACTCACTGAAGTATTACTTAATTTGATTTTTCCCATAGTGTAGCAAAAGAACTGTTTCCTGAAATAAGAGACAATTGTCACTCGCAAGAGGGGGGACACTTTTGGAGCACCAGACACTCCTAAACACAGAACTCGAAAGACAATATTGGTTAAGGGAAAAATAACATTGACATTTGGCGAATGATCGAGATGGGGGTCCAGAGCAGCAACCTGGTCCTCCCACAAGAAGAGAGGCATCCCGGCTTCTCTGGAAGAAAATGCTGCCGCCTAACATATAAAACTATAATGTACCTATGTATCACATTCATCATTATTCTATTGTCATTAACGATCAGAACTGCATTCTTTATTGGTGCACAAAGCGTTCCAATTTCAGTGCACCCATCTAATAATGAACGCATGAAACCCACAAAAGCACCCAGACCTTATATAGTCAGTCCAGTCTCTAGAAGATCTGATGGTAGAGTGAATTAACTTGAAATGGATGTAATTAGCAACGATACGCACACACATGTGGTAACGAATGAAAAGAAAAGCCGGAGACAGGGTCGGCAAGAGATGAATGGAGTAACATTACTGACCACTACATGCATGCAAACACTGAATGTACACAAAACAGGCCTAACATCAATGACTGCAGAACCACAAACCAAAGCAGCAGAAAGGAAGAGACTGCCTGCCATAAGAAACTTCACAGGAGCTGTCATGAGAAAACAAGAAGAGTTAAGAGAAAAGCCAACAGAAGCAGTCATATCAGAAACTCTTGAGAAAACAAGGGCCATCTCAGAAAAACTCTCTGCATGGACACAAATGTTAGTAGACTTACTATTCCCGCACATAGCCAGAGCGAGGAAACTGCATGAGGAACTGAAAAACAAAACCACAGAGACTGCATTACCAAGCATATATGTTCCAAAACAAGGGACAAGTACCAGTTCCACAGTGCAGCCATATACCGGACCAGTGCCAGGCTGGTGGGTATGGGCACTTGCATCCAGCAGGGAAAAGATGTATGAAGAAAAGGAAAGAGCTGCCAGACTCCTGTCCACTCAAATGGCAGAGATGAGGAAGCCTGCACCATGGACCAGGATACCTGAGAACCCTCCAGCAAGAAAAAGCCATACAGATGCATTCAGAGATGTAGTAATAGCAAACTACATGAAAACCTTAAGAATCAAGAGAAGCATGCATGCAGACGACAATGAACTGAACGATGACCTGGATAGCACAGTACACCTCAGTAACAACATTTGGTACCAGCACATGAAGGAAGTTGGAAGACGAAATTCCGAAGGCGAATGCTTTGTTTGTGCACTCCTACCGTACAGCATGGGGAAGTCCAAGATCTTCGTGGCTGTAGAAATTGATGTCCCGACAGCACTCTGTCTCTCACACATAGCAATGTGCAATACCAGAGGCCAGTTCAAGGGAAGTGATGCCTCATTGATATGGGCAACTGAAACAGCTTATCCCGATGAAGATGATTATATTCAGGACATTAAGACGAGAAACAGAGCTCATACTAGGAATCATGTGATCAGGTATGAGAAGCCTGGAGTTAAAGGAGCAGGAATAAGATGGGAAGTGAACCCAAAACTAAATGTCCAAGGGAAAACTCCAGCAGAGGGTCACATTTGGAAAAACAGAGGCAAAATGCAGTTTTGGGGAGCAGTACTTTCATCAGACGGATGGGAGAAAGGAGTAGTGATCTGCAGAGCATGGATGGTCCTCAGAGCCTGCAAGGAAGCAATTGAAAACTCACAAAGACTGTGCAAACCACCTTGGCCGAAACTTACAAAACTGCTAACATGGGTCGAAGACAGAGGAGGACCCTTGCAGATAGTGCCACTAGAAAGCCCAAAATTGTGCTTCAGGAACAATGGCACAAGAAAAATGGGGGAGAATCAGAACTGCCGATGAATTTTTGAGGCTCCAGGAATGATACATGGGACCACAGTGATCATGGATCATTATTGGGCATGTGGATCCAAAGCATACATCAGAATGCCGAAAAACTGCGGAGGCATATGCACAATAATGAACATCCACGTTCCAGCATTAGTGATCCAGAAAAGTGATCTGAACATTGATAGTTTCCTGAAAGCAGATGCTCACCTGAGGAAGAAAAGATCTGTTGAACTGATAACCCAAATGAAGAGAGAGAATTACTTCTCCGCTAAATCAGAAGAAGCATTTCATGCAATCCCATATGCACACAGGCTGTTCAGCCTCACCTCATCAGTGCTCACAGCAATTTGCCACAAATCCAAGTTGGAGTAAATACTAAATGGTTGCAGATAACCCGATGGGAGTTGCTGCAGACCATCAACACGACCATAAAAGGATTCAATACGATCAAGGAAGAGTTAAGAGCCATCTGCCTGATGACTCTCCAGAACAGATATGTCCTTGGCATGATCACAGCTATGGATGAAGGAGTTTGTGCAAAAATAGGAGAATCATGTTGCACATTTATACCTTCTCACGACGAGGAAAATTGAACTTTAACAGAAGCTATAGGTATGCTGATGTTAGGGAGAATTCGCAGAAATGGTTAATTTCCCTTACCTACTGAGTCCCCCGGCAGCTTTGCTGGATTTCTATGATTTCATTTTTTCACCTGGTAAGAGTGTGAGCCTTTTTTCCCACTCTTACATGTGTTTTGCTATGTATATTTCTACTTTCTGTGTGATCTTGGGCACTGGAGACTCACCTACTCCATGTGCACCACTTTTTGTGTGTGTTACACAGCACCTTCAGTGCAGTGACACAGGGTTGTCTTTGAGACTTCCCACTGACTCAATTTTTCTGGGGCTGACCCCCAGAAACAGGTAAAGTTGCCATTAACTTTATATAGTCACTTTAAACCACAGACCAAGTATACCCCATCTTACACCCCATCTTACATCTTTTCCCTTTTTGTCTGTGCCTCTTGGGGCCTTGTTTCACTCCCTTAACATTAAGACTTCGCTGGTGGCAGTAATATCTACACTAACTTTTCTACCGCGGTTATCTTACATAACGTGGTAATGTTTTAGGCTATTATATTAGCCTCGAACATAAAACCTGCTTGACCATATATGTTCTATTTTGGTTCCGGCTGGGTTCAGTCACCATTTCTTTTTGTTAAAGTCTTTCTCGTGTTTTTCTCTGCGTGCCAAACCGGGGATGACTCCTTTGTTCGCTGTCTTTTCGCAGGTTTCTGCACAGAAGCCCTCCTTAAGGCGCCTGATAGTCTAGGTAGGCAGGATGTGAGGGAGGAATCTTCAGACCCCTGCCATCGGTTCCCTTGGTAACCCAAGTCGCACTCTTGTCTGATTGGCTAAGGGAACTGGCCTTGCCGGGCTAGCCACCCTGCTGTGTGATTGACAGCCAGGCTGTATGAATGGGGGAAAACTGCATAAAAAGCAGGTCTCTGGGACTGGAAGAGCAGTGTCGCCACTGGATCGAAAGAACCAACGAGGAACTGGAAGAAGAGGACCCCTACAATGACTGAACCACCCGATGAAGCCCTGCTGCAGGTCCGAACCTCCAAATCCGACGACAGAGAAGATCCTCCAGGAAACCTCTTCCCTTGAGCTGGTGGGACCATCCAGTTTGCCCAAACTACAAGCCAGGACCCCTGCTCTGGTCGAATTCGCTGTACAGAGCTACAGTGGGCCGAATAGCCAGGAAGGTTTTAAGGAGCGCACCTTTTATTCATTGTTTGGCACTGCTGCTGGTTTCTTCCCTGGGTAGTGCAGGACCCTCCAGTCTTCCTACTTCTGATCAGTCCGACAGTCGCTTAAGGAATCGTGAGCCTGCAGGAACTACCAGGAACGTCTGCCTCAGCTACAGCCCTCTCTTCGTTTCAAGGTACTGTGCAAATCCGGTTGTGCGTTTCGCTGTGGTGAAAGTGTTTGAAATCTTTCTCCAATCTGAGGGCTTGTCCTTCTCTTCGAACTAGCTTTTCTACCAACCAACCTCATCTGGAATCTGTGTCACAAACTTTACAGCAAACTACCCTGAACTGTGTGATCTTGAGCAAAAGACTTTTGACATATTGGCCCTCATTACGACCCTGGCGGAAAGTGACTGACCGGACCGCCACAGCGTAAATAGCGTTTCCGCCATTGCACGATGGAGCAAAGTGCGGCCCATTCCGACCCATCGGGCACGAGCACCACGGCATGGCGGAAGTGCAAAGTCCGCGATGGCGGAAATGACCCCAAAACGGCCCACACCGCCGCCGTACGGCGCCCTAGGTGCAATACCGCTACCCATCACAGCGGACACCGCAGTGAGCGCCAACCGGAAAGTACGGTGACCGTAAATATACGGAAACGGAAGTAAAAACATGGGCCCGGAACGGGAAACATCCCGCCGTACACCTATAAAACCACGAAATCCACACAACCACTAAAAACACTACCCTGAGACACACCCCAACCCGTCATCCACCCTAGCGAAACCAAGAAAAATGGGAAAAGTAGCGAAGAAAGCGTGCGACCGCAAGCGGCAGGTCCACTTCTCCCGTGAGGAACTCACCGTGCTAACAGAGACCCTCCAGGAGAATGCTGCCGTCGTCTTCTCCACGCAAATGACCAGGACGGCACTTGCGAACAAGAAGGCCATATGGGCTCTGGTGGCACAGCAGGTAAGTGCGGTGGGGACCGCACCCCGCAACCCACAGCAATGCAGAAAGCGATGGGACGACCTGCGGATACGCGTCCGCAGCATACTTTCTGCCAACCGCAACATTGCCACAGCCACTGGGGGAGGTCCTGAATCACCCATCAAGTTGACCCCCTGGGAAGAAATCTGTGCCTCCACCATCGGAATGGAGAGCATAGAGGGAGTCGGAGGGATGGAGAAAGGAGTGCAGACATCCGAAGATTCAGGTAGGTGGGCCAAATAAAACAATGCTAAATCCACAATGTCCAATCATGTGAAGTACCATGTGTCCACATAGTGCAACAGAAACACATGTCCAGGAGAACGTCCACACACATCGGCCTGATAGCGCACTTTAAAACTCACAATAAATACATAAATAATTAAAAACCCCTAAAACACCCACTACACGTGCAGCAGGCACACCCTAACTGCAGGCTGCCAAACAACTGCACCCTCACTCCACACACAAATGAAAGCACCTCCAAGGCCCCGACCCAAATCACCCTCAGGTACCACCCCAATGCATGTGATACAATGCCATTCCAATACCCACAGACCCATTAATAACCCTCGCCCTCCTTTACTCCACCACAGGGTCCGATCCAAACGACGAGCATCAGGACACCCCTACCAGCACACCTGCAAAGAGGGCCAAGACCAACGGCCAAAGACCCTCCACCTCAGCTGCACGCATCAAGACACGGCAGCAGCACAAATCAGGTGGCAGCACAGAGGAGGGAACATCAACAGGCACCCCAGCAGCCAGCATGCCCACAACACCACCACCACAGGTCCCCCCAACGGATGCCACAGAAGGCACTGCCTCTGGTGGCAGCAGCACCATAGGTGACACCCCATTGATGGCAGCATGCTCCGACACAGAAGACGGGGATGTCGAAGTCAGATCCATCCATGACCTGTCCCAATCCCCCTGTCTGTCCCATCCCGTACAACATGAGGATACCACGCAGGGGCACCCACAAGACGACGACTGGCCATCCCCCACAAGCCCTGTGGCAAGGCAACATGAGGTCAACAGCCCCTCTGTGACACCCCCGCAAATGGCCATGGCCCAGCAGAGGCAACAGTCCCTCGACCAGTTAATCGTGCAACAGCAGCAACTGGCCACGCTCCTCAAGGACCATGCCGATGAATGTGGGGGCACTAAGGCAGACATAGAAACATCAACTGAGACACTTAGGGCAGAAATGGAGAGAAGTACAGAGACACTAAGGGCACAAATGGAGAGTAGCACCGAGAGCCTGAGAGTCCAAATGGAGAGTAGCACCGAGAGCCTGAGAGTCCAAATGGAGAGTAGCACCGAGAGCCTGAGAGTCCAAATGGAGAGAAGCACCGAGAGCCTGAGGGGGGAACTGCATGCGACGTCCAAAGACGTATGTGCCGAACTTGCCGCAGTGCGCCGTGTGCTCACTGAGCTCTCACAAACCCTTAGGGACATGCATGGACGTGAGCAGGCAGAGACATCATCCGTTGCAAGTTCCGTCCAGGGCAGCCCCCAACGTAGATCTTGGAGGAACCTGCGCTCCACAGGCAGGGGTGCCCCTGATACCCGCAGAGGGGGCTTGCAATAGCGACAGCCCACTGACAATGAGCATCTTTGGACACTGGTGTTCGGGGGGGAGGTAGGAGGGTGGAGGGGGTGTGTTGGGCTCACTTGGGTGGCGGGTCGATAGGGTGTTCAACATGATATCACATATGCCATAAACAGTGCACGATCAACCAATGAGATGTGTGGACAATGATCTTTGTGTACTAGGCCATCATAGGCGTACAGTCCATATTGTGCATGTACCAGACACACACAGTGCCACGAGTCCCGTGTCCATGTATCAGCCACCAGGCGTGAGTGCTAGAAGCATGCATCAATGAGATGCTGACGAATGTCACGGCCCTCCGGTGCCTCGCAGACTCCTTGAGGTGCTGCCACATCCCCACCCTCATCATGACCATCTTCAGGTGCTTGCAGTTCTGCGTCAGGGGGCATGGGCACATTTCTACGTACGCACATGTTGTGGAGCATGACACATGCCATGGACATCTTTGTAACCTTCTCATGGCGGTACAGGAGTGCCCCGCCAGACCTGCTGAGGCAGCGGAAACGAGTCTTCAGTAGGCCGAATGCCTGTTCAATGACTACATGGGTACGTGAGTGGGCATGGTTGTAGTCCTCCTCATGCTGGTCCCGTGGGTTCCGGACTGGTGTGAGGAGCCATCTCTTCAGTGGATACCCAGCATCACCTGTATGTGGACGAGAAACGTATGATGTGGAATGCCATTGCTACGTACGCACCCCCCCCCCCTTCCTGCCAGGTCATTGCCGAATCACATACCCCACATTATCATGCATGTAATGAGACTCACCGAGTAGCCAGGATCTGTTCCCTGCGTGTCGCTCCATGTAGCGTGGTATTGTAGAGTTCCTCAAGACCATAGAATCATGGGTTGATCCAGGGAATCGGGCACAACAATGTGTAATGATCCTGTTGGAGTCACACACCATTTGTACATTCAGGGAATGAAATTGTTTTCGGTTGCGGTACTGGGCCTCCATGGCATGTGGGACGACCAATTCCACATGGGTGCAGTCGATGGCACCAATGCAACCCGGTATGCCGGCAAGTGCATGGAATCCCACTTTTGTGTTGGTAATTTCCTGCTCCGAGCGTGGTAGAGAGATGTAGTCGTCTGCGTGCTGCAGGAGGGCATCGAGCACTTGCAATAGTGTCCGTGAGAACAGTGGCTGAGAAATGCCATGCAACTGTCCGACTGTGTGCTGGTAGGTGCCTGTGGCCAGGAAGTGGAGTACAGACACCACCTTCAGTAGGGGTGGGATGGCGGTTGGGCTATCTATCATGCTGACAAGGTCAGCCTGTGTCATGTCCACAATGGCGGCTATGGTGTCCCGGTCCAAACGGTAGAGGGTGTGGATCTGCTCATCAGTGAGGTTGAACGGATGTGCTCGGAGGCGTGGGATTGCGGGCTGCCTGCGTGGTGGTAGTGGCTGTGCTGGCGGCCCTTGCTGGCCCTGCCTTGGCCTCCTCCTCCTCCTGCGTCCCCTCCGTGCGGCCGGTTGTAGTTGGTGTTCGTCTTCTTCTTGGAGTTGGAGTACTTGCAGTGCTATCAGGTCCCCCAGGGCCAACATCGCGAGTCCTGCCGGTAGCATTTCGGAGTGGTTGTGGTTGTGGGAGGAGACTGGGTGTGCAATTTATGTGTTTTCAGGCTGTATGGCCTCCACCTGTGGTGATTCATTCCACCTGTGCAAGCTGCTCTCCCCTTTGGCCGAGCACGTCCCGCACACAACGCTGCAATTCGAGGAATGGCATCTTGCTATTGCAATCATGTATTTGTACCCGATGGCCGTGTAACATTGGTTGATATGTACATTCGGCTATGGTCCCATTGTTTCACATACAATCTTTGCAGTCGCGAACAGACTTGTGAAGGGTCAGTGGAACATAGTACTCGAGTAACGGTGGGCCCTCATGCATCACTGTACCGAGTTGCACCGACGGGCGGGGCGTCCCATTTGTGGGTGAAGGCAGTTGCCATTTTCACACACAGCCGCACTAGATGGATTAATTTGTGATTTCAAACGGCCACAGATGCCTTTTCGACGTGATGTTGCAAATGAGGAATTCGAAGGGCGGCGCTTTCGGTTTTCAGCTAGCGGCGAGGAGATGCCCACAGGTCTGACTGCAAATGTAACGTTCTATTGTTCAATGTCCTTGAGACAGGGGCCATGGCGAGGATGCAATGATTGATATGAATAGTTTGGGATGCGCAATAGCGACGTGGGCGATGAGGCCGGACGTTCCCAAATACATGTTACTTCACAACACTGGAATTACGGGCTGGGGCACTGTGGATTTTGCAGGCTGCATAACGCACAGACTCAATGGATATTTCTAATGTTATGTGAGTAAATATTCAGGAGTTCTTATACCGGGATGAGGGAATGATGAATGGATGCATGGGCAGATGATTTGATACAGAGTTTGCCATGTACAGGGCTTTTTGGAATCTATCCGCCTCCCCTGCGCTATGTGATGCAGGGCTGCCATAGTGGGACCATCGTCTATCTGGCCTTGTTGAGCCCTCCCTGTCTCGACGCGCCTTCAGACACTTGTGTCCATGCACGTTAACATTCCCATCTGATGGATTCTGTGTTGACAGACGCATGCACAGGTACACTCGTTTGTGATGGTGTTTACACCTCGATATAGATGGTTATGAGTCGCAAGTGGTTTTGGGGTGGTGATGATCCTTTGGAGTGGGCTAGCATGCATATGGCTGTGGATTTAGTGTGATCATTGAAGTGAGTTGTTCGAATGTAGTTCTGATGGCCATTCTGTTCTTTTTCTTTTCTTTTGGTTGACAGGTATCTCCTCCCCTTTTGCCACTGCCATCTGTATGCCACTCCTGCAGATGGCTTTTACTCCCGACACCTGCTGCTTCGTGTTAATCAGTGGAGCAGCATTACGATCTTATGGGACGATCGCCAATGGGCCACATGCCCTTACGCAGTACTAGTGGCTCGGAGCAACATTTCGGCCTTTCAGCTGGACTAGTGCCTCCCCATTGGGACGGCCCTGCGGTTCTGTGCGCTTCCATGTTGCCTTTTCGTACGTGAATGTGGCTCTGTGTACCATGATGGAACAGGGCGTCACACAAGTAGTAGCTGGTCATTTCTTGCGGATGCAGCCCACAATGGTGAAATGTGTTTTGGAGTTCATGGCCTAATGGCTGTATGGGCTTGGTGATTTTGTTGTGCATTAAATTTCTATTCTGATATGGGCCGTGTAGCGTTCTTCTTTGCGAGTGATGTGGCATATTCCTATTTGGGGAGCGATGTATTGTGAGGAGATCTGCATTGGGTTCCAGCTTCGGAGTTTAGTTGCGTGGTACTGTGCTGGGCGCGTTTGCCTACGAAGCCCAGTGAGGTCAGGGATGGGGGCTGCCAATATGACTGTTTGAATGTTGTCATGCTCAGGGGCGGGGGATTGGGTTTTGTGTGACAGATGCCGGTCAGCCAGGTGGACTGGTGGAATGATGTGATTTTCGGAATATTGCTGGTCACAGGTGCCTGTGTTTGCGTGCGTTTCTGGGGGGGGGACTGTGGTCATGTCCATTGGAATGGCTTCTGTATTCGTGCCATCTGTGCCCTGCAGCTCCCATTGGCCCCTCTTGTGGATCTTTTGTTCGTTGGCATGCATGGGTGACTTGTACATTTCACTGGTTGCATTGTGACTTCATTGCACCTACGGGGAGTTGTACTTTGTGGGCAGGGAGCGGTGTACAGGCACTCAGTGGGGCCGTTTACGGTTGATTCGTGATGCCGTACTTCTCACCATGGCGGTATGGTACTTTCCGCCATGCTTGATGGCGTTAGGTACATGTCCGCTAGGGTCGGAATTCGCGTACCCTTGCGCCATGGTGGTATTTACGGTTTGGCATGGCGCGCGCGCGCGTACTTGGTGCAGTTAGCGTTGGCGTTCACTACGGTGTCGCTAATGGCTTCGTACTTTGCGGTGACGGGTCATAGTCGCACCGAGCGCTATTCGATGGCGGTATTGCATTTCCGCCATCGTTTTTCGATTCCCGCCAGGGTCGTAATGAGGGCCATTGACTTTAACCCTAAGCCTTTTCTAGCTGATCTCCTCACTGTAGTCTCTCTTGTACAACTGCTCAGAATACCTACCTGTTGGTTTTGCCTAATTGCTAATAACTTTGTCTTTCCCTCCTTTTTAAATTGCTGGAGTTACCAAGATACCTGAGACCCAACCTGCTCAGGTAAGAGAGGTGGTGAGGAACCATGGAGGCCCCTCTAGATCTAAGGGATTCCTTTCCAAGAACCCCTTACCATATACAGATATAGCACCTATATTATAGTTACCTTTTCCTAACCAATAGAATTGTATGTTAACTTTTGAGTGTTACACGTCAGATTATGACGCATTTTGAGTATAAAAGTTATATTTTGTATGAAGTTCATTGGAGTTGAAGCAAGATGGACTATCACATCACTGCTGATTGCCATTACTCCCCGTTTTTGTACTTGTCATTAAACGGACTCCCTTTGCCAAACCATTGAATTGTCCTTATTGATTGGTGTTGGAGTAATAAACCTGCACCCCCATCCATCTCAAGGTGCAGCTATCTCGTTTTAAAGTACTTCGGAGCAAACCCTGACTCTATGGGCTGGCCGGGGGTCTCCACAGTACAGTTCTGTGCACATCTGGCTAAAGCAGGTGGGACAGGGCTGAGTGTTTTCGGTGTGTTGGGGCTGGTCGGGACGAGGAAGAGTAAAAGGTGGTGGTCAGTCCAAGGGGTGGGCTATTGGAGCTGACGTCGACACCACAGTTATGGTCTACTACCCAGTCTAGGGTGCACCCTTCGCAGTGGGTGGGAGCAAGCATTTTTTGGTGGGATCTGAGTTCCGGTAGCACTTTGGCTTGGGCTTTAGATGGTTCATCTTTCTGGTCATTGAAGCCAAGATTGAAATCCCCCCAAAGAACAGTTTTTGAGGAGGTTTTCAGATTTTCACCAAGGAGATGGATGAGGTTATCATGGATGTCCGCTATAGGTCCTGGAGGCCGGAAGCTAAGTGAATGGCAATGGTGGTGTTGGGAGAGATAGTGATCTTGACTGCGAGGGAGTTGACGTTCTCCCTGAGGTGTGAGGTGGTTTGTCTTGCTGCTAGGCTCTCTTTAACTATGAGGCTATTCCCCCATCTTTAGCAGTAGGTCTATCTTGCCGGAAGATGGTGTGTCATGGTGGGAGGGCTAGAGAAAGGGCTGGTCCTGAGGCTTCATGGATCCAAGTCTCTGTTATAGCTAAGGCATCAAGGTCTAGATTGATAATAAAGTCATGGATCTCTGTGGCATGTGCTGGGAGGGATCTCGCATTAATCAGTGCACATTGCAATGGACAGTGCGCCAAGATGAATTTATTACTGCCTTTTCTAACTATGTGGTAGTATCGGTTTTAGTAGCCTCGGGCAGGGCAGGTGTTGAGACTTTAGTAGTACCAGGTGAGACAATTGTCTTTGTCACAGTGTGGTGTGACTGTTGTGGGTTGGCGATGGGAGCTGTGGTAGCAGGGGCATGGCGGGAGCGCAGACCGAGGAGTTTATTTCTCGTGCCGACAGATCTGGGGTGTTTGAGTAGTTGGGTGGCTCTAGGGAGGTTTCCGGCTGGTTGAGCATGGTAACACAACAGGCTGGGCTAATGCAAGCATATAATTAGCAACGCAGGTTTCAGTACACATATGATATTGGCAGTAGTACACTTCATGTGCAGTAATTGACAGTACATATTATGCCGTAATGTTGCTTATCAGACTATATTGTCGCAGTCTGACAGTCAGCATGCAGGTGAGCAGGGGAGAGGGCAAGTGGCAGCTGAGGGCACTGCGATAGCTTATTGCCTGTGAGGGGTGAGGGGTGGTGGTGGAGAGGCACTGTGGGGCAAATAAGGCCCTGTGGTGCAGTAGCAGGCATGGGGGTGAAACCAGGAGGAAGCGTAGTACACGTTGCTATCCCGGCGAGGTTGGAGATGGTAGGTGGGCCTAGAGTATAGTAAGTGCTAGATGATATATGGGTAATGGTAGGCGAAGAAGAGGTCACTTTACTCATATTACATTATGTTCTTACTGCGTGCAGTATATAGAGGCACTCAGAGTTAAGCAGTGTTCCTGAAATGATTAGGAGGATGTGCTGTCGTAGAGTTAGGCAGTGTTCCTGAAATGATTAGGAGGGTGTGCTGCCGTAGCTGATGTGGGAGAAGAGTGCTTTCAGGCAGCCCTCCAGTCCTCCCGGCTCTGACAGGCTCAGGACAGGGCAGGCCTTATGTTGTGGGCCCTGGGCGTCGAGGGGCGGCTTACGCCTACTGGTGTAGGCTATTCGCTGAAGTAGCTTCCTGCGGAGTGGTTGCCTAGCAACCATATAAACAAAAAAAGCACGATGCGTGGCGGCAGCCATTTTTGACAGCTCACAATCAAAATGCCGGCGTTCCACGGGTCGCGGGCGCACGTTGGAGATCAAGCGCTGCAAAAAAGCACAATCTCAGGTAGAGGGGCAATTTAAACCCTGTGTGGAGGTAGTGTGATGATCGCACAACGATCCTGGTTGCAGGTCAGCAGGCCCTTTCAGGCACACAGCGTGGCTTCTCCTGCACACTGGAGCCTCGTGGTGAGCTGGAGGTTGGTGCTCCGGGGGACCGCAACGGTAGTGCAGAGGTGGTGGGGCTCCTGCCCTGTGATGTATGCCCCCGATAAGGGGGTGATGGCTATTCGCACCGCTGGGGGCGGGGCTCCTTATAGGGTGCAAATAGTTTTATTTTCATGAGACAAACGTGCTCCACACATATTGCACAAGGCCAATCTCCCATTAAAAAAAACAAGATGGCCCCCACAGTAGTAACTAAAAGAAGGGGCACATTCCTTCTTTCCCTGGCAGGAGCCGAAGATGTGAGGGAGCACCGGGGCCGGAGCACATAGCGCCCGTCCAAAAGGTACGATGGTAGGGGCATTTGGACGCAACAGGGAGAGTCTCCCTATTGCGTCCCCACAATCAAGATGGTGGCAACCAGGAAAGGGCCTTGATGTGTGGAAAATGTGGGCTGTACACAGTTGTTCTCACCCACATTTCCAGCCACCTGACTGGCTGAGCGCATTTCCCCTGGTGCAAATGTAATGCAATGTAATTTGCCATTTGTATAGCGCCTTTTCCCATTGGTAGAGCCTCAACACCCTTGGGGGATCGAAGTCCAAGATATGGGAAATCCATCAAAGGAGTTTAGAAAGCTTGTGTGCAATTTAGCCAATACAAAGGTCGGAAGGGGTGGGCAAGTCCCTGTTAGCTACCAATGTCGAGCTGGCATGTGGATGGGTTCCGTGAGGTAGTCTGGAGAGTATGCAATTGCAGGAGACTCATTATGTGACCAACTAGAGCGAGTTTTTGTCATGGGGGATAGCTGAATTCTTATGGCAAAGGTGTTGTGCGATGTGTCCTAAAGTAGTGTATGATAGCAATTGCATGCAGGTGGGTGGCCGTGCCTTCAGCTGTCTTCCATAAGCATGGAGTGGGATACGTACCCGTGTGTCCTGACTGGTTTCCTGGTTTAGTAGATGTGGCATGGATTCTGTCCTGTGGTCTGCTGGCGTTTATTCTCTCCATCGCTCAGTGCATTTTATGACGGCTTCATTGCTGTCACGGCCTATCTGATAGGTGGTTACATAACCGGATGTGTGGCATGGGTTCATCAGGATGCGGGGAGAAAATGCCAGGTCTTCGGGGCAAATGGCAAATTAACTCCATTTACTATCAAACAAAGAAATTAAATAGACATAAAACAATTCATCCTTTAATGGGATCGATAGTTACAATCCACCGAAAAGTTTGCGTTACAAAAAAAAGGGTTTTCCTGGCAAAACGGGAAAGGAGAATATTATTGTAAATGTGCTCTGAAAAGTACCAACTGAGAAGAGGCAGAATTGATTGAATAACTGTAAATCAGTGTCAACTGTTGCTGGATTCTTTTCATCATTGGAACACATACCTGCTGACAAGGAAAACTGCAGAGGGTGCAGGCAGCAGCCGAGTGAAGGCTAAGTTGCACAATGAGCCATATGTATGTCAAATAAAATTGAAAATATAATACTTCTTACAAGAAATGATTCCAGTTGTTCGTACCAAGTCCGAGGTGGCCCTACGAATCCTTGAAAGCTCGTCATGGAGCTGCGCTCAGCACTGGAGCAGCGAGCACCTGTTGCCATCATTTATTTTATTTATTTATTTAGACATTTGTTAAGCGCACTTAGCACAGGGGCATCATCGTGTAACTGCGTGACAGTGAAAGTGAATCGAAGTTTGATTGATCTGGCGTTCCTTGGGAGAATAGCTGTGGTGCCACACAGTCTGAGGCTGTCAATTAAGAACAACTATACCAGCAATGATGAACTTACCCAGGTAGGGGAGGGCTCCTGTTTCTTTTGGGCAGCATGCACCAATGTAAGCACAGGATGATGCAGCTAAATGCTATCAAGTAACCTTGCATTTTCTTGGTAACTTGGGCTATGCCTAGCTCCTGGGCACAGGTGCAGCTGTATTAGTTGCATCACTGGTAATTGCGCCCCTGCTCTTGACCAAATATGTGTGACATACATTTGATATCGAGGGTCTCAAATATTCCCCATTCATCGCCAGATTTGCGAGTTTCAGTATTTGTGAATCAAGTACAGGTTAGCAGGTTTAAATCAGACACTCTCCAGTGCAAATCTTTGTGAATTTGCCCCATAGGGTTTTTGTATATGGAGCCTGTGGTGTTTGGATTTGCAGTTGGGTCGGCACCGTTGGTGGTTAGTTTGTCATGTATAGATACGTTGTCGGGGATTTAAGTGGGCCGAGAGCCGCTGGAGCCCCACAAAAGCTGCACAGCAGCAGGGTATGAAATGTGGGGTTGTGACAGGGCCCTTGTGAGGATCCCCATCCATATTCTCCCCTCTTTTCACAGCATGCTGCTGCTGCCTCGCATTATGTCCTAACTTTTAATGCCCGAAGGTATGGAAAAAATCTGCTGTTGGCTGCGTTGGCGGGAGGCTTGTCACTTGTTCAATTTAATCCGTGAGGCAAAGGCGAAGCCTGGAATTGGCTAATCATTTGTGCTTTCACGGACTATCCTGCATCTCTATTGGTGGAGGTGTGCCCTGCCTAACAGCTCCAGGAAGTGGACATATACCATGTACGGCACACACTCACGCGTGTGCACTCCCAGAGTGCATCAGAGTGTTGTTGGGTGGTTGCTGCTTTGACACGCAGTCAGGAAGTGGACGAGATTAAGGTACGGTGCTTTGGGTGCTCAGTTCGTTGAGTAGACAGCCACAAGGTAATACATTCCTGGGGGGTGGGGCGGGGGATTAGCAGAGCACCATTCTGGGGGACCTTATTACTCTTTAATAATTTTAATCTGGAAGAACGCATCATTGAACAGATTAATCAAAGTAATACACTTTCTTTGTTTTTCTTCACAATGTATGCGCTGAAAAGCCTTTCTAAGGCGCACACCATCCCAATTGAGGAGCAAATGTTTGCTGTGGCAAGGGGTCTACCCCTCCCTGAGTCACCTGGATTGGGAGGGAGTGATACCAATGTCGGTCATTTGCCGAATATTAAGTTAACTTGGTGACGTTCACTACCTAATTTATACCTGTGGATGAGGTAGTCACAGAGGTTGAGTTTAGTTCTGGATTGGGAAAGTGGGACGCTGTTGACCAGCGGGAAGTGACTTCAGCGATCTGCATCTCCATAACTGATGAAATTATACGTAACATCGAATCTGTGGAAAATGAAGTTTGCTCTCCATTTGTAAAAACAGTAAAAATCCACTGGGTCATTCTTTGGCTGCAAGGAGTTGTGGGGGTCAAGCTAAGGTAGCCCCCACTCCTCCAATGACACTTCAGATAGTGAGGCCTTGTCTTCATCTTTTTCATCTGTCTCTATTCCGATTAACCCAATTCTACATCAGTCGGCCTCCAATTCTGACGCGGCCCAAATTGCTCAAACAGCGTTACTCTCTCTGAACTATGTAACAGCTGCATTTGTATTGCTGCATGAAAGCCTGAAAACTGAAGTTCTGACTCATACAGTGCTGCTTAAATCAATCCAGGGAAAAGTGGATCATATGGTCTACGAAACGGAATTCCGTACACTACTGCAAATGGAACCTGCAGTTCCTCAGTCCGACTTATCTCAGGCTGTGTATTTGTTGCAAACGGCCTTGGACGAAACAGACTGCAACCAACATCTTATGCCTGGGGCAAAGAAGCCTAGGGACGTGTCTTCAGAAACTATCCTAATCACGCACAGTTTATCGTCTTTGTCAGAAGGCGGTAGTCATCTAACTCAATCCGTAGGTTCAAAACTTGATGGAGGTTACTCTGTTGAGAGCCCTCTCTGTTTAGAGTTAAGGGCTGAGGAGCAGCATGGTTGTCAGAGAGATCCTAGGCCCGGGCATTCTGCCCTACCAGTCATTTTAGAGAAGAGTGTGTTTGCAGCAGTGGGCACCCCACAGGGTTTGGTGAGCCCTCTGGAGTGTAGCAATTCCCGCTCCACTGGGTGTTTAGAAAACAGGTCGCAGCAGACGGTTGGATTGATTGGAAAGAAGGCAAAATGTAAACATTAAAATATCCAACCTGCCATCGACAAGATGCCCAAAAGTGCTTTGGTAAAAACGTTTACCAGAAACCCCACTAGCAAGTTGTTAAGAAACCTGACCATTGTTTACCCACCTCATGTAATTCCCCTTTTGATCTAGTCGAACCCTCACTCTGGTATCAGAATGCAAAGCAATCAATATGTTCAGTAGACCTGGAGGACAGTTCATCGCAGACATGTTATTCCAAAGAAGGTCACAGTTAACCCGATCAAAAGCCTGTGAGATGTCTAGGAATGCACAGTACAAGCCCTTTTTTCCTGTACGGCCTGAGACTGTAGCAAATGGATGACAAAACAATTGTGCATTGTATTCAGGCCTGATCGGAAGCCAGATTGAAATTCATCAAAACAGCGACTCTTAACAGCCCAAGCTCATAGCTGTTCCAGAATAATAACTCCAAAGATATTACTAGAGGCATCCAAAAGGGAGACAGGCCTACAATTAAACAAGATGGTTTGACTTGAAGATCTCCGGGAACAAAACATATAAAATAGCAGCTCAAAGGTTCATGTTCGACTTTAGCGTGGCATTCGTTAGGCCATCAGGTCCATGAGCATTGGCGACTTTACTATTTTTAATTAGATCCTTAATCACTACTAGATCTACTTCCAGATGTTCTGACCAACGCATGTTGTATACAGGGTTCCTTTTGGCTCCTTCATTCTCACCACAATACGAAGTAGAGAGATTGACTTCCCGGAGTGCTGAATTTATTGCTTGCAATTGGAGGCAACATTGGGCTGAAGGGGCATTAACCAATCTCCAGATCGAGGATGCATTTTAACAGATTATAGAACAAAGCATTGTTTCAGCATCAGTGATGTATAATAAAAATCGATGGCCTTTTACCCAATTTTTGTAATTTTGCTTAAGTATTTTTGCCTTTGCCTCATATTCACATAATCAATTGTGGACTTTCTGAGCTGCCTCAGAGCTCTATTAAAATCACACTTCTTTTCTGAGAGAAGTTTGTCAAACTTGTGTTTTTGTGTGATAGATTATTTGAAACCTGATTTGCTCCAACTTTGGCAACATACAAATTCTGCAGTGCCCTTTGAATGGCCTTATGATAAATAGTTGGATTAAATAATTGCTCATCATCTTTAGCCCCCATATGGAAGATACATTCGTTAAAGCGGAGCGCCAGACCTGGTTTCTCTTAGATTGATATACACTACCCATGAATGATCAGCATTTATATGTTCTACAAAGTTAAAACCCAAAGTTAGTGCCAACAAGTGATGATTACTTGATTGCATAACTGATACTTTTAAATTGGTACATTTCCAGAAAATATCCTTGGAGACAAAAATATAGTCCAGCATAGATTTCGCTAGATCATTTTCCCAAGTAAATTGGGGTGACCTGTCTTCCATCAGATTACTGTTCACCAGGGTTAAATCCCAACTATATAGTTCAGTTCTTACTAGTCACTGTCTTTTCTTAGCCAAGGAAGATGTCCCAATCCTATCTGGATCCTGATACCAATGGGGATCCAAACATTCTCTATCAAAATCTCCTAAGATAATAACCGCGATCGCTGCTAGTTCCAAGGCCTCTGAGATGAGAGTGGATAGAATATTCAGAAAAGTTTAAATTTCCCCAGATTTTCGATTATAATAAACATTAAACACATAACACCCAGAAGTAATATCAAAATTGTTTTGGTTACAGGCCAACTTGACCAGTTAAATATCTTTTCGATGTGTTATAATAATAATAATATGTTTCTATGTTAAACATTGTAACGCCAATGCCATTTTTAAGAGCACAGAGCATGCCCCCCATAGGACGGCCTCGAGGGCCCTGGCATGCCTCTACTGTGAGTACAGTATAACCATCAATAATAGGGCATGATGTTAGCCACGTGTAGACATTCAAAATCTGTTACCAAAAACTTGTGAACACGACAGTTCCAAGAGGCCAAAGAAAAGGAATCTGTTTTAGATAATTTAACTCACCACTGTCTCCATGCAGAGCAGATAAAATGGAGTTCCAATCATAATCCAGTGGTAGTCTAGATGGATTCTGAATAACTTTTCATGTACCTTCCACTTTATTATTAATGTTAATTGAAAGAGGATATCGATATATCAACTCACGCATCACAATGGAAAGGAGGGAATTTGCGGCAGATGCTCCATCAACAGACACTTTCTTTGGCTCATCCAAAATTTGAAACACATCGTAACTGTCAGGGGCAGACCCAAGATAACACAGACAAAACATGTAACTAGAATTAAAGGAGGTAAATATGTATGTACCCTGCACCATGGGCCATGTATTTATAAAATGCACACTGTAAAATTAAGCAGGGGAAAAGTCCTGCCCTACAGAAGACTGCATTGTCCTCCCTGTAGGCGAAAGGCACATTGGGACCACATTGCCCAGCATGCTTGGCGCATGGGCAACCAATCAGGAGTCAGACCGGGCGTGGCGCGCATCAACGCGCATGCACAAATCCTTCAGCACAGGGCTTGTGCTCAAGAACGCCGACTAGGAGGACGCATGTGGAGGAGCTCCGGCGGAAGACACGTGTGAGGGGCACAGCCCCACCTGATTGAGAATCCGGCCCCTCGCCAACCTACAGATAAGTCCGGGACGCGCTGCAAGGGGAGTGGGAACGCACGACACAGAGACCCAAGGAAGCCCGCAGAGGGAGCTGGGGAAAGCGCAGGGGGCACATTGTCTCAGCCCATACCAGTTGCCGCTGCGCCGGCATACTGGATAAGTAGAAGTGCCGGGATTGGTAATAAGTTGCTGTAGCAATCTCCACGCTTCGGAGGGCTTAGACCAGGGAGGAAACACACGTAATAACGCGTGCACTGCATATTTAAGGAACGCGGCGCTGGCATCACGGAAACTGGGAATAGTCTAATGCCACAAGCGAGGAGCGGCGAAGTTCGTGTTGGCATTTCAGTGAACGACTTGTTTACTAGAGACAAGTACAGCGAGCAACTTAGTTCGCGGAAAGCCACGTTATAAACCAAGGAATGAGAGTATGAATGCGGCATGGAATTAATGACCGCGTGAGTGCATGACAAAGCATAACACAGTATTCTTTCGTTGTAGCTGAACCCAGCCTGCACAACCTTCAAGACGCAGCACAAACTGACAGCTTACGACGGTGACACCAAGGATAGCGTTACCGGACAGGACAATGAAACAGAGCTAAGTGTTGCATGCATGACTAACTGTCTCAGTGGTTGCCCACTGCCTTATTGTATAGCAAAACTGTATAAGGTGTTAAGCCTATGTCTATGTGATTTTGCAAACATAGTGTAAGGTTTCTTGGAGAGTTCTATTGGGAGACAATTGGCCAGTCCGCAAGTAGTACAGGAACTACAGTATCTGGTGCATAAAGAAGGTGTGCAGCAGTTGAACCTCTCCCAATCTCCACATACCTACCCATAACCTCTTCCTAAATCTTTTCCCAGTTTTCCTAACTACCCCCAACCCATCCAACCAACAAGACCCTAACTCTCTTTCCCTGCCGTGGTCGCGAATGCCTGCATAAGCTTCGACTTGCAGGTATCAAGACCAGTGTGGGGGAGGTTGGTTAAATCCACTCCTGCGCCTGGGATCAGTGTGCCCTGACAGAAGCACAAGCCCACATATAGTTAGGGTGCCTGAGTGGGTGTGACCACCCCCCTTTCTCTGCAACATGGAGGAGATTGCGAAAGCCCTGCAGGATCTGCAAAACGAACTGGCAGCATCCAGACAGGACTATGCCACCCTATCAGTACAGGTCCGAAGCCTGGCAGCGCAGACTTCACCACTGCCTGGTTCAGCCCCGGTCCCAGTACAAGTGCAGGTGTCACCCAAACCAACAATCCCCCTAGCTCCCCCAGAGCGTTATTCAGGGGACCCCCAGAAGTTTACCACATTCATTACTCAGTGTCGCCTCCAGTTTCTCACCAAGCTCACAGCCTTTCGATCCATCCAGTCTAGAACGGCCTTCGTAATATCCTATTTTACGGGGAACGCTGCCGCATGGGCCAATTCATTAGTATGATATGATATGATATGGCATTTATAACGTGCCTATACACAAGTGTTTCAAGATAGTACATAAAGATGACCCGTTGCTATATGACTGGGATGGGTTTTTGGGTGAGTTCAAAAAAAGTATTTAATAGGCGAGCAGCCACCCTGTATAAAGATAGTGTCATGATGCCTACCCCGGGCATCCGGACCAAGCCCATCAGCCCCAGGAGCAGGCATCTAGATATTTATTAAAACCCCAGCAGCCCCGGCTAGGGGCTGTCTGGGTTCAGTCCTGGCGCCTTAGGCACCAGGCTCATAATAGAAATCAGTCCTGGCGCCATAGGCGCCAGGCTCATAGACATTACTTACCTCATGCAGACCATGCTGCAACTGAATCCAAGCCAACGTGAGGCTTGGATGGGACTATTTTGTTACAGGGACTATTTTTACTCGGGTGTGGTTCTGGGGAACTTCTTACCTGGAACTACTTTGGAGGCTATTTAAACCACGCCCGATCAGCAACACACGCTTTGCGTTATTCTGCATCCAGCAGCGTAACGCTCACCGTGCCTGCAGTCAGTATCCAGTCTTCAGCCACACTCATCTCGAATCCAGAGCTCCTAGCAAAATAGGAAAGAAGAAGGAAAGGTTAGACCAACGACATTATTTCAATCCTTACCTGATTTTGGATCCATCACGTCTTCGAACTTGAAAAGGACATTATTTCTGCACGCGTCGCTTCGCGAGCTGCAGCGCCGCGCCATACTCACCAGTCCTCACAGCATTTTTCGATCCGGCGCTGCCTCCATCCTTTTCTTCGCCGAACTCCAGCACCTGGCGGAAAACAAAAGAAACAACGAGGTGAACCAAGAGAGCCATCAAATACAATCTCTTACCACCATAGGTTTACCTGATTTACCACCGGAGGCATTACCCTTTAATACGCCTCATCTTCATTTGCTGCACCTATAAAGGGAGAAAACAACAAGTTAAACTCATGCAACTTTTACCGGACAGTGTTGGGTAATACAGACTCTTACCTGAACGCCATCAGCTGCCCCCAGGCAATATTCTTTTGAACCAGTTGCAATTCAACAAGGGAATGGAATAAGAGTGAACATCGGACATATTGAATTCTTTGAACTTTATAAACCCTGGAGTCAATATACCTCCGGAACTCCTCCAGCACCTTCAAACCAGTGAAGTAACTGGTATCTAAGCGCCCCTGCATGCCATGCAGGATGGAGAGCTCATCATTTAAAAACATAAGGTGAGGTTACTAAAAGGGGATATCGGAGGTGACAAGAGGGGAGAACGAGAACAGTGGGACGGGGCCATCACTAAAATCCATGGGTGGCTAAATCCCTTCCTCCACTTGCAGGAGAATACTTCTACGGATCAAGCAGATGAGATTAGGTGGCCAGTCCAGACAGTCATCTCAGCACTACGCATCACATTGGTGGAGACCGCAGCTGTCCGGGTTCGATCGACGCCCCTGTGGGTACCACCCGGTGCACAAACTCCATGTAGTAGGATCTACGCCCTTACGGAACCCGAAAACCTTCATCTACGACAATACTTGGACCAATATCTTGCTATTGGCTTCATTCATCCATCCAAGTCCCCTGCATCCTCAGCTTTATTCTTCGTGCCTAAAAAGTCAGGTGACCTCAGAACGTGCATAGACTACCGCGCATTAAATCAGATCATGGTTAAGAACCGATACCCATTGCCTCTGTTCCCCGAATTACTAGACCAAGTAAAGGACGCTTGCACCTACACTAAATTAGATCTGTGAGGGGCATATCATCTGGTATGTGTAAAGAAAGGCGACGAATGGAAGACTGCCTTTTGCACCAATTACGGGTTATTCGAATACCAGGTGATGCCCTTCGGGTTGTGCAATGCACCAGCAGCCTTCCATTGTTTTATGAACGATGTCCTTCGTGAACTCATTGACGTCTGTGTTGTCGTATACATAGACGATATTCTAGTGTACTCCTCCTCAGAATCAGACCATGTGAAGCACGTTCATGCAGTCCTTGAGAAACTACGCCAGCACAAGTTATACGCAAAACAGGAGAAATGTGTTTTTCATTCTACATAAGTTGAATTCCTTGGATTTATCCTGACTCCAAAAGGAGTTCGAATGGACTCTCGAAAGGTGGACGCAATCCTCAAGTGGCCATCACCCAGTTCAGTTAAAGGGGTACAAAGCATGCTTGGATTTGCTAATTTCTATCGCAGATTTATTCCTGTGTTCTCACATATTGTACACCCCATCACAGCACTTTTGCGAAAAAACAAATGTTTTTGGTGGACTGAAGAGGCTGAAAGAGCCTTCCAAGAGTTAAAATCGAAATTCACGTCTGCACCTGTTTTAAAGCATCCACGCCCTGAGATTCCATACATAGTTGAAACCGATGCATCCAGTTTAGCCATGGGAGCTGTCCTGTCCCAGAAGGATCCTGAAACCGGTCAACTTCATCCAGTAGCTTTCTGGTCAAGAAAGTTCTCAGCACCCGAGTTAAACTATGCGGTTACTGATAAGGAGTTATTAGCCATCAAGTCCGCCTTCAAGGCTTGGCGGCATTTTCTTCTCGGTGCTAGGCATAGCATCACTGTAATCACCGTTCACAGGAATCTGCAGTATTTGAAAACAGCCAAGGCCCAATCATCGCATCAACTTCGACGGGCATTATTCTTTGCCGAATTCGATTTCGTGATCACTTATCGACCAGGTTGTAAAAACGGCAAGCCAGATGCCTTATCCCGAATAGGGATGCGTGAAGCATATTCGAACCTGGAACCGGTGCCTATAATTTCAGAACAAAGAATTCTTGGCATAACTACTCTACAGACTTTAGAAAATATTCATTTAAAAATCCAACAACTTTTCGATCCTGCAGCCCTGCAGGACTGGATAAAGAAAGGCAAAGATTATTCAGACAGCAATGACCTACCTTACTATCAAGGGCGTCTATTTCTACCACACAAGGAACTACAAGAACTAGTTATCTCCAATTATCATGATGCTCTGATGGAAGGACATCCAGGTATCGCAAAAACTGAAGCTAAAATTAAAAGACAATTCTGGTGGCCCACCTGGCGAAAAGACAATCATTTTTGCCATCTTGTGGTATCTGCGCCCAATACAAAAGTCAAAAGAAAAAACTAGCTGGTCTTTTACAACCTTCGGATATTCCTCCTACACCTTGGCATACTTTGTCTTTAGATTTTATTACTGATCTACCTCCATGTAATGGATTTAACACCATTCTAGTTATTGTGGATCTTTTTTCCAAAATGGCTCACTTTATTCCTTTAAAGGGATTATCTTCCGCTTCAATTTTGGCCAAGGAATTTCTCGAAAACATTGTTTGCCTACATGGATTTCCTTCTGTATTGGTCTCTGACCGAGGTAGCCAATTCATTTCTCAATTTTGGAAAAGATGTTGTCAATTAGCGCAAATCGACGTGAGGTTATCAACCAGTCACCACACCCAGACCGATGGGCAGACGGAGAGGACCAACCAGACTCTTGAACAGTACCTACGTTGCATGTTACACCAAACCGAAAGCAATTGGAAGGATACTTTATGGATTTCCGAATACGCATACAATAACTCTGTACATTCTGGAACCGGACAAAGCCCCTTTTATACCATATATGGACATCATCCTCGAACATCAGAACTCGATTCGCCTCAACACTTAGAAATGCCCGCAGTGAATCATCTGCACTCTACTATTACACAAGCCTTTAAGGAAGCAACAGAACATTTGAAACAAGCGAAAGAGAAGTACAAAAAAAATGCTGATCAACATAGAAGTGATGCCCCGCAATACCAGTTTGGAGATCAAGTTTGGCTGGTGTTACCTAGGGATCTAGGCCCAAATGAAAGACGCACACACGGAGAGATAGGAGGAACTTCTTTATTCTTTCACAACCAAACAGGAACTGGCATTCGCAGCGCACGTGCCCCATAACCCCCTTGCCCAGTCAAACTCCGCCTTTCCAACGGAGGGGGCTCACGAGCGTTAACCCCTTGAGTCCCGGGTAACACTACCCCCGGACAATATGTCCAAACATCAACTTGACACGCTGTGTCTCAACAAATAACTCAACACTCCTCAACAAGTCTCATCGGCTTCTTTATGAGCCGTCTCGGCCTCTCACCTCGAGTCCCCAGATCGGGCTCCTCTTCAATCACTTCACTCTGGGCCATGTCCCGGGGGTCCCCTTCCGGGGGAAACCACTCATCATCCCTCTGCATCCGTGGTTCCGGTGAAAGTGCCCTTTGGGTTCCTTCCGTGGGCTCTCTCCTTGCATACGGCCTGAACTGCTGACAGTTTCTGGTGATGGTCCTGTTCTCATCTTCCGCCGTCACCATCGTGCCTTTCATGGCAACAATCCTCATGGGGCTTGGAGCAAACCGCGGGTCTGTCTTCCTGCTTGCCGGCTGCTGTACCAGGACTTCGTCTCCCACCTGGAGCTCCGGCAGCACCGCTCCTCTTCGTGCATCGGTGCGACGCCTCGCAATCTCTTTTGCCACCGCATCTCTCTGGAGCAGATCTTGGCCGGCCGGCTCAGCCTGCACCGTACTCCTCGGGATGCGAGTTCGCACCTCATATCTGAACATGAGCTCTGCAGGCGTCTTATTTGTGACCTCATGAGGAGTGTTCCTGTAGTCTCTTAACAGGCGGCATAGCGCTTGGTGTGTATCAACGGCGTCCAGCCGTGCCCTCTGAATGGCCTTCTTAATCGATGCCATAATTCGCTCCGCCATTCCATTAGCCTGGGGGTGGCGTGGTGTGATCTTCATGTGCCTGAACCCCAGGTGCTCTGCCAATGTCCCAAATTCGTGTCCACAGAACGGTGGTCCGTTGTCGGATTTGACCCACTTGGGGATCCCCCACTCACTAAAGACCTCTTCTATCGTTGCCGCAACTTGAGAGAATGCTGTGGAACTGACTCTCTTGGCAATCGGGAATCTTGAGTGTTCATCCACGAAGAGCAGAATGTAGTCGCCCGCTTCAGTGGGCCCGTAAAAATCCATGGCTACTCGTTCCCATGGGTGCTCAGGTATTTGAGTGTGTTGGAGCGGGGGCGGACGTTCTGCAGGGGCTGTGCACTGACAGGCGTGGCAGTTCTTCACCCACTCGTCCACAGCTGCGTCCAGGAAGGGGAACCACACATGGCATCTGAGCTGCTTCTTTGTGTTCTCGGCTCCCCTGTGACCTTCGTGAGCTATGCTGACCACCTCGCTCCTGAGTGTGGCAGGGATGACGATCCTGCACCCTCTGAGCAGAATGTTATCGTCCTTTACCGCCAGTTCACCATGGACCCTGGCTAGCCGTTCGATTTCTTGCTTGTTCACGCCCGGGTGAGCTAGAGTCGCTCTGTGGTGATCTTTCCACTTGTTGGCCGTCGTGAGGCTGATCGCCAGGGCTGTCGTCGGATCGGCTGCCGATGCGGCCGCTACCCTTTCAAGTGATAGTGCCGGGGGCAGCGCCTGAGCCGCCACATATTGCACATACGCAACGTCACCCTTCCGTGCCAGCGGGGCCCCTACTGGGTGTCGGGAGAGGTAGTCAGCGGGTTTAAGGTCGCCCCCCGGGCGGTGTACGATATCGTAATCGTATTCCTGGAGGCGGATGCCCCACCTCTCAATCCTTGGTGGCATCTTGGTATGCGGGTTCCCAAACAATGAGAGGAGTGCCTGATGATCAGTGATCAGCGTAAAGTTCTTTCCGATTATAAAGTTATGAAAATGCTCACACGCCCAGACCGCTGCCAAGCTCTCCTTCTCGGCTTGGGAGTAGGCTAGTTCAGGTGTTGATAGCGCTCGGCTCGCGTATGCAATCACGTGTCTGGGGTTAACATCCGCGCCACTGGTTTGGGCCAGAATGGCGCCGAGGCCTACGGGGCTGGCATCGACTACCACCTCGGTGTGCCACTGTGGGTTGAAATATGCGAGGCGATGGGCCTCGGCGAGGGCTTGCTTGATGTCCGCAAAAGCCTGTTGGCAGGCCTGTGTCCATTCAAACGGCGACTCCTTCTGTAGCAGTTTCCTCAGCGGGTCTGTGATGGAGGCATAGTGGGGGATGTACCTCGCACAGTATCCTGCCATGCCAAGGAACGAGCGGACGTCCGCCACTTGTCGGGGCTCGGCGAGGTTGGTGATCGTCTCGACCTTCTCGGGGTCAGGCAGCATGCCGTCCTTGGAGAAGATATGTCCAAAGAACTTGAGTTTTGTTTTGCTGAACCGGCATTTTGATATGTTGAGCGTGAGGCCGGCACTCTGAAGGGCTTCGCATGTGTCGTGTAGAGCCCTGTCATGGGATTCCTTGGACGATCCAAAGACGAGAATGTCGTCGCTGTAATTGAGAGCCCCCTTGATAGGTCGGATGATCTGGCGTATAGCTTCCTGGAAGATCTCAGCGGCAGATGAGATTCCAAAGTTCAGCCTCCGGTATCTAAAGAGCCCATCGTGTGTCGCAAACGTGGTTATGGGCCGGGAATCAGGGTGGAGCTCCAGCTGATGGTATCCCTGATTTAAGTCCAGTTTAGAGAACATTTGGGCACTGTTCAGCAGCACAATCATGTCCTCAATACATGGTCCCGGGTGTCGCTCCCGTTGAATCGCCGTGTTGGCCACCCGCATGTCCACACACAAACGGATCTTACCCCCTTCCTTGGGTACCACCACAAGAGGGGACACCCACGGCGTCGGCCCCGTCGCCGGTTCAATGATGTCGTCGCGGAGCAGTTGCTGGAGCGCCTCCGAAACTGTCTCCTGAAGGTGGAATCCGACCCTTCTGGGATGTTGCGGCACTGGACGCACGTTGGGGTCAATGTGGAGCCGGATGGGGGGTCCCCGTAGTTTTCCTAGCCCCACGCAGAGCTTGGGGAAGGCCTCCGCGATGTCTTCTTGTGAGACGAGCGATTGAGTTTGATGATAGGCAATCGCATCTACCATGTTCCCCTGGCCGGGTTTGGCCGCTGCGGCAGTGATCACGTCTCCCGCATTCACGTGAATTTCGATCAGTCCGAGGTGCGACGCCGTGTGGTAGCTAAGGAGGCATCGGCTCTTGGCGAGGGACCGTATCACGTGAATGGTCGCATCGACTTGCCGCCCATTCAGGAGAAGGCACTGGGTGAATTGACCCACCGTTTGGAGCGGGGTGGCGGCACCCCACTGGAAGATTCTGGAGCGAGACGGACTGAGTTGTGGCGGGCATGGTATCCTGACGTAGTCTTGTTCGCCCATGATGTTCACTGTGGCCCCAGAGTCGATCATAAATTGAAATTGGCAATTCGCCATCTTGAGCGGGATCTGCGGGGCCTCCCTGGCCTCTTTGTTGTCGAGGATGAGGTTCACGAACTCATCCTGGTCGTAGTGGTCCTGCGGCGCGTAGTAGGCCGCCGCCTGGTCGTCTTGGCAGAGGGTTTCCGGCCTGTATTCTGCAGGCGGGTTGTCGTATTCGTCTGTGAAATGTCTGGGCTGTTCGGCCTGGTCATACGGAGGGGCATATCCTGCCGCTAGGTATTCGTCCATCGCACGAACGTAACGCCTCTGGCCGAGGCCCTGTTGATATGGTCTCGGCTGGCTGTATTGCAGGGGTTGCGGGCGGAACGGCATTCTGGGGGCCGCCTGGGGCCGCATCGGTGGAAATGGTACGCCCTCCCTGCAGACGGAGTGAAAGTGTCCTTCTCTCCCGCAGTTGGTACATCGCTGGGACAGGGCTGGGCAGGACCCTGAGTGGGGGAAGGACATCCCGCAGCGGTAGCACTGTCTTTGCAGACGCGGGGTTGACATCGACGGGGCAATCGGTGGTCTATATGGCTGAGGGCCCCTGTCGCCTTGACGGGGGGGCAGTATGGCGGCCACGAATTCCCCTGAGTCCACTTTCGCGTTGTTGGAGTGGCCCATGGCTGAGGCCTGCGCATCCACCCTCTCGTGGATGCGGGCGAGTTCACTGACCTCGGGCATGGTGAGCGGTTTCTTGAGGAGCTGTTTCTTGAGTGCGGGGGAGAGGCATCCCTCGATCACCCTCAGCCGGATAGCTTCCTCTAACGAGAACGCATCAAATTGGCAGTTCGCCCCTTTCACCCGTAGACGTGTGATGAATTCGTCGACGGTCTCTTGCGGGAGTTGGGTGCATTGATTGAACAGGTATCTTTCATAGTCCCGATTGACTTCGATGATAAGCAGTTTGTCCAAAGCGCCGATCAGCTTGGGAAAAGTGTCCTGGTCTGCGGGCGGAATGGCCTTGACGACCGTTTTGATCTCTCCCCCTACCAGGTTAAGGAAAATGTCTCTCATATTGGGGGAGTCCCCGTCGCCGGAACCTCTCACGAAGTGTCGAAAATCGTCCATCCAGTCGGTCCATCTGGGGCCTTTGGTGGCCTGAGGAGTCATAGTGAACGGCGGGGGCAGTCGTAGTTGAATCGACTTCGCCACCCGCGGCAGTTGAGGCGAGCCCTGGCTGGACCCCGGGTTGGACCCAGGGTTGGAGGTGCTCATGGCGCCTGGGAGAGAAGGCCCGCGCGTGCGCGGGCGGGGTCGCTTCCGCGGAGGTTCGACGGAGGAGGTCCGGCAAGGCGGATTCGGCGGAGTGCCGTGTTGCGCGGAGGTGGAGCAGGAGGAGGAGGCTCGCTGGATCGGCCACCACAGGCGGACTGCCGTAGGAGGAGGACTCCGGTGCGCGGGAGAGATCCTCGTCGCCAAATGTTACCTAGGGATCTAGGCCCAAATGAAAGACGCACACACGGAGAGATAGGAGGAACTTCTTTATTCTTTCACAACCAAAAAGGAACTGGCATTCGCAGCGCACGTGCCCCATAACCCCCTTGCCCAGTCAAACTCCGCCTTTCCAACGGAGGGGGCTCACGAGCGTTAACCCCTTGAGTCCCGGGTAACAGCTGGGTACAAAACACATACCTCTAAAAGGGACTCAGACTTTTAATCCTAGATATTTGGGACCTTACACTATTAAGGCCATTATCAACCCGGTGGCCGTCAAATTGGAATTACCCTCTAATATGCGGATCCATCCTGTCTTTCATGTTTCACTCCTGAAACCAGTTCAACCCGGAACAAGACTAGCCAAACCACCCAACCCCATTCTAATAGATGGAGAACCCGAATTTGAAGTTACAAATATCCTGGACTCTGAAATGGTTAAATCAAGACTTTTTTATTTAATCGACTGGAAGGGTTACGGACCACAGGAAAGGTCATGGGAGCCTAGTGACCACGTTCATGCACCTCGGTTGGTGAAAAAATTCCATCGGAACTTCCCAGACAAACCAGGACCGAGGGGGAGAACACCTTTAGGAAGGGCCTTGGGGGGAGTGCTGTCATGATGCCTACCCCCAGGCATCCGGACCAAGCCCATCAGCCCCGGGAGCAGGCATATAGATATTTATTAAATCCCCAGCAGCCCCGGCTAGGGGCTGTCTGGGTTCAGTCCTAGCGCCTTAGCCACCAGGCTCATAATAGAAATCAGTCCTGGCCCCATAGGCACCAGGCTCATAGACATTACTTACCTCATGCAGACCATGCTGCAACTGAATCCAAGCCAACGTGAGGCTTGGATGGGACTATTTTGTTACAGGGACTATTTTTACTTGGGTGTGGTTCTGGGGAACTTCTTACCTGGAACTACTTTGGAGGCTATTTAAACCACGCCCGATCAGCAACACACGCTTCGTGTTATTCTGCATCCAGCAGTGTAACGCTCACCGTGCCTGCAGTCAGTATCCAGTCTTCAGCCATGCCCGTCTCGAATCCAGAGCTCCTAGCAAAGGGGGAAAGAAGAAGGAAAGGTTAGACCAACGACATTATTTCAATCCTTACCTGATTTCAAATCCATCACGTGTTCGAACTTGAAAAGGACATTATTTCTGCATGCGTCGCATCGCCAGCTGCAGCGCCGCGCCATACTCACCAGTCCTCACAGCATTTTTTGATCCGGCGCTGCCTCCATCCTTTTCTTCGCCGAACTCTAGCACCTGGCGGAAAACAAAAGAAACAACGAGGTAAGCCAAGAGAGCCGACAAATACAATCTCTTACCACCATAGGCTTACCTGATTTACCACCGGAGGCATTACCCTTTAATACGCCACATCTTCATTTGCCACACCTATAAAAGGAGAAAACAACAAGTTAAACTCATGCAACTTTTACCGGACAGTGTTGGGTAATACAGACTCTTACTTGAACGCCATCGGCTGCCCCCAGGCAATATTCTTTTGAACCAGTTGCAATTCAACAAGGGAATGGAATAAGAGTGAACATCGGACATATTGAACTCTTTGGCCCTCATTACGACCCTGGCGGAGAACCATGGTGCAATTTGCACCATGGTCCATGGCGCAAAGCTGCCAACTCCGCCATGGGGGTTGGCGGACTTACCGCCCCATTCCGACCTTGGCGGGGCGGTAAGTCCCCAATCCCCATTTACCCTTCCCCATTCCCATTTTTGCCCCATAGGGTATAATGGGAGTGGGGAAGGCGTTAATTACGCCACCGTAAATTACGGTGGCGTAATTAACAACAAGTCCCGTAGCGCCATGGATTTTTCCGCCCGGAAAAAGCAGGCAAAAAAAGCACCATGGCGCTACGGGAACTCGTAGTAAGGCGGAAAGGTACGCCATGCATTACGCCGGCGTAAACCCCTTTCCGCAAGGGTCGTAATGAGGGCCTTTGAATTTTATAAACCCCAGAGTCAATATACCTCCATAACTCCTCCAGCACCTTCAAACCAGTGAAGTAACCTGTATCTACGTGCCCCTGCATGGCATGCAGGATGGAGAGCTCATCATTTAAAAACATAAGGTGAGGTTACTAAAAGGGGATATCGGAGGTGACAAGAGGGGAGAACGAGAACAGTGGGACGGGGCCATCACTAAAATCCACGGGTGGCTAAATCCCTTTCTCCACTTGCAGGAGAATACTTCTATGGATCAAGCAGATGAGATTAGGTGGGCCAGTCCAGACAGTCATCTCGGCACTACGCATCATGTTGGTGGACACCGCAGCTGTCCGGGTCCGATCTACGCCCCTGTGGGAACCAGGTGAGCGTAACAGAGAGAGAGCTATTGACGCTCAGGCAGGGAAATAAAGAATTAGTGACATATGTCACACATTTTAACCGCCTGGTAGCTGAGGCTGAATGGCCTGCTGAAAAGAGAATGTCTCTATTTTATCAAAGGTTACGGGGCGATCTGAAGGATTTGATCACCCAAGTTGTCCGCAGCCACAGGAATGGCCCGACATTATTGATCTTGCCCTGCGGCTAGATCATCGTCAGGCTGAGAGGCGGGGCAATAAAAGAAAAGGAGAACCCCATCGATGGTCCAGTTAGACCAGTCTCGGGGACCCCGTGGGCCTGCGAAATGGTCAGGTGGGGACGAACCTATGCAAATAGGTTCATTCCAAGGACCTTTGTCCAAAGAGGAAAAGGAGTGAGGAGGAAAGAAGGCGTTTGCCTTTATTGTGGCTTATCAGGACATTTTGTTTGAGAATGCCCTAAACCTAAGGGCCAGGGAAACGCCTCTGCTCAGTGGTAGTAGGGGTCACCCGACCGAGCCTTTCGGAAAGTAGGGCCCCAGTCACTGACAATCCCAATTATGCTTCCCATATTAAGGTATTGGGTCAATTGAGCTATTCAGGACACCAGAGGACGGTATCTATGCTGGTGGATTCAGGAGCAACAGGAAACTTTATAGATGCCAAGTGTGTTGCTGCACTAGGGATCTCTGTTCACCCAAAACTAAAACCAGAGCCAGTTCAGGCTGTCGATGGTACCCCTCTCTGTTCTGGTCCTGTCACTCATAGTACCCAAAGAATGACCCTGCAGTGTGGGAACTCACATTGGGAAGAAATCACCTTTGATGTGATTGCCGCCCCACAGTTCGGGTTTATTTTAGGATTGCCCTGGTTACGAAAACATGATCCTGACATTCAGTGGATCACTGGCCGGGTTGCATTGAATTCCTCTTATTACTGACAACATTGTAAGCCAAAACCCACCGTGACCTCTTGTATCATTGGCGCTATAGAGGACGACCAGTCGGGGTATGTCCCAAAAATCTTCCTAAGGAATACGCCGACTTTGCAGATGTTTTTAACAAAAAGGCAGGGGAGACTTTGCCCTTTGACCTTTCGACTGCAGAATAGATCTTGAGCAGGGAGCTGTCCTCCCATGCAGTCGTATCTATGCGTTGACTGAGGCGGAAAATGAACATCTTCGCAAGTATATTACTACGAATTTGCAGAATGGTTTTATTCGCCATTCAAACTCGCCAGTCTCCTCCCCCTTATTCTTCGTTTCCAAGAAGTCCGGGGAGCCCCCGCCTGTATAGATTACCGCAGGGTTAATCGGATTACCATCAAAAACCGATACCCCCGACCTCTCATACCTGTTCTGTTAGATCAGGTACGAGATGCGGTTATCTACACCAAGTTGGATCTCAGAGGCGCTTACCACCTAGTGCAGGTGCGTAAGGGGACGAATAGAAAACCAACTTCTGTACAAAATTCGGATTGTTCCAGTACCAGGTTATGCCATTTGGCCTCTGAAACGCACCCGCAGCCTTCCAACACTTTTTGGAAGAAGTCCCCCGATAGTATCTAGACATCTGTGCTGTTGTCTATATACATGGCATTTTGATATACTCTCGCAGTCATCAGGAACACGTCCAGCATGTTCGCGCTGTACTGTCAAAGCTATGAGAACACCACCTCTACGCTAAGTTAGAGAAGTGCGAATTCCATCGTACCACTGTTGAATTTTTGGGGTACTATTTGACACCAACCGGGGTACAAATGGACCAGAAAAAGGTGCAAGCAATATTAGATTGGTCATCCCCTACTAATGTAAAAGAGATTGAATCCTTTCTGGGATTCGCTAATTTCTATCAGTGTTTTGTTAAAAACTTCTCTGAGCTGGTTACACCAATTACCAGATTACTACGTAAGGGATGTACCTTCGTGTGGGATCAAGCCGCAGAGCAGGGTTTCCAACAGCTCAAGAAAGCTTTCACCAATGCACCTGTCCTGAGACATCCTGACTTAGCCCAACCATTTGTAGTGGAGACCGATGCCTCTAGCTACGCCTTAGGGGCCATATTATCCCAAAGGAACCCTGAGTCTGGCCTGCTCCATCCAGTGGCCTATTATTCACGAAAACTGCTTCCAGCCGAGGCAAACTACACCATTGCGGACCGTGAATTACTAGCCGTCAAGGCCGCCCTTGATGAGTGGCGACATTACCTGATGGGGGCCCGACACACGGTAACTGTGATAACATATCATCGAAATCTGCAATTTATCAGGACCACTAAAAACCTAAGCCCACGACTACTGCGTTGGGCCTTGTTCTTTGCAGAATTCGATTTCATTATCACCTACAGACCGGGTACTAAAATTCGGAAAGCAGACATATTGTCTCGATACACTGACCCTGTCAAGAACTCTGAAAATGCACCCCAAACCATAGTTCCTCTATCACGTATTGTAGGCGCCACAAGTAGTTTATTTGAGGTGGTGCAAAAGGAATTACCCATGCCGGATTTGCACAAGTGGTGTGCAGAAGACCCGCAACACCAGGTGCTTGATGGCCTTCCATATCATGGTCAGCAGCTATTCTTGCCCACTAAAGAACTCCAAAGAAAGGCCGTATTCTGGTGCCATGAATCACCTCTGGCAGGCCACCCAGGCAGGACAAAAACCCAAGAATTGGTGTCACGATATTTCTGGTGGCCTACTTGGCGACGGGATGTACAACAATATTTGAGTGGCTGCGATACATGTGCACGTAACAAGGCAGACCACCGTAAGCCTGCAGGCTTGTTGTGCCCGTTACCTACTCCCTCTGTACCCTGGCACACCGTCACTATGCATCTCATAGTAGATTTACTACAGTACAGGGGTTTACTTCCACATTAGTGGTTGTAGACACCTTTTCTAAAATGGCACACTTTATTCCTTGTATAGGGGTACCAACAGCGGGTCAGGTCGCAGAGCTGTTCCTCCAGCATGTAGTACGCCTCCTTGGACTGCCATACTGCATTGTGACGGATCGAGGACCACAATTCACCTCTCGGTTTTGGCGAGAGTTCTGTAAGATTATAGGTATGGATGTAGGCTTGACGTCGTGCTATCATCCAGAAACCGATGGCCAAACAGAAAGAGTAAATCAGGGGCTAGAACAGTACCTGCGCTGTTTCATTGCCAGTAGGGAAGCATCTTGGGTACAACATGTGTGGTTGGCGGAACTGGCGTATAACAACGCAAGCCATGCATCCACTGAGCAATCACCCTTTTGCTGCCTTTATGGCCACCACCCCAGGATACTTCCTGTTGCATTGGCGACTTCCGAGGCAGCCCTTCCAACCTTAACGGGGCGGAGGAAGTGCATGGAACAAGTATAGAAAGATATGCAGGACAATCTCGTACAATCCAAAACCACCTACAAAAACTATGCCGACAAACATCGTCGAGCCTGCACCCAATACTGAGTAGGGGATATTGTATGGCTCTCTACCCGAAATATTTCCTTGTATGGACCCCGGAAGTTACAACCACGATACATGGGCCCGTTTCCCATAGACCGGATCATTAATCCAGTGGCCATGCATCTTAAATTGCCCCCCCAAATGAAAATTCACCCAACGTTTCATACTTCGTTGTTAATACCAGCCCCCAAGGCCACCAAGACCCAAAAACCACCCCCCATCCTGGTACAAGGGGAATCCGAATATGAGGTTCGAGCAATCTTAAACTCCAAAAAAGATAGGATGGGGCGGGTTCTGTATCTGATAGATTGGGTCGGGTATGAGCCTGAGGATCGCTCCTGGGAGCCTTCCGCTCATGTACATGCCCCAAGACTGCTGCGCACCTTCCATCGCAACTTTCCAGACAAACCCCAGGCTCTGCTGGCCTTCCGTGGGGGGGGGGATGTCAGGGGCAGACCCAAGATAACACAGACAAAACATGTAACTAGAACTAAAGGAGGTAAATATGTATGTGACCTGCACCATGGGCCATGTATTTATAAAATGCACACTGTAAAATTAAGCAGGGGAAAAGTCCTGCCCTACAGAAGACTACTTTGTCCTCCTGTAGGCGAAAGGCACATCTGGACCACATTGCCCAGCATGCTTGGCGCATGGGCAACCAATCAGGAGTCAGACCGGGCGTGGCGCGCATCAACGCGCATGCGCAAATCCTTCAGCACGGGGCTTGTGCTCGAGAACGCCGACTAGGAGGAAGCGTGCAGAGGAACTCCGGCGGAAGACACGTGCGAGGGGCCCAGCCCCACCTGATTGAGAATCCGGCCCCTCGCCAACCTACAGGTAAGTCCGGGACATGCTGCTAGGGGAGTGGGAACGTGCGACACAGAGACCCAAGGAATCCCGCAGAGGGAGCTTGGGAAAGCGCAGGGGGCACATTGTCTCAGCCCATACCAGTCGCCCCAGCGCCGACATACTAGATAAGTAGAAGTGCCAGAGATTGGTAATAAGTTGCTGTATCAACCTCCACGCTCCGGAGGGCTTAGACCAGAGTGGAAACACGCGTAATAACGTGGGCACTGCATATTTAAGGAACGCAGCACTGGCATCACGGAAACTGGGAATAGTCTAATGCCACAAGCCACGCGCGGTGAAATTTGCATTGGCATTTCAGTGAACAACTTGTTTACTAGGGACAAGTACAGCGAGTAACTTAGTTCGTGGAAAGCCACGTTATAAACCAAGGAATGAGAGTATGAATGCGGTTTGGAATGAATGACCATGTGAGAGCATGACAAAGAACAACACAGTATTCTTTCTTTGTAGCTGAACCCAGCCTGCACAACCTTCGAGACGCAGCACAAACTGACACCTTACGACGGTGACACCAGGGACCGCGTTACCGGACAGGACAATCAAACAGAGCTAAGTGTTGCATGCATGACTAACTGTCTCAGTGGTTGCCCCACTGCCTTATTGTATAGCAAAACTGTATGAGGTGTTAAGCCTATCTCTATGTGATTTTGCAAACATAGTGTAAGGTTTCTTGGAGAGTTCTATTGGGAGACAATTGGCCAGTCTGCAAGTAGTACAGGAACTACAGTATCTGGTGCATAAAGAAGGTGTGCAGCAGTTGAACCTCTCCCAATCTCCCCATACCTGCCCATAACCTCTTCCTAACCCTTTTCCCGGTTTTCCTAACTACCCCAACCCATCCAACCAACGAGACCCTAACCCTCTTTCCCTGCCCTGGTCGCGAATGCCTGCGTAAGCTTAGACTTGCAGGTATCAAGACAAGTGTGGGGGTGGTGGGTTAAATCCACTCTTGCGCCTGGGATCAGTGTGCCCTGACAGTAACCCAATGACCAAAAGTATTCTAACCCTGATAAAACCAGGCCTCTAATCATTTGAGAGTGAAAATATAATTTGGCCAGATCTAATCTACCCTTTAGAGCAAACTGCACCAACACTATATCAATAGAAGATAGTAGTCGTAAATTAGGGATTTCTAGAAACAAGGCCAAACATGACTCTGGTTTAAAAGAAAAGAATCCGCATTCGGAAAAACCTGTTTTATGATTAGCGTGTGATCTTATGAAAAATTGCCATATCCTCCAGACACTTTTTGTATATATTTATTTTTTCAACCCCCATATCGTGACATAAATGCAGATACGGATTTACTTCTAGATCTTTACTCCTAATGCTTGCTGAATTATTCACATTACAATTCTGATGTGAAATGTCAGAAATTGCCATTCCTTCATGTGGAGCGCTCAGAGTATAATTTGAGGTAATAGGCCTATTTTCTACTATCAATGGAGGGCACAGATTCGTAGATACACACAAACTTGCCGATGGCTCCTCCAAGATAGGTAGAGCGTTATCTATATAAGCAAGCCTCAGCCTTTTTTCCTCAAGGGTGAGAAAGGATGCATCCATCACAGACTGATGATTGAAAGTCTGGAAATCGGACTTCGCAAAACCGCAGACGAAGGGCCTTCTGAATCTCTGTTACTAACAGATTGCGGCTGTGAATTATGGGTGTTGTCGTCCAATCCTTGCCTCATCTCTCTCAACGGTTTTGAAATAGAACTATTCTTTTGCTTTGAGGGGTTAGTACCACGAGGGAGAAAGATAGGCACCCAAGTCAACAATTTGAAAAGATTGACAGAGTTTAGTCGCAGAGTTTATCTTTAATGTGGGCAGTCTTTCTGAAGACTCAGTAGTCAAGACTCTCACCAACGAAGAAAGAGGGGAGTTTTCCTCTAGATTAGCCAAGTAAGCATCTTTCAATTTGCCTACACTCTCCATCTATGAATAAACTGATAGAATACTCTGATTCAATATTTCAGGTAATTTTCACCCAGATGTTTTACAAATTTGTCAATTGTGCCCTTAGATGTGAGTTTTTCACGGCTTATGAGATTTTGACATTTTTGTTTAACCGTTCTTGGAGGAGAGTTACATTTCTCGCAAGGTGAGTCAAACTTCAGTACATCCTTCGTTGAACAGTTTTTGGGCGATAATGCCATTGTAGAACTGTCCTCGCCAGTAGGAGAAAGAATAGTATTCCTCCACAAATTCCTCAAGCAACAACGAGAACCTTCAGGTCTTTGTTTAAAAGATGTCGTCTTATCTTTAGACTTTTTTTCTGTGTAATATAAAGTGGCAACTGTATTAGTTGCAATGTCAGACGTCGTAACATTTTCAAGTATTTTATCTACCTTTCCATTTGGGTTCGTAAGTGAAGGTAGCAAAACCTCTGAAAGTACACAAGGGGCAACTACTTTCTGAAAGGTATTGGTTGCGTCATTGCTCTTTTCTTGAGGAACTACACTAAAACGCTCAACCTTCCCGTAAACAAACCCCCCCAAGAGTGCCATCTTTGAGGACATTGTGTTAAATAATATGTGCTGTTTGCGAAATTCCTCCACAATTATTTCATATGAATTAGCCATTTGAGAAAGCGTAAAGTTCAGAGCGTGGAGGGCTGACTACAGAGTTTTAAGAATCTCATGTAGAGATGCATGCAGCAACGGGGCAAAGAGTCCTGCAAAGAAAGTACTGAAAATAAAACCAGATTTTCAGAACTTGGAGAATCTGCTGTGAAAAGAGCAGGAGATTGGGACAGGTTCCTGTCCATGATTATCTTCACCCCGGAAGAGAAAGAAATGCAATGATTTTCTGAAGCTCCCGCCACAATCTCAGTTGAAAGAATGTTTCTGTGGACATCAAGTAAGGCTTTAAAAGCCTCAGAGGGTGCAACACCAACATTTAAGCAAGTTAGATTTTTTAAAGCCGTGTCCATTGGAGAAATGCTTAATGATGCAAAGTTTAATGGATTCATTAAAATTGGCGGGGCTACATCTGTCTGGTCACACATGTCAGAGACAGTCTCAAAGTTTAACTCTTTAGCACTATTAAGAGCCAGTTTCCTACTAACGCAGGGGTTGTCACCGCTCCTGAGTGAGCAACAGTTCATCTGAAAAGGGGGAGGCAAAAGCTTGAACTTTTGTAAACAGCGTTAAACACAATGTATAGTTCCACTCACCACGACAACATCGTGACAGAAGAGAAAAGCCTCATAAGGTACATAAATCAATCACTCTGGCCATTCCCCCACGGAGCCCCGCGGACCACCGCAGACCACTTCTGCGTGGTGGATGTCGTTTTGTAGGATTCTCCTTCCTCAGTTGCTGGCAAGGCCCGCCTCCAATACACCACCAATTGCAGCAGACATTTCTGCCGACACCGCAGACCACTTCTGCCTCACTTCCGTGCCCCGCTCCACACAGCAGATGTTGTTTTGTAGGATTCTCCTTCCTCAGTTGCTGGCAAGGCCCACCTCCAATGCACCGCCAATTGCAGCAGACTTTTTTGCTGACACCGCAGACCACTTCTGCCTCACTTCCGCTGTGATGTTTGTATAGCTAGAGTGGGATAAGATTGTGCTGATGTGTTGACCTGTTGTGGTGGGTTTAGTGGTAGGGAGTGATTCTATTTTCAGTGCTGTGCTCTACAAGAATCCCAATTAAATCAGATCCAAATCCAATCATACTGCGCTGGTGGGTCTGCCTGGTGCTATCCAATCCTGTTGGTTGCAATCTGGACTGTGTGCAATAGGGTTTTTGTAAAGCTTTGTGGGTATATCAATGGGAAATAATAGAATTCACTGGTTTGTTAGTAAGCAACAAAATAATGTAAGATTACCCAGGCTATTTGACTTACACTCACGAGGGCTGCTGAACATGATTGCAATATAATGACTTTTTTTCCTCGATACTTTGGAACAAGTAGATATTTAAAGTGCGATTTCGAGGTGTTTATCAACTGGTGGGAGTTTGTCCCTTTCAGACTTGAGTGCAACCAGGCATGCTTGCTTGATTGAGTTCTGCGAAAGGACTGTGAGCAGATTGCTCCTACTCGCAGCCACAAGCTCGTCTTCTCTGGGCTTGGTGCCCTGAAGTCATTGCTGCATTATTGCTAGCGCTGGGTCTGGTAAAAGAAGCTGCTGAGCAAGGAGTTGGTGGATGATGTCTGGATCTTCTCAAGGTCTAGTCTCATCACACCTGGGATCTAGCAAGATCGCTTTCAGAATTTGACTGCAATACAACCCTGTGTGCAAGGCTTCTCAAAACAAACATCCTAAGGCTACATGTGTTACAGAATGAGGCTTTCAGAGCGTGGTCAAATTTGAAGAAACAGGAAGCTAGGCTTGATATCGCTTAGCACCCTTCCGTTGGATAAAAGGATACTACAAAAGGAGTGTGCTCCATTCACATGGGTATGTACAATCATTATCCAAACTGCTTAGAAAAAAACAGCCTGAGACTATCTGCCTGTCAAAGGCTTGAGATCAAAGCACACTGCCACCATGCTAATCTGAGGCTAGATGACAAAAAACACATGCCCTTGCGTAGCAACTTCAACCAGACCAAAACATGTATTGTAGCGTTCTGGTCTGGTCCTTTGAAGGTCTCACCAGAGTACTATTAGTCACCTCCTACACCAGCCATCACCAGCTCTGAAAAGCATTCGGATGTCGCCATCCAAATCCAAATAAATACCTTGTAAAAAGCTGAAATCTTTTATTTATTAATGAAATATGGAACCGGTTTATCATACTGCTAGTGTGTTCAATGTTTAGTAAAATTCTATGGAACTACTACAGAGTGTATTCGATCTAAGGACAACTCCCTCAGAACGCTGTGCTTTCACGCCCCGGCTCGGGGGCGGATATGTCATTTAACGTCCCGTAGCCGGAGCTACCAAAGCTCGGCTGGCCATTAAACACCATGGCCGCACCCCAGCTGGCCCGTGAAAGCTATGCGCACCCTGGGATTTCCTGGGGTGTGGATAGTTTTCATTTTGTATTAATTCCAATGGGAGAGGTGCTCAGCGTTTTAAAAAAATGCCTGCCGCCATTTAAATAGAAAATGGACGGAGTACCTTTTCTAGTTTTGTGGTGGCAGCTATTTTTTTGTTGATTTATATCGGTCCCGGCGGTGAATGCACAATCACGCCCAGGAAAGGCGGATTGTGATTGGTTAATCTGGCTTTTTCACGGGTGCGAATAAAGGAATGCTGCCCCTTTCATGTATGGAGCACAATGAGGAGGTAGCCAAGACTCACGCTATTAAAGGATACAGGGTGATAAAATATGTTACTATATATCTACATAATACATGCTATCAATCAGAAAATGCAAACAATACTATATATCTATATAGTAGATGCTATCAATCAGAAAATGCAAACAATATTCACATAGTGTAGGGAGGCAAGACACACCAGGTGAGGATATAAGCAGATTTATTGGGATACGTATCAGACATATAGTTGAGACCCCCAAACGGGACAGCATCAGATCTCCAACTTCCGAAATACAATACATAACAAATCCTAAGTTCCATAGCAGTGCATTGTGACCTCAACCCTGCACAGCCCAATGACTCCACATAAAGAATGCTCATCATCCCCATAGCAACACTTGGCATTCCCCTAGCACAGTAAACCCATATATACAACACCCCCCCCCCCTTATCTGAACAAATCCTAAACTTAATAACAAATGAAACTTAACTTAATTAGGTATTAACATAAAAAGAAAATGGAAATATCAAATATAACATCAGCAGACGTTGCACTTTTGACATATCACAGGGATGATTTAAGACATCTACTTTCTTAATTTCGCAACTCTTGACAAATTCCAAATTTGGCCGCTTTCTGTCCTAACGGCACCTTTGTACACTTGGACAACCTTGACGGGATCCGAATACAACAGATCCCCTTTCCTGTTTATTACGGGCTTCCGTATTCTGATCCAATCACCCACCTCAACAATTGTTACCTTCCTCTTTGGGGTCTTCTCATTCATCCTCTCAACCCATTTACCCTTTCGTTCTTCCATTCTTTTTTTTACTTCCTTTACAACCTCATTGGTTTCCCTCACTCTTCCCAACCATGCCGGTGACAACACAGTGTTACCTCTTCGCCCTCTCATCAATTCGAAGGGACTTACTCTCGTTTCAGCATTGGGGGCCATCCGTAAAGCATACAAACGCTCTTTGACTGCTACTTTACGATCACTACCACATGCACTTGCTCCTCGAATACCATCCATTATACAACGATTCATTCTCTCAACCATTCCGTTCCCCTGTGGATAATACAATGCAGTCTTCTTGTGCCGAATTCCACATTTGAAAAGATATTCTTGGAACAATTTACCCGTGAATTGTGGACCATTGTCTGTGAGAAGGGTCCTTGGCAAACCCTCCCTCTCAAAAACACTCTCTAAAAACTCCACAATGGATTGACTTGTAACATCCCTCAATATTTTAAACTCCGTCCACCTTGAAAACATATCTATTAAGACAATAATAAACCTTCCTCGTCCCCTACCCATATCGACAGGGCCCAGAATATCAATGGCCAGATCTTGCCACACACCTGCCGGTACCAACGTCTTTCTTACTGGTTGGACCACAGCCGAAAGGTTTTTTCCTGATTTAATGCACACTACACCTCACCAACAATTCTCTCGATTTCTCGATCGCAACATGGCCACTAATAATCAGCCTTTATTACATCCTTAGTCTTGGATACACCCACGTGACCGCAATGGGCAATTTCCACCAGCCTTCTTCTCAAACTACGAGGAACAACCAACTTGTCCCACCGATATAACACGCCATCCCTCACCAACAACTCCAATCTTACTTCCCACGATGATCTCTCCTCTCCCGACAACAACCTCTTTTCCGGCCAACCTTCTCTGACGAAACCCATGATGCGTCTCCACATATCGTCAGACTGCAGAGCTTCAATCCACTCTTCTCTCTGTATCACCCTTTCAGTGGTCGCACATACCATATTACCAACATCACCACATTTTTCACTCTCTTCATCATCACTACTAATCACCCTTAACCTCGAAGCATAATCAGCTTGTACATTGCTTTTCCCAGGGACAACTTCCATATTGAACTTAAGACATTGTAACCTGGTTACCCAGCATGCAACTCTTCTTGAGACTTTATCCAGGCCTTTACTTTCAAAGATTGCCTTTAATGGTATATGGTCAGTTCTCAAAGTGAATTCCTGACACCACACAAAAATGTTCAGTTTTTCAATTCCCCAATGGCACGCTAGAGCCTCCTTTTCTATAACTGAGTAATTCAACTCAGCCCCTTTCAACATGCGTGAAGCATGTAAAACTACATCTTCCATACCATCCGCTCCTACTTGGGACATAACCACACCAATCCCCATTTCGCTAGCATCCACCGATAAAATAGTCTTCTTCTTGGTGTCGTATATAGCCAATGGTTTCGCCATATCAGTTTTCGATTTTATTTCTTCAAACTCCTTTTGACAAGTTCTATCCCAGTCAAACTCAACACCTTTCTTTAGCAGAGCTCTCAAGTTTATTACCCTATCCGCAAAATGTTCTACAAAACGATGGTAAAATTCTATGGTACCTAAGAATGACCTCAATTCTGCCTTGTTTTTCGGAACTTGCATTCTTCTTATCCCATCAACCAAATCCTTCCTGGGTCTAAGACCTCCCTCAGATATTTCATGGCCCAAGTACTCCACTGTACGAGTGCAAAAGACACATTTCTGACCACGTTACGTAATTCCACACTCTTTGAATATCTTTAGAACCACCTCAACTTTTTCCTTCAATGCCTCTTCAGTTTTCCCACATACTAACACATCGTCCTGGAAACACCAGACATCTTTCACTCCCTTCAGTAATTTGTCCATCACTTTTTGAAATACTGATGAAGCAGATATTAGCCCAAACGGCATACGTCGAAATTGATAAACTCCTTCATACGTAATGAATGCAGTAAGTTTTCGCGACTCAGTATCTAAATCTATTTGATGATATGCACTTGCCATGTCTAGCTTCACAAAAAACTTAGCATTACCAATTCGACTCAGTAATTCACCCATATTGGGTAGTGGATGTCGATCAGCTATGACACACTTATTCAATTCTCTTAAATCTATACACACTCTTAATTCACCACTTGGCTTCCTAAAAACCACAACCGGGGAAATCCACTCTACGGCCTTGGCTGGTTCAATGATACCCGCCTTTTCCAGTTTCATTAGTTCGTCCTTCACAGCATCACGCATCGTCATAGGTAATGGTCTCAGTTTCGCACACACTGGCTTACTCCTATCTCTCAGCGTAATTTTGTGCAGCATACCCATCAGACAACCTACTCCATTACTGAAGACTTTGGGATATTTCGTTATCAAATCACTGTTAACATCACCCACTCTACTAGGCCCTCTGACATTTCCAATGTTAAGGACTTGTTCTTCGCTATTAGGGTCCAGTTTGATGCCCAGACCTCTTTGTTCTCTCCACCCGAGTAAAGTTTCTCCTTTCCTTGTAAAATATATTTTGCCATATGTCGTTCTCCCTTTGAAACTGAAATGAGCCATGCAGCACCCCAATAGCTCTATTTTCCCGCCATTGTAGTCCCCAGGGTTTTTATCAGATGGTGTTAAATCTTCCATCCGACCATGTACTATGTTTTCATAAGTACCCTTTGACATCAGAGTAATCTTTGAACAAGAGTCTGCTAACATTCTTACTTCTTGCCCATTCACCTTAACCCACACCGCAGGATTTTCACACTCATCATTCTCAGAACATTTCACCATATTAACAGTGACCACCTCACTCTCAGACTCTTCACCCTCTCCTGATGATACAACCTCACATTCCTCAACCAACATGGTCCCTTTAGCCCCAGCTATACGATAATTTTAACAGCAGTTTTCAAAATGCCCCCACTTCTTGCATATAGAGCAATTTGTTCGTCTGCCAGGACATATAGGTGAAGTTGATAAGTGACGCGCACTCCCACACCTAAAACATAAATGTTCCTCTCTTCTTGGACCTCTATAAGTAACCTCCTTCTGAGTATTTTTATTACTCAGTTGAGCTTGCCCAGCCCCACTCTTGCTCTGATCTGAGTCATACCCTCTTACAAGTTTATTTGTCGATTTCCTTTTCCCCTTAGTACCCCCCTTCTTAGGATCACTAATCTTTAAAACGTCAATAGGCTGAACAGGTTTCGTCTCTTTCGTACCCAATTCCGCCACACACTTCAATGTGTGCTCTATCCTCTTAGCAATCGTTATAACTTCATCTAAATTAGGATCGTCCTTCAACCACACTTCCTCTCGAATTTTATCATTTGAACAATGTAACATGAACTGTTCCCTTATATGTTCATCTAACGAACCACCAAATTTGCAATTCAATGACAAGTGTCTCAAAGCTGTAATGTATTCTTCTACTGACTCGCCGTCATGTTGGAATCTCATTCCGAAATGATAACGTTCCAACACTGTGCTGATCTTTGCCTCAAAATGTTTGTCTAATTTAAGTAAAGCATAATCAAAGTCATTACCACCATCTTCCATGTCCAATTCTGCAATGTCAGGCAGTGTCTCATAAATTGTTTGCCCTTCGCAGCCCAAAAAGTGCTTTAACATGGATACTTTCCTTTCCGTAGACATACCATTGCCACATGTCGCCTTAACGTAATGCAAAAATCCCCTTTTCCATGGGCCCCACTTGATCCTAGGGGGGCCTGGGGTAGGCATGAACATTTGTGGCCCAGGGACACCAGACAAAGCCATGTTAGGAGTAACTCTATCAGTATCTTCTACAGCAGTAGTGCTCTTCTTCGCTTACGTGACCAAGGTTTTGTTAAATTTACCAATCAACAGCAAACCCTTCCACGTTGTTTCTCACCTGGACCAATAATAGTGTATGTTCGACCTTTTTCCTCAGCAGATAGCACGTCGCCGCCTTCCCAAAGGGGCCCTGGGCGGTTGACAAATCTCGTTGCTGCTTCCTGGGGTCAAGGCGTCAGTTCCAACCAATGGAGATTGAAAGGAAAAGAAATTATGATGCTGTCACGTGCTCGCCGTCTGTGTATCAAATTCTGGGTCATATGAGCCAGCGTTACGACTACAGGAATACGGAATTCGGTGAAACCACCCACTCTTCGCGGCACAGCGAGATGGTCGACTAGATCCTGTACAAGCTTCGTTGAGAGTCGTATCACATCGCACACCGGTCTGCACTCGCCATGTTGCTTACACAGCACAACGCAACAGCCGTGTCCCGATACTTCTTCGAGAAATTACCGCTAGTTGTGTCACAACCGGACAACACTCAGGTATGGCAGCTGCCGACCTCTGTACCTGCAGGTACCAGGCAGCATGTGCGGAGGCTGGATGGCGTATGACGAGCAAACAGTGATCCACTCTTCAAGGACCACCGCAATCCAATCCTTGGGTAATCTACAAGGACTGTAGAGTAGGTCTGCAACGATTCACCGGGCTGGGGGTCTCAAAAACTCCTTCACCATCAAGGGGTGCCTGGGTTGTTCTCTCTGACTTCTTCAGCATCCCACCTTCGTCGCCAATGTAGAGAGGCAAGACACACCAGGTGAGGATATAAGCAGATTTATTGGGACACGTATCAGACATGTAGTTGAGACCCCCAACCAGGATAGCATCAGATCTCCAACTGCCGAAATACAATACATAACAAATCCTAAGTTCCATAGCAGTGCATTGTGACCTCAACCCTGCACAGCCCAATGACTCCACATAAAGAATGCTCATCATCCCCATAGCAACACTTGGCATTCCCCTAGCACAGTAAACCCATATATACAACACATAGCATGCCAAGTAGAGATTTAAATCACATAAATATATAAACTCTAGTAGATTTAGTGACCGCTTACCCTTGACGTGGACCTTTTTCATTTACTATTGTACAGTTTTATAGTCCTAATGCCTATTATTTTCGTGGAGAACTGCTCACTTAATTGGCACATGCCAGGTTTCAGGGGATCGGCAAGTTTCACACCAGCTGTTATATTTATTATGCAGTTTCCCTGAAGGAACAACTTGTACATAGAGGGTATCCAAAAAGAATTTTGAACAGCACATGTAAGAGAGCTAGGAACATCCCTAGGGATATCACACTTTAACAACACCCCACGGACAATCCACGTGATAACATCATAGCAGTATGCTATTCACTGATGTTCAATACATTGAAAAAACAGGTTAAAAAACTTTGGCTGATATTAAATACAGGAAATAGTCATCTGGCATGACCATCCTTTGCAATCAAATGAAGAAAAAACCTTCGAGAACGGCTGGTCCACACCTTAAAGGAGAACAGCGATGAACAAAACCCCAATACGATCTGGCGCACTAGTGCACCAATGGGACACACCCCATGTGGCAGTTGTGTGATGTGTGCACAGACTACTCGGAGTACAAAGATCGATAAAGGTTGGAAGACCCCATGGCAACAGAGGAAGCTAACTAATTGCAACAGTGAGGGAGTAATCTACCTCATCATTTGCCCATGTAGACTGAACTATGTTGGGATGACAGCTAGACCTGTTAAAGAAAGACTGATAGAGCACAGATCCTGTATTAGGACTCCGAGAGTCAAGGCCCCCTTAGTGGCCCACTTTAAGGCACTGGGCCACATAGCCGAACAATTCAGGTGGACGATTTTGGAGAAACTTAACCTCCCCACGCAGAGGTGGCAATTTCCACAATCTCCTTCTGAGAAGGAAACAACACTGGATTTTCTGCCTTGATACCTATAAAAAGGGTCTCAATGAGGAAATACAGTGGCATGAATTAGCAGTCATGAAGTAGCTAGACACAGGGATGACCAATATACCACCCACAACACAGGATATTCTTTGCTGTCCCTAGAGAGAGAATCATGCTATCTCAGGTACAGGAGAAGCATTGTTCACGGCAATGGGTAAACTCCACATGGGCAAACATGCAAAATGTATTTGCACATCATCTGGCAGTTAGATCTGTGAAAGGCCACGTGTGGTCTTTATTAAAAAATTGTCTGATTGGTTCATTTTTTCAATTTTTTTATTTTTCCATCCCCAATGCCCCAGAAAGGGAACAGCGTATACCTCATTGACAGAAGAGAAACACCAGTAGGAGGTGGTAATATACAGAGACAAACAGATAAATGTTTATATCCCCCCAAAAAATTAGTTGACCGATTCATCAGAGTGGCAGGCAAACAATCAGGAGTGCGTCATGACATTGTCTCCTAGCAACCTGGAGGATGCTATGGCGCACAAGACTCACTCTCAATATAGACAATATTTAAAGATCAACGAGTGAACAGCAACATGCAGTCTTTTGCCTTCACGTCTAGGATAAGATCACATTGTGATTAACATGCCACTAACCACCTTTGCGCCGTGACATGGACGCATGTCAAATCACCTAGCAAACTGGGAGGGCGTTGCAATGCACGAGAATTGCCCGAAAAAGGCCAATGAATGAAGCACATTGAGCGTATTTCAATATGCAGTGTATCATTCGTATAATATGAAGACACAACCTGCGGGCGATACGCATTATGAATAACATAGTGTTAGGGAGAATTCTCATTCTTGGCTAATTTCCCTTTCCTAGTGAGTCCCTCAGCAGCTTTGCTGGATTTCTGGAGTTTATTTTTTCCACTTGGTAAGAGTGTGAGCTTTTTCCCCACTCGTACCTGTTTTTTGCCATGTGTATTTCAAATGTTTTTGTGATTGTGGACTCTGAAGGACACCACTTCAGTAGCCCCACACGTTTGTGTGTTACCCAGCACCTTCAGTGCAGTGACACATGGTTGTCTCTTAGACTTCCCACCGACTCCATTTTCTGGGGCTGACTACTGTCCCCCAGAAACGGGTAAAGTTGCCATTAACTTTACATAGTCACTTTAACCACAGGTCCAGTACCCCCATCTTATATGGAGTATTGGAAAGGGTTAATTCTTTGCCCTTTTTTTCTGTGCCTCGTAGAGCATTGTTTCGCTCCCTCGTAGAAGCATTGTTCACTGTAATGGGTAAACTCCACATGAGCAAACATGCAAAATGTATTTGCACATCACATCATTAAGACTTGGCTGGTGGCAGTGGTACCTCCCGTAATTTTCCTACCGCGATTATATTACATAACGTGGTAACGTTTTAGGCTATTTTAGTAGTCTCGAACTTTAAACCCGCTAGTCCAAATACTTTTTATTTTGGCTCCGGTTGGGTTTAATTTCTTTTTGCTAACATCCTTCTTGGGTATTTCTTTGAGCGGCAAACCAGGTGTGCCTCCTTTGTTCGACGACCTTTGGCGGGCTTCTGACCAGAAGCCGTCCTTTGGTGTATGGGCGTCTAGGTGGGCTGAATGTGAGGGAGGGGTGTAGTCACCGCCTGGCCAGGGTCTCCTTAGAGACCCAAGTCGGAACTTTGTGTTGATTGGCTGAGGTGGTTGTCCGGGCTGGACAACCCCCCTGCTGAGTGATTGACAGCCAGGCTGTGTGAATGGGGGATTTTGGCATAAAAGGCAGGACTCTTGGGCTAGAAGGCAGAGTCGCCACTGGAACTGCAAGGAACCGAAGAGAAGTGGAGAAGAAGACGGCTGCTGCAACCCCGAGTCCCGGTGAAGCCCTGCTGCAGTCCTGAGCTATCTACCCTTCAAAGACAAGAGAAGATCCAGTCCGGAGTCTTCTTCCCTTGAGCCTGGTGGGATGAACCAGCTCACCCTTTCTTCAGTTAGAGAATCTAACTGAAGAAAGCTTTGATCTGCTTTGACGCACAGCATCCCATAGTTAGATTTTAGTGTGTGTGCTTTACTGTTTTGTTGTTTGGAATTTAATATAATTTCTTTCCATAGTTTGGTCTTTTGTGTTCCTGATTTGACTATTGAAATGAAACCTTCTTTGTTTGGTTTTCTGGACTTAATATTATTTTGACTGCATTTTTGATATTTATTTGATTGTTTATATAATTAGTCTGGTCAGAGCGACTGGGGGTCCCCCACTTGAGTGATTCCCTTCACTCACTTGGGGCACCACCCACGGCATGCCCAGATTAATTCTTAGGTTTCATGTGATCAACTGACTTGCGACCTTTTGCAGCAGTCACCATTTGACATTAATATTTCAAACAATATGCACCTTTTTAGTCAACTGTAAGATACAATTTTGTATATTGTACTAGAGCTTTAGACAATTTAATACTTTTTTAGACTATTTGTATTAAATAAATATAACATTGCAAATTAATTGTTTGTTTTATGTGTGATGATCTGTTGGGCAGCTGGGGGAGCCTCTTTCCTTGTCTACATGGTTGAATGATGTCCTTTGAATGAATTTTTTGGCCTTTCCGTTGGCTTGACCTCCATGTAGTATTATTTGTTGCTTCCCTTCAGCCAGCGAAGTAGGGGAAACCCATCGTTTGTTTTGCTGTAGTGGTCCGTATAGCAATCAGAAGAGCCCTCTCCTGATTTAAAGGATAGCACCTTTTATCCATTGTTGTCTTTTTTGCTGCTGCTGGCCTCATCCCTGGGTAGTGCAGATCGCTCCAGACATCCTCCTTCTTGTCCCCACGACTGAAGCCGCAGGAACCATGAGTCTGCAGGAACTACCAGGAACAACTGCCGTGGCACCAGCTTTTCTCCAACGGAATAAGGTACTTTGCACATTTGGTCAGTCTCTCCGTCTGACCATCCAGAATCGGGGTGAACCCTTTTCCTCCACAAAGATTTGTTCTTTCTACCCTACCTCTTATAACTTTTCCTTCCATTTGGCAATATCTAAGTACTGTTGGCATCTCAAACTGTTCAACGTGTGATCCTTGGCAACTGAGCATCTGCTCCATTGACACTGGCGCAGGCCTATTGACTTTATCTGTATCTTTGAACGAGTCCTCTGATCCTCTTGCCTTGACAAAAGTATTGCCTGTGATTTTATCCACTTTTCCCCTTGTTTAAAATTCTAAAGTACAAAGTGTGTGTTTAACTTCGTGAGCATTTCTATTTGCGGGTACGCGTTAGTATCGCAACACCGGTCTGTCAAATCCCAATGTACTTACCTTGAATTTCCTGGAACAAGTGGAATTGGTTGTGTGTGGTGTATTTTACGTGTGGTTTTGGATTTATAGAAGTGAAGTGTTTTGCAAACATATGGTTTAAAATAAATGTACTTATATTTTTTATTTGAAACCTTGAGTCAGTGTTTGCTTGAGTCACAGTAAGTGTGTTCCTTTGTGTAATTTCTACTAATGCTCATTTACTCTTGAGATAAGTCTGGCTGCTCCGCTACTGCAACCACTTTAACAGTGTATTACAGGCTTGTACCAACGGTGAACTTGTATTGCCACTTGTAGTCTTAATTGTGTATAGTGGTCCCTAAGGGCACTGCACAGGATTCTGCCTAACACATAATAACATCTGTAGGTTGAGAACCTTCAAAATGGCCGATTCATTCAACTGGCATTTTCCTATCATGCTCTGAAACCACCTTCGCGACCTTCTAAGGATGCGACTGTGGTTACCTAGCAACTCCTTGTTGCTGCGACGCCGAGAGTCTCCTGGGACACTCAGTGCATTAACCGCATCCAGAGTGTAGCCACACACTACCGGAAGGTAAGAATATGAAAAGGAAAGGCAGTAATAGCTCCACATGAGCCTTGTTATTGAGAAAGAAAAAGAAAAAAGTGGCTGCAATTCAACGAGATGTATAAGCCACGTGTGATCCGGTCTTAAATATCTTGGCAAGAATGCCACTCACAATGAGCAATATCCAAACATAATGGTGCCCGCGAACACACATACAGCAGTGCCCACCTGGTGTGTCATGTAGACACAACCAGGGGAACACGGCATGGATAATGCACTGAGTGGCGTAATGTGAAGAGTCTTGCCACTCACTGTATCTAACACTAAACTGTAGAAGCAAGTGGCTATCTATATAATGAAAGACATTCCTTTCCTTTCGTTTTCGGGTGCGCTGCATTCTTCGTGATTGATTACTCACAAGAAGCCTGAGAGACGGACCCACAAACAAAAGGGACCACTCCGCCTGCCTCAAAAAAACAACACGTACTAGCCGTGGAGCAGTTTATTAAGGTAACCACCTGTGCAGGTCATAGATTCCATCTTGGGTGTGATGTGATGTGTGATGTTGGAAAGGCTTTTTGACCCACTACAATAATGCAATACTCGTTTTTTATTTTAATGGGAATGCAAATATATACATGTATGTGTGAGAGTAATAACTGGGGAGGGACCCTGTTTTAGGAGGGACAATGCTGGGGTGTGCCCATCAATGGAAATAGGACACAGTCATAGAGTGTGACTATTGTCTTTGAACATATCCCTTAGCATTTAGTGCTTAGCAAATAAAACCCATCACGCTACACCTGGGTGAATATTTTTCATTTTATTATTTTCATAGGCGGGATCTGGATCTGATGGACACCGTGACTGACAGCACTTCCTCAAACGATTGGTCCTGAAGAAGAAGAACCACATTAGCAGTGTCATCGAAACCGATGGACCTTGTGATCTTGCCTTTATCACAAAAGGGCTCTGGGGATACGATGTATAAGTATTAAGAATCAGTGCCGTTTGTCTCTGTGACAAAGTATCGGCTAACCTTCATTTAAATAATGTTTTTATCTAGAGATAGACCAAAAGCCTAAGTTCTGAGCAATAAAGGTAGCTAATGTACTACGGTCTAATCTCATTTCTTAAGAGAACATGCCACTACTTCTTTTAAAATATATGGGGATATAAAAATCCTCTTTCACATCGCACTTCATTTACACACTTCACCAAGGGTGAATAAAGTAATGGCATTGTGCCAAAAAGGAAATATTCCCTTGTGAAATGTACAGTGTGTGAGTGATGTTGGGACTGGATCTCAGCCTCTTTTAAATCTTTTCAATAGAGACATTGTAGAATTAGGGACAGTTTTCCTCTCATCTTTTCTGTTAGATAGGCGGTGCACCAGCTCCTGTCTAGGGATCGCACACCCCATAGGGATAGGGTGTACTTCTGGTCAGGGATAGCGTTTAGTGGACACATAGATTCTTTGAATTGAAATATATATGCTCTAAAAGCGACGCATGCCCTATCTTGTTTTTGTGTGATACTATATTTATGTAAAGGCCATGGGTTCTTATTTATATGTCACACTACTTTTATACTTTTGATGTGTGCTCTAGCATTTTGAAGCGTCTCTTGTGCCGTATGGAATTACAAATAAAGATCTTAGATCAAATAAGCAACTCATTTTAATAAAGCAGGGCAAACTGGCAGACATCGGACTGATGCTTGCACACTGACAGGCAAACTTGATTACACAGAGCTTTTATACCCCAATATGCGTTATAGCGAACAAGTGGAGCAGGATTGCGGGGTTGTCCCCCACATACTTGTTCACTATAATGAAATCGGGGGTTGCAGGGCTGTCCCCCGCTTTCTGAACAATAAAGTTTAGGGAAAAAAGGACCCTGCAGCGCTGGTTCCTGTCCACGTAAGTGGAAGGAACTTGGTTTGCAGGGAGACAGGGGAGTCGGCAGCACACAACGTGGTATGCCGCCAAAAGGTAGGTAAGTTGGGGGAATAGGGGGCAATAGGGGAAACGTATAAATGTCAAAAGGGAAATGTGGTTAAATAAACTTTGGTTTCTCCTCCCGCAGTCTTTTTCCTTTTAACGTATATCCTTCGCAAAGTGTGCCCTGCATTACATTTCTGGCACACAATGCAATTTATAATAAACTGTGCCACATGCTCTAGTAGATTTGGGGAGAACCACTCTTCTGAAATTGTAGCAGCTAGACTCTCTCTCGAGTCACATGCGCTGGGTAGTGGATTTGTCGCAGCTCTACCCTCAACAATGCTAGAGGTATAATAGGGTTTCCAGTGCTATCCTATCTCCAAATTGCCTCATTGGGGGATAAAGAACACCCCCACATATTCCATAAATCCTTTTCTGCTTGTGGTGCTCGACCTTGTATCTTAATTAACTGGACAATAAACAGCATGTTAAAGCCCCCCTTTACCAACATGCACCGTCCTACCATCTGTTTAGCACTTTCTATTTCAAAATTAGAAATGGTTGGGAAATAAGCTGCCTTTTTGGCTTCTAAGACTGCAGCTTTGTTTCTGCTGGAAATTACGTCTTCTCTTTTAGTATGGACTGCGCTTTATGACTGCTAGAGTTAATGGGAGTGCTAGTGCTTCAATAGGTTTATCCAATAGGACCGCATATTGCACTGGAGTGCCATCTGGGCAGATGAAGCCTGTCCTTTTCCTCTCACCTTCTTTGCAACCTATGTACTTTCAGTCTTTGCGCGTCTACCTCTGATTGTCTCTTCTCTTCCAGTATCTCTTTTTATTTCCTTGCCTCATGCCTTCTTCATGCTTCCCTTTGCTTGCTTTCTCTTTCTTTCTCTTCTTTGTATGGTGTCTTCTTTCTTTTCTTTCCCGCTCTTCTCCCTCTTCTCTTCTTCCAATCCCATCAATGCCTTTATCATTCAGCTTGAGTAATATTTTTCCTCCCATCCATTCATTCTGTACCATTCATATTCCCTTAGCTCTGTTCTTTGCTTCTCTCTGTTTCCCTTGTTTCCTCCTCTATCTCGATCTGTCTACATTGCCTGTCCCTCATTACACTGTTTACTTTCATTGCGTGTCAAGATATATTTGTGTTCTCTGCTTTTGTTCTCTTCCATGTTATCCTCACTGTTTTAAACAGGGGGCTCATATGTGGGATTAACGTACCCTGCCGCTGCTTTCAATTCCTTTAAAGGATACAATCCCTTCTCCTCTGTGTCTACACTCTTATTTCCAGGAGGGGAAAGGAGAGACAAAGGCGTTACATCGCCCCCTTTATCCTGATTAAGTATCCACCCCTTCTCAGCTGGATTTTCTTTCTCGCTCTGATACATTTTCCATAACTCTAAAATAGCCAACCTATTCTGTAATTTATTTCCCTTATATGTAGCATGCAAATATGTCATCATATGTTGCAATACTGTTTTTGAAAATGAACCCTCAAGAGGTCACGGCATAACTGTCTTATTGGTCGTTCCTCGAATGATACTTCCTTATTTTGGCTGTGTATTTTGGCAATGTTATACATAAGTGTAAAAGAGGAGTGTACCCCATGATGACGAGTCGATCTTGACTGTCTATACTTACCCGACCTTTTATTCTTCTCTTTATTTTATCAAGTATACCACACTGATCAATTTACGTGGGCACCATCAGTTGCCCCTTATTTATCCCAAAAATCAAATATATATATATATGTTTTTTAACCACTTTTAAAATCTATGCAACAATGGCCCTCATTACGACCCTGGCGGAATACGAAAAACGATGGCGGAAATGTAATACCGCCATCGAATACCGCCCGTTGCGATTATGACCCGTCATCGTAAAGTACGATGCGATTAGCGACACCGTAATGAACGCCAACGGTAACTGCAACAAGTACGCGCACGCGCGCCTTGCAAAACCGCAATATCCGCCATGGCGCAACGGTACGCGAATGCTGACCCCAGCGGACATTCACCTAACGCCATCAAGCATGGCGGAAAGTACCATTCCGCCATGGCGAGAACTACGGCATCGCGAACCAACCGTAATGGCCCTACTGAGTGCCTGTACTCCACTCCCTGGCCACATTGCACAACTCCTCGTAGGCGCAATGCAGTCACACCATGCAACCAGTGAAATGTACAAGTCACCCATGCATGCCAACGAACAAATGCATGCAGGGGCCCCAAGTGCCCTGTGAGTGGCCATCCACAATTGGCAACACACCATTGCCGTACTGATGCAGCACAGGCATCTGAAGGTGCAAGTACATCAAAATGAACTGAAAATTCCATGACACAAAACAACAACAGTCCCCCATCGCTTGCCACCAGTGTAAACCAACAGTCAAAGCAGTAACCTGAGGGAGACTGCACCAGCCCTGTACACATGGCAGTAGTCAAAACAACCATCAGCATAAGCACGTACCACACAACTGTACCCAGAAGCCGGAACCCAATGCAGAACACCTCACAATACATCGTGCCACAAATCGGAAAATGCCACATTACTAGCAAAGAATAACGCTACACGGTTAATATCTGAATATAAATTTAATGCACATCAAAATCACCAAGGCCATACAGCCATTTGAGCATAAACTCACAAATGATCAGCATTACTGTGGGCTGCATCCGCAATAAATGACCAGCTTCCCCATGTGTGACGCCCTGTACCTCCATGGCACACAGGGGCTACATCCACGTCCAAAAAGGCAACATGGAAGCGCCTAGGACCGCAGGCCCGTCCCATGAAGTAGGCACTAGTCCAGCTGGAAGCTAGGTATGCTGCACCTAGCCACTAGTACTGCATAAGGGCATGTGGGCCATTGGCGATCGTCCCATAAGATCGTAATGGTGCTCCACTGATTAACTCGAAGCTGCAGGTGTCGACTGTAGAAGCCATCTGCAGGAGTGGCGTACAGATGGCAGCGGCAGAAGGGGAGGAGATACCCGTCACCCAAAAGAAAAAAAAGATAGTATGGGCATCCGAACTTCATATGTAGTACTCACTACATTCAACACACCAAACCTACAACCATATGCATGCTAGCCCACTCATAAGGATCAATTGCACTCAAAATTCACTTGCGAATCATTACGACACAAATCGAGGTGAATACACTATTTCAAACGAGTGTCTGTGTGCATGCGCCTGTCAGAACAGGATCCATCAGATGGGATCATCAACGTGCATAGACACAAGTGATTGAAGGCGCGCCGAGACAGGGAGGGTTCAACAAGGGCAGACAGACGATGGTCCCACTATGGCAGCCTTGCATCACATAGCGCAGGGGAAGGGGATACATTCCAAATAGCCATGTACATGGCCGACTCCCAATTAAATCATCTTCCCATGCTTCCATTCATCATTCCCTCATCCCGTTATGAAAACGCCTGAATATTCACTCACATAACATTCGAAATTTCCATTGAGTCTGTGCGTAATGCAGCCTTCAAAATCCACTGTGCTCCTGCCCGGATTCCTTGTGTAGTGAAGTCACATGTATTTGGGAACGTCCTGCCTTATCGTCCACTACGCTATAGCGCATCCCATTCAAATCAAATCATACATTGCATTCCCGTCATGGGCCCTGTCCCAAGGACATTCAACAATAGAACGTTACATTTCCAGTCAGACCTGTGGGCGTCTCCACGCCGCTACTTGAAAACCGAAAGCGCTGTCCTTCGAATTCCTAATTTGCAACATCACGTTGAAAAGGCATCTGTGAACGCTAGTATTCACAAATACATCTATTCAGTGCGTCTGTGTGTGAAAATGGTAACTGCCCTCAATCACTGATGGGACTCCCCGCCGTCGGTGAACCTCGGTACAGTGCTGCATGAGGGTCCACCGTTGATCGAGCACTACATTCCGCTGACCCTTCACAAGTCTGCTCGCGAATGCAAATATCGTATGTGCAACAATGGGACCATAGCAGAATCAACATGTAAACCAATATTCCACAGCCTTCGGGATTAAGAACATGAATGCGAATGCAAGATGCCATGCGTCGATTTGCAGCGTCGTGTGCGGGACGTGCTCGCACGAAAGGCATTGCAGCTGACACAGGTGGAATGAATCACCACAGGTGACGGCTATACAGCCTGAAAACACATAAATTGCATACCCAAACCCCTCCCACAACCACACCCACTCCAGAATGCTACCGGCAGGACTAGCGATGTTGGGCCGGGGGGACCTGATTGCACTGCAAGTACTCCAACTTCAAGAAGAAGACGAACGCCAACGACTGCAACAACCGGCCGCACAGAGGAGACGCAGGAGGAGGAGGAGGAGGGCAAGGCATGGCCAGCAAGCCCCACCAGCACAGCCACTACCACCACGCAGGCAGCCCGCAATCCCACGCCTCCGAGCTAATCCGTTCAACCTCACAGCTGAGCAGATCCACACCCTCTACCGTTTGGACCGGGACACCATAACCGCCATTGTCGACATGACACACGCTGACCTTGTAAGCATGATAGATAGCCCAACCGCCATCCCACCCCTACTGAAGGTGGTGTCTGTACTCCACTTCCTGGCCACAGGCACCTACCAGCACACAGTCGGACAGTTGCATGGCATTTCACAGCCCCTATTCTCACGGACACTATTGCAAGTGCTTGATGCCCTCCTGAAGCACTCAGACGACTACATCACTTTACCACGCTCGGAGCAGGAGCTCACAAACACAAAAGTGGGATTCCATGCACTTGCCGGCATACCGGGTTGCATTGGTGCCATCGACTGCACCCATGTGGAATTGGTTGTCCCACATGCCATGGAGGCCCAGTACCGCAACCGGAAACAATATCATTCTATCAATGTACAAATGGTGTGTGACTCCAACAGGATCTTTACACATTGTTCTGCCCGATTTCCAGGATCAACACATGATTCTATGGTCTTGCGGAACTCTAGAATACCACGCTACATGGAGCGACACGCAGGGCGCAGATCCTGGCTACTCGGTGAGTCTCATTTAATGCATGAGTATGTGGGGTAGGTGATGCATGAATGACCTGGCAGGAAGGGGGTGGGGGTGCGTACGTAGCAATGACATTCCACAAACATCCTTTCTTGTCCACATTCAGGTGATGGCGGGTATCCACTGAACAGATGGCTCCTCACACCAATCCGGAACCCACAGGACCAGCATGAGGAGGACTACAACCATGCCCACTCACGTACCCGTGTGGTCATAGAACAGGCATTCGGCCTACTGAAGGCTCGTTTCCGCTGCCTCAGCAGGTCTGGCGGGGCACTCCTGTACCACCATGAGAAGGTGGCAAAGATGGTCATGGCATGTGTCATGCTACACAACATGTGCGTACGTAGGAATGTGGCCATGCCCCCCGACGCAGAACTGCTAGCACCTGAAGATGGTCATGATGAGGGTGGGGATGTGGCAGCACCTGAAGGGGTCCGCGAGGCACAGGAGGCCCGTGAATTACATCAGAATCTCATAGATGCATGCTTCTAGCACTCACGCCTGGTGGCTGTTACATGGACACGGGACTTGTGGCACTGTGTGTGTCTGGGACATGCACAATGTGGACTGTACGCAAAGATAGGCCTCGTACACAATGATCAATGTCCACACATCTCATTGGATTACTGTGAAGAGTTGTATTGCATATGTGAAATGACATTACACACCCAATTGACCCGCCACCCAATGAAGCCCAACACACCCCCTACACCCTCCCACCTCCCCCCCGAACACCAGTGTCCGAAGACGCTCATCGTCAGTGGGCAGACGCTATTGCAAGCCCCCTCTCCGGGTATCAGGGGCACCCCTGCCTGTGGAGCGCCGGTTCCTCCCAGATCTACGTTGGGGGCTGCCCTGGACGGAACTTGCAACGGATGATGTCTCTGCCTGCTCACGTCCATGCATGTCCCTAAGGGTTTGTGAGAGCTCAGTGAGCACACGGCGCACAGCGGCAAGTTCACCACATACGTCTTTGGACGTCGCATGCAGTTCCCCCCTCAGGCTCTCGGTGCTTCTCTCCATTTGTCCCCTCAGGCTCTCGGTGCTTCTCTCCATTTGTGCCCTTAGTGTCTCTGTACTACGCTCCATTTCTGCCCTAAGTGTCTCAGTAGATGTTTCAATGGCTGCCTTAGAACCCCCACATTCATCAGCATGCTCCTTGAGGAGCGTGGCCATTTGCTGCTGTTGCACTATCATCTGCTCGAGGGACTGTTGCCTCTGCTGGGCCATGCCCATTTGCGGTGGTGTCACAGAGGGGCTGGACACCTCATGTTGCCTTGCAACAGGCCTTGTGGGGGTTGGCCAGTCGTCGTCTTGTGGGTGCCCCTGCGTGGTGTCCTCATGGTGTACGGGATGAAACATACAGGGGGATTGGGACAGGTCATGGATGGATCCTACATCGGCAGCACCGTTTTCTGTGTCGGAGCATGCTGGCATGAAAGCAGTGTCACCTATGGTGCTGCTGCCACCAGAAGCAGTGCCTTCTGTGGCATCCATTGGGGGGACCTGTGGTGCTGCTGTTGTGGACATGCTGGCTGCTGGGGTGCCTGTTGATGTCCCCTCCAGTGTGCTGCCACTCGATTTGTGCTGCTGCCGTGTCTTGATCCGTGCAGCTGAGGTGGAGGGTCTTTGGCCGTTGGTCTTGGCCCTCTTTGCAGGTGTGCTGGTAGGGGTGTCCTGAAGCTCGTCGTTGGAATCTGACCCTGTGGTGGAGTAAAGGAGGGCGAGCGTTATTCATGGGTCTGTGGTAATTGTAATGGCAATTGTATCACATGCATTGGGGTGGTACCTGGGGGTGATTTGGGTCAGGGCCTTGGAGGTGGTCTCATTTTTGTGTGCATTGGGGATGCAGTTGTTTTGCAGTCTGCAGTTAGGGTGTGCATGCTGCACATGTAGAGTGTGTTTTTTGGATTTTTTAATATTTATTTATTTAATCAGACTTTTAAGGGGCGCTGTCATGCCAATGTATGTGGTCGTTCTCCTGGACATGTGTTTCTAGTGCACTATGGGGACACATGGTACTTCACATGGTTGGTAATTGTGGATTTGGCATGGTTTTATTTGGGCCACCTACCTGATTCTTCTGATGTCGGCACTCCTTTCTCCATCCCTCCGACTCCCTCTATGCTCTCCATTCCAATGGTGGAGGCACAGATTTCTTCCCAGGGGGTCAACTTGATGGGTGATTCCGATCCTCCCCCGGTAGCTGTGGCAATGTTCCGGTTGGCAGAGAGTATGCTCCGGACGCGTATCCGTAGGTCGTCCCATCGCTTTCTGCATTGCTGTGGGTTGCGGTCCCCACCGCACTTACCCGCTGTGCCACCAGCGCCCATATGGCCTTCTTGTTCGCAAGTGCCGTCCTGGTCATTTGCGTCGAGAAGACGACGGCAGCGTTCTCCTGGAGGGTCTCTGTGAGCACGGTGAGTTCCTCGTGGGAGAAGTGGACCTGCCGCTTGCGGTCGCACGCTTTTTTAGCAACTTTTCCCATATTTATTTTTTTAACTGGGGTGGCTGACGGGTTGGGATGTGTCTCAGGGTCGGATTTTTAATGGTTGTGTTGGGATTCTGATTTTATAGGTGTACGGCGTGCTGTTTCCCGTTCCGGCCCCATGTTTTTACTTCCATTTCCGTATATTTACGGTGACCGTATTTAGCGCTGACCGCTCATTACGGTGACCGCTAAGATGGGTGGCGGAATTGCACCTAGGGCGCCGTACGACGGCGGAATGGGCCGTTTTGGGGTCATTTCCACCATCGCGGACTTTGCAATTCCGCCATGGCGTGGTGCTCGTGCCCGATGGGTCGGAATTGGCCGCACTTTGCTCCATCGTGCAATGGCGGAAACGCTATTTACGCTATGGCGGTCATGTCAGTTGATTTCCGCAAGGGTCGTAATGAGGGCCAATGTCCTTTTTGTTCCTTCATTTACACTTTCTATCAATGTTTAGTATCTCATTGTTTTATCATTGATATTTTAAGAGTTCTTTCTTTCTTTCTTTCTTTCTTTCTTTCTTTCTTTCTTTCTTTCTTTCTTTCTTTCTTTCTTTCTTTCTTTCCTTTGAATTTTATCCTCCTGATTGATGACAATCTTTTGTTTAAAATATCTAATAATCACCTTAATTTTTTACTATCGTTTTATATCAATTAGTTTAAACACAACAGATGCTTTACACTGACATATTTATAACCCCACACATGTGCACTTTTAAAAAGCATTCTGCATATGCCTTCCTTTACTATCTTTAGTAAATGTATCTCATCTCATTTTGACTCCATCTTGGAGTTTGATATGAACTCTTCTTGTTGGCCTTGCCTCAGAAATCCTTAACACCCCTATCTGGAGTCTTTTTAGTGCATACCCTCCGTCCCCTTGTAACCAGGAAGCGAGGTATCTACTTCTCTTCTTTATAATCCCCCAAAATCTTACTTTTATATATATGTATTATTTACAACACAGTCCATCCCCCCTATTTTTCCCACTTTCAATGTTCTACTTAAGTCTGCGGCTCAGCTCGAGCCCCTCTGCATCGACTCTCCCGCAACCGACCAGTTCGCCTTCCATCCACGGGGCACCTGCGGGGACCGGACAGGAATTTTGTCAAAGTGGGACCTGTCAACCGTATCTTCTTACACAAGTTTTTTGCACACCTTTCTCCACAGAAAGCTTTACAGTCTTCTGGCTAATGGCGGGAGCAGTCGAGCGTCCGGCAGCCTGGATCTGGGCCTAGGTCGTTTACATCTGACCATCTGCACAGCTACCAAAATGTGCTTTAACACCTTGACACGTCTCTTGTCCTAGATGCAATTACCAATAAAGATCTCAGACCAAATAACTGGACAGACTCAAAGAATATGGCAAAGTACTACATTATTCTCAATTTAATAAAGCAGGGCAAACTGGCAGACATTGGACTGATGCTTGCACACTCAAAAGCCAACTTGATTACATAGAGGTTTCGTACTCCAATATGCATCATCTATGACATCATGCTACGTGGCAAACTGTAAAATCTATTGACAGGACAGGATTGCTTAGTGGAACATATCTAAGTATAGAATACAAACGGGTTAGTACTTCATTGGCTGGCGCTTATTTGTAGGACATGCCTCAAACTACCTCTAAATACATATAATATACTGATTATAGTCAGACAAAATGGCAGCGTATTGGTCTATACAACATTGTATAGCAGGTTACCCCATAGACCCACTGACTGGATGGCATTCCCACCCAACCTTCCACTTTCGGCTCAGCTAGCAGCATGTAAGCAAAATGATACCCAGGTGCTTGAGTCACATCAAATTATTTCATACTTTCCCAATTAGTCCATCGTCTCTCATCAGTCCAACAAGAAGCCAAAGTGTCCCGCCTGTAGATGACCTTGTAGCTTGCTCTCGGTTCTGGGACATTTGAGGGAGCATAAGCACATCACTATCCTCGACGAGGCTTTATGAATAGCCCTTGTTTTCGACTTCTGAATCATTTGTGAGGAGACTGCAAATGTGTCTATTTAATGCTATTTGATTTACTTATGCTGATTGTCATTGCTGCTCTTGGCCTCTAGCAACTTGCTCACTCCATCTTGTAGGAGCCTTATCCAATGTGCAATTATTGCTTCAAATGGAACCCATTAAGTAACATAGACCCAGAGCAAGTATGGTATTGTACTCGTAGACTATCGTATGAAAAAGGATTGAGGCACACTTTGTACCAAACATCTCCAAGAGCACCATGATACATGACCTCAGCGAGACATTCAACCGAGAAGGGTTGTCCAAGCAAGAAATTACAACATCCCCCAAAGCCCTTTACCACCCCTAGGCCAATGGGCAAGAAGAAAGGGCTAACACATTTATAAAGGGCAGCATGCAAATGGCAATTGTTGCATGCAAAGATCCATATGACACCATACACCAGTACTTTCACATAGGTGTCACTGTTTCAATTGATGGGAGGCCGTTAAGCATCCTCAGTCCTAATTCCTTCCTGGCTCCGGATATCCGGGATGGTCCCTCAGTAACTGTCGAGAACATATTATGGCAGATAAAGGGCAAGCAGCAAACCAGGAAAGAACAGCATGATAAGCGAAAAACAATCCATACTTTTGACACATGAGAAGGAGATTGGATCAAAATAACACTGAACCACAAAAATAGTAAGACATTGAGCAAGTTCAGCTCACTGAGATGTGTGGTAAAAAGAGGCGACAATGATGTCCTCTTTGATGATTGCAGAATGTTGAACCTGTATTGGCTGACTTTGCAGAGGAGAAGAAGTATACATCATGAAGTACAGGCCTGCAAGGAACCGAGTCCCTGTGAAGAGCAGAGGTCATCAAAGGGCGCATGATTCAGTGGAAAGACAGAAGAACCACCCTTAAAGACAGTCCTTAGATGCATTAGGCATGGAACGCATTGCCTATTAACACAGCCACTGATGAGAGAACTGCCATTCTGTGCTAATGGCGATGATTGCAGCCCATCAACTTGGACAAAATAGTGTTATGGGATGGTCTATGGTCAAGGCTGTGACGTGATATTTCATTACCAGGGAATTACCATGATTGTATACTGAACTCTTTGACAGCAGAAAAGGACTTTGGTTTTGAAGGGGAGGTCTGTGGTAATGACTGCTTGCTTCATGTCACACACTCATGTCATGTGGGGCGAGTGGGCATGACTGTGTATAACAGAGTGGTGGGCATGCACAAGTGCTTAGTTCTGCATTGTGCATGGAGCGGCGTAAAAGGTGAGTGTGCTTGGCCTCTGGTCCCCTCCTCCTGCTACCAGGGGTGCCGACTTTTGGCTTTCCAGGGAGGTCTTAGAGGGGGCGGGGGTTGGAAGCAAAAAAACTAAACACGTCCCATTCTAAGAATAGGGACTTTCATGAAAAAAGCATTTCCCAGGGGGTGCCTGGGCCCCAGAGCACCCGCGTACTCGGCTCCCCTGCCTACTACACACTTGCTACACGGCTGTTTTCATTGCACCATCAGTCCTATAATTGTTAAAACTAATAAAAATCTAGAACTACTTGCTGACTCAGCGGATCTCCTTGCCAAGCCATCCTGAGAGCATGAGTGGGGGTCAGGTGCCTCACATGGGAACTGCTGAAAGGGCTGGAGCAAGCCCCCAGCAGGTACACTCAGCAGGCACGCAACATCATTGGGTTAACTGGACTTCAGCCAACCCCAACACCCCCCAAATGTGAGTTGAGGGACAGGGCATGCTTTTTGTGGGGCAGAGGCAAGGGAAGCCTTTCCTGAAACCAACACATTTAATGTTATACTGTGTTTGCGGAAAAAAATGCATTTGGACAAACGCAGCAAAACATTAATAGGCCGATTCATGGAATTAATGTGCGCCGAAGATTTCGGCACAAGCGTGCGAAAACGTGCGATTCGCAGTGAAGAGCGAAAATCGCAGTGCAAGTGCGAATATCGCAGGGAAACCAGCGCACATCTATTCATGGAAGTCCATGCGCGAGTAAAATCAGGGATGTGCGCTGAAAAAGTGCGCAGCGCACGCCGGCGCACAGATCATCTAACGGCGTGCGCTAAGGCCACAGCGAAAGCGCATATAGTGCGGCGCACATAACAAAAGTAGGCAGAACACGGGGCGTAACACTCGGAATGGGGAACAACTCGTGAAAATGTGGGCGTCACGGGGGAAGTACAGGAGGCAAGTGTACGGAACGCCCACACGCTCGCCTACAACACGTATTCATGGAATTGAATAGGGCAAACCAGCGCACGGGCAAAGACGCGCACAGACCCAAACCCGTCCGCCACACGTAGGCAGGTGGTAGCGTCCCTGCACTGGAATAAAATGTGCGCCGAAATGTGCGCTAACAAAAAGCACGAATATACAGCTCTGATGAATGTCCCATACTGTGGCCCCCTAGGACAAATGACGTGCAAAGGGGTACGCGACAAACAGCGACACCCGCTGTGTGAAAAATTAGCTTGAGCGTGTATTACGGGTGTGCGCGGGAAGTTTTACACGCGATTGGGCCTGGGGGAACGGGGTACGTGTATTTCAGGGGTGCGCGTGAAGTTCTACACGCGATCGTGTTAGGGGAGCAGGATACGTGTATTCCAGGGGTGCGCGGGAAGTTTTACACGCGATTGTGTCACCGGAATCAGTGATCTCTTTGTCAGATGAATCAGACTCTGAAGTTACCCCCTCCCCTAACTCCTCACCTTCTTCTTCTTTCCAGGTACCCTTCTTTTCTCTTCTCCGTGAAGGTTCCTTTTTTTTATGGAGGTAGGGACGACTCCGAAAGGAAGCCACCGTGTCTCCAATAAGGAAGACCAGGGGGCTCCTCTCCCGGAATCGCCCAGGAGGGGAAAAAGCCTACGAGGCACAAAAAACCCCTGAATTCTACAGTGTTCGTTGGTTGTGGTACCGCTGGGAATCTCTGGAAGGGTGTGTAGAACAGGAGATCTGGGGGTACTCCGTGGAATGGTACCCGGGAAGGGCAATAGTCCAAGGCCAGCCAAGAACAAACAAAGGCACCTGATATCAACCAATTTTCCCAAACGGTAAGCGAAGGCAGTCCAAAAAGGCATGCAGGAATCCGGTACACGGTAAGCAAATAGGCAGGTATCCAAGACGGCAAGAAGAGGCAGTCCAGAGAACAGGCAAGGATCCGGTACTCTGTAGGGCAAGGGCAGAGGTATCCAGGAAACAGGAGAGTCTGGCGGGAGAAAAACCCCGAAAGGAAGAATATGAGAAAACAAGGAAACCAGAAGGGGAAGAAAGGAAAGCGTAGAACGGAGAAGGGAGGAAGGGAGGTAAAAGGCGGGAAGGAGAAGGAGAAGGCGGGTACGAGAAAAGATACGGGAAAGGAGAAAAAGAAAAGACCGGTGCAGAGGGGAACCAGACGGGAGGAGAGGCGCCAGGAAAAGGCACCAGGTTCCACACAGAGGAAGGAGCTGCAGGCACGAACAAAAGGGAGGCGAACGGGAATAGCAGGCAAGGCGCTGAAGGTCCGAAAATCCGGAAGCGTTGCGACGCATCCCCGACCCGGAAAGAGCTGGTAAAGACTCTGAGTCGGGGAGCGTCACAACCAATTGAATCAGGGCAGAAGAGAGAAACACAGGAAAAGGGGGCGTGGCTAAGCGGAGGCTGAACGGAACGAAACTAGCGTCCGCGTCGCCATCGGCTCCACAAACGCCAGGTACTACATGGTATGACAGTATGCCCCCTCCGTTAGGCCCCACCCCCGGCTTCCCCGGGTGAAAAAAGTGGTACTTGCGAAGCAAGGAAGGTGCATTAATGTGAGTGATGGGTTCCCAGGAATTTTCCGAGGAGGGATAGCCTTTCCACTTGACCAAATACTCTAGTCTACCCCTACGATATCTTGAGTCACAGAGTTGGGCAACTTCAAACTCCGTCTGTGAGGAACCCCGAGGGATCGGGTTTTGATTTGCCTGACGTGCCCAGGGGTCAGCCTGGAAAGACTTGAGTTGGGAGGCATGGAATACAGGGTGAACCCTCTTTAGGTTTGTGGGTAATCGCGAACGAAAGGCCACTGGGTTGATCTTTTGTATTATCTCATATGGCCCTAGGAACTTGGGAGACAGCTTGGAGGGATGGACCCAACGAGGGAGGTATCTAGTGGAAAGCATGACTCTGGTTCCTACCTCCCACCCCGGAACTGGCCGACGATGTTTATTGGCTTGAACGCAATAGCGCGCTTGAGCCGATCGAAGGCCCTCCTGTGCCTTCTTGTGAGTTTCCTTGAGAAGAGAGAGCGATGTATCGACAGCTGGCAAATCAGAAGAAAGACCAGAGACAGGGAGAATAGAACGAGGATGGTATCCATAGGTGCAAAAAAAGGACTACACCCAATAGCAGAATGTACAGAATTATTATAGGAGAATTCTGCGAGTGGGAGTAATGTGTACCAGTTATCCTGTTGGGAATTGATAAAGCACCGTAGGTACTGCTCTAGAGTCCGTTCAAACGTTCAGTTTGTCCGTTGGATTGCGGGTGAAATCCTGAAGTGAGAGCTCTTTCAATCCCCAGTCTGACACATAATGCCTTCCAGAACCGGGAGGTGTACTGGCTACCGCGGTATGATATTATCTTGTTTGGCATACCATGCAACCGAAAGATGTCCTGAAGAAATACACCCGCCATCTTGTCCACTGTGGGAACCCCTGGTAATGGGGAAAAGTGAGCCAGCTTGGTGAACGAGTCCACCACTACCATGATACATGTGCAACCTTGAGATGGGGGTAAGTCCACAATAAAGTCAGTAGAGATGGTGCTCCAAGGACTCTTGGGCACTTCACCTGGTTCGAGGAGACCGATTGGTCGTTGGCATGAAGACTTGCTCCGAAGACAAACGATGCAGGACTGAACATAACGATCCACATCCTCTCTCATCTTTGGCCAGTAAAAGTGTCGTTGAAGATACTCGAGAGTGTTGGTTCCGCCGCGATGTCCCGCTAGTTTGGAGTCATGGCACCAGTTCAGTGCCATTTTGCGGAAAGATTGTGTGGGTAGGTACAGTCTTCCCTTGACTAGATAAAGACCGTCTCTGACTTCATAAGACAAGTCTTTGGGGTGTTTTTCCAACTCGAAGCGACCTCCAGAGTCCTCCTGTACTTGTCTGAGGAATGTTGAAACCACTCCGATGGTTCTTGTTTTGGGGAACATGAATTCGGAAGATGTCTCTGTCTCTGGCAGATAGTCGCTTCGGCGGGAAAGTGAGTCTGCTACCAGGTTCAGTTTGCCTGGGATGAATGTGACATGAAAATCAAATTGTGCGAAGAAGTGGGCCCATCGTGCCTGTCGGGTGTTGTAGCACTCGAATTGTCTTAGGACCTGTAAGTTTTTATGGTCCGTCCGAATGGTGAATGGAAACTCACCTCCCTGGAGGAGGTGACGCCATTCCAAACAAGCCGCTTTCATAGCTAATAACTCCCTTTCTATGACCGAGTAATTTCTTTGACTAGGGGTTAAGGTCTTGGAGAAGTAAGCCACCGGATGTTCAACATTCCGTATTTCTTGAAGTAGAACAGCTCCTATAGCTGCTGAGGAAGCGTCTGTCTCCAGAACGAAGGGCCGGTGTTGGTTAGGTTGTTGTAGGATGGGGGCTGAGCAGAAAGCTTTCTTGAGGATCTTGAAACTGTCTTCGGCCTCAATTGACCATTTGAATGATGTTGTCGTCTTCTTTAGGAGAGAAGTGATAGGCAGAATTTTTTGAGAAAAGTTGGGGATAAACCTCCTATAGAAGTTCGCCTGACCCAAAAACCGTTGGACCTCTTTGACTGAAGTCGGAGAAGGCCAGTCCAGGATGGAAGACACCTTGTAAGGATCCATGGCGATTCCGTGGTCCGAAAGTATGAACCCGAGATAAGGGATGGAGGAGGCTGCGAACACACACTTGGCAAGCTTGACGGACAAATGGTTGGTTTGAAGCCTGCCAAAAACTTCCTTGACGTGTTTTTTTATGGTCTTCAGGAGTTTTGGAGAAGATAAGAATGTGGACTAGGTACACCAACGTGGTTTGGCACAGTAGATCAGAAAATAGCCGGTCCATGAATCGTTGAAATATCGATGGAGCGTTAACTAACCCAAAAGGCATTACTCTATACTCAAAAAGGCCAAATGGAGTCCGGAATGCCGTTTTCCATTCGTCCCTGTCTTGAACCCGGAGGAGGTGGTAAGCGTTTCTTAGGTCAAGTTTAGTGAAGATCTTGGCTCCGTGAACTGCTTGTAAGATTTCGGTGATCAAAGGCATGGGGTACCTATCCTTTATGGTGACTTTGTTGAGACCGCGATAAGCAATACACGGCCTCAGTTCCTTAGATCCCTTCTTGGATATGAAGAACAGTGAAGCTCCGGCGGGGGATTTCGATGGTCTTATGAGTCCGTTTTCCATATTGCGATCCAGATATTCGCGGAGGTATTGTTTTTCTTCCAGTGTAAGGGAAAACATCCTCCCAAAAGGCACCAATGCTCCTGGTATTATATCTATGCAGCAATCTTCAGGCCGATGTGGTGGGAGTTCGATGGGTGTCTTTTCCGTTACTACCTCGTTGAATTCCTCAAGGTAGTGTGGTAGACAGTTTACTGTTCGGACTTCACAGCTATTGGAGGTCTTTACCATCTCGACCTTGGGTTCGGGTAAGCATTCTGTCTTGCAATACGAAGATTGAAAATCCAACATATTACTAGACCAGTCGATTCTGGGATTGTGTCTGCGTAACCAGCAGATACCCAAAATAATGGGGAAGTGGGCCGCTCTGATGATGTCAAACGCGATACTTTCAACGTGTTGTTGGATAGACAAAGTGAGGGCTATGGTGGTGTGAGTAATCATGCCCGAACTCAGGGGCTTGCCATCCACCCCTTCGACTTTCTGATTTTCTTGTTTAGCGATTCTCTTAATACCTTGCCTGTCTGCCCAGTGGATGTCCATGAAATTTCCTGCAGCCCCACAATCAAGTAGGGCTAAAGTGGTGACTTCCTTAGAGTCGATTCTGAGTGTGACTGTGAGCACCATCAACCGGGAATCCTCAGAGACCTCTGTTGAGGATACCGAGAGAGGAGCATAGGGACTGTGAACGGCCCCTCGGTTATGTGTCCCAACATTTACCGAGGGCGCACGTTTCCCGGCTTTCTGAGTGGTACATCCGGACAATCTCTGAGTAAGTGGGAGGCAGACCCACAGTACATACACAGCGTTTTCGCTCCTCTGGGGTAAGTGGTGCTCGAGCCGTTCCGATCTGCATGGGTTCTTCTTTCGCGGACCGTTGGAAGGGTACCGATGAGGATGAAGGATCCCAGAGGGGGGGGGTGCGCTTGACTTAATTCTTTTCTTCTCTTGACGTCTTTCCGACATCCTGAAATCGATTCGCAGGGTAGCCGTTAGAAGCTCTGCAAAAGACCCTGGCCTTTCTATCCGTGCTAGTTCGTCCTTGAGGTCTTCCCTTAAACCCCGCCGGAATATGGCATACTGGGCCTGCTCCTGCCAGCCTGCTTCAGCGGCCACTTGTTTAAAGGTGGTGATGTAGGTTAGGAGGTCTGAGCTACCCTGTCTAATATCAAGCAGGTCTTCTGAGGGTAGGAAGGTGCTTTCAGTTCGTAGAAAGGTTTGTTCTAGTAGATTTTTAAAGGCATTGAAATCTTGCAGTACGGGGTCCGGTAGGTTAACAAGTGGGGTAGCCCAGGCTAGGGCGTTCCCGGTCATATGCGTAATCATAAATCCTACCTTTGCGTGGTCAGAGGCAAAGGTCTGTGTGCGAAAAGCGAAATGTAAATTGCATGCATCCAGAAACTCCTTGACCTTTTTTGGGGAGCCGTCAAACTTTCCTGACACAAGGGGAAGCAGAGGTAAGTCAGGGGAGAGTCTTTCTCGGTCCGTCAGCCGCTGTTGTAGGGTGGCATTAGCGGCCTTTAGGTTCTGCATTTCCAGATTTAAGCTTTGTACAGCAGCTACTAGCTCTTGTACCTGCTGCGGGGTGGCCATCACTTTCTTTAGGCGTCGCAAACTGTCACCGGAATCAGTGATCTCTTTGTCAGATGAATCAGACTCTGAAGTTACCCCCTCCCCTAACTCCTCACCTTCTTCTTCTTTCCAGGTACCCTTCTTTTCTCTTCTCCGTGAAGGTTCCTTTTTTTTATGGAGGTAGGGACGACTCCGAAAGGAAGCCACCGTGTCTCCAATAAGGAAGACCAGGGGGCTCCTCTCCCGGAATCGCCCAGGAGGGGAAAAAGCCTATGAGGCACAAAAAACCCCTGAATTCTACAGTGTTCGTTGGTTGTGGTACCGCTGGGAATCTCTGGAAGGGTGTGTAGAACAGGAGATCTGGGGGTACTCCGTGGAATGGTACCCGGGAAGGGCAATAGTCCAAGGCCAGCCAAGAACAAACAAAGGCGCCTGATATCAACCAATTTTCCCAAACGGTAAGCGAAGGCAGTCCAAAAAGGCAGGCAGGAATCCGGTACACGGTAAGCAAATAGGCAGGTATCCAAGACGGCAAGAAGAGGCAGGGAACACCTGGGAGGACCCCCACCAGAAGGGGAAGAAAGGAAAGTTTAGAACGGAGAAGGGAGGAAGGGAGGTAAAAGGCGGGAAGGAGAAGGAGAAGGCGGGTACGAGAAAAGAAACGGGAAAGGAGAAAAAGAAAAGACCGGTGCAGAGGGGAACCAGACGGGATCGAGAGGCACCAGGAAAAGGTGCCAGGTTCCACACAGGGGAAGGAGCTGCAGGCACGAACAAAAGGGAGGCGAACGGGAATAGCAGGCAAGGCGCTGAAGGTCTGAAAACCCGGAAGCGTTGCGACGCATCCCTGACCCGGAAAGAGCTGATAAAGACACTGAGTCGGGGAGGGTCACAACCAATGGAATCAGGGCAGAAGAGAGAAACACAGGAAAAGGGGGCGTGGCTAAGTGGAGGCTGAACGGAACGAAACTAGCGTCCGCGTCGCCATCGGCTCCACAAACACCAGGTACTACATGGTATGACAGATTGGCCTTGGGCGAGCGGGGTGCGTGTAAATCTGAGGTTCGCGGTAAGTTTCACACGCGATAGGCCCTGTGCGAGTGGGGTGCGTGCATTTCTGGGGTTCGTGTGAAGTTGCACACGTAATTGGCCTGGGTACGTGTAAATCTGGGGTGCGCGGGAAGTTTTACACGCGATAGGCCCTGTGCGAGTGGGGTGTGTGTATTTCTGGGGTTCGCGTGAAGTTGCACATGCAATTGCCCTGGGTAAGTGTAAATCTCGGGTTCGCAAGAAGTCTCACACACGATCGGCCCTGTGCGAGTGGGGTGCGTGTATTCCTGGGGTTCGCATGAAGTTTCACACGCGATTGGCCTGGGTACGTGTAAATCTGGGGTGCGCGGGAAGTTTCACACGTGATTGGCCTTGGGCGAGCGGGGTACGTGTATTTCGGGGGTGCGCGGGAAGTTTCACACGCGACAGGCCCTGTGCGAGTGGGGTACGTGTATATCTGGAGTGCAGGGGAGTCCTACACGTGAATTGGCAGTGTGGGTCCTCCCAGGTGTTCCCTCTACACCCTCCATGGCCCCTGCAGGCAGCCCACACCACGGGGGACTCCCCTGCACCTCTGGTCATGTCCCGCAGGCAGCCCATCCACCATGGGCATGCCCCCCAGGCAAGCCACATGTTAGCTTGCACTACTGATCACCAACGCACCCCCACCCCCCAGCAGTGCAGGGCACCTGCCAGCAGGCCTCCACTCGTGTCCCCTTGCACCCCCACCCCCCAGCAGTGCAGGGTACCTGCCAGCAGGCCCCCACTCATGTCCCACTCATGTCCCCTTGCATCCCCACCCCCAGCAGTGCAGGGCACCTGCCAGCAGGCCCCCTTGCACCCCCACTCCTGTCCCCTTGCACCACCACCCCAGCAGTGCAGGGCACCTGTCAACAGGCCCCCACTCATGCCCCCTTGCACCCCCTACCCCCAGCAGTGCAGGGCACCTGTCAGCAGGCCCCCACTCATATCCCACTCATGTCCCCTTGCACAGCCACCCCCCAGCAGTGCAGGGCACCTGCCAGAAGGCCCCCACTCATGTCCCACTCATGTCCCCTTGCACCCCTACCCCCCAGTAGTGCAGGGCACCTGCCAGCAGGCCCCCACTCGTGTCCCCTTGCACCCCCACCCCCCAGCACTGAGGGGCACCTGCCAGAAGACCCCCACTCATGTCCCCTTGCACACCCACCCCCCAGCACTGCGGGGCACCTGCCAGCAGGCCCCCACTCATGTGCCACTCATGTCCCCTTGCACCCCCAGCCCCCCAGCAGGGCAGGGCACCTGCCAGCAGGCCCCACTCATGTCCCCTTGCAACCCCACCCCCCAGCAGTGCAGGGCACCAGCCAGCAGGCCCCCACTCATGTCCCACTCATGTCCCCTTGCACCCCCCAGCAGTGCAGAGCACCTGCCAGCAGGCCCCCACTCGTGTCCCCTTGCACACCCACCCCCCAGCACTGAGGGGCACCTGCCAGCAGGCTCCCACTCATGTCCCCTTGCACACCCACCTCCCAGCACTGAGGGGCACCTGCCAGCAGGCCCCCACTCATGTCCCCTTGCACACCCACCCCCCAGCAGTGCAGGGCACCTGCCAGCAGGCCCCCACTCATGTCCCACTCATGTCCCCTTGGATCCCCACGCCCCAGCAGTGCAGGGCACCTGCCAGCAGGCCCCCACTCATGTCCCACTCATGTCCCCTTGCATCCCCACCCCCCAGCAGTGCAGGGCACCTGCCTGCAGGCCCCCACTCGTGTCCCCTTGCACCCCCACTCCCCAGCACTGAGGGGCACCTGCCAGCAGGCCCCCACTCATGTCCCCTTGCACACCCACCCCCCAGCACTGAGGGGCACCTGCCAGCAGGCCCCCCACTCATGTCCCACTCATGTCCCCTTGCACCCCCATCCCCCAGCAGTGCAGGGCACCTGCCAGCAGGCCCCCACTCATTCCCACTCATGTCCCCTTGCACACCCACCCCCCAGCAGTGCAGGGCACCTGCCAGCAGGCCCCCACTCATGTCCCACTCATGTCCCCTTGCACTCCCACCTCCAAGCAGTGCAGGGCACCTGCCAGAAGGCCCCCACTCATGTCCCCTTGCACCCCCACTCCCCAGCAGTGCAGGGCACCTGCCAGCAGGCCCCCACTCATGTCCCCTTGCACACCCACCCCCCAGCACTGAGGGGCACCTGCCAGCAGGCCCCCACTCATGTCCCACTCATGTCCCCTTGCACCCCCACCCCCCAGCAGTGCAGGGCACCTGCCAGCAGGCCCCCACTCATGTCCCCTTGCATCCCCACCCCCAGCAGTGAAATGGCGATCCCATGACACAAACCAAAAGTCAACTATGTACATCAACACATGTCCGCCACACGAAGGCAGGCGGTAGCGTCCCTGCGCATCAAAAAAATGTGCGCTAACAAAAAGCCATATATACAGCTCTGATGAATGTCCCATACTGTGGCCCTCTAGGACAAATGATGTGCAAAGGGGTACGCGACAAACACGGACACCCGCTGTGTCAAAAATAGCGGGGGTGCGTGGGAAGTTTCACATGCAATTGTGCCTGGGCGAGCGGGGTACGTGTACTTCAGGGGCTCGCGGGAAGTTTTACACGCGATTGTGCCTGGGCGAGCGGGGTACGTGTACTTCAAGGTCTTGCGGGAAGTTTTACACGCGATTGTGCCTGGGCTCGCGGGGTACGTGTACTTCAGGGGCTCGCGGGAAGTTTTGCACGCGATTGGGCCTGGGCGAGCGGGGTTCGTGTACTTCAGGGGCTCGCGGGAAGTTTTACACGTGATTGGGCCTGGGCGAGCGGGGTACGTGTATTACTGTGGTGGGCGTGGAAGTACAGGAGGCAAATAATAATAATAATAATAATAATAATAATAATAATAATAATAATAATAATAATAATAATAATTAGGCATTTATATAGCGCTACGAACCCTCAGGTATCTGAGCGCTGCTTATTATTACCCACGGTGTGTGGTGCTCATTTATCGACCTCGGAAGGATGAAAGGCTGAGTTTGGCCCTGCCGGGATTCGAACCTGCGTTAACAGGCTCTGCACAGATGTCAAAGCGAGCGCTCTACTCGCTGTGCCACTTGCCAAATGCACGGAACGCCCACACGCACACGCCAAAAAAGACGCACTAATCTGGAAACACGTACGCCAGCAGGAAGCAGGCGTATGTCGACCCGCGCAGCATAAAATTGCGCGCAAACAACAAACAAGCTCAGACGCCAGGATGAATATACCGTTCCTAGCAGCAGTGGACATGGGATACCGCAGGAGGAGGAGGAGGATAGTCAGGGCCAGAATTTTTACACCCAGAACCAGCCTTTTTGGGATGCCTGATGACCACGTGTATGGGAGGTACAGGTTTCCACCTCACATAATACTCAACTTGGTCAGTGAGTGGAGGATGACCTCACATCACCCACCCTCTGCTCCCAAGCACTCAGCCCCCTGGAGAAGGTCCTTAATGTACTGCACTTCTTGGCCACTGGATCATTTCAGCGGACAAGTGCCATAGTGGGGGGGGGTCGCAGGCCACGCAGTCACGCTGCCTACACCAGGTCTTGGCCATCATGACTGCACCCCCATCAGTACCCAGGCACATATACCTGCCCAGAACACCTGCAGAAAGGCAGGCTGTCATCCAGGATTTTTACGGGGTGGCACACTTCCCCAAAGTGCTAGGTGCCATTGACTGCACCCATGTGGCTCTACGTCCCCCCAGGGCATCTGAGCACATCTATAGAATCCGCAAGCACTGACATACCATCAACGTCCAGGTAGTATGTGAGGCCAAGGGAATCATCACCTCAGTATATGCCAACTATCCAGGGTCCACCCACGACAGTTTCATTTACAGAATGTCAACCCTAAACCGGGACCTAGAAGCTGGGCGGCATGGCGATACATGGCTGATCGGTGAGTATAAATGCCACATCACATGCACGCATGTCAGATACTGAGTAATGTCACAACCCCACTAATGATACCCGTCACCACCTCCCCAGGGGACAGTGCCTACCCTCTGAGCACCCACATGATGACGCCAATTCGGAACCCCACCACGCCACCCGAGGTAAGATACAACACAGCCCATATTGCAACCCGGGGCATAGTGGAGCGCACATTCGGAGTGCTCAAGTCACGCTTTCGCTCCCTTGACCGTTCTGGCGGGCAGCTGTTATACGCTCCCCCAGTAATGTGCAGGATCATAGTGGCAGCATGTGTCCTGCACAACCTTGCAACACGCCGGGGCCTGCCCGTGGACATGGTGGTGCCCCCACATCCCCAACCACATGCACGCCCACTGCGCATGGGAGGGGAAAGGGCACGGGGTGAGGCAGCCCGTACGCAGCTGGTGGCTAATTACTTCACCTAAAATCACACCCCTGTGGAGTGCACACAGCCCTGGCACATACCAGCTGACTATCAATGATGATGAGTCAAGTGACAGTCAACTGTCACAACCATACCAGCCTGAGATTGTTCACCTGGAAGTGTTCCATTGTGTGCATCCCTACCTACACAAACACCACCAATGCTGTGTCATCAAAAGACACACTTCTATGCTGCTAAAATCATTACCCCCTTGCAAGATACAACATGACAACAGTGCCATGTCACCCAACACCTCCCCAGCACCGCCACCCAACACACCATGGCATGTCATGCTATGTGAGAGCAAACAAAGGAATCCCCAAAACATGACACAAGTGTCACAAAGTACAGTGTCCCGAATGGAAAATGGCCACACACAATATGCTCCCATTAATGTAGAACTGACAACACACATGACCAAAGACTTACCACAATACAATGCAGCTAGCCAACCCCAAACATAGCATTCACATGACAGTACTAAGTTAAAGGATACGTAGTCTTACAACCTGGTGATGCTAGCACATTGACCACTTCCAACTGTACAGTGTTGGTGCCACGCAAATCTGGAAGTGCACTGCTTACAACATGAACTCCATCTCCAAAGTGGACGGCCTTGTGAAGACATGAGGAATGAACCTGCAAATTAGGAGGGAGACATGGATGCACAAGCACACATCAATACACCATGCAGTGTACAATACTACAACAATATGCACTAGGAATGTATACACAGTATTGACTACAGACTGCCCACACATGTCATGGGAGTCCAACGTCACTGTGTAAGTCACTGTCACTTGGGCACACCCTTTGCAAGCCCATGGAAACGGGAAGCAGGAGGGGTGTGTGTCTCACGAACCCAAGCATCTAACCCAAACTCAGGACAAGCCTGCATGTGCCCAGTCGGAATACATTGGATGCCCACGGGAGCCACACAAGGTAACACACTGTAACAAAAACTCAAAAATCAAAAACCAAAAACCAAAAATCAAAAATCAAAAATCAAAAATCAAAAATGGCCATGTGGGGGACAGGGTTGTGGGGGAGGCCACCCAGGAGGTCCGAGGACAGGGTGCACACCAACAGCCACCTGTGTGGATGTTGCAGAAAAAAACACCTCCATGAGCTCATGGCCTGCACGGCTACGCTATCGTGAGAGATTCAGAATCGCTGTGGTCGCTCTCATCACTCTGTGCTGCTGCCGCCACAGGAGGTGGTGGTGCTATGGGAGGCAGCCCACGCAAAACCCTAGTCTGGTCCTCCATGGCAGCAAGCATGCGGGTGTGGAAGGTCTCGTTCTGGAGGAATATGGTGCGGAGATCCCCATGCACCACCTGACGTGATCCCCGGACCTCCTCCCGAGTTGCCTGCATCTCTGCTGAGAGCGTACGTGTGACCCGCTCCAGCAGGTGTTCTGTCCTCGTGACAGTGGAAGCCTCAAGTCTGCCAGAGGTGATGGAATTCTACCCTTAGGGCTTCCCTCTGGCCCTGGGACTCCAAAGAAATGGCTTCCCGCAGAGTGTCCAGGGCCACCCGTCTGTCCCTGTTGGACTCCAACATGTCCTCCCTGAGTGATCGGCAAATGGAGTCTGTTGCCTGCTGTAGTTGCTCCATCTGCCTTTCTGGGGGGACAATGGAAGTGGCCACCCTCTCCATAGCTTGAGCCATCATCTCAGATGCTGCTGCCTGTTGGTTTGCCATACCGTATATGGATTTCTCCCATGGGGTATTGCCTGGTGGCATACGGCCACTGTGTTGGCGGGCACCCAACCTGTCTGGGGCAAGGCGAACTGTGCCTTGCTGTGTCGGCACTGCCTGAGGCTTCAGGACTGCATTCCCCCTCTGATCTGCTGGCCCAGGAACAGGATCAGATGTTGCGGAGTGTGGGCCTGCATCCGTTACCACCAAAGGTGGACCTACCAACACTGACATCCCCATAGTGGGCTGTACCCCTGGTGCAGGTGGGTCGGAGAGAACAGAATCCCTTCCAGAAACACCTACCTGCGAAGCTACATAGGTCTCATCATCCGAATCAACAGATGAATAGAGGTCTGGGGAGGTGCACCCAGAGACACCCCTGGAGAGAACGGTCTGCAGCAAGAGTAGGTTCTCACCCACCACCACACCCAGTCCCCACTGGTGCCCGGTCGTGCCTGAGATCCCTTCTGGGTCTGCACCATCTCCTCACCCTCAACAGCATCAAGTGCATCATCCCCTGCAAAAACATGAAAGACAAAAAATGGAAACAGGCATTAGCACCATGGCACACAATTAGGCCTCACGAGCTACAGAACCAGTACTTGATTGACACATGTCCCACATGACTATAACCCTCCCATGCATGCACTGTCACTGAGTTTGAAGGGGAGGAAAATGTCAGACACTGATGACACCAAGATGGAAGAGCAACACATTAGCTGCATGCTGGCTAGCAGAGCCATCACACATTGGCCTGTGAGTGGCATGTTCAATCCACATACATGACACATGCCATCACACAGATGGCATGTACCATAGGTATGTCACATATCGTTTGACAATAGGGCTGAGAAATGCGTAGTGAAAGTGGGGGGATCGAAACAATCAGCCTGAATGAACAATGAGAAATACGGAACAATGTTGTTGCAAGATGCCACTTCAAGGGCAACTGGCGTGATGTTGCACAAAATGTCTACTGTGGGCAGAAGGGATACTGTAATATCCAAATCCAGGGGCGCAGAATGTTTTGGATGAAGCACATGGGTGACCCAAACCACTCAGGCACACACACCCTCACCTGGCACTCAATCAGAACCCCTCACACACAGAACATACACATGGATCACACACACATGCATGTGCACTCACCGGACAATGCCTCGTAATCTGGCAGTTCTCCCACACCTTGGATCTGTTCCTCTGTGACGTAGGTCCCAGCAACAGACTCATGTACAGTGAGTTCAATGTCCTCTTGTGGAGACCCACCTCCAGTCACCAGAGTAGCGGCATGACTTGAGGCCAGCTTTTTCTTTGCCCTGCGCTTAAGGTCATTCCAGCGCTTGTAGCACTCACCAGCTGTGCGCCTCACTAATCCAAGGGCACTTATGATGTCCGCGACGGTCTGCCAGTGTGCCTGACGTTGAGCAGGTGTGGTCTTGCACCCTGAAGTGATCAACATTTCGCTGTCATGTGGGGACACATACTGCACAAGTGCATCACGTTCGGCATCATTGAAGCTAGGCTTTCTTTGCGTGCCGGACTGCGTAGCTGTGTCTGGGGTATCAGCCTGTAGTGGACGAGCACTCTTCCTCTTTTTTTTGGAAGGTGGTGGGGATCCTGAGTGGCCTACGCCGCTCTGGCCACTAGGGGCAGGAGCACCGGTGGACTGGGTGGACTGGGTAGTTGGAGTGTGGGAATGCACACTGAGCATGGGACTTGGTGCAGGCATTGGCTGAAGTGTTACGTAGTCAGGGGGAACGTTAGCAAGATGGACTGGGACCAACACTGCCCTGGCTGGGAGAGTCAGAGCTGGGGTGGATGGAGCTGCTGCTGCCCCTGCTGCCTCCCCACCCTGCCTACTCGGGGCAGCAGATGACATAGCTGCCCCTGATCCACGTGGCCTGGTGACACCAACTTGCACCGCCACACGTGGCCTAGACTTGGCGACCTGGAAGTCAGCCTGGGAGTCACCCTCTGCCAGGTCAGGTGCCACAATGGGCTGGTCCAACAAGGGCTGAGCAGAGCCACGTTTCCCTCAACTATGGGGGGGGAGGGCATGGGTGTCCCTGACTGGTCCTCCACACATGGGGGGCTAGGGGTACCCTGCAAATCCTGGCCACGTCCCCTACCACGCCCACCACGCCCACCTCTTGAGGCTCGGCCACCTTTGCCACCCTTACTGCTTGGTCGCCTCCCAACCATGGCACTGATGTTGTTGTGCGTATGGGATTTGCAGTAAACTATTGTCCTGGGCAATTGGGGGTCAAAGGGGTAGGGTACTAGATGGAATTCGTACCCTAGTGCTCTAGCAAGGCTGTATGTGACCCCTGGGGAAAGATGACGGGTCACGCAACGCACAGGCACCCCAAAAACAGAAAATAACGTGCACGCAACCCCTCGTAGACCGCGTTCGTGGAAAAATGAACCCGCACTATGCTGTGGCACCTAGAAACACAAAAATGAACGCACGCGTGTTACACGCAGCCTACAATGACCTCTGAAGGGGTACGCGACACACGGGGCAAGCACAGTTGGTAAATACGTGCGCGACTCACCGTCTGCCTGGAAAATGAGCGTGAAAAATACGGTGTGCGCGTTGGCAACACCCCCGCCAAAAGAAGAATTGTACACTGTCTGAGGAGACGTTCGCACACGGAAGACCACGCTCCTGCCCAGAAGGCCGAATTACTGCCCCCCAGAGCCCCGAGCATGCTCCCACCTGCCATCTGCTGCTGCCTGATTGCCTGCTGCCCACGTGCCCTGCCATTTGCTGCCTGCACGTCAGCCGGGGGTGCTGTTGCTGTGACCACCCCTGCTGGAACCGAAGACTCCCGACTGCTATTCCATCGCTCCACAGCCCAGCCCCAGGACCCAGTTGCCCACCCACACCTGCCTCTGGGGTTGCCATGTCGGGCACTACACCATCTGGCACCACTGGCAACCCCCAGCCAGAGAGGCAGAGGGCCACCAGCTTCACTGCCACCGAAGTTGGTGTCCTGGTGGAGCAAGTCCTGGGGCAGTATGATGCCCTCTTCGGAAGGTCGGCCGACGACAAGGAAGGACGGACTCGGATCTGGACGGACATTGTGACTGCCATCAACACGGAGGGGGTGGCAGTCTGCGACTTCCAACATGTCAAAAAGCGCTGGGAGGACTTCAGGTCCAGGACCCTCAACAAGGCCCGGCGCCTCTTGAAGGCAGCGGATGCTAAGGTTGCGCCGTGGCCACCTGTCGGAACATCAGATGAGGGTCCTGGAACGCATACGCCCAGCGCTCCACGTCCAGGTCCTTGAGAGGCAGACCCGCCTGGAGTCGAGCGGTAAGTGTACATGCATACTGATTGGAAGCTGTGCGTGTGGTGGTGTGCCAGTAGTGTGCAGGTTGTACATGTGGTTTTGTAGGGCCATGTATGGATGTGTATGTACAGGGCTATGAGGCTGACACATGCAAGTCCTTTCATGTGTGAGACACATGGATGGTGTATGTGTGGGTAAGCATGCAGGCCAAATGCAGATGTGTGAGCACACATGTTTTGATTACTGTGTATGTAAGTTGGCATGGTTGTGGTGTCACACATGTATGTTGGTTCCAGCTGCATGTATCTGCACCGTGTACATGTGCATGTGTGTGTATTTGACATGGGTGCAACAGTGATGCAACATGGATGCATGTGAGACTGATATGTAGAAGACTGATTGCCAGATGTGACATGGATGCCAATCTCATCACTGCAACAGTTGGCAGAGGTGTACACATGCATGTAATTGTGGTGGCGTGTGTGCATGTCTAGTGCACTCCCTGTGTTTCATGTGATGTCTGGCTCACCTTTGGCTGCTCATGCTGTTTGTATGTGTATGGATGGTGCTGGCTGTTGCAATATGGCTGTGGAATAGCTCATGTGTGTGAGTTGCAATGACATGTGTGTTGGGGATTGTGATGCCATGTCTGAAGTATGACAATGCCACTCATGTACAACTGTCATGTGTGTATGAGTCCATTGTACAGTGCCCTGATGCCTGTCTCCTATCTTTCCCTGTCTGCAGAGTCAACTGATGAAGAGGGCGGAGAAGGTGCTGTGGAGCACAGCGGCAGGGATCGCACCGCCAGCCAGAGACGCAAGGCCCGGCTCCACTCCCAGGTTGTCATCTCGTCGGGGAGTGAGGAGTCCGTTGCCCCGTCCCAGGTCACAGCTGCCGAGGGGAGGTCCAAGAGGCAGAGGTTGGGGTTGGACTCCTCGGCAGCCGAAGGGGCAGCTGAGACCCCACAGGGCCCAACGGAGGAAGATGGCACAGAGTCATCCATGTTGGTGGGGGTTTTGGTGGAGGAGGAGGCCGTGCAAGGGACAGAGACGGGGACTGGAGGTGGGGATTCCACTGGTGCTAGTGGTGCAGTGCAGGGGCAGGGACAGGAGGCAGCACAGGCCGCCGCGGAGGTCCCTGTGTGTAATCCTGTCCCCGATCCTGTGACTGCATCATCTTGCACCAGCAGGGATACCTACCTCCAGACCCGTTCTCAGGGATGGGATTGGCTTACACCAACTGGCCTTCCTCTTCCTGTGGATGTGGCTATCCGGCACCGGGTTGAGCCTGTCCTGGGTGGGGTGGCGTTGCGTCAACGTGCCATGCGAGATGACCTGCAGTCTTTTCATGAGGAGACTGCACGTCTTCTTGCATGGCTCGTTGACCGCGTTGACCCACTGGGACAGCTCACCATGGCCGGATTCCTCCGTTTTGTGGACCTTGTTCCGACCCCCTCCTCAACTGAACCCCCTATGCACCAGTCGTCCTCCGTGCCATCTTCCCACCCATGTGTCACCTGGGTGCCCTGTGGAGCTGCCTCTGACGGTCGGGAGTCGGACATCCAGCAGGGGTGGGCACCTCAACAACTGCACCCCAGCTGGAGGAGGATGTGCAGGCAGCAGGAGCCAGGGCACAGGCAGCGGCACAGCAGCAGCAGCAACAAGGTGGGAGCCATGATGGCTCGGGGCCTTCATCATCGGAGGGGCAGGTATCGGCTGGAGGGCAGGAGGACCCTGGATGGGAAGTGTCTTCCGTGTGGCAGCGGTTGGGCCATGCGATAGATGCGGAGCGGCAGCGGGCGGAAGAGGCACGGCTCACGATGGTCAGAGCAGAGAACTCCATGCGTACGGCCCTGAGGCGGGCCGAGTCCCTCGAAGCCATTCACAGGGACCTGGAGTTCCAGTTGTCATCGTCCCTGCGAACCCTCGGGGCCATGGAAGAGGACCGCCTCCGGGAGATCGAGCAGGAGTTCGATGATGCCCTGGCCCGGAACATCAACATGTGAGCTGTTGGACTTGCCCTTGTAAATAGTTATTTGGTTAGTATTAGGTTTCCTTTGGTTTTTTCTTTATTTTGAACCTATTGGACAATGGACCACATTTTTGTATATAGGTTTTTTATTAGGTAGTAGTTTTTGATAGGTTTCATTTCTTCAGTTGGGATCATGGACCCTGGATTGTTCATCTGTATATATTTGACTGTTGGATTCTACTTTTTTTTTTGATTTCCCCATGGAGCAATGGATTTCCCTTGGATTTCATTTTTGGAACTGTGACTTTGGACAGCTTTCCTTTGGATTATGATTAGTTGTTTTTCATTATTTTACGGACATGCAGCTTTTCTTTTTTAATTTCCATTGTCGTTTGTTTGATTTTAATTCCATTCATGTTGCTTTTAATACATTTTTTTCTTCATACTTCGATGTGTGGTATTATCTCATTGGTTTCATGCATGTCATGATATGGGTTTTGAGATTCACTTGCACCCATTGTGTGTGTGTGACGGACATGTGTTCATTTACATACTTGCCATTGGGGTTGTATCATGTAATTGGCATTTCTATGTGGGTGGATGCAATACTTGGGTGGGTCTTTGGCATGTGGAGGCTGGCCATAAGGGCCAAGGATCTAGATTGTGATGACGTGTTGACTGGGGGACATGTGTCAGGGCCTGCTGGCAGGTGCCCCGCACTGCTGGGGGTGGGGGTGCAGGGGACATGTGTCGGGGCCTGTTGGCAGGGGGCCTGCTGGCAGGTGCCCCTCAGTGCTGGGGAGTGGGGGTGCAAGGGGACATGAGTGGGGGCCTGCTGGCAGGTGCCCCGCACTGCTGGGGGGTGGGTGTGCAAGGGGACATGAGTGGGGGCCTGCTGGCAGGTGACCCTCAGTACTGGGGGGTGGGGGTGCAAGGGGACATGAGTGGGGGCCTGCTGGCAGGTGCCCTGCACTGCTGGGGAGTGGGGTGCAAGGGGACATGAGTGGGACATGAGTGGGGGTCTGCTGGCAGGTGCCCCGCACTGCTGGGGGGTGGGTGTGCAAGGGGACGTGAGTGGGGTCCTGCAGGCAGGTGCCCCTCAGTGCTGGAGGGTGGGGGTGCAAGGGGACATGAGTGGGGGCCTGCTGGCAGGTGCCCCTCAGTGCTGGGGGTGCAAGGGGACATGAGTGGGGGCCTGTTGGCAGGTGCCCCACACTGCTGGGGGGTGGGTGTGCAAGGGAACATGAGTGGGGGCCTGTTGGCAGGTGCCCCACACTGCTGGGGGGTGGGTGTGCAAGGGAACATGAGTGGGGACCTGCTGGCAGGTGCCCTGCACTGCTGGGGGGTGGGGGTGCAGGGGGACATGAGTGGGACATGAGTGGGGGCCTGCTGGCAGGTGCCCTGCACTGCTGGGGGTTGGTGCTGCAAGGGGACATGAGTGGGGACCTGCTGCCAGGTGCCCCTGACTGCGCGGGGGTGAGGGTGCAAGGGGACATGAGTGGTGCATGAGTGGGGGCCTGCTGGCATGTGCCCCTCACTGCTGGGGGTGGGTGTGCAAGGGGACATGAATGGGGGCCTGCTGGCAGGTGCCCCTCAGTGCTGGGGGGTGGGGGTGCAAGGGGACATGAGTGGGGGCCTGCTGGCAGGTGCCCTGCACTGCTGGGGGGTGGGGGTGCTGGGGGAAATGAGTGTGTGCCTGCTGGCAAGTGCCCTGCACTGCTGTGGGGTGGGGGCGCAAGGGGGTAATGCATTGGTGATCACTAGTGCAAGGTGACATGTGGCTTGGCTGGGGGGCATGCCCATGGTGGATGGGCTGCCTGCGGGACATGACCAGGGGTGCAGGGTAGTCCCCTGTGGTGTGGTCTGCCTGCAGAGGCCGTGGAGGGTGCAGAGGGAACACCTGGGAGGACCTACACTGCCAATTCACGTGTAGGACTCCCCTGCACTCCCGAAATACACGTACCCCACTCGCGCAGGGCCTATCGCGTGTGAAACTTGCCCGCACCCCAGTAATACACGTACCCTGGTGAAATCGCGTGTGGAACTTCCCGCGCACCCCAGTAATACACGCACCCTGCTGAAATCGCGTGTGGAACTACCCGCGCACCCCAGTAATACCCGCACCCTGCTGAAATCGCATGTGGAGCTTCCTGCGCACCCCAGTAATACAGGTACCCTGCTGTGATCGCGTGTTACACTTCCACGCACCCCAGAAATACACGTACCCTGCTGAAATCGCGTGTAGAACTTCCCGCGCACCCCAGTTTTACAGGTACCCTGCTGAAATCACGTGTAAACCTTCCCCGCGCCCCAGAAATACACGTACCCTGCTGGAATCGCGTGTGGGACTTCCCACGCACCCCTGTAATACACGTACCCTGCTGTAATCGCGTGTTGAACTTCCCCGCACCCCAGAAATACACGTACCCTGCTGAAATCGTGTGTGTAACTTCCCGCCCACCCCTGTAATACACGTGCCCTGCTGAAATCGCGTGTCAAACTTCCCCGCACCCCAGAAATGCACATACCCTGCTGAAATCGTCTGTGTAACTTCCCGCACACCCTAGTAAGACACATACCCTGCTGTAATCGCGTGTTGAACTTCCCCGCACCCAAGAAATACACATACGCTGCTGAAATCGCGTGTGTAACTTCCCGCGCACTCCTGTAATACAGGTACCCTGCTGAAATTGCGTGTAAATGTTCCCCGCACCACAGAAATACACATACCCTGCTGAAATCGCATGTGGAACTTCCCGTGCACCCCAGTAATACTGGTACCCTGCTGAAATCGCGTGTAAAACTTCCCCACACCCCAGAAATACATGTACCCTGCTGGAATCGCGTGTGTAACTTCCTGCGCACCCCAGTAATACAGGTACCCTGCTGTATTTGCGTGTTGAACTTCCCCGCACCCCAGAAATACACGTACCCTGCTGAAATCACGTGTGGAACTTCCCGCGCACCCCAGTAATACAGGTACCCTGCTGAAATCGCATGTAAAAGTTCCCTGCACCCTAGAAATACACGTACCCTGCTGAAATCGCGTGTGGAACTTCCCGCGCACCCCAGTAATACTGGTACCCTGCTGAAATCGCGTGTAAAACTTCCCCGCACCCCAGAAATAAACGTACCCTGCTGGAACCGCGTGTGGAACTTCCCGCGCACCCCTGTAATACACGTACCCTGCTGTCATCGCTTGTTGAACTTCCCCGCACCCCAGAAATACGCATACCCTAGTGGAATCGCGTATGGAACTTCCCGCGCACCCCAGTAATACAGTTACCCTGCTGAAATCGCGTGTAAAACTTCCCCGCACCCCAGAAATACGCGTACCCTGCTGGAATCGCATGTGGAACTTCCCGCGCACCCCAGTAATACTGGTACCCTGCTGAAATTGCGTGTAAAACTTCCCCACACCCCAGAAATACACGTACCCTGCTGGAATCGCGTGTGGAACTTCCTGCGCACCCCTGTAATACACGTACCCTGCTGTAATCGCGTGTAGAACTTCCTCGCACCCCAGAAATACACGTACCCTGCTGAAATCGCGTGTGGAACTTCCTGCGCACTCCAGTAATACACGTTCCCTGCTCGCCGTTTGGCAGCCCTGTATACTGGTCCAGGATTAGCCCAGCCCTTTGTGATGAATTGGGAATTTTGATGGCTTTTCCTTGCGTGAGGGCGTTCTTGGGGGCGTAACTGGCGCAGCTGCAGGGTCGCTGCGCCACTCTGCGCCACGGCTGGTTTTGGAGGCTGAAATCCATGAATACACTGTGCGGGGATATCGATTTTAGTGCACGCGGCTGGCGCAGACATTCGCCCGCGCACACTGTGCGCCAGCCGCGTGTGCCACTTTTGTGCGAAATTCTATGAATTACCCTGCATAGCTGCTAGTTTCAAGAAAGGCTTCCATCGCCTCGCTGCCTTAAAAAATCAAATGCACACATCAGCCTCCTCCTCACAAATGCGAACCAACATATAACAATGTTATCTGTTCTTTCACGTCCGAGACGAGAGGGCTGATGTGCGCACTTGCTTTTTGTTAGGCAGAGAGGGGAGAGAAGAGAACCCTTTCCTGAAACTGGCGCCATTAAGGTTTTACTGTGTTCGTGCAGAAACATTTATTTGCACAATCGCAGCAAAACTTTAAAGCTGCTAGTTTCAAGAAAAGCTTCACTCGCCTATAAGCCTTAGACAAATCAAATGCACACATCTGTCCCCTCTCCACAGATGCGAGCGAACATATAGCAATGTTGTGTGTGCTTTCACATCTGGGGGGATTATGGCTGGTGTGCACACTTGCTTTTTCTTTGGCAGCGGTGTTAATGGGTGTTGAATGTTAGCTCTATGAGTATTATGTTATGTGTCATGAGTGAGTGTGGGTGAAGGAGTGTATGGTATTTGGGGGTTGGGTGCTTGTGTGAATGAGTGAGTATACAGTGAATGGGGGTGCAAGTGAATGGTAGTTATAACTGAGTGAATGTTGTGTAATTGTGTGTGTGCGCCAGGGATGCACTGGCAAAGGGGAAAAGGAGACAATTGTCCCCCAGGCTGGCTGGGCTCTTTCCCCATGGAGCAGAGATCCAGAATGTAAACACATAATTGAAAAACATGACATTCTTCAGAATCTAGCTTGCCACAAAGGAACAGAGTGCTGCAAAGCCTGCTCAGATACTGGGTTAATGGGGCAAGGCATTAGTCTTGATTTCAGCAATGTTGTAGATGTGTCTGAGTGGCCCTCACACATGGGCCTCCACAGTGAGTGAGAGGGAGAGGAGTCTAGGTTGCAGGGGCATGTTCATACCAGCTAGTGGCAATGTATGCATTTAAATAACAGACTCTGTGACCCTGGATGTTAATGTTGGCACCACTGCTCCCTATACACCATTGGTCTGTTGTAATCCACAGCAGCTTATCACAATGTCTACTTGCCAAGGAAGTAAGGGTCTATATCTTATTAGAGTTTGCCCTCGGTTTTATTCTGTACTAATGCTTCCCCTACATTCTGGTGAATTTCTTGATCACCTGTGTGTTCATACAAAAAGAGTTAACTAGCACCCTGAATAGCACCCATTGATATTACTCATATAGTGGTTATAGAAATGGCTGTTGGACTCTTTCTGGCACTAACCTTTGGACACAGTTGAATTACACATGTGGAAAGATGCTATATTAAAGTATTCATTATTAGAAGTCTACAAACAAAAGGGGTCATTCAGAGTTGGGTGGAATTTTTACTGCTGAAGAAAGTCACCAGATCCGACCAGTGGCATTTTTGAAAATCCACCCTACTCAAAGTTTATCACCAGCAGAGGTGGTATTTCCGGAATACTACCAGTGCTATTTCAGAAATACCACCGCTAACGGCGCTAATGTAAAAAAGGTTTTAACCGTTTTTTCAGCCATTTTCAGCATCAATGTGAAGGGAGGAATTCATTATGTACAGTAGTGGCTCATATCACTACTGTTGATTTTATTTATGCATAAAAAGGAAGGCAATGCTGGCATTGTTATGCCTTATATGGGTAAGTGCTGAGTGCAGGCAATCAGAGATGCTTACCTTTGTACTCCCTCAACATGGCCCTTTGCAAAAACCTTGTTCACTCCATTGAAGGGAATCACCTATGCTTCCATTTTGTACAGTAAAAATAACGTTTTTAAAAATGTGTGGCCGATTTGGACGTTTTACCACCATCCTAATGGTGGTGGTAAAAATAGGTGAATTTTCTACAAAAAGTCTGTCTAAAATACCACCACTGGCTGGTATTCCCATGGACTACCACCAATGGTATTTGATACAACCCTGAATTGGGTGAACAGTAAAGTCAACAGTATTTGCCAAATAATGATTTTACTATTACCACCCTAATCTGAATGACCCCCCTATGTTTGTGATCATTTTTCATTGTCTTGTCCAGAGCACTCTTCACTTATGTGACCAACAAAAGACATACATGCAAATCAACACCAGATTCAGATATATAGATAAAAGTCACATGAACATTATACATTTTTCCAGCTATACTTTACTCTGTACTCAAACACACTAGCCCAATCACAGAAACTGAAGTGAGTGGCAAGGAATTGGTGACTGAGCAATGTGGGCAACGGAAGGAAGTGTGTGGATTGTAAGGGAAGGGGATTGAGTTAACTATGATAGGATGGAACAAAAGGGGAATGCAGGTCTGAAAGCTAATTGTAAGAAACGGGGGCATTTAGAATGTGGTGCAATGGAAAGATACCAGAGGATGATGGGTAAGGAAAATAGGGTAAATGAGACGCAGGTACACATCTGGAACAGTAGGTCAACAGGTTGACTGTTGCTGAGATCTATGTGTGGCCTGCATGCCACTGCACCTGAATGCAGAATGGGTTTAACTCCCTTTCCTTTTTCTGATGCATACTTACTTAATGGACATATCTTTCCATTACTACTTCTCTTATATTTTTCAGTTGGCTTTATCATGTGACTTGGTGCTTTGAAAGTACACACAATTGTAAGACTAAGAGCATGATTATAGTACATGTTCATGCTGAAATATAATCTTAGTCTGTTTCTCAGATGTATTTGCCTCAGGATATAGATGATTAATAGGCTTGTCCCTTGTAGATAGATTGATGCTTTGAACACCAGATTTATTGAACAATATACTTGCTTAGCTTTTGAATAACAACTTTGCAGAAAGCCTTTTCATGTTTCTAATATTGAAGATGCAATAGGAGAAGATGATGTCGCCCCTGCTTTCTGAATTGGAAGCTGCGGAATCAGGAAGACAAGGCTCAAATGCCCATCTTACACACTTCATACATTATGTGATCCACAGCCAATCACTTTTCATCACTGTGCCTTATTTTCCTTTACTATCTGTAGAGACAGCAACACTCATATGGGTTTATACTGTATAGTGTTACTCTATAAATAATTATATTTTTACTAATTAATGTTAAGTATACTCTTGAGGTGGCAGGAGTACAAGTCAGGGTCTTTTGTTGTATGGGTGAGGGGTCCTATGATGTGGGGGGGAAGGTACACAGGGTGCAGGTATGGGTTTTACATTGTGGGCTTGGGAGACAGGAATCCAGGTATGGGTCTTTTGCCATGCCAGCTCATGTTTGACTCTGAGAGCAAACCCAGACTCCCTAGTTCAGCAATGGCCCTACTCAACCAAGGAATTCTCAACATTCACCATCGCTTTACATTATTCTAAAACTTGATAGAATGCATAGGAGGAGATGTAGCCTTTTGTTAAATGAGACATTTTTTAGTGTATTAGGAAAGTAGTGAGTCAGGATAGGGCGAGTTCTCTCTACTATACCTTCAAGTAGACAGGCGACGCACCAGCGCCCAACTACGGATAGAAAATCAAAGGGATAGAGAGATTCTCTTTACAGGGACGTGTAAGTAATTGTAGGGACTGAAGCTGTGGGTTTAAATATATCAATATAAATAAACTGATTTTGCTCATGATGTGTTAATGAATGTAGGTGAGGAGACAGAATCTGAAAACCCTTGTGACTTCAATTGAATTATTGTATTTAAATGACAAACTATAACACATTGAAAACTGGGCTCAAATCCCAGCTTTCCCATTTGACCAATTATATTATCCTGGTGAAATATTTTTTACCATGTTTGGTAAGTGGCAGAATTTCCGGGGGACCGGGTCGCTAAAACACCACAAACATAACTGAAAAACATGTTGCATAAAAGGAAAGTAATGTCAATAATGTCTACTATATATATACTTGGGAATGTGTGGGAGGGGGAGAGGTTGGAATTGAGTTTCATTGTTCTGGAAGTTGGGGCAGCTGCACTGTAGGTTGGGCCATTGCACTATGGGCCAGAAAAGTAAACTTGCCACCCAAGCCAAATGTTGCCAGTCCTCCCCTGGACTCTGTGCTTATGTGTAATGCTGGGCCGAGGATCTGATTTAGGCAGGTAGAGCATGGGGGTGGGTGGTGCAAGACAGACGGGTGGGCAATTGGGGAGTTTGTTAAACATGCCGTTTTGGTGGGCATCCATGATTAAATAAGCATGATATGTGTTATGTGCCTGGTATGGCATGTTGGTGAAGCCAGTGTAGCCATTTCTTTCTATGGTTTGACATTCTTTAATGGGCATCTCTTGTAAAGTAAGCATGATCATTGTTATTACGTGTCTAGACTGGCCCACATTGTGCAGCCACTTTTGACATGCTTTCTTATTGTGATATGGTATTTTTATTGGCAAAGCCACCAGAAGTATGACCTTGGGGATATTGCCATATACTGGCAGACCCGGCGTCGACATGTTTTCATATGAACATTAGTATGTTCATATATGGGAATATTGGCAATTAATGGTGTAATGAACATGTATGGTTTGTATCTCATGTGGAAGGTAGACTTGTGGCACCCCGAACTACTACCTAGTGCTCTGGTGATCCCTTCTGCTTGAAGAGTGATGCCTGATCGGACACCTGGGCTTTAAATATAACAATTATCAAAGCAACCAAATGTGTATGTTATCTTTAAATCCAATCACTTTGTCATTCTCACTGGCATATTATGCTTTAAAAGGTACCATTTGATACTTGGGGCCCACGCCAGACAACTCTTGTTGGGGTAGAACAGAAAGGGTGGAGGCTACATATTGCCCCGCCCAGTTTCTGAAGTGGCACCTTCACCAGTTAACCCCCCCACTCCGAAATTGAGGTTTCGTTGCGCCCCTGTCACTGAGTCAGTCTCTCCCCCAGCGGTCACTTTCTCCAGTGTCATTCCTGGACTTGCTTTACTTAACACATCGCCATCCGTGGGCCCAACGAAGAGGTACTGCCATTGGTTTGGTAAACAGTCAATTCTTGCTGCTTTAATCTGCATCAGTTGTCAAACCTGCCATTTGCTCATTTTAAACATGAGGAGCACACACATCAACGGATTCTTATACAGAAAGGTTTGTCGTGCCTGCCGCGAAAGGGAAGTGCTCTGCATAGACTTTCCGCTTTAATCAGCTCTACCCCATTTTACCCCACCAGGCATTTTGCTGCATTTTACTGTAGTGTTTTTTTTTATGGGGGACAAGCACCCAATACTCCCCGACCCCGTTCGGCCTCTCCTTCTCCATTTACCCTCCTCTGCTCATTTTACTACCTCACACCCTGCTAGCCGCCCCAAACTTACTACAATAAAATGCGTAAAACGTCCTTTTGAAAAATCTGTTGGCTGTGACTAAATGGTGGATAATGGGGTCCAATTCCATAATGGGGAATATAAAACTACAATTATAGCATGTTTTTTTTTATTGGATTTCTAAAAGTAGTTATAAATGTGTCAGAATAGTTTCATATATATTTTTACCAAGAAGAGCTGAAAGGATATGGGTTGGTCGAGGGTCTAAATTGAAGACTCAGCTCAAATCCCAGCTACACCACTTAACAAAAGTGTGTGATCGTAGGGAAGCCATTTTTACTGGCTTCATCTGCCAGACCTTTGAGTCCGTAGAAGTGCTTCAGTGTATAGTGTAGGCTTTTTAAAAATGCCCAAATTATCTATTTATCAAACTATAGTTGACATGTTGACAATGGAGTTCCGGGGTTGAGGGGTGGGATGGGGCGGAGAGGGTGGCGGGGTGGGAAGTGACGCAGGGCAGGAGGGCCAGGGCAGTATTGGCTAGATGTAATTGAATAAAGATGGGTTACAGAATACGCTCATCTCCATCCATTTATTGCGCAGCTTGGCACGTGGCTCCGGGTAGAGCAGTCCCCTACCCGGAGCATCTTGACACTGGCGACAAAATGGAATGCCTGCGCAGGATGCGCTGATGGGTCCATCCAGGCACAAGTACAAGCTGGCGGGCAAGGAGATCACCCGTGGCTGCGGCAGTGAGGGCTTTGCTCCACCTATAAAGAAAAAGGCCAAACAATGTCCAAATGAACCTGGGCCACGGCGGTGATACTCGCAGAAAGGGCAGTGAGTGACATGGTGGGGAGTCAGACGGTGGTCGTGCCACGTGGTGGCCATCCCCAAAGTCTCTCTCTCCTCAATCTTTTTCTCTTCGAATCCACAGTGCTAGTGCCAGAGCAGGCGCCGTGTAAGTGTGTCGGAGGAGCTTCAGTGTGGATTTAAAGGGACAGTGCACATTACAGGGGATCAAACATGTCTGTTCAAGATATCCATCAAGCAGTTAATCAGGACATTCAGGCAGGAGGTCAAGAGGCTCCACCTGCTACAGCTCCATATAGACTTCCTGATTCACTAGCTGTGCAGCTACCAGGTACATGTTGATGTATCAGACCCGAGCAACATGGGGCCAAGATGGGCCAGGTGGATCAAAGATTTTGGTCTTTACATGGGGGCAACAGGGCCCGTGGACGAGGAAAGTCAAAAATGCCTACTTAAGTTGGCAGTGGGGCCTGCAACAAGGGACATCATCGACGAAATACCAGCAATGTCCATTGACTCAATTCAAGAGTAAAAGGGTGCTTTACTGGCGGTGGACACACAGGTTGAGAGTTTCAAGACAGCCGCGCCCTCAGAGTCAATACACAGACTACAAAATGACCACAGACAAGAAGAACCCTTCTGTTATCGGTGCAGGTATGAATAACCACACAAAGGAACCTGTCCAGCAATAGGGTAAATGTACTGCGCGTGTGGTGATGAAGGACATTTTTAATCGGTATGTTGCATAGCAAGAGAAAAATGGAGGGAGTCCACAGCTCGCTACAGGCCCAGACGAAGCTTCTCAGACAGCCACCCACTCTTACTACAGACCAAAAGAGACAGAAACAAGGGGGCCAGAATCGGGGGATGACAAGCACAAGAAGGACAAGTAGGAGAGGAGGAGGTTGTCACAGGCAGAAGAGCGAGACTTCACGTGCGAAATCTGGTAGAACAATCTCCCTCAGACACAGATATCAGCTCATCGGAGGGTGAACACAGAAAGAAGGGATACGTGTACGCGTTGGACAACTCCACAGCGACGGAACACAGCCTGACACTGGTCATGGGGCTCAATAAAATAACTGCGACGCCCCCCAAAACTCAAACTGGCAACGGTAGACATATACTCATATGGGGCAACATCTCCCCTGGAGTGCTTGGGCCAATCCGAAGGCACATGCTGATACAAGTCACAGTTAAAGAAAGTACTCATGCATGTGCTTGCCACCGGGAGTGAAAGTGGATGCATAATCAGCTTCAAAACAGCTATAGACATGTGTCTGATACATGTGTTGTACAAGCTAATGGTACATAAATACATTGAGCCTGTGAACATAATCATGGAACTGCAACAACCCCATTCAAAGGAATAGAAAAACCATGCAAAAAACAAATCAAATTACACATAGACGAAGACATCCCACCAGTAGCACAACACTACAGAGGCATACCCATCAACATTCAATGGAAGGTAGAGGAGGAACTGTACAAACTACTCGAGCAAGACAGTGAAAGTATGCAATTGTCAGCCTTGAAGCAACTTAGAGAGATAACTTGCTAAATTAGACTAATTTGAAAAGTGAAAAGGTTACAAGGCTGCACTCTGACCTCCTAATACTAAGGCTGATCAGTATCAAAATATTTTAATACTTAGAAAGAAAAGTGGAGATCAAGAAAGTTGCGCCAATGAAATGTTTAATGGCAATGCAATTTTATTAGATTTCCAATAGTTGTATTTGTGTATAAAATTTCTTCAGTTTTCAGTGCGTAGTAAACAAAGTTCCTTTCGATTCCCTCAATTAGGTTGCATACAGGAAATGTTTCATGAAATTGCTTAATTTTTTTGTTGCACTTTTGTGCTATCTTTTAAGTTCCCTTTCACTAAAGTCCTCACAGTGTCCTCAGTAGTTTGGCAATATTATGCCCTTTCACGTTTCCAGAGTCCTCACAGAGACCTCTGTGGTTGGGCAATGTTGTGCCCTGTTTTAATTTACACTCACAAAGTCCTCATTGCACTGTTGTGCTATCTTTTAAGTTCATAAGGTCCTCACAGTATCCTCTGTAGTTTGGCAATGTTGTGCCCTTTTTGATTTACAGAGTCCTCACAAAAGTCCTCATTTTGATTTACAGAGTCCTCACAAAGTCCTCGACACGTGTTTCCCCGCTGAGGATTCGAGCAGTTCTTTGGGAGGGTGATAGATAGATTTAAATCCTTGAGCTCTGTAGATTTGAAACAGATATTGACTAAAAATGAATGCTGTTCCTTATGTGTGTTAAAAGGAAAATACCCCCAATTGCATTGAAGCTGGTCCTGTTTTTTTGGGTTGTACATCCAAATGGTTTCTTAATTTGCTGTCTATCCGTTTACCCACATTGAAGTAGAGTAGGCATGATAACCAGGAAGCGCAAGACATAATCAAACCAGCCACAGGACCCACAACATGGGTACCACCCATCGTCCCAGTCCCGAAGAAAGGCTCAGACGCCATCTGCCTGTGAGTGGATATGAGAAGACCCACCCAGGCCTGAGACACATGGCACAGCGCATCACGGATATGATACACTTACTAAATGGTGCCGCAGTTTTCTCTAAACTGGACCTTTACAAGGGCTATCACCAACTAGTGTTGAACACCGAAAGCAGAAACTTAACCACATTCGTCACGCATCTCAGACTCTACAGATATAAAAGGCTAAGTTTTGCCGTATCCTCCAGCTGAAATCTTTCAAGCAGAAATTCACACTGTCATTAAACATATTCCTAACTGTATCAATTACAGTGATGACATTTTAGTGTTTGGCACAGACATAGAAAAACATGATGAGACACTGTCCAGAGTGTGCATGGCATTGGCAGCGCCAACCTCACCCTTAATCAAGAAAAATGTGAATTTAGGAAGGGTACATTAAAATTCTTTTGACTTATATTTACGGAGAAAGGCATGCGCCCAGACATGGACAAGGTCACAGCACTTAATGAAACACCACCACCATCAAATGTCTCCGAACTAAGTTCCTCCCTGGTTCTTGCCAGTTACTAAGCAGAACTCTGTTTTAAACTGGTCTGAAGATTGCCAGCAGGCCTTCACCACAATCCACGACAGGGTGGCCTGTGCCGAGAACATGAACTATTTTGACACTAACCGCAAGTCGGAATTAACAGTAGATGCAAGTCCAGTCGGGCTAGGGGCGATCCTAGCCCAAATTGACCCTGATGATCCAAGACGCACCCACACTACGCAATACGCCAGTCACAGTCTCTCAGAGACAGAGCAAGCATACTCTCAAGCTGAGAAAGACAGCCTCACCGTAGTATGGGCATGTGAACATTTCCATCTCTTTCTATGGAAAGCCCTTCAAGGTAGTAACAGACAGTCAGGCCCTACTTTTCCTTTACGGCAACCCGGGGGCCAAGATGCCACCCCGCATAGCTAGATGGGGACTCAGACTACAGGACTACTCATTTGAAATTGTTCACAGGTCAGCTTTTCCCATCATCCGAGCAGTGGAAGTGCACCTGAACTATCCGTGGCGGACCGATATCTCTGGTAACTCATCCAGCAAGCAATACCCAAGGGTATCGACCTGGAATACCTCACTCAAGAGATGGAGGCGGACATAACATGCCAAATAATCAGCAAGGGTCTGAGGTTAGGACGGTGGAGGAGAGTGAAAGAGAGGGATTGCCTCGAGTCAGATGACATCAGGAGAGAGGTGGACAGGCTCATACAAGTGAAGGAGGAATTAGCCCTCTTCAAGGACAACATGTTACTAAAAGGACACAAATTAGTGATCCTGGCCTCCCTCAGAAGAAAAGTGGTGGAACTTGTCCATGAGGGGCACTGAGGTATCGTCTCCACCAAAGACATGTTACGATAAAAGGTGTTGTTCCCACAATTGGACTTGCTAGTGGAAGAGACCCTGATAGGGTGTCCGATGTGCTGTCTCATCACACCAAATAGACATCCAGAACCACTACAAATGTCCAAGCTACCAGAAGGAGCATGGGAAAGTAGCTGCCGACTTCTTCGGACCCATGGAAGGATGAAAATATGTCCTGCCTGTAATGGATGAGTACTCACGCTACCCTGAGGCACAGCTGGTGTCATCCACGGTAGCCCACCACATCATCCCAGCAATGGACCACATCTTCACTGCATATGGCATACCCACACGGGTGAAAACAGACAATGGGCCCCCATTCACTGGCCAGGACTTTGAACGGTTCAGTGAGCATATGGGTTTCCATCACCAGAGGATCCCGCCACTATGGCCACAGGTGAAGAGCATGATCAAACACTTCATGGCACACCTTAAACGAGCGGTACAAGTGGCCCAATTTACAGGGTAACCCTATGAACAGGTCCTCCAACAACTGTAAAGGGATTATAGGAGCACCCCACATAGCTCCACCGGCAAAAATCCAGCCGAAGTAATGTTTGGGAGAAACGTTCGTACCAGGCTACCCCAGCATGGACCCCAAGATACTACGTGGCCTGATGACACAGAACTGAGAGATCACGAACTAACCGCCAAACAAAGAATAAAAGAGTACGCTGACTTGTGAAGGAAAGCTTGGGATTCCACGCTCAAGATAGGAGAAGTGGTGACAGTGAAACAACCACAGACAAACAAACACTCTTTGGTGTTCAAAGGCAAACCCTTGGTCATCACTGCAAAAAAGGGCTCAATGATAACGGCCCAGGGCGACCATTGATCCACTGCGCAAAACTCCTCACACTTCAAGAGGTTTCCACTAACCAGTCCCAGGAAGCTAAGGTGAAGTGGAGATGTGAATGACGAGTATCTCACAAACGATTCCTATCAAGGAGATTGAGAAGACTGAGGCGCCTCAGGCGGCGTCGAAGACCTGCGTGAGCCTGAGGGAAGGTGCTCAATGGGGAGCGAGAACTCGAGACCTCAAAGGGCGAGGAACAAGCCGCGACGACTCATTGAAGAGATGGGGTGAGCCGCATCATCCCAGGTTCAATTTATACCCCCTTTGAGGTAACTGTTTAATTTGGGGGGGATGTCATGTTGACAATGGAGTTCTGGGGTTGAAGGGCGGGATGGGGCAGAGTGGTGGCAGGAAGGGAAGTGACGCGGGGTAGGAGGGGCAGGGTAGTCTCGGCTAGAAGTAATTGAATTAAGACGTGTTACAGAACACACCCATCTCCGTCCATTTATTGCGCAGCCTGGTCCGCGGCTCCGGGTCAAGCTGTCCCCTACTTGGAGCATCTTAACAATAGTGTTGCTCCATTTATATTCATAATAGTGACCACTCATAAGCACATGACAAAGTTATATGTCGCTTATTATTAAATTCGAATGATGCAATGTCCTATGATGTACTACACTGTCAGAGACTGATGTCATTTCATGTGATGTTATTTTCTGTACTGTTACGTCTAGTGGTGTAGAAACAAATGCATATTAAGGGACACCGCACGTCTTTTGGCACACAGCGCCTTGCAACTCGAAGAACCAGACGCGAACTCAAGCTGCATTTACAAGAATCATATGGAAAGTGTGAATTATATAATTAACTACATTCAAAATTAGGTATATATATCAAAATATATTTAGCAATGCGTTATGCACTTGGTCAAACAGAGCAACATTAATTGTGTGGTATGGCTGGAGTGCAGAAAACAATGACATTGCAAGAGGGGATTTAAATTAAGCCTCAGTGCAGCTTAAAATAATTCCTCTGGTTTAGAATACCATACGAACAAGCAGCAGCATACCTCTACTTGCTGCGCCAGGGGCTACTAATGAGAGCACCTCACATTATGGGCCTGATATTCAAAGCTTTTTCCAATGGGACTGCACCATTGAAAAACGCGTTTGGAAATCAGGCCTTATATCTCGTAGTTGCTTGGTTTAGCTGTTAAGTGCAAAGGTGGATTATTCTTGTTTGAACACATTAAACTGCAAGGCCACCTACACACCGTGTGTCCCATTACTATCACCACCTGCTTCCCACATGCTCTGTCCATGAATCTCACCAAACTAGAAACAACTTGGTATCTGAGGCAACTAAACATTAAAAATAAAAGAGAACACTTGATCAATAAAACAGAGAAATGTTCTTTTATTTTTTAATTACAATTATTACAATGGTATTTATTGAGCGCGGACCTAGCTTTGAGAAGCAACAGAGCGTTTTCCAGAGGTATACAACAATACAGAAACACAACAGAGTGCTTTACCGAGGTATACAGAAGCACAGATGCATAACGGAACACTTTTCAGAGGTAAAAACAGATCTGATATTCAGCGGGGGGTAGGATACAGAGGAGCACAGAGGAGTGGTACAGCTGTGCAGGGTGGCGGGGAGTAGAGGGGTGGACTGCGTCTAGCGAGTCGGGTGGTGCAGGGGGATGACGTGATGCCTAGTTGTTGAGGAGTAAAGACTCCTTGAAGAAGTGGGTCTTGAGGTCTTTTCTGAATTGTAGGAGCGTGGGGGCGAGTCTGATGCTGACGGGGAGTAGGTTCCATAGTTTTGAGGCGCAGGCAGAGAAGGCTGTTTTCTGGTCCTTTCCTTTTTGCAGCGGACGGATTTCAAGTCTGCACGTGTCCTGACTTTTGGTGGTGCGCTGGAGATGCTGAGTTTATCTGTGTGGTAGCTGGGCTACTTGAGGGCGACTGCCTTACAGATGATGCAGCAAAGCTTGAAGGTGATTTGTGCATGCAGTGGAAGCCAGTGAAGGTCGATGAGGGCCGGGGTGGTGTGGTTGTATCTGCATAGACCCTTGATGAGGCGTGCGGTCGCGTGTGTAGGACACTTCTCAGAGGCACAAGGGAGGACAATGGGAGACCTTCGAGGAGGGCATTGCCCCCATCCAGGTAGGGATAGTACCAGTGCTTGAATGGTTGAGCAAAAGCTGTCCGGAGGGAGGAAGGGCTTGACTTTCCAAAGGAGGGGGAGCTTATACCAAGCTGTCTGTGTTTTCTTAGCTATGCGTGCCTTGCAGGAGAGGTGTTTGTCGATGTTTAACCTGAGGGACTTGGCACAGGAGGTGAACTCGGGTGTGAAGCCCTCAGGGTTCATGGTTGATAGCGAGGTCTGTATGTCTGGGTGTTTGGCGCTGTTGGTGAGGAGAAGGAATTCGGAATTGGAGGGTTTGTGTTTCAAGTATGCACTCAACATCCAAGACTGGATGAGTGAGAGGCAGGATTTGAGCCTCTGGATGTCCTTCATGGAGTTGACCTTGAGGTATAGCTGTGGTCGTCAGCGTATTGGTGGAGGTGGATGCTGCGTGTGGCTGAAAGGGATCTCAATTGCTCCATGTACAGATGGAAGATCACTGGGGAGAGGATGGAACCCTGCAGGACTCCAAATGTGATGGGTAGCTTTGGCGATCTAAAGGAGTCCATCTAGAGAAACTGCTGGCGGTTGGCGAGCTTGAACTTGAACCAGCGTAGGACAAGGTCGCTGAACCCCATGTGCTGATGTAGGGTGTCCGTGAGCGCCTGGTGGTCTACTGTGTCAAAAGCAGCCAAGAGGTCAAGTAGAACCAGGAGTCAGGGGTGGCTGTCGTCAAGGATCTTGAGGGTGTCGTCGACCACTATAGTTACCTAGGTTGTCGGGATCCAGAGTGGGTAGATTTGTCCTTTCTTTAGGGTCGAAGGCAAGGTGGCTTGAGTTTGAGAGCTGTTGATGATCTTCAGCTAGGGAAGGAGAGCTTCTGCAGAGAGCATCTTGAGGATGGATGCTTGAAGGATGTCGTCTGTATACAATGTGGCTTTGAGGGCAGCCAGGGTTTCTACCAGGTCCTCTGCAGAGAGTGTCTTGAATGTTGTACAGGGTGTGGCGATTTCACAAGGAGGAATGTAATGTGGGTCTGTTGATGCAGAGCTGGTGTCTATGTGCTGGCAAATCTTGCTGATTTAGATGATGAAGAAGGTGTTGACAGCAGTGGATTTTTCAATGTGGTATGGCAGGGTCGGGTAGCGGGTTGATGTAGTGCTTGCCCGCTTTGAGGAGGGTTCTGCTTTTGTTGTTGGCTTCTGCTATGGTGTTCTGATAGTAGCAGGCCCTGGCTGTGTTGATTAGTTATCGGCGGGTTACTCAGAGTTCCACGAGGCGCGCCAGATAGGAATAGATAAATAGGAGCGCAACCAGGTTTTCGCTTGTTTCCTGGTGACTCTTTTGCTGAGGTTGAGTTCTTGCGTGTACCGGGTTGCTGACAGTTTTGGTTTGCAGGTGCGTTGTTTCAGAGGCGTGAGTCAGGCGATGGAGGCTGAGGGGTGGCGTTGAGTTCTTCCAGTAGAGAGTCGCAGTATGGTTGGCGGTGCTCGGGCCATGTGAGGTGGAGGTTGGCAAGGTCTACCATGAGGACTTCCCCTGGGAAGTTCTTGAAGGACCTGAAGGTTTGTCTGATGGGTTTCTGCTGGGAGTGCTTGACTGGGGTAATGTGCAGGATGTTGAACAGCACAGCCAGGTGGTCAGACTAGTCAGGTGGGAGAGGGGAGCTGTAGTGGAGGGAAGACAGTGCATTGATGATTATGTTGAGGATGCTACCTTTCTCATGAGTAGGGACTTTAATGGGCTGTGTGAGGCCGAGGATGTCAAAAAGGCAGAGGGGAGTTTCCTTCATCGGTTTGGTGCCGTTGTTGCCTGGGAGGTTAAAGTCGCCTAGGAAGATGTTGGCGTGTGTGAAGGATGTTGTAGTGACTAGGTCAGTGAAGTCTCCGAAGAAGGAGGTGCTGGGTTTGGGTGGTCTGTAGATGAGATCAAAGGTGACTGTGTCCATTGAGGAGAACAGGAAGTGGCAGGAGACGACTTTGAAGGAGCCAATGTTCTCGACGTCAAGTCTAGTCTGGTACAGGGCCACCAGTTCTTGTGGCTGACTGTGACGCCCTTGCCTGTCTTGCTATGTCCGACTCCCAGGTATTTTTATTTTAACAAAATTATTCTTAAGGCTCCCAATTTTTTTGTTTTTGCTGATTTTTACACATGATTATAGACGGAAATCCACCCTTTTCCTTTGAGTATATTTGTACAAAAAAGGATACAAACAGAAAGGCATTTCTCTTAGTAGGGTATTTAAGTGGCCAATCATTCATTGCAGGTTAGTGGCTGTGCAATGTAACATAAATGAAAGGTTGAAAAAGGAATTGAATTATTTTTAAAGTTGTTTAAATGGCAGCAGATATACAACCTGTGACTTCAATTGCAAGAGCACAGGTCTTAGAGCATCCAAGTACTAATGTTTTTTCATGCAAATACACATTGAAAAATATTTGGTGCAACTTATTTTTTTACATAATAAAATAGAAAACTGAGAGACAATACTATATCAGCACAAAATTGAAGAGTAATGTTGCAGGTGCTTTAAAAACAATTTAAATTAACCTTTGACAGTCCTGGAATTGGTCCCTATGTCCACCCGTCCCAACAGTTCTTTTTTATTTAAAAAACTGGTCCTGGTTCTGGGGAAAGTGTTGATGCCAGTCCTGGTTTTTATGGAAAGGGAGGGTAGGCAACAATTCTAATTCTAAAGTAAGTGTACATAAATATGCACACAGAATCCCCAACGTTACAGGTACCAGGCACACACATTAACTGATTGTGCCACAGCCGGAGCTGGAGTCCGACGCAGAGTTCATCTGAAGTTTGTGCTCTACTTGCTCTGTTTCCAGCGTGCTGCGACCCGTTGGTCTTTCTACCTTGCCTATCCAAAAGAGGAGGATCTTGTTTAAACGCTCCTGTCAGCCACGGAGCGGCTGCGGTGTCCGGCGCAGTTTCGTCTGCAGTCTGTGCAGTCCGTGCAGACCGAGAAGAAAGTGACTCTAGAATGGAGGAAGCCCGCTATTTGCGTAGTTCAAAGCCTCGGAGAAAGGGACCCAGGATCTCCGAGACCGCAAGTGCCTCAAACGGCAAAACACAGTGTAAATGGTGAGTCATTTACAGATAAGGACAACAATAAATCAACCTCGGTTAACATTTCATTGACCTTAACCCCCATGTCTAATACCCAATCTCCTAAAATCACAACCACAACCAGCAGCCTTTTTAACTGCCTCCTACCCAACTTCAACTTCAACCAGTGTGTCAAGCCCCACTTTCGTGCCTTTCCAGAAGCATCCTGGTCATGGTGCCCTATGGCCCCCACGAACCATTCATTTTCAGCAAAGAAAACACCGAAAACACGGGTCATGTGCAGACTTGGACCAGGGAATCCCTGCATCATTCCCAGAACCTACGGGAGATAAATATTCAAACAACACACAACGAAACCGTGCAACCAGTGACTCTGCCCCTTCGGCAGAGAGAAACACCTGAAGAAAGTGACAGAAGTTGCAAGAACACTGAAAATATACCTTTGGTTACTGAGATTAACGTATCGACCACTACAGATCTACTCATAGCCTCGTCCAAAATGCTTAACAGCGAATCTGTACATCCAGCAGAATCCCAAAACCATCTTACTTCAGAACGGCAAGAGCAACAGAGGTGTGTTCAAGTGGAGATACATCATGTCCACCCGTATGCGGCAGGCCACTAACATGACTCCACTGTTAGATGCCTGGGAAACTTCATCCTTACTCAACTCAGATGAAACAGTACATGACATAGATATCGAGGAGTAAGTCGACGAACAACCAGAACTGGCTAATAATAACGAGACACCAAGACAATAAAATCAACCATGGGGGAACAATCTACAACACCCCACAGAGGAAACTCACCCATATTTAATACACAACGGATACAGTAGAAAACAAAAGCAAAATTCAAAGACTCTACACAGTCTGGAAGTACTGCCCCCAAATTATCACAATAACATGGGGCCAAATTGACTAAAGTACCCAGAATATTTCCCAGAAAGTGACCACTAAAAGAATGTGTACTGTCATAAACCTCTCAACCTTCTTTTCTAAGCAGAGGAAATCTTTGCACCCAGACCCTGCAAGAGAACTCTCCGATGCAGAGATTCTTAGAGGAGCAAAATAACTTGCTGGGTCTTCAATGCAAGAGGCCTTTGAACCTGGCATAATCCATCTTGAATCAACAATTAAAAGATGACATTTAGCAGTTCCAAACCATACATCTAAGTCACCCTTATTACAAGGTCCCTCCAAATGTCAAACATAACAGCTCATCAACTTGCACTGATGCATACCATAGATGAGATTGGAACCCAAGAGGCCCTGGGACGATATTGGTCCCTGCGCTAACCACCCAAGGCCCAGTGAGCAGTGTCTTCAATGATAAGAATGACCCAGAGCAGGTTTGCCCCTTGGTCCAAGAGTACAAAAGAAGAGACGTTGAACTTTCAGTTAAACAGAAACTACAACGGGGTGGATCAAGACTTCCAGCTTTGACTCCCAAAGAGGTCAAGAGACGACTCCAACCCCCAGACCTGAAAAGTCTCCTAACCACAATGAGATTGGATCAAAGTAATGTAGTAGGGGTCACAAAGTTGCTGAAGCTAGGCTGTTACACCATTCATACGTTGGATTCTTCATTGGACTCCTCCATTTCATGCTCCCAAGACAAATGGTCAGAGCAACTACACAGATCAACAGAAAGGGAAAACCAAAACAAGAAACCTGACCTACTTACAATAATGGCAACGTTAACTATTGCTCTAGCTGCATTTACTAAACTGTATGAGGCAAAAAACGACACATCGAAGGACAACACAACCATGATAGCTATGACGCAGTCAAAGCTGTTATATTTGGAAGGATTCATCACTGCAACTAAAATAAGGAAGCTAGATACTGGGGCAAACTCTTTTCCTTAAGATAACTCCAGAACAACGAGCAACTTACCCTGACGCTCGTCTAGCACACAACCAGAGCTGACTCAAATGAGTAAAAACATACACATGGATCTCACGCGCGAAGTGATGGAACATTTTAAAATCAGTGGTCGGAAAACGAGAAACGAGCCCACCGTGTCAAATCTTTAAGGTGCCTTACGGCTGCGTCTTGCACAAACCCAACAAACTTTCATTGGTAACCAGAGAGCTTAAATTAGTCAACACCATGAAAAAACCTCTAAATCCATCTGAGTTGACTAATCAAGACTTCTCTATCTTCTCGCAAATGAAGAAGAAGAAGAGAGAGGATGCATAGACCTCAGCACTTGCCCCAGATCCAGTTCCAGTTCAAACCTCTTTCTTTACAGTAACCATAGATACAGTCCAACCAAACCAAATAGCTCCAAAACCTGTACCGAGAAAGGTTTTAAGGAAAAGCACTTTGCAAACACCTGAAACAACAAAGATGATTAAGAGTGCAGGTAACACGAGGACTGCCTTATTGGTTACTAATGATGAATTTATCTCAATATTCCATTGAACAATAAGAGTCTGAGCTGTTTATGTCAAATTCGATCCCCAGGAACTGCAAGGCCAGCCCCAAGAAAACATAAAAGTTATGGATTTACCAGTTGTCACAACAGAGGGACTAGCTTACCCAGTCTTTCTGACGCTCTTGCAAAAAAGAGGAAAAGAGCATTTAAGAGCCAACACAGCCAATAAACCATCTTTTTCCTCTGCACCCTTGACCAGAGAATCCCCTAGCTATTGTCAAACTGAGAACAGAAGGAGCAGAGCTTGGACCCCACCGGCACGAGCCTCGATATTTGGCTGGTCTAAGCGACAGCGTGAATAAACCTCTAACACTGCATCAGCTTGTCAAGCAAGCTATAAGACAAATAATGGTGGTCACAGGATAGTAGATCAGAGCATTTCTAAACATGAAGTAAAGGGTACTCCCATGAGAAATCACTCATCAAATTCAAATCGAAAAAGCCAACAATCACTAAAACTAGAGAGAATTCTGGACAAGGGAGATGACCTGCTATTGAAAGACGGTTATGGCACTTTTCCATTGTATACCAAACCTCCGACAAGTCCTCTCAAACGATCTGAAGATAATTGAATTTGGGGACGAACACAGCATGGACAGTGTTTATCTTCATATTCCATCCCCAGTGATAAAGGGGATGCTGTTGGCTGCAGTGGGAAAATCTGCTAATGCTTGGCTTTGATTTAACATCAGCCAAGACCTTCAACGACTCTTCGCCTCAATTGCGAGAAAAAGATGGGACCACAGGAGGGACGGAAATTCAACCAGAAAGACTAAGCGCCCCCTGCCCCCATGAAGCGATACCCTAGGGACCAACAAGGGAGATTCACATTTTATGGGACCCATTGGATACTGGCCACACCCCAAACGGTCCGAGACTTAGCTGAACATTACATTTGAGCCAGACCATCTCTTGATTACACAAAAGAAAAGAAAACTCTGTCAACTAGATAGAACATAGAGCAAGAACAACTAAATTGGTCCTGGATCCTGGGAGCACTGGCTAAACGAGCGAGTGCATAGCCACCCAAGAAGCTCCCTTCTTACTTACCAAAACAAGACAGGAACAAGGACGTTGTGTCCACAACCAACTCTTTAAAAATGGCCTCCTGGAACACGAGGGGTTTCAAACATCTAACAGCTTACAGCAACGTAAACCTGGGGGATTACGACCTTCGCTGCCTGCAGGAAACTTGGCTGATCTAAAAGCCCTCACTCGACAGATATGAAGTAATCCTGTCTCCAGCCACCAAAGGCCAAAAAGGACATCCCACATCAGGCCTACTAACTGGGGTAAGATCTGGCAGCGGCCTGAATCTTATAAAAATTATCTTTTCCAACCTAATTGCTCAAGAACTATTGGTGAGCTGGAAACACCCAGTGAAATCATCAGACAAGGATAAGTCGTCTACCTTGGTTGTTATAATCCTTTACTGGAACCCTCAAGCACTCTCCAATGAAACATTCCTGGAAATGGCTGCAAAGCCTTATTGATGATGTATACACTAACCAGCACACTAACAACATCGTGTGTGGTGATCTTAACTCAGGATGCTCAAAAGGAGTCAGCGGCAAGAGTGGGTCAGACCATCTCCCAGCATCAGCTGAGAGAGGAACCTTATGGCTATCCCTCATGAATCACATGACCTCTTTATTGTAAAGGGACAAGTTGAGGGGGATAAACCATCAGTGGCCACTTCGGAACAAGGCAGCCAACACGCAGAAATTGATCATGTCTTTGTATCCAAAGATCTTCTACATCTCGTCACTTCATTTGAAGTGATAAAAACGAAAAATGGCGATCATAACCTGCTATGCGGAACATGGACTGCGGCTGCAGAAGCAAAAAAGACATCAAATGACAACATCGTTCGAGGAGTGCAATAGAGGCACACGACTAAAACCGAACAAAACTGCAATCGAAAAACAAATGCAGGATTACATGAATAATTTAAGAGCTGACAGTGTCGACACAGAGAACTGTAAAGTCGATTATATGCCCCTCTTTGAATGCCACCACTTTCAAAAATGGGGCCTAATGATGGAGTCAATCAAAAGACCCACACATATGACTCTTTGCTCGTAGGCAAAAGAAAGAAGATAAAGAAAAAGCAAGCACTGCAATTAAGATCTACAAAAATTGGATCTCTGGTCACATAGTAAAAATGTACCAAAACTATTCAGAAAATATGCTACGAGCAATCTGTGACAGGCAAGTGAAAGACTTTTTACCATTGGTTAAATCCACAGAAACTAATACTACTGATCCCCAAAAGAATAACGTTAGTGAAAAAGTATGGGTGGAACATTTCACAAACCTTTTTCAAGGAGAAAACGGCTACTCTCAACATCTAACAAATTCGGCCGAACCATGGGACATTCCCCATGACGTAGACCACATACTTGGGAAAATCTGAAAATGTAATGCTTCAAGGGCCCCTGGCCTCAATGGATTGACCAATGCTATCCTGAAAGAACATCCGGAGGAATGGGCTCTTTTCATTCACACGCTTATCGAGCAAATCACCTAAACTCGCTCGATCCCCAGTTCATGGAGAAAATCAACAGTGGTTCCTATTGGTTCCTATTTTTTAAAAAGGCAAAAAAGAAAACCAAAGGAACTACCGTCCAATCGCACTCCTACATGTGATTGGGAAGGTTTTCGGCTCCTTACTTCTACAACGTCTCCAAGACTGGACAAAGGCTGTGGGTTGCAATGACCCTTTCCAAACTGGCTTCATAAAGGAAATTGGCACGACTGCAAACATTCTCCTTTTGAGTATCCTGAAGGGGACAGTGCAGGGAGGAAGACCCAGGATCTTTGTGGCCTTTGTGGACTTGGTCCAGGCTTTCAACGGTTCCATGTAATAATGTCGCCACAAAAATCTCGCCATGCAAAAATATCGCCGAAAATGGCCTTTTTTTGTGGCAACATTATTGCATGTAACATGCGGGGGACACCCCTGCAACCCCCAAACTTTTTTTTTGTCTTTTTCATTTTTTTTTTTACATTTTTTTTTTTTGCCCCTGTCCCCATATATATGGTCACCCAAATAATATCACCACAACATTTTCCCGGCAATATTATTTACGGCAACCATATATATGGGGATATTATTACCTGATACCCTTTCAACCAGGTCAATCGACAAACCTTGTGGGAACAATTGAAAGAATGGAAATGTCCGACGCCAATTTTAGACCACCCAATAGCCCTCCATTCAAACACCTCTATGAGAGTGTGCCTTAATCGGTCTGGTACGCTATCATCAGAAACCATCATAGCGAGAGGTGTCAACCAGGGGTGTCCTCTTGTCCCAGCACTGTTTAACTTCTTCTTGGCCATTCTCCAGTACTTTGAGCCTATGATCAGATCTTTTCCACCAACTCTATGGGGCGTTTGTGTGACTCGCCTCCTGTATGTTCCTAATAGACCAAACCCCAGTGGGCCTCCAGCGGCAGCTGGACAGTCCCCAGAAATACATCAACGAGAATAACCTGGAGATAAATAAAGAGAAAACATAAATCATGTGCTTTGAAAAATCTAAAAAACGAAAACGAGAAATTAAAATGGTTCCTATGCCATTCGCAGATCGAAAAAAGTAAAGCAATTCAAATATCTAGGAGTTATGTTGAATAACAGTGCAGTGGAAATGCCGATGTTGGATCTTCTCTGTGAGAAAACCAAGACCTTGGCTAGCCAGGCAGGGGCAATGGGCAAGAAATGTGGCCGTTTCTCCATGCTACCGGTGTTGAACTATTACAAGGCAAAAGTAGTTTCCTCACTGACCTACGGCCCTGAGGCTATGCCTGACATTCCAACGAAAACATGGCCCAGGCTTGAAGGCCGTTTTTGGAGGTGAATTTTAGGTTTCTCTAACTCAACTGCAATAGCGATCATGCGCAGAGATTTGGGCCTTCTCTCTCTCAAAGCAGTGGAAGAATGAAACAGTCTGACACTGTTTAGAAAAATCTGTCTACCTGCCCGCCTGGATATTTTCGAGATTATTAAAAAAACGAATTATTAGGTGGAGCAAATAAACCATTGAACAATTGGGCGGCCAAAAACAGATCTAAACTGGGGGAAATCAACTGAATGGAAGAAGCCCTGAGGCTAAATCCCACAAGATTAAAAAAGAAATTCGGAGAAAATTATTGGATCCTTACTTTTGCTATTGCCTGTAGCTACCAGCTAACAGCTCATTTACCAGTGAAATGCAGAAAATTAAACCGGCTTTCAGGCTACCTTGTAAAATTCCCTAGTAGACTTTTTCGAGATAAATTCTTGAGGATTCATCTGAACCTCCTCCCCACCAATGAGATCATCGCAATAAGAGATACAATTTGGCCAAAACAAATGTCGATGCTGTAAAGAAGCAGACCAGGTGGAAACCTTGAGTGGTGTCTCAGAAGAAAATATATGCATGCATGTTTTCCAAACTTTTCTTTTGTGGGCTTGATGTATGGTTCCTCCCATGAAATGCAGCTCAATTAGTTGGGGCTGCACATCTTGTGTGATCTTGCAGAAAAAAAATGTACGTGCATATTCACTGTTGCGTCACTGGGCTGAATGTTTGTTTCCCTGCCTGAAGTAAAATTCAGTTGCCCTGGCTGCGCGTCTTTGTAGAAAAATAAGAATACACATTGCAATTTCCACCTTAACTTGCGCCGAATATGTGGTTTCACAACATCTGCCTGGAAATTGGTGTGATGTCTCAGAAAGAAAATGATGTGTGCATAATTCCTGGCCTTTATTTCTGGACTGGATTTATGGTTTCCCACATCATCTGAAGCTCAAGTGTTCCAGGTGACATCGCTTGTGAGGTCTCACAGTAAAGAAATGTACGTGCATCTTCACTTTTTCCTCATCACTTCGTGGAATGTATGGTTCCCTGCCTGAAATAAAATCAAAGGATATATTGGCTGCACAACCTTGTTGTCTCTTAGAAAAACAAATGCAAGTCTATGTTTCCACGTTTATTTCACTGCGCGGAATATGCGGGTTCCAACTTGTGGCCTGCACATTTGAGTGGTGTCTCAGAAGAGAATATAAGTGTGCATGGTTTTCGACCTTACGTTTGTGGGCTTGATGTATGGTTCCCCATGTGAAATGAAGCTCATGATTTCCAGCCCACACATCTTGTGTGGTCTTGCACAAAAGAAACGTATGCGGATCTTCACTTTTGCCTCACTTGGCGGAATGTATGTTGCTGAGCCTGAAGCAAACTTCAGGTATTCTGGCTGCCCATCTTTGTAGTCCCTCAGAAAGATACACTCAGTCAATCAGATTTATTTCGGTAAGAGTACCATAAAATCGCAATACAATACACAAGCTGTACAAGGATTTAAAATAGTAAAACATTATAAAAGTTCTATAAAAAGGTGATTTGATACTGTATAATACCATTCTAATTGCAGTAAGTGCACAGATAATATTACAACAAAAAGATAGTGGGAATGACTTTCAATGAGGAACTACATGTTCATCAAACGCTTTTTCCTGATAGCCAGAGCAGTGCTCACAGATGACAATAAAGTCCAGGAAACCAGAGGGGAATCAGCAAGTAGAATAAAGTGCATTGCACGTCTACATTGAGTACAATTAAATGCACGTAGTAGCAGTAGTAAAGTGCAATTGTGGACATGGTGATAGATTGGACAAAAGAAAAGAAAGTGCAACAAGTCCTCTGTGCCGCTGTTGCATATTTCACAAATGACATTGTCTGATGGGGGACAGCCCTTTTAGCAGTTACAACCTTCAGAGGTAAAATATTAAATCGAGCTCTAGTAATAAAGAATTGTTCACTTAAAACTCTGGAATATGTTATATATTTTTGTAGACTTATAAAAGTCAGTGAGAGATGTTAGCAATTGGCACTTTTCAAATGCTCTGACCATTCTCTTTGGGCTGACAAGATCATTTGAAGGCTGTTTTTTTTTATCTTGGCTGCCTCGCAGGTGGATAGGCTGTCCAGTCATTTGGTCGACAGACAATTGGTCGACAGACAAATGGTCGACGCAATTTGGTTGAAAGACAAATAGTCAAATTTTTTTTTATTTTTATATATATTTTTCAGGTTTTCGTTTAGGAAAAAAAAGGGTTTTTTAGGCAAAAAAGAGGGTTGGGGGAGACCCCCCCCCAAAAAAAAGGTGGAAATACAAAAAAAAAATTCGTCTTTCGACCAAATTGCATCGACCATTTGTCCTGTCGACCTTTTTTTTTTTTCGACCAAATGACCTGTAACCAGGTGATAGTACTAGGGTTTAAAAATATACTTTCTCAGTTCAGAGTATTATTAGCCAACATATGTCTGAACCAAGGAATCGATATAACATTGTTTTCAGACTTTAACAACCCAGTAATAATTTGTTGGGTCAAAACTGCGTTCGCATACTTTACAATAAACACATTGCTCTCAATGAGAACTTACCTTCCAAAAAGGGAAGTCCCAGCGCCTGATGAACTGCAAACTTTGCTGAGGAAGTGGGTAAGCCAAGCAGCTGTTTGAAAAATTTATTTTCATGGACTTGAAGTTGTGACAAACTGCTTTGGCCCCAGAGTCCCATACCATAGTTTGCTGTAGCAATAACCTTTGATGTATAGATTGTTTGCGTCAACACAATTGGTGAACCTTTATATATTTTCTCAAAACGAGATGCACCTTCCGTTGCTTGAGCCATACTGTTTGCTTGCTTAATACAGTGTCTTGTACCCGACTCTTCTGGCCTGCACACTTGATTGGTGTCTCAAATAAAATGTATGCGCACAGATGTATTCAAGAGGATGTATTGACATTTTTTTAGCACATCAAAAATGTACATGACTGCATAAGGTTTACGTACATTTTGACTAAGTACTCAATTCACTGACCATTAATTTTTCAAAGCACCTCATTCGTACACGGTATGACCCTCCATTTCTCAAGGTGTGTCCTTCATACAAGTGATGACCCTTCATTTTTCAAGGTGCATCTTTCATACATGGGATGGCCCTTCATTTTTCAATGTATGTTGTTTGTTGAAGGGATGAGCCTTGAATGTTTTTTGAGTAGCGACTTTCCATGGCAGGGAATTATTCTACCTTGGGATCCCCAAATAAACATCTCGGCTGGACATTGGCTTTCGTTCTGGCCCTCAGATGATGGGTTTGCGAAAATTACCCAATGGGAGGCACAGTTAGTTTTTGTAATTGTTTCCTTGGGATGTGTGCCAGGTGAGGTGATTAGCAATTATAAACCAAAAAGTGAGTGAATGAAGGCGAACGTGAGTTCAAACTGTTTTATAAAAAATATATTTATTTTGATTTAGAAAAATAGGAATCATTGAGAGCTATCCTAGCACATGTAAATCACATATTCATATTAGAACATTCAAGGTGCTAAGTATAGCAGAGGAAAGTCATTCAAATCAATTGGCGCAAACAGTGCATAGTGCATGAATCAGTGGACACCAACTGGGGTGCGGAAAATGTGCTCAAAGTGCTTCAAATGTTGACTGCTCAGCTCAACAAATAATTAAACATGCAATTTTTGCAGTCGATAATCATATCTGATTCCTGCTGAGGTCAATAGTAAGTTAATAAACAACCAGTCACTGCAAATAAATCTGCGAAAAAATAGTCTTATTGTGGCGTGATTAGTCATGCAATGTGGGTATTCATGTAGTGGAAATAGGACATGTTTCCTGTCGCCCATGTTTCTCGGTTTTGTTATTAATAATAATAATAATAATAATAATAATAATAATAATAATAAATAGTCCTTGGCTCCAGGAGTCAGTACTGCATGCTACTTTGATTGCTACACCAAAAGGCTGCAAAATCCTACACTCTGACCGTATTAGCTCAAGTGGTGGTGGAGTCTTTAGCACTGACATATCAGAGTTGGATCATTGTGAATCCATGCTGATTAAACTGAGTCCTAACCCACGGCTTCTCTCAGTATTGTATTACTCTATAGACCCGCTACCCAAATTCTGGATTTTGAGGAACACCTGCTTTATCATACTTGGAGATTTTCATTTATGGGCAAATAATCCTCTGGACCTGGCTGCCTCATCACTGTTGAATAATTTTGAGGCCCTCAACAACATGTGAACACTGCCACGCATAGTGGGGGAAATACTCGGGACTGGATGGTGACTAGAAACCTAACCATCTCACCCACATTGGTGGAAAACTGCATATGGTTTGACCATTCTTTTATCTCTGTTGACCTCTTCTCTCCCTGCTCTTTCATCTCAGCATGCCCCAGAGTAGAAAAAAAAGGCCATTACTCCAGGAATGCTCGGAAAGCCATTCAGGAGGCTTTCAACTCTTTTGTAGTTCCTCAGTTAACTACTCTTACTGATGATATATCCCTAGTCAATCTGACTATGCACTTCAGAACTATTACCAATGACGCCGTTGACACCTTGGCACCTCTTCGCCTTACTGTACAGAAAAAATACATCAAAATAGAATGATTGGTTTACATCTGATGTATTAGCCTCCAGAAAGGTCAAAGGTACGGCCGAGCAAGCTGGAGAAACCCCCCCTCTGATGCTATTCTGAAGGTCTACAAGACAGCTGTTAAAAGCTTCAAGGAGGCTATTTTTAAATCAAAGGGGGCTAAATTCAATGATCATGTCAACTCAGCTAAATCCAACTCATGAGTACTCTTCTCTATCTTGCATGAATTGGAAAGTAAATCTGTTAATCTTAAAACTGCCGTTGACTCTGATGATTTTCCCCGAAAATACTCTGCCCTCAAGCCTGCATTGCTGAACGAGCTAAAACCCTCATGAGACCTGGGGCGAAAGTGCCTCCTTCCATTCCAGCTGAATTTTAGGACTTTTCCTCATCTTTCTCATTTAAGGAGCTATCAAACAGTGAGGTCTCAAACATCAAACGAGGGATGAAGCCCTCTTTCTGCAAGGGTGATGTTTTCCCGGCTTCTCTTTTTAAAGACTTTGTGGCCTCATTAATTCTTTGAGTTACAAGGTTTATTAATATTTCTTTTTAATAGTGGGTAAAAGCTAAAGAGCTTGGGTCTAGGTGGTGAACACTCCTGTGCTGTGCTCTGTCTATAGTTCTCTTGGAATTGGTTAGTTGCTGCAAGGTCACAGGTCGGAAGAGGCAAACCCTATACCTCTTGAAGGGGGAATTTCAGAAAGAAAATCCTGGTTACCTTGCACAGTCAGTATTTGGACCCCTGTTTATAAAAGGATCTTACGCGTTTCTGCTGTGGTTTTTACATGAGAGTATTTTATTTGCATTGAAATACAGTTTAGACACATTTGTCTGTTAGGTGAAGGTCAGCCGACACGTGTTTCAACCCCTGCGGGTCTTTCTCAAGGTTATATGGTAAGGTTCATAAGGGCAGAATGAGAGTACTCGACGTTCCCAGGCCTGCTTAAATCCTTATCCCATCCACCCAGTTCTGCCTCCTGCTTTTGCTCATTTTCCTTTCTTCAACCCACCTGCATTTTTATTTGCTCACGTTCCAAAAAGTTCGTTTTGAGGCACGCGATGTTCCTTTGCTGTACACAGGGTCTTAGATCATCTCACAATACAGCGCCACAATTCGGAATATGAAACTGTGGTTTAAAAGCAAACGGCAAGATTGTACATTTGGCAAAGTACATTTATTGGACATCAAATGTTTAGAGAATATTCAGCGATTTGCATTTTTCTTTGCTCTCGATCCAAAATAGTTTGTCTTGAGGCAAGCGATGTTCGTGTGCAGTACGCAGGGTGTTGGTTTACGATAAAATAAGCTCTTCGGTCGCACTGATAATCGCATGGCTGTTCCAACAACGAGGCACTAGGCCACCACAACGGTATGTATGTTGCATCTAGCCATTAGTACCGCGTAAGGGCATACTTGTACTTGGCGATCGTCCCATAAAATGGTCAGGGTGGTAACGTTGTTCACGCGGAGAAGCAACTGGCGGTTGTAAAAGCCATCCGCCGGTGTCTGGTACTCGTGACACAGACAATAATGAAGGATGTACCTGTTTTAAAAACATAAAAAATGAAATTAGTCTCACCATCAGATCTTTATTAAAATTATTCATTTTATATATTAGGTCGGGAAATTATTTCATAGCTAGGACAGTGCAACTGGGTATTATACGTCATTTCCAGTAACCCACCCCCTCTCCTCTGCCTTTTTCAGAGCCGCCTGAGCGCCAGTGGACCACTTCATCACTGATATGATATAATATGGCATTTGCAACGCGCCTATACACAAGTGTTTCAAGGCATGGCGAGGCAGGGAGGGGGGGGAACAAGGAGAAGACAGACAACGATCCTACTAGGCCAGGTGTCATTCAGATCGCGCAAGTGCAGGGGTAGGGGGAAGGTAAAAGTGCAAGGGGAAGGGGAGGGGGAAGTGGAGTACAAGGTAAGTAGCATAAAATAATAAATACATAGGGCCAGCTGGTGGCGAGTGCAAGGTAAGTGCAGAACAAGTGCTGGGAAGGGGGGGCTGTAGGATACTGAGACAGTCCCCCAGTGCAGGGGTTGACAGGGAGGCAGTGCAGGTGGAGAGTGGAAGGGCCCAGGACCGAGGTCGCAGACAGTGGACCAGTTGTAGCAGGGGAGAGGGAGAGAGAAAGCAGAAGCAAAGAGGAAGGTTTTGAGGTGCTTCCGTAAAAGGAGATGGTTCTCCTCAAGATAGTGCGCGGTACAAAACAATGTGCCACATAGAACGAACAAGTACAACTTAACCCGTCTTTAAAGCTACTGTATAGTAATTAAATTGCGGTATAAACTCATCTAAAGAGTTACTTACATTATATTTGCATTTTCCATTGTGTCTGTGCGTAGGGCAGCCCCGAAATACCACTCCTTCTATGCCGACGTTATTTCTTCTAATGAACGAACATTAAATGGCTATCGTTTCTGAAATTTTATTCATTATCGTTTCTTACGTTATTGCACCCCACACCCTCTTTCGGGATGGTCCCGGCCTGTCAAGGTCAAATAACAATAGAACCTTATACTGAGTCGTGGGCCATTCCGGCACCCGAGCAAAAAATCAAAGCAGCTGACCTTCACTTTGAACGAGCACACATTCCTAGTTAGCTACATTCAGTGTAAGGCCATCTCACAGGACTTGAAATTTACACTCCATCTTTGCATTTTGTCTGCGTGCTTTGCAGCCCCAGAGAACCATAAATACGGAGATATTCTATATTTTTTGAAAAATGATTTATATTACTGTTTGGTTTAATTTAATGCGCAAATGAACAAGGTTGGATAGACACATTGCATGTACACTGAGCAATCACTTTTATTTACACAATACATAGCTACACATATTCAATGGGCCTGCGACATGAGGAGACTCGAGAACAAAGTCACAGGTGACACCCGGGTGGTTCGCACTACTGCACGGTGAAGGGAGGGGCAAGGGTGGAGAGACACATTGCATGTACACTGAGCAATCACTTTTATTTACACAATACATAGCTACACATATTCAATGGGCCTGCGACATGAGGAGACTCGAGAGCAAAGTCACAGGTGACACCCGGGTGGTTCGCACTACTGCACGGTGAAGGGAGGGGCAAGGGTGGAGAGACACATTGCATGTACACTGAGCAATCACTTTTATTTACACATTACATAGATACACATATTCAATGGGTCTGCAACATGAGGAGACTCGAGAGAACAGACAATCAAATTACAATCATTTAAACCGTGATATGTATTTCTCAATGAGCTCTGCTTTAGGTGGACATGGAACAGAGGCAATGTTGGGTGGCAATGCAGTTGTCCCCTGCACAGGTTCGTTCACAACTCCATGTATGTGCCTATCTAGGACATCAACAATAAGTCTCTCAAATAACTCATATTGCATATCCTCAAACACTGGTTTGATCACCCATTGTTTACTTCTTTTAGTGAAGGCCTTATTGTAGCGAAGCGTCCCTAAAGTTCCGGTCGTCCTACTTTGTTGACGGCCAACATTATGGTTATGTGCCAAGACCGCTAGAAGAGTCCGATTTATCATGCCCTCCATGCCAAAATGCAATCGTTTTGGCCTGTACTTTAGGCACATATTGTGGAACACCTCCAAATCTCCTGTGTGGCAGAATTCCGTGAGTCCCCTCAAATCTCTTGTTATAGTTTTATCAAATACAATCTTTTCAATGGCTTTGTGAGTGGGTGATGAAGGAATCAACCACTTTTTCTTCCGTGCCTCCTCTGTGGACAAATGGCCATGTTCACAATTGTGGAAATGTTGGTTTGTGGTCCAGGGGTGAACGTTGCTACAGTGTAGCATTACTGACTGCCATTTTTCCAGTAGAATTTCCAACGACCCTTAACATGTTTTTGAGCTCCACCAAAGATGGTTGCTGATTGACTTGGACCACTGTGAAATACCTTGCATATCTTTTTTTTTACCTGCAGCCGACATTTTTTTATTGATTGTTTTTGCAAGATGCCATACGTCAAATTGGTGATTTATATTTTTGTACTCTTCTCTCATTGTCTTGGCAATTGAAACGTGTCTGTCCGTGGCTATCAGGTCGATCACCATTCCCCGCGATTGTAGTTCTTGCAATGATGCTACAAAGCCACCTTTCTCCATGGCCACTGAGGATGTACTTTGTGACACCTGCACGACCACCGAACTCACAATTTTCTTACTTTCCATGTCCTGAAAGTGGTAGGTGCAGTACTTGGCTGAAAATCCTGGGCTGTCGCACTGTCCATCACCGGCTAGCCTGAACCGTTTGCCCGCGAATGTACTTTCAATAGACATTTTTTCCATTCTCCAAGCTTTGCTAATGGCTGGAAATAGATAATCGGTTTGGTATTTGTAGAACTGAGTTTTCGCAATGAAATGGATTCCCACAAACTGAAAGAAATACTCTAACTTTTTAAAACTTGAACCACTAAAAAGTGCGGCCGCTGCACAAAGTAGATTGCCTGCTGGCAGTTGCCCCAGCATGGGTTGTGCAGATCATCAGAACGGATGATATTGTGTACAGGTGGCATGTATTTTAAGGTTAGTGCCTCGAATTGCACGAGTCACATTAATCAATGGCTCCCCACATACTTCCCCACCAACCGAATGCCCACATTTCATCATAATAATAATATCAATCAAACAACTATCGAATACAATGAATTTGGCCTCTTTCCTTATACTGTCACTCTGCATCCCAGCTGGTTCGGCCTGTAACGTTGAGGACATGTCACTCACATTAAAGGTACAATCTCTGATATCGTCTTCCGCTATGTTCAGTGATATTGATGGTGTTTCATTGTCGTCCATTTCATTCTCTTCCATTGCAACATCTGTTCCTTCTCTGGCGATGGGAGAATAAAACAATTTCTTCAACTTTCTCGCGGTCTTAGTTTTTGCGGGTGTGGATTCTGTGAATTGATCTCCGACTGCATCCGAACTACCAGGAGGACATTCACTATCAATGGCTGGTGGTGGTATAGCTCCGTTGTCAATCACTTCATATTCTTCCCATTGGCACGATGCATCTCCAGTCTCAAGTCCCTGCCAAAAGGTTTGACAAGCAACATCTCTCGTTCGCTTCACTGTCTGTGTAGATCTAGTTCGTACACCCACTCGCAACTAGAGGACAGATTGGAAAAGGGATGTTCAGTTTAAACACTACTTACAGTATTGAACTATTAACAGTGAAAAACAACATAATATAGTGACCAGGACACTAACCTTCTTTTGCTTTCTTTTCTTTGAAACTTTCTTGCCTCGAACTTCAACATCTGGACGCTGTTGCTCCGACTCGTGTGTGCATGTCTCCACTTCCTCTTGCGCTGCAACGACTATATTTTCATGATAAGCACATCCATCACGCACTGACGCTCCATCGACTCCCTGAAACATAGAACTTTCATTAGTATGTATAATAATATTGAAAACACAAAATGTACTTGGGGACCAATACCCACGTACATCTCAATAGCAAAACACGAATGAACGCATTGTGTAGAACATTCAAACGACAATTATTCACGCATTGTTGATCTAGTTAGATGGAACTGTCAAGATCCATACCTCGGGCTCCGCATAGACTTCCATTGATGATATTATTGAAGATGACGCTTCAGCAACTCCCTGAAACACAGTAATTGCATTAGTATGGTTTTCTATTTTGTTAAAAAGAACATAAACTTTGTGCAGGCGTCAACGGCTCATCTAAATAGACCTGCACAAATGATCAGTTGTCTAAAATAAATAATGGATATCTAAATATGATTCGATTTGCTCGATCGTTGGAAGTGTCACCACCCAGAGATCTGCATCAACTACTAGAGGTGATGTTCTTGTAGAAGAAGCTCCGTCATCTCCCTGAAACATAGTACTTGCGTTAATAAAGAAGGAAGTATAGCAGATGTAATCACGTCATATGATCTTGCTTGATCGAACTGTCAGTATCCATACCTCGAAATGCATAAGAACATCAAGGGACGCTGTAACTGCGGTGCACACTTCTGCAAGCTGTTGCGCCGACCCGTAACTGCATGCTCCCCCTTCTTCTTGGACTAATGCTCCATCGACTCCCTGAAACATAGGACTTTCATTAGTAATGAACACAATATTGAAAAAAGAAGACACATAGGAGGGCGACGACAGAAGGACATATCAATGGCTAAAAACGAAAGAAACATTGTGTGTAACAATCACGCTACAAGAATGCAAGATCTGATGATCTCCATCGATGGAACTGTCCGGAAACGTACCTCGAGCATCTGAGTGACATCAACGGTTGTCGTCAATGCGTTGGACTCCTCAGCATCTCCCTGAAAGACAGTACTTGCATTATTTTGGATAACAATAATTATAACTGAAAACAAAGACTAGAGGACGAGTACTAGGGTGTACCATTAGGTAAAATAATTACACGATAAATTAAAACTATTGATTTACATGCCTAAAACAAGTCAGTGGCAGAATAGCTAAGTAAGATTACCCGATAGGCGCTTGAAGTGGCTGATGACTGCAATAACGACACGGATGGAGAATCTTCCGCCTTCATATTGAGTGGATACATAAATGGGGAAATTATTGTTAGCTAATGCTACACACTACCGCAAGGCCGAGAGCTAAATCCGTAAACTTGACTCACCAGTGGAGGGATGTGGACGAATAGAGTGGGAATAGCGGTTGAGAGCAATTTTCGCGTCGCTCGCAGTGTTTTCTTCTTTATTAGCAATGATGTGGAGTACATGTCTGAGCTAAAGTGCCTGCTGCAGATGCGGTATCGATCACCCCTCTTGTCCGCAAAGACTTCTAGGACTCTACTTTCAAGCTCAGACGGTGGATATCCGCAATATCGGACCCATTCTCTTATCTGATCTATTGTCTTAGGGAAAACATGCATTATAGTACCTTCAGATTTATTATGGGTCTTCGAAGGGCAACAGCCAATGGAACAGGCAGGCATTGTGGAAAGTTCTGAAAAGTAAAGATCAACAATTCTCTATGAATACCAATGTGTTAAAAAATTAAATGACACATAAAAGGTTCAATGCAAGGTTCGTTTTGGTTCTTGGAACTATACACGTTATTCACATGCGGATAAGTATTTGAATAACTTTAAAAAAATAGAAAAATAATTTGACTAAACTCAGAACATGTGACTAGTTCCTTGCATGTACTGTCTTGAACGAAAAGAAAACATAGATGCAATTTGATGACTACTAGCAAATAGATATAAATTAAAAAATTGGACGCAAAATGATTATGGTACATGGCCTTACCTTGACGAACAAACAGTAAGATGCAGGGATCAGAGTAGTTTCTTGTCGTAGAACAGGGAGCAGTTCACAGGTTGCAAACTGACAAGTTTGCTCGAAGTGGTCACGGAAGTTCACAGAGACGAAGAGCAGATAACCAGCACCTTCACGGGTTGACTAGCAAAGCGCAAAGAAGTTCTCATTAGAAATATGAAGTGGGTTATAAAGAATTCGAAACAGGGGTGTGTTTGTGAATGAATGACGTGTATATGTCGTGGCATTATGCGGTTTGCAGGGGGGCGTCCAGCGTGTGGGGGGATGCTTGGCAGGAGACACGGGGTCTGGAGGTAGACATGGGAACAACAACCCATGCTCTATAGACCACTTTGAAGTGTACATGGTCTTTGGCACCTCTTGGCCTTTATCGCTCCCTGACAGCTCCACTTGCCAGCGCAAGTACCCCGGTGCGAACTGCCTTTGATAGGGCGGGGGGTGGATTGGGGCGGTGGTCGTGCAGACAAGACACAGGAAGACTCGTGAATGGAGACACACTTATGTGGATTGCAGGGGGGTGTCCAGCGTGAGGGGGGATGCTTGGCAGGAGACACGGGGTCTGGAGGTAGACATGGGAACAACAACCCATGCTCTATAGACCACTTTGAAGTGTACATGGTCTTTGGCACCTCTTGGCCTTTATCGCTCCCTGACAGCTCCACTTGCCAGCGCAAGTACCCCGGTGCGAACTGCCTTTGATAGGGCGGGGGGTGGATTCGGGCGGTGGTCGTGCAGACAAGACTCGTTTGCCGCAGGGCCTCACCAAGGAGAGGCCATCTAACTGCATGTAAGAGGCAGGCTGCCGGATCTAGTACATGGAAGGCAGGGGGGTGAGTTTATAAATACCTCACCCTCCCAGGAGAATATATGGGTGCAGTTCACCCTGGAGACCCTGGATGCCTAGGCAGTTAGTCAGCAGCAGGCTGGCCTGTGGTGGCAAGGCGGCACGGGCCAGAGGGGGTCATCTCTGTACCCGGTGCCCAAAAGGATGATTTATTATGATCAACCATATTGATTATTTACCTATAACCATGTTTTGTATCAATAAAATCCAACGGCCTTTTATTGCCAACGCTTGAACAAAGTGGTGTGGTAAGTATTTTTGGGGGAGGAGGCAAGGCCGGGAGGCTTGATGCCAACCCGCAAAATAACATATGTATGTCTGCTGCATATGGGTTCAACGGTTATGTGGATTGAAGGTGGGCGGCCAGCGTGAGGGAGGATGCTGGCCGGAGACATGTGGTGTGACAAGACAAGGCACAGGAAGACTATTCAATGGAGACACACTAGATTCATTTAAAAAATCAAAACAACCATTGTTAAAATATATGTTGGGTTTTATTTTAGATCTTAATTTCAATTGAACATAAATAATAAACATTACACATTGTAAAGTTCCGGTTGCAGCACATCCAGGGAAAATCCGCGGTATTGTCCACTGTCGCTGGGGAAATGTTGTCTAATGGCAAGTACCGCACAGGCAGGTATTACTCTCTGAACGCGGTGTCCGAGCCTCCCGTGAAGCCACCAAGTGAAGCAACGATAGGCCACCAGCCTGTACCACCTGTGAAAAAGAAAGATGCAAACTGTATTAAAATGACAAAACTTTCTTATCAATGTCGATTCAGGTAAAAAATGTCATTCTGCTTTGAAAAAAATTTTATCTAGAAAATGCACAATATGGAACCAATTTACATGCGTTCGAATGATATGTAGATGTAAATTTATATGTGGGAGACGACCATGAAATAGTAGTGGCATCACTGACATCACAACCAGAGTATACTTACTCGTTACTCGGATTACGCGGACGAACAGTGCCGCGAAGTTCGTGCATAAGCACCATCATCATCCTCAACACGGTCCGTGAGAGGCAGGCTTCCCTGAACTCTGGCAGCTCGGTGATGCATTGCGGACTTGGCTCGCCTTCCGAAATGTAGGCCAAGCACCCGGAATTTTCACGGCAGCAGCAGTTCTCCTCCTCAGTTGGCATTAGCTTGCACCGATTGCACGTGCACCAGGTGGAGACGCCGTCCATGCGACATGGTCCAGGCTCTTCATCCGTTGACTGGTCCTCCCAACTGCCGTCCGAATCCCCATCGTTTTCGCGTGCTTGCCTTTCCAGTAGTTCCTCCTCGGTGTACTCGGGCTCGTACATATACGGCATTATTGTAGCCATTGTGTGGTAAAGAAAGTAAAATAATTTACAGAGATGGTACAGGTGTTCACAAGGCCTAGAAGCGGCGAAGGTAGCTGACCAGAGCACAGAAACGAGTCACAGAATACTCAAAGTAACACAGAGAGAGTAATGGAATCGAAAATCTGCTGCTGTGTGTTGTGAAACGGTGTGTTTATACTTATTGAGGAAAGAGGCGTCCTGCCATTTCCATGGCGACACTTCATTAGCTGAGGCGCAGCGATTGTTGACACGAAACGTGCTTTGGCGTTGGGAAATGGGCGGTACGCGTCTGCTGATGTCAGGCTCAGGGGCGGGGGATTTGATTTAGTGCCGCAAACGCAGGTGAGCCAGGTCGATGGGGGGAAATGATAGGATTATCACAAAATGGCGGCTGATTTCGAGTGCGTTAATGGACGAAAAGTCGGGTAAGGTCCATAGGAAAGTTTTCTACGATCTACCGATTTATGCTTAAAAACACATGGCCGAACCGTAGGGACAATAAAAAAAAAGTCCCAGAACTATCCTTTAAGACATTCCTCTTTGATAAGGGCATGGATTGATTTTCCTGATTGTACTTCAGTACTCTGCCTTTCTGTTCTTTGTTGTCAGTCTTGTGAGCGCCTTGAGGCTTGCGGGTGAGAGGCGCTATACAAAAAATGTATTGAATATATAATTATAATAATAAAAATAATGACAGTGGCTTTACTTACTTTGTTGTTTCCAATTTTCCGTGTGCTCATCAAAGATGTGCATTGTTCCCTCGAAATGTTGGTTGTGCTGCTGCACTGTTGCTGGCATATAGTTACTCTTACAATAATGAATGCATACTATTAATTTATTGTGTGTTCTGGGAATTGAGTGAACTCTTGCATTTTGAGCGTTTTTGGTCTTCATTTAGTATACATGCTTTGATCATGACTATGCATTGGGGAGCGAGTCTGTTCCATTTGCTGAATTGGCAAAATTGTATTCGGCGGTCAGCGTCGTTCGTTAGACTAATGAAGCAGTAGTCACTGAACTCTGACTCTGTAAGTGTTTGGCCACTACTAATCAGTCGCATGTCCATGTTTGTGTTGTCCTTGATTCAGTAATCGTTCTGCAATGGCAATTGTCTGGCTTTAGACTGTGACACACATTGACAGATTCAGCAATCACACATGTTTCTAAGTATAGGTTTCCTTCCTGAAGCTTAACGTCTTTCAGTTTTCGCCTATTTCTAAAATTGGAAGTACACACATTATTTCGCTCTTTATCTCTGCTGGCTACAATGAGACAGTAATAGATGCTAAAAGCCTTCTGTCCAGCGATATGGCGCCCACCGCCGTTGTTTTTCATTGATTTAATTTGTATATAGCTTGACATCCTGCTATGGGGGGTATAGACAGAGACGTCTTTATGGAAGGGCAAAAGGGGCACATGCCCAGGGATCCCAACCTAGAGGGTGAACCCAACATGGCTGCCTGATCCAAATATGTCAGTGCTCATTGTTTACAATACATAAATAACAAAAGTGATTATAGTGGTGCATTCCCGAGGCTTTAACCCTACTGCCTGACTGTTGACAAGTACATTCTGGGTTTGATTAATGAATCCTGCAAAGCTTTCTGAGTTCAATGTGGTATAGCTAGTTCATACATTCAACACAGCACCATTCCTATTTGTGGGGAATGTATTAAGTGCAGTAACTAAAGTTGAAATGATAAATGTGAGTGCTGTAATGTTCAGAAGATAGCTCAGTGTGCAAAGCACTCTTTACAGAGATATGTGTTCAAATGCCAGATCACAGTACCAAATACTTTCTCCCCAGATCCTGCTGATGTAGGGAACCATCCCTTCAGCAAATACGAGCATGGCTGACTCACCCTTTCCTATGTCTAAAGCTGATCAACCTTTGTGTGTGTATACTTTGGTGATAGTAACATCTGTTATGCTACAAAACAACCTCGCTGCACCAGATAGCGGTAGCTAAATACCTAACGTAGCATCAGTAGGGTGAACGCCTAGAATTCGATTCCTCCAGACAGGGGTTGGAAAACCTATGCAGCCACCAACAATGAGGAGTATAAAGTATAAGGGGGGAGTGTTGATTAGGTAAGCCAATTCAATTCAAGCCAGATTTCACACTGGCTTTGTCAGCAGAGGTTACAGTGATCCTGGGCAAGTTAGCTTATATAACTGTACAACACTTTACAGTCTTCCATGAAAATGTTGGCTTTCTCACATCTTGATGGCATTATTTAGCCCAATGCCTGATCTTTTATTTTATGTAGGCCATTTCAATAGAAAGACAGTACAGAGTGGATCAAATGTCACAGGCATCTGGCACGCATATTTTCAAGTCTGCTTATTTACTCAAACAGGATTATTATTATTATTATTATTATTATTATTATTATTATTTTACAAAAAAGGCTCTTCTGCACGTCATAAATAACAATCCACAAGTCTGTTTATTGGGTTATTTAAAGCCCGAAAACACAGACGAAATACCCAAATATTTGATCTCATAGCATTTAGTATTCTGGTACTTCTATACTTTCCTTGATGATGGGGACAAAGCTAGCGTTATTCATTTTTTGCAAACCATGCGCCTATACCGTTTTTTTTTTAAAAAAAAGGTCATGTTTGTTTGTAATTTGTTTACTTTGCAAGTCAGTTCTACAAAATTGGATTATTTTAGTTCATGAAAGTCAGATATTCACAAATAATTGCACCTTGCTCTATGATAGGAAATTGGAAGCAAAGTGGTCAAGTACAGAAATTGCATATTGGGGTCAAATCCCAGCTTCACCTCTTAGCCAATCCGTGATCTGAGCAACACATTTAGGCCCTTATTCACATTTTCAATGGGGCGTTGCCATTATAAAAAACATCTGTGAATTAGGCCCTTCATTGCCTAAACTGTAAAAATTGCCAGTATCTAAACATTTTAAAATGGTCAGTCCTTAAGAGTGATTTCGTTCTCAAGATATGCGCTTCAATAAAGCCTAATTCATGGTTTAACTGGCTATATTGTTGTGATGAATCAGCTTCCCGGGCATCAGTGGTCCATGGATGAATATAGGTTTCGAAACCATCAATCAGCCCCACACCTCTAGCACACCAGAAGGCATCCAAACAGATTGGAAACACAAGCAAATTATAAGCCTCCTTGTCCAATTTTGGTAACGTGGACGGAACGGCAGATTTCGCTCCAAAAGGTCATGGAACATTGGTTAGTGGCAACACACCGAAAATACAATTATTACCCAATGATAAAAGGGATTGCCCAGTCAAGATTGTATAACCATATCGACTTTATTATTATCACAACAGTTCTAGCACACTATGAAATGCAACCCACCCTGTAAAAGAATGCAGAGTACAGAAGGTTTCAACGAAGCAAAATGGATGCACTCTGGATACTGACAGGAGGGTAGTCGGTTAAGTAATTAATCGAAATAGTTCAAGGATACTTGGTTTCAACACAAAGGTAGCAATGGGTCGTAATATGTCACTAGGGGCCTTCGGAGAAGGGCCAGGGGGACAGAACCACAATGTACCTTGTGCTGTAGGAGTTTGTTGTGCTCGACAGGGTCAAGTCGCTTCAGGGCGCTTTGCAGTTTCGGTAAATTCACGACGAGAGACAGCTGCAGGTATCAGGCAGCAGGCAGTTTAGCAAGCGAAGCTGGACCGACAGCTGCAGGTTGGCCTACACAGAGGCCCAGGGTCAGGAATCATTTCAGTGCTGTCGTCAGTTCTGAAGCACTGGTCGAGGCGTCTTGGGCAGCTTTAGCGACTGCGGCATAACAACAGTCAGCGGTGCAGTCGGTTGCAGCTCGAGGGGCTCGACTGGCTCGAATACTTCATTTAAGGCAGACATCGGTAGATGCTTGTCAATGCACCACTCCTCCTAGCTTCTTCACTGGGCTTGTGTCATCCTTTAAGGCGGACAGCCCAAAGCTGAGGAGAGTGTTGCAGGGAACGGCCTTGTCCTTGGTTTGGTTCAAAGACCCTCTGGCACTTCCAACTTAAGAAGCTTGTTGCAGATCCTAGCAGGGCACGCTCTGTGCTGGCTTGGTATCGGTTCTGAAGCTGCGGGAGGGTCCTCTGTATTCGGTATCTCCCTTTGTTCCCTGGGAGATGTTTAGGGGAGGGATCTTGCTTCCCTCCTGGCCTTCCTTCACTGGTGGAAGATGTAAGGCAGCCTGTACCTTCAGCCAGGGTCAAATGATGAGTTCTTGCTCCTGCTTCTGGTGAAGCCTTGAGGTGATCTGGCAAAGGTGGGGCTCAGCCAGGGCGGCTCGTTCATTATGGGCAGATGGGTGTCGAGGTATGAGCCATTGGGAATGCTGGCAGGCTCACTGCAACGGGAGAGGGTGCTCCTGTACGCCCTCCTCTCATTGCTGCTTTATTATAAGACTCGGTCATTCATTTTTCAGAGTCCGGACATGTGCAAACATTTCACCCCGGAGCTCCTTGGTTGCGTGGTTCCTGGCGGGATACTGGCGAGTGGCGACGCTGCAGCAGATTGTCTAGGTCGAACTGTCAGGTAAGTTTAAAAGTAACCTTTCTTCGAGATATAGGGTCTGATTTACAAAACCGTTATTCAATGGGTGTTTGCCATTGAAAAATATTTTATAAATCATGCTCAGTGTGTGTTTGTGTGTGTTTGTGTGTGTGGTGTGCTTAAGTGCCAGTGGGTGATGTGTTCAGGGCCGGCCTTAGAGGCAGCAGCGCACTGGGTGAATTGGCGCCCACCCCCTCCCTGTGCGCCCTGGTTAACAGGGGGAGAGGCAAGGGAGGGGGGGATTCATGAGCATCACATTTGTTTTGTCCTTCCCTGCTCTGGCATCTCGCAGGGGGTTAATCACTGGAATAGGAGGTTGATGTATTCTAATGCATGTGCGTCTTATTCCAATGAAGTCCTCCTGGCTCCCGCATCGGAGCAGGGAGGTAATCATCCTGTGAATAGTGTGCTATCAGCACCCTATTGTTATTAAACATACCCCACCGTCGCAGGCGCATTTAGGGGGTAATTCATAGAATTAAGCGCACAAGTGGCGCACGCGGCTGGCGCACAGTGTGCACGTGCGAATCCCTGCGCCAGACGCGTGCGCCAAAACCCATTTCCGCGCACAGCGTATTCATGGATTCCAGCCACCAAAACCAGCCGTGGCGCACAGTGGCGCAGCGACCTTGCAGCAGCGCCAGTAACGCCCCCAAGAACGCCTTCCGCGCAGGGAAAAGCCATCAAAATCCCCAATCCAGCGCAAAGGGCTGTGCTAACCCTGTACCAGCACGGCAAGCGGGCTACGTGTATTTCAGGGGTACGCGTGAAGTTTCTCACGCGATCGGGCCTGGGGGAGCGTGCTACGTGTATTTCAGGGGTGCGTGGGAAGTTCCACACGCGATTGTCCTGGGCGCGTGTATTTCAGGGGTGCGCGGGAAGTTCCACACGCGATTGTCCTGGGCGCGTGTATTTCAGGGGTGCGCGGGAAGTTCCACACGCGATTGTCCTGGGCGCGTGTATTTCAGGGGTGCGCGGGAAGTTCCACACGCGATTGTCCTGGCCGCGTGTATTTCAGGGGTGCGCGGGAAGTTCCACACGCGATTGTCCTGGCCGCGTGTATTTCAGGGGTGCGTGGGAAGTTCCACACGCTATTGGCCTGGGCGCGTGTATTTCAGGGGTGCGCGGGAAGTTCCACACGCGATTGGGCTGCGTGCGGGTATTACAGGGGTGCGCACAAAGTTTTACACGCGATTTCAGCAGGGTACGTGGATTTCAGGGGTGCCGGGGAGTCCTACATGTGATTTGCCAGTGTGGGTCCTCCCAGGTGTTCCCTGTACACCCTCCACGGCCCCTGCAGGCAGCCCACACCACAGGGGACTACCCTGCATCCCTGGTCATGTCCCGCAGGCAGCCCACCCAACATGGGCATGCCCCCCAGCAAAGGCACATGTCTCCTTGCACCAATGATCACCAACTCATGTCCCCTTGCACCCCCACCCCCAGCATTGCGGGGCACCTGCCAGCAGGACCCCACCCATGTCTCCCAGCACCCCCACCTCCCCAGTCACCAGGGGCAGCCTCCACCAGGCCCCCACCCATGTCTCCCAGCACCCCCACCCCCCCAGTCACCAGGGGCAGCCTCCACCAGGCCCCCACCCATGTCTCCCAGCACCCCCACCCCCCCAGTCACCAGGGGCAGCCTCCACCAGGCCCCCACCCATGTCTCCCAGCACCCCCACCCCCCCCCAGTCACCAGGGGCAGCCTCCACCAGGCCCCCACTGTTAAGACGGATTTCTGAACTCTGTCCTGGTGGCGCAGAAGTTCAGAAGGCCAACCTAATTACTTGGAACAGGGTAACCTCTGGACAAGCCAGACCAATCAAGGTAGCGATCGCGGCGGTCAAGACTAGGTCTCAAGAGGGGTGAGGGTGACTGAAAGCCCACAGTGAGCACACAAAGCAAGAGCGCTTACAAACTACTCCAAACAGTGGTTTATATCAAAAATAGATACACATTTATTATAAGGCCTTGAAACTAATAACCACAGTAAAAGCAGCAACATACAACGATATTAAACCAACACATACACTATCCACCCAATATATATACAGAATACACAGTTTCACAGCATTAGCAGCACGAAATATGTTATCCACCTGCAGGGGAAGGAAAACAGGCAGTGCGAACCAATGCTTGTGATATGTCCGCCTTCTGAGGCCCCTAACTAGATGGTAGTCCAATCCCTACGAAGAGTGGAGCCTAGCGCTCAAAAGTACCTGCACACGCCGGTGCCAATGGGCAGAAGGTGAAGCTCTTCGGAGGACGTTGGACGCTCTGTAGGGAGCTCTAATGAAGGAGAACACGGTCCGCGACTCTAGCGCAGCCTCCACTGTGAGGCAGAAGCAGGGCGCGAGTACGGACAAGGGGTGCTGTATTTACAGCGGGGAAAAGCAAGGGGCACTGCAGGAGGGCGACCAGATCCTAGCTAATCTACTCACCGGTCCCCGAAGCAAGCAGGCCCGAGCTTCTCCTCGATAGATACAGCTTCTGGCAGGTTCTGAAGAGCAGGGAACGTCTCGTCGTCGTGCAGAGTAAAAAGACGTCCCGATCGAAGAAACAAGCACAGTTTTGTCGCCACAGCAGGGCAACGGAACGGCCGGGTGTATTCAAGCCAAACGAGCACTGCTCACCTCTAGCTTAGGGTTGCTAAGCAAACGAAGCGTGTGAGCGTGCCCCGGACTCAGAATACCACCCAACCTGTCGGCGATTACAGAGCAGGCCTCCTTAGTAAGCTGGTCAGTCAACTGGATGGCCCAGAGACACTTCCGAAGGCTTACAGCAGGAGTTGATGAAGGTGCCGGGAATAGCTGGTCCTGCTATTCCAATAGGTCGAAGCGCCAGTACAGGCCTTCTTGTTCGATCTTAGGTGGAAAGGGCTTCACCGGACGACAGCAATGAGGAGCAGAAGTTCTTCAGGGGGTCACCAGCGATTCCTCGGTCCAGCCTCGTGTTCGCAGGATACTTGGCTCCTGTATCCCTGGGTTCGTAAGAACTCAGGAGATCGACATGGTAGTGGTGTTTCCAGCTCCCTCTTATCCACGGTTCCCTTCGCGCCAAAACGGAGGGGAGCCAATGGGAGATCCGCTCATCAACACACATACCATACGTGGACCAATCACGGACCACGGTGGTCCCAGGCATTCACACCACCCTAGACTCTCTGGCACCCAGGATGTGTATTGGGACCAGACAGCCCATCCCACATCCTGGGGGCACTCAAACGACATGTAGAAGCCCGCGAACGCAACCGTGTTTCGCGGGAAACTACATGCCCAAATAAGGAAGGCCCCGGGTCGCCTGACCCGGGGGAAGGTAAAGGGAGCAAGACGGACAGTGGACTAGACAAAGGAGCCTCGTGGTCCGGCCATTTTGTGTAGCCGGGCCACCCTTTTGTGTTCGCGGCAAAAACGTGCTCAGAACGGCAAAAGGAGCTCAAAATAAACCAAATGATCGCTGCCACCAGCCCAGTCCCTGAATGACCTGCACCGATCCAAAAACCATCCTACAAGAGTGTCTAGGGTCTGTAGAAGGCTAGAGACCCAAGAGAGCTGTAACTTAGCTTACAGTGCCCTCTTGTGTCGTGTTGCACTAAAATGGCGACACGATAAAAGAAACTACGGGAAACAGCGTTCCCCGGTACTGACTGTCTTAAGGGCATGTCAGTTTCCCCGTAAGAAAGGAGCGAAAGCCCAGAGGAGTACAGCAGAAGGCTGCACTTCTCTGGCAAAGTCAAGAAAACAGGTTGAAAACAATAGCAAAAAGTTTAGGGGTTGCCACATGGAAGGAAAGTTCCCTACAATAACGAAATCTTTCCTAACACTCGCCCCTCCCAGACTATGGACAGGGGGAACTAATCCACCCCTGGATGAGTCTCTTGTTCAGGTCGGTAAAACATTCTGGACAACCCATCAGCATTGCTATGTTGGACACCTGGCCTATGCTCAATAGTGAAATCGAAGCCTTGTAGACTTATGGACCACCTAAGCAACTTTGGATTCTCCCCCTTCATGTTCATTAGCCACTTTAACGGCTTATGGTCAGTCTGCACAGTGAAGTGGGTCCCATAGAGGTAGGGCCGCAGCTTCCTTAGGGCCCACACAACAGAGAAACATTCTTTCTCTACCGTGGACCATCTGAGCTCTCTGTCCTTAAGCTGGCGACTAATAAAACCGATAGGGTGTTCCTTACCCTTCTCATCTACTTGTGATAGTACAGCTCCTATCCCAGTGTCAGAGGCATCCGTCTGCACGATAAAAGGTCTTTGATAATCAGGGGCCCTGAGCACAGGGGCCTGGCACAAGGAGTCTTTCAAGCCATTGAAGGCCTTCTCACACTCGTCAGTCCAAGTTACCTTCTTGGGTTTCTTCGGAGTTGTGAGGGCAGTCAGAGGAGCAGCTATGGTGCCATAGTCTGCCATAAAATTGCGGTAATAACCCGTGAGTCCTAAGAAGGCTCTCACTTGGGTTTGCATAGTGGGGGTAGGCCAGTCTTGTACTGCTTGTACCTGACTGAGTAGAGGCTGTCTCCTCCCTCCAACTACTTCATGTCCAAGGTAAACCACTGAGCCTTGTCCATTTTGGTGAGGGGCCACTCGGACACCCTCAAAAGAGCTAACTGAAGGACTGCTTGGGAACAGGTCGGGGAGAGGTTCAGACTCCTCTTCCTCAACATCTGAAGCCAGGAGCAGTGCTGCGATTTCGACGCTTGGGCCGAAAGCCTTCAGCCTATTCACGTGAAACACTTTTAGAGCCTGTCCAGGCCTTCCAAGGTCCACTGAATAGCTAACCTCACCCAGGGGCTCCACCACTGGGCAAGGGCCTGACCATTTGTCCTGTAAAGCTCGAGGCCTTATGAGATTCATGATCAGGACTTGCTGACCAAGTGTAAAGTTGATGAGGGAAGCTTTCTGGTCGTACCAATGTTTCACCAGCGCTTGCCCTGCCTTCAATTTATCACTGGCCAAGCCCATCAGAAGTACCATCCGTTTTCTGAGCCCTAGCACATAATCAACTACATTGGTAGTAACAGGGGGAGTGGGCATCTCCCATCCCTCTTTGATGATGGCTAAGGGTCCCCGTACGGGATGACCGAACAGAAGTTCGAAGGGGCTGAAGCCAACACCCTCCTGTGGTACCTCTCGGTAGGTAAACAGTAAGCATGAAACAAGAAGATCCCATTTTCTTCTCTGAGGCTCCTCCAGAGCCCCAATCATGCTCGTTAACGTCCTGTTGAAACGCCCCCCCAGACCATCGGTCTGGGGGCGGTATGCAGAAGAGAACCTGTAGGTGACCCCACATTCTTTCCACATAGCCTGCCTATACTTCGACATAAAGTTGCTGCCATGATCCGACACAACTTCTTTAGGGAAGCCAACCCTAGTAAACATGCCGAGTAAAGCTTCTGCAACTGGCTTGGCAGTTACAGTTGTAAATGGGACGGCCTCAGGATACCTGGTTGCATGGTCGACCAGCACCAGGATAAACCTATTGCCTGAGGATGTTTGCGGGTCAAGGGGACCAACCATGTCGATCCCTACCCTTTCAAATGGTACCCCCACAACTGGGAGCGGTACCAACGGAGCTTGGATTGTCGCGCCAACCTTACCAGACAACTGGCAGGAGGCACAACTCCTGCAGTGACTTTCTACTTGCACCCCCATCTTGGGCCAGTAGAAGTGCATGGATAACCTTTGCTTGGTCCTCCTCATACCAAGGTGACCAGCAAGGTGAACGACATGCGCCAACTGCAGGAGGAAGGGCCTAACAGCAAGGGAAACCACCAACCTCCTATGGTCTCCTTCTGTAGACTCTGTGGGCTCACTATACAGGAGTCCACCTTCCTGGTAAATCCTTTGCAACCCAGGAGGTTCACCCTCAAGCTGGGAGCAGGCCTGTCTCCTTAGGCCTTCCAGAGATGGGCACTCACGTTGGCCCTTACTGAAGTCGTCCCTATCAGGACCTCCTTCAACTAACAAGTCTTTTAGTTCAGGATGGTCGTTGGGGTCGAACACTTCAGGCATCGCCACCTCCTCGTCAGGCTCGGGCGATTGACCAACTCCCTCCACCGCAGTGGTAGGCGAGCTCGGGGGAATATTCTCTTTCCCCCGTCGGGACTTGTTGACTCCTTTCGCCTTGGGTTTCCCCTTCGGCTGGGGCGGCGTATTGGACTTGGCCAATGCTGCCCGTGCTTGAGACCGTGTGTAGGGTCTTTCGGCAGTGTCTCCTACGAGCCCTAGAGCTCTGAGATCATTGCCCAACAAGACCTTTCCCGGGACGTTTCTCTGAATGCTCACTGGAATCCTAACTGCTGTACCATTTAAAGTTAGATTAACAGGGATCACGGGAAACATACGGAGGGGGCCGTCAGCCAACTTAGTGGGCATCAGAGGAGCTCTGGCAACTTCCTCTGAGTCTACCAAGGTAGAATCCACTACAGTTCGACTGCACCCACTATCCCTAAGAGCTGGAGTATCCACTCCATTGATCAGCACACTGTCTTTAAAGTAGTGCTTGGTATTATCCGGAATCCTAGCATACGCCTCTGCGACTTTAGGCTCCCAGGAACCCAGGGACACTAAAACTACCTCAGCCTCTATTCCGCTGGGAAACGAGTCTGAGGAGAAGGATGCTCCTGTAATCTCTTCTTCCTCGTAGGAGGAGAAGGCCAGATTAGCGGAGTGGACCCCCAAAGGTCTAACCTTACAACGGGGATCCCCCTTCACATGGTCAGTTGCTCCACAAGAAAAACAAGCCCCATTGGGTCTGTTTACGTAGGGAGGCTTATTATAACCAGAGTTCTGTTTCGGAGGCGAACCTCCACTACCCTGTGAGTTCTCGGATGGCTTACCCTTATTTTTCTTTTTGTGGCCCTTATGGGAAGAAGATTTAGCAGATTCCCCACCCTCCACATCTTTGGACTTTTTCCCTTCCTCCTGCTTACCAGGATGAGTTTTGTCCTTATGGGACACTCGATGTGACACCCATAAATCTGCTGCACTGGCCAGCTTCTTAGGATCTATCTCCTTCGAATCGGCCAAATGCTGCTTAAGCTCCGGGGAAGAAGAAGCAAAAATGTGTTCCAGCATGACCAGATTGATCATGCCTTCGAAGGTAGAAACCTTATAACCTTCAACCCAGCCAGTCAAGTTTTTCAGGGACTCAGCTACATACGACACCCAAGTACCACCTTCCTTTTTCTTATACTCTCTAAACCTTTTCAAATATTGGGTCGGAGTCTTCCCAAACTTTAAAATGAGAGTCTGCTTCAACATTGCAAAATCAGCGCGCTCAGCCTTCGACATTTCCATAATGGCACTGCAACCAGAATGGGGCAGTCTGCTGAGTAACCATGCAATCTTATCCGCATTATCAACCTCTTGAACCTCGCAGGCATATTCAAACGCATTCAACCAGTCCATAATGTCATTTCGTTCCTCATACACACTGAGCAGATCTTTTGGAAACCGTGGATGAGAGGAAGCCCCAGAACCATGTCCAGGACCCTTGGACCCATTTGCGAACTGAAGCTTGGCCAGTTCCAACTGGTGATCCCTGTCTTTTTGTTTTTCTGCCTGGTCGATTTTCAGTTTGGCTATGCTGAATTCAAGCTCCTGCTGCCTAAACCGCAGCTCTTGCTTCTTGAATTCAAGCATAGCCTCCCCATCAACACTGGCAGAGGAAACGTTAGACATTACATCCTCCCTGTCCTCGTGGTCGTGATGGATCAGTGCAGCGGCAGAACCGTCGGTTCTGCCAGTGAGAGCAGCCCCACCACCTTCTGCACTGTCCTCGGAAGTTATAGCGTCAAGCTGCGCTTCTTGCCACGCCACGATTCTCTGGATCATTTCCAATTTAGTGCCTTGAGAGGAAACCCCTCTCTCCGCACACATCTTCTTCAATGTTTCAGATTTCGAAGCATTTAAGGTTAATAAAGTATTCGTTTCCATACTGTTGATAGGACTATGGCCTTTTTAACGTTATATTCAATACTTTACTGCGTGTCCTGGTTGGAATAACCTGAAAACGCCTTAGCTCGTGCGCAACACTGGATACCTTCAGTCGTATCCCACCGCTGTACACCAATTTGTTAAGACGGATTTCTGAACTCTGTCCTGGTGGCGCAGAAGTTCAGAAGGCCAACCTAATTACTTGGAACAGGGTAACCTCTGGACAAGCCAGACCAATCAAGGTAGCGATCGCGGCGGTCAAGACTAGGTCTCAAGAGGGGTGAGGGTGACTGAAAGCCCACAGTGAGCACACAAAGCAAGAGCGCTTACAAACTACTCCAAACAGTGGTTTATATCAAAAATAGATACACATTTATTATAAGGCCTTGAAACTAATAACCACAGTAAAAGCAGCAACATACAACGATATTAAACCAACACATACACTATCCACCCAATATATATACAGAATACACAGTTTCACAGCATTAGCAGCACGAAATATGTTATCCACCTGCAGGGGAAGGAAAACAGGCAGTGCGAACCAATGCTTGTGATATGTCCGCCTTCTGAGGCCCCTAACTAGATGGTAGTCCAATCCCTACGAAGAGTGGAGCCTAGCGCTCAAAAGTACCTGCACACGCCGGTGCCAATGGGCAGAAGGTGAAGCTCTTCGGAGGACGTTGGACGCTCTGTAGGGAGCTCTAATGAAGGAGAACACGGTCCGCGACTCTAGCGCAGCCTCCACTGTGAGGCAGAAGCAGGGCGCGAGTACGGACAAGGGGTGCTGTATTTACAGCGGGGAAAAGCAAGGGGCACTGCAGGAGGGCGACCAGATCCTAGCTAATCTACTCACCGGTCCCCGAAGCAAGCAGGCCCGAGCTTCTCCTCGATAGATACAGCTTCTGGCAGGTTCTGAAGAGCAGGGAACGTCTCGTCGTCGTGCAGAGTAAAAAGACGTCCCGATCGAAGAAACAAGCACAGTTTTGTCGCCACAGCAGGGCAACGGAACGGCCGGGTGTATTCAAGCCAAACGAGCACTGCTCACCTCTAGCTTAGGGTTGCTAAGCAAACGAAGCGTGTGAGCGTGCCCCGGACTCAGAATACCACCCAACCTGTCGGCGATTACAGAGCAGGCCTCCTTAGTAAGCTGGTCAGTCAACTGGATGGCCCAGAGACACTTCCGAAGGCTTACAGCAGGAGTTGATGAAGGTGCCGGGAATAGCTGGTCCTGCTATTCCAATAGGTCGAAGCGCCAGTACAGGCCTTCTTGTTCGATCTTAGGTGGAAAGGGCTTCACCGGACGACAGCAATGAGGAGCAGAAGTTCTTCAGGGGGTCACCAGCGATTCCTCGGTCCAGCCTCGTGTTCGCAGGATACTTGGCTCCTGTATCCCTGGGTTCGTAAGAACTCAGGAGATCGACATGGTAGTGGTGTTTCCAGCTCCCTCTTATCCACGGTTCCCTTCGCGCCAAAACGGAGGGGAGCCAATGGGAGATCCGCTCATCAACACACATACCATACGTGGACCAATCACGGACCACGGTGGTCCCAGGCATTCACACCACCCTAGACTCTCTGGCACCCAGGATGTGTATTGGGACCAGACAGCCCATCCCACATCCTGGGGGCACTCAAACGACATGTAGAAGCCCGCGAACGCAACCGTGTTTCGCGGGAAACTACATGCCCAAATAAGGAAGGCCCCGGGTCGCCTGACCCGGGGGAAGGTAAAGGGAGCAAGACGGACAGTGGACTAGACAAAGGAGCCTCGTGGTCCGGCCATTTTGTGTAGCCGGGCCACCCTTTTGTGTTCGCGGCAAAAACGTGCTCAGAACGGCAAAAGGAGCTCAAAATAAACCAAATGATCGCTGCCACCAGCCCAGTCCCTGAATGACCTGCACCGATCCAAAAACCATCCTACAAGAGTGTCTAGGGTCTGTAGAAGGCTAGAGACCCAAGAGAGCTGTAACTTAGCTTACAGTGCCCTCTTGTGTCGTGTTGCACTAAAATGGCGACACGATAAAAGAAACTACGGGAAACAGCGTTCCCCGGTACTGACTGTCTTAAGGGCATGTCAGTTTCCCCGTAAGAAAGGAGCGAAAGCCCAGAGGAGTACAGCAGAAGGCTGCACTTCTCTGGCAAAGTCAAGAAAACAGGTTGAAAACAATAGCAAAAAGTTTAGGGGTTGCCACATGGAAGGAAAGTTCCCTACAATAACGAAATCTTTCCTAACACCCACCCATGTCTCCCACCACCCCCCAGCACTGTGGGGCACCTGCCAGCAGGCCCCCACCCATGTCCAACTCATGTCTCCCACCACCCCCACCCCCCAGCACTGTGGGGCACCTGCCAGCAGGCCCCCACCCATGTCTCCCAGCACCCCCACCCCCCCAGTCACCAGGGGCAGCCTCCACCAGGCCCCCACCCATGTCTCCCAGCACCCCCAACCCCCCAGTCACCAGGGGCAGCCTCCACCAGGCCCCCACCCATGTCCCCCACCACCCCCACCCCCCAGCAGTGCAGGGGCACCCACCACCAGGCCCCCACCCATGTCTCCCAGCACCCCCACCCCCCCCAGTCACCAGGGGCAGCCTCCACCAGGCCCCCACCCATGTCTCCCAGCACCCCCACCCCCCCCAGTCACCAGGGGCAGCCTCCACCAGGCCCCCACCCATGTCTCCCAGCACCCCCACCCCCCCAGTCACCAGGGGCAGCCTCCACCAGGCCCCCACCCATGTCTCCCACCACCCCCACCCCCCAGCACTGTGGGGCACCTGCCAGCAGGCCCCCACCCATGTCCAACTCATGTCTCCCACCACCCCCACCCCCCAGCACTGTGGGGCACCTGCCAGCAGGCCCCCACCCATGTCTCCCAACACCCCCACCCCCCCCAGTCACCAGGGGCAGCCTCCACCAGGCCCCCACCCATGTCTCCCAGCACCCCCACCCCCCCAGTCACCAGGGGCAGCCTCCACCAGGCCCCCATCCATGTCCCCCACCACCCCCACACCCCAGCATTGCGGGGCACCCTCCACCAGGCCCTCGCCCATGCCCCATCCATGCCCCCACCACCCCCACCCCCCAGCACTGTGGGGCACCTGCCAGCAGGCCCCCACCCATGTCCAACTCATGTCCCCCACCACCCCCACCCCCCAGCATTGCGGGGCACCCTCCACCAGGCCCTCGCCCATGTCCCATCCATGCCCCCACCACCCCCACCCCCCAGCACTGTGGGGCACCTGCCAGCAGGCCCCCACCCATGTCCCATCCATGCCCCCCTGCACCTGGGTCCCAACAATCCCCAATCATGTCCGTAATGGCCATCCTCCCCTGCCAAAAGGCCCAACCAACTATCACATCCACCCACATATCAAAGGCAATTACATGTTACACACCCAATGTAAATAATGCAAATGAACACATGTCTGTCACACACAATGGCTGCAAGTGAATGTTAAAACACCCAACATGACATGCATGAAAGTAATGAGATGATACGACACATTGAAGGATGAAAATAAAAATGTATTGAAAATCAACAAGAATGGAAATGAAATAAGAAAAACCACAAAGCAAAACAACAAAAAGAAGTTGAATGTCCATGAAATAAATCAAAAAATCCAAAAATCCATAGAATAACTATATACAAGACAATCCCGGGTCCATGAGCCCAACCAAATGAAACCTAACTATGTCAACTAACTAAAAACTGAACTATATACAAAAAAGTGGCGCATTGTCCAATCGCAACCAAATAAAAAAAAAAATAATTCAAAGGAAACCTACCACTAACTATATAACTATATACAATGGCAGCGGGCAAGTCCTGCGGCTCACTCTGTGATATTGCCGGCCAGGGCATCATCGAACTCCATGTCGATGTCCTGGAGGCGGGACTCTGTCCTGGCCCCGAGGTCTCGCAGGGATAACCCCATGTTCACCTCAAACTCCCTGCGAGCTTCCTCAAGGCACTCAGCCCGCCTCAACGCCCGACGCATGGAGAACTCCGCCCTGACCATGGTGAGCCGCTCCTCTTCCGCCCGCTGCTGCTCCGCACCTATCCGCTGGACCAACTGCTCCCACACGGAAGACACTACCATCCCAGGGTTCTCCTGCCCTCCGGCCGATGCCTGCCCCTCTGATCTTGATGGCCCCGAGCCATGATGCCTCCCACGTCGAGCCTGCTGCTGCCTCCGACGCCACTGCCTCTGCCAGCACGACGGCATCCAGGATGATGGAAATCACCGACGCCGTCGTGCACGTGCCCTGCCCGATGATGCCGTCACATCCTCCATCTGCTGGGGTCCAGTTGCTGTGTTGTCCACCCCTGCTGGACCTCTGACTCCTGACTGTGGCAGGGATGGGATCCCCACCGAGCTGGCTGCATTGGTCAGGGCAGGTCCACAGGGGGCCCTGGTGGCATCTGGGCCGGAAGACGGCAAGGAGAACGACTGGCGTATAGTCTCCACAGAGGAGGAGAGGGCCGCCAGATTGGCCGACACATGCAGGAAACCCCTGAACATGGCCGATCCCAATTGGGCCACGTCGGCACGGTGCTCTTCGTGATGACGTGCGTGCTCCTCCTGGAAAGCACGCACGGCATCACAAATCACAGCCGTGCGCATCGCGACCCAATCAGGACCTTCTCCACACGGCCAGGGGTCCCCTCGTCCGCAGGTGGAGGGGAGTCAGATGACATGGACATCCCCTCTACCTGCGGACGGGCCTGGGACGGGGCATCCCTGCTGGTGCAAGGTGGTGCACCCACAGGTTCAGGGACAGCGACATGCACAGGCCCCTCCACGGTGACCTGTGCTGTCTCCTGCCCCTGCCCCTGGACTGCACCACTTGCACCAGCAGGGATGCCCCCACCAGGCCCCATGTGCGCCTCAGTGGCGGCCTCCTCTTCCTCTGTGGAAACCACCAACCTGGATGGCTCCTCGCCGTCTACCGCCGTAGCAGGCCCCTGTGGGGGCTCACCCACCCCTTCCGCTGCAGCCGTGGGGGCATCCCCGCCGCCTTGCTCCACAGCGCCGTCTCCGCCCTCTCCTTCACTAGCCGCTGCGTAGAGGGAGACATAGAACACAAGCATCAGGGTACTGTACAATGGTCCCCTAGACAGGAAGCAATAGCAGATGAGTGCCACTGTCAAAGTACACTTCCATCATGTCACACCACAACACATGTGTCAGTCCAGGCAAAACACACACAGTGACAGTCATGGTGCGTGCCATAGACATTTCAATGCATGTCCAATGGACTCTCGATTCATACAATGTAATGGGACTCACATGCATCATGGGTCATGCCTATCACATGCACACACTTCACCTCAGTCACATCCATCTGGCCCCGTACACCCCAATCACAGTGCATACAAGGATGACTAGGCTGCATCAGTGAATCTGTACACTGTCACAGACATGTGTCATGCATCCATGGCACTCACAAGTCACAGACACGCAGGTCAGGCACACAGACATGGATACCACATATGTATCTGGCATCAGCACCCATCCCTCGCCCCCACCCATGTCCAGGAACAGAGACTGACATGCTCTCATGTGTGCAATCTGCACAGGGCTCCCCATGTCGCATTCAAACACATGCAACAACCGTGCGGTTCACACATTACAGGTCGCACATGCATTCCCATGATGTCCCTGCACACATACATGTGTACATGGCCTATGTCACACATGCAGGCAAGTATCAGACAACCAGCACACTGCAACATGCCCTGTCTCACACAGCAATGCTTGGCCACTTACCGCTCAACTCCAGACGGGTCTCCCTCTCAAGGACCTGGGCGTGGAGCGCTGGGTGTGTGCGTTCCAGGACCCTCAACTGGATGGAACTTATGCGGCCCCGGCCCCCCTCCACGAGGCGCCGGGCCTTCATGAGGGTCCTGGACCTCAAGTCCTCCCAGCGCTTCTTGACCTTCTGGATGGTGCGGGTTGCCACCCCCTCCGCGTTGATGGCAACCACACAGTCGGCCCAGATCCTATACCGTCCTTCCCTGTTGGCGCGGGACGATCCGAAGAGGGCATCATACTGCCCCAGGACTTGCTCCACCAGGACACCAACTTCGGTGGCAGTGAAGCTGGTGCCCCTCTGCCCCTCTGGCCGGGGGTTGCCACTGGGGTCAGATGTGGATGTGCCCGACATGGCAACCCCAGGGGCAGGAGTGGGTGGGCAACTGGGTCCTGGGGCTGGGCTGTGGAGCGATGTTAATCGAGTCGGGAGTCTTCTGTACCAGCAGGGGTGGACACAGCAACTGGACCCCTGCAGATGGCTGATGTGCAGGCACCAAATGGCAGGGCACGGTGGCAGCAGGCAGGCAGGCAGGCAGCAGCAGATGGCACGTGGGAGGCTGCTCGGGGCACTGGGGGGCAGTGATTCGGCCTTCTGGGCAGGAGCGTGGTCTTCCGTGTGTTTTCGCGTGGCCAGCTTGATACGGAGTGATTTGGCACGTGAAAAATCTGCACGTCAGCGTGTAATTCGAGGAAAGGCCCTTAGCGCGTAAGCGCGTCTGCACGCATACGCATTTTCATTGGACAGAAGGCCCCTGAAGCGCAAGCGCCCCTGTGATGTGAGGCGTACAGACGTGCATGCGCATTTCAGCACGCGTGAAAAACTGCACGTCCGCGTGTAATACGAGGAAAGGGCCTATGCGCGTAAGTGACGTGACGCGCGCAGGTGTTTCCCTCATTGCACGTGATGAAAGAACACACGTGGATTTCCACCAATCGCGTGTGAAAGTTCCCGGCACCCCGGAACACACGTACCCAGACCACTTGCGTGTACGCACACTCCCCTCCGATCACACGCGATGACACTCGGACCGTATCCGAACACGGGAAACACGCGCAAGGCAAAAGACGTGCACAGGCGTCAACGCGTCTGCCACACGAAGGCAGGCGGAAGCGTCCCCGCGCACAGCATAAAAGTGCGCGCAAACAACAAACGCGTATATACAGCTACGATGAATGCCCCATTTGTCGCTGCACTGATCGTGGGACACCGCAGGAGGAGGAGAATAGCCAGGGCACGCATTTTCGCAACACGGACAAGCCTTTTTGGGATGCCTGACGACCAGGTCTATGGCAGGTATAGGTTTCCACCCCATATCATCCTAGACCTGGTCAGGGAGTGGGAAGATGACCTCACTTCCCCCACCCTTTGCTCCCAAGCATTGAGCCCCTTGGAGAAGCTGCTCAATGTCCTGCATTTTTTGGCCACTGGGTCATTTCAGCGGACCACTGCCATAGTGGGGGGGGGGTCTCACAGGCCACGCAGTCACGCTGCCTACACCAGGTACTGGCAATCATGACAGCGCGCCCCTCAGTCCGCAGGCACATATACATGCCCAGAACACCCGCAGAAAGGCAGGCCGTTGTCCTGGATTTTTTCAGGGTGGCACACTTCCCCAAAGTGCTCGGTGCCATAGATTGCACCCATGTGGCCCTACGTCCAGCTAGGGCAATTGATCACATCTACCGAAACCGAAAGCACTGGCATTCCATCAATGTACAGGTGGTATGTGATGCAAAGGGAATCATCACCTCTGTCTATGCAAACTACCCCGGCTCCACCCATGACAGTTTCATATACAGAATGTCCGCCCTGTGCCGGGCCCTGGAAGCTGGGCAGCATGGCGACACATGGCTCCTAGGTCAGTACAAATGCCCTTGCACATGCATGCAAGTCACACACAGACAAATATCCAAACCCTAATTATCTCAACTATTATCATCTCCCCAGGGGACAGTGCCTACCCTCTGAGCAACCACATGATGACGCCAATCCGGAACCCCACCACACCACCCCAGGTAAGATACAACGCCGCCCATATTGCAACCAGGGGCATAGTGGAGCGCACATTCGGAGTGCTCAAGTCACATTTCCGCTCCCTTGACCGCTCTGGTGGGCAACTACTCTATGCACCACCAGTAGTGTGCAGGATCATTGTGGCAGCATGTGTCCTGCACAATGTTGCAACACGGCAGGGCGTCCCGGTGGACATGGTGGTGCCCCCACATCCCCAACCACAGGCGCTGCCCATGGGAGGGGACAGGGCACGTGGCGAGGAAGCCCGGACCCAGCTTGTGGCCACATTTTTCACCTAAACTCCCACCCCTGCGGAGTGCACACAGGCCTGGCACATACCAGGTGACAATCGATGATGACAAAGAGACAGTCAACTGTCACAACCTTACCACCCTGAGATAGTTGCCATGGAAGTGCCACATCGTCTGCATCCCTAGCTACTTAAACACAAGCTCTCCTGTGTGACCAAAAGGCACACATATGACATATGACATGATATGGGCCATACACAAGTATTCCAAGGCGCAATGAGGCAGGGAGGGGGGAACAAGGGAACACAGAGAACGGTACTACTAGGCCAGGTGTCATTGGGATCGTGCAAGTGCAGGGGTAGGGGGAATGGGAAAAGTGCAAGGGGAAGGGTGGGGGGGAGTCCAGTACAGGGGAAGTAGCCCGAAAAAATAATACATAGGTCACCTGGTGGCAACTACAAAGGTGAGTGCAGACAAGTGCTGGGAAGGGAGGGCTGTAGGGATAGAGAGACAGTACTGCAGTGCAGGGGTTGCCAGGGAGGCAGTGCAAGTGGAGAGTGGCTGGGGCAGGGACCAAGGTCGGTGAGAGTGGCCCAGTTGCAGCTCCTGTGCAGTTCCAGTGGAGAATTCTGCAAGGGAGAGGCAGACAGTAAGCAGAAGCAAAGAGGAAGGACTTGAGGTGCTTCCAGAACTGGAGATGATTCCCCTCAAGTTTAAGTCAGGCCGGAAGTCTGTTCCAGGGGGAGGGCCCTGCTGCGGAGAGAAATCTACCCCCAGCTAGTTGCTCTGAGAAGCGGATGACACGGACATGCAAGGTGTGCATAACCCACACCTGCAAACCAGCCCATGGTCATCACTGTCATGTCACACAAACCATCCCAAACATCAACATGTCATGGCACGCAATACCCATACACCAATGCAGTAACGATAAGGTACACATTGCCATGTCCTAAATGCACAGTGGCATCGGACACTGCTGCCTGACCCGGAATCAGATGAAATGACAGACCAACAACCTCCCACCCAAAATAAGTCATTTCCAAATGCATTACAACAGTCGTGGACGTAACATCACAATGAATGCCTGTCTACATGCACATCATGCATTGCAAAATCAACACTGCAGCTCATGTGTGCAGTGTCCTACTCCTGCATCACACTGCTCAGCGCACAGCACAGTGAACAGCCATTGTGTGTGATGCACACCCTGTGCATCACATCTAAGTGACAGACCACGTCAAACATCAAATCAGGCATGTACTGGATCCATGATCGGTCACTGAACATGTGCTGCCGGGACACAGTGGGCACCAGAAGGCAAACAGTGTACACATGGATATGCAAGGGTGGGAGTACATGTAGTGCATCAGAGTGCAAGTGTGTGGTTTTGCAAGGACATGCACTCCACATATGCATGTGCACTCAAGTGACCATCAGTGTTCCCTACACATCACATGTGAACATCCACCATGTGTACACCCCAGCATGTCAAACCACAACTATCCCCTCGCACCTGAAAGGAAAACACAACACATGAACAGGCATTGATCAGCAGAACACAACATGTACATGGGATACCATCATTACTATGTCAGAGTTCCCATCACACTGCAGGGCAAGGGAACAATCAACAACAACCCCCCCTCCCTCACAAATGACCATGACCCACTGAACAACTGCACCTGGGTCATGGAGCCCCCAAACCTCAATTCCACCTGGCCACAGGATCACCTTAACCCTTCGTCACCATCTCCCACCTTGTGTGTAAAAAGATGCCTGAACCCTCAGAATACACACTCATTTCCGAAACACAAAATCCAAGGCATGAAAACGAACCCAAACACCCTCCAGTAGATGACTTGACGTAGCAGTACCTCACAAGGGCCAAGTACTACCACAATGATGCAACAACCAAGGTAGCACAGCAAAACAATGTCACGACAGGATGTGAGACATGTGTGGTACATGACATCGGATGATGCACCATGAATGGATGTGTACTGTCAGAGGTCCCCTGTACAGGCGCGGGAGTGCCACGAAACAACCACCCCCACCATGTCCCGGGTGCCTGCAAGGTCAAACTCACACAGGCCCCTGAGACCCTGGTGGGGAAGGAGGTTCAGGGATATGCAGTCGGGACAGGTGTCGACACACTGGATGGCTGGAATGAGCGGCAGGAGAGGGGAGGTGGAATGACACATGAAACTAGGGAATGCACGAAAATGTACAACCTGCATGAACACATACACAATTCAAACAGACTTGGACATCATTGTCATGGCCTTCTGTAGTCCAGGCTCAGGAGTGGTACGAACCAACCATCCCCTCTAGGGTTTTGGCGCCTGCAAGTTCGGGGCTTACACAGGCATCCGCAACCCCAGTGGGGAAAGAGGGTCAGGGAACGTTGCTTGGATAGGCACGGGAAGCAGGAACACCGGGTAGAGGGTACAGGTTTCAAAATTGCATAGGATCACGGGTGATTAGGGAGTAAATAACATACCAAATTGAAGCACACATACATCCATGCATCAGTACACTCCCCAGCAAGCCTATGCAGAGCAGTTTGTAAGAAAAACAACAAGACACTTAGCTCTGGTTTTGAGTGCTGGCCTCCTGCCTGCGCACTCTCAGGTCTGGTTACAGGAGCACTGCAATGCTGCAAAGAGAGACACAGTCAACAACCTGTACGTGCCAATTGCACAAAAACACAACACCAAACATGCCCCATAGCAACAGACTACTCTACAAACAGACAATCTGTGGTTGATGCTTCGTACCCATATATAACATCACCCCTGTGATGGGTCATACACAGTCAATGCAGTAAGGCAGCCGCTGCTGGGTGCGTGGCAAATGGAACACCAATGTGTCACAATTCACACAACATGCAATGTTCCCTGGGTAAGCAGACAGACCCATATTGCAAGCCATGACTACAGAGCAAGTTGTGTACCACCATGACCGAAACAACGTTGGCAGTGCATTTATCATGAAGTACGTGGAAAAGACATGCACTGCACCCGAGTATGTCCCTTGCTGCATGTCCCTGTGAGCTGCCCCTTTCCATGTCTCGGAAGGCTACATGGTTGATACAAGTGGCTCAATGGACCTTGGTGTACCGGAGGGTATGTGCCACTGCCCCTGCATGTGTCCCAGACAACCCTACTATCAGCAGCCATCAGTCCACAAACACATCTGAGCTGCATTGTGTGCTTCAACACCAATATTCGTCTAAGCTCACCCTCAGTGCTGTGACTAAGCCTGCATGTGCAACTCGCCTGGTGCAAGCTTTGCTGTGTCGTGGCCCCCCTGTGATGCTCACCTTGCCTGGAGTTCCTTGGAACATGTCAGCAGTACTAGGATGTGGGTCTGCAATCACTGTGCCTCTGCTTCTGCACACATGTGCATGTGTGCACCAACAAACGGGTCCAGAATTCCGTCGTCCAATGGGACATGTCTGCTGGCAAAGGTGCTCTGGAGGCTCATCCACCTGCAGAAAGGGCATGTAACACATGATTAATGCTTCAAAGTCATCTGTGTGTGTCTCATCAGGCATCTCATTACTTGACCATGTCAGAGAGTCACATCACAAATCACACCATCAGTCTGTCTTTCACCTCCAAAGTGTGGAACACTATCTACAGCATGAATTGCTACAAGCACATGTACAGGAAAGAAAAGAAACATACTACACAATGCATAGCAATCAATGTCCACATTAATCATGATACACCCCATCTAGCAAAAGCTGAACAGTGGACAATGACACCTAAATCATCCCCACTAGGGGTGTCAACACAAGTCACACAGCACCAGACATGCCACAGATATGACAGTCCAATGCCCTTGTGTAAAATGCTGTAACACCGAACCATCCTTGCGAGCCCATGGATAAGGGAGGCAGGAGTGGCATATGTGAGTCAAGGAACCCAAGCAGCAAACACATACACAAGACAACCATGAACGGCCCAGCTGGAACAGACAGTGGATGCCTTCAAAAGCCACAAAGCACCGCACCGTCACATGAAAGCACAATAGACTAGCAATTTTAAACTAAATCAACTATTAACTAATTACACTAACTATGGAAAACCTACATTACCTATTTAAACTAACTATCAAACAGAAACTTAACTAACTAAACTAGAGGAAAAATCAAAAATGGCCACATACGACCCGGGGGGGAGGGGAGGCACCCAGGAGGGGGGAGGTACAGGGTGCTGCTCAACATCCACATGCGATGATGCTGAGCCAAAAAAAAATCCTCTATGGGCTCAACGCCTGCACAGCACGACCTATGTGGGAGATAGATGGTCGTCCGAGTCTGGCTCATCCTGGAAAGGAGGACGTGGCACAGTAGCCTGGCCACGCCTAGCCGCAGCTTGCCCGTCGTCGGCAGCAAGTCTGCCGGACGGGTGAGCCTGGTTCTGTGTGGCGATGTGACGTAGGTCTGCATGCAGAACCTCCCGTGATACACGTGCTTCCTCTTGCAAGGTAGCACGTGTAACACGGAGTTCCTCCTGCAAGGCCTGGCTGGACAACCGCTGCACCTCCCGGCAAGCCTGTAGCTCAGCCGAGATGGTACACTCAAGCTGTGCAAACCTCTCCTCTGCCCGCTGCCTCTGGGACATCATAAGGACACCCAGAGTGGATCTGAGGGAAGCATACTCCTCCCTCAAGGCATCCATGTGCGCCTCTGCGTGAGCAGCAATTGCTTGACGCAGAGACGACATTTCTGCCTGGCGTGCCCTGTCTGAGGCCGCCATGCCCAGACTGAGCGAGCGGGCCGTGGACCGTGCCGCCTGCTGCTGGAGAAGCACCTGCCTAGCAGGGGGGAGCACAGATCGGGCCACACGCTCCATGCTCTCAGCGATGTTCTCCATTGCTGCCCCCTGCCGTTCGGAATTGGCAGTCATGTCTTGCTCCCACTCAGTATACAGCGGTTGCGCGCGGCGACCGCGTTGCCGGGCTTCACCCCTGCGGGACCCAAGGACCGGGGGTCCTCGCTGTGTTGGCACCGCCTGCGGCTGCACGACTACATGCCCCCGTCGACGTGATGTCCCAGGCACACCAGTGACTGGTGTGGAGGGTGACCCTGCGTCCCGATCCCCTGTCTGATCCCTCAGTGCAGGTGTCGCAGACAGAGGAGTGTCCACATCAGAATCACTCACACCTGACACATGGACTTGATGGTCATCCAACTCAACATGGACCTCAGAGTCGTCATCAAGGCTGGACTCATAGGCAGCCAGAGACAAGATGGACTGCAGCACTTGGGGGTTTTCGTGGCCTACCACCCCACGACCCCCACTAGTGCCGGGTTGATGTGGCGTTACCAACCCTGTGTCTGGCATGACAACACCATCCTCTGCCTCCATTGCGTCATCACCTGAAAAATAGAGAGGAAAAGGTCAATACACATGTCAGAAGCACACAACACACACACACACCGACAGCAAAGGCATTAGGCAGACATGTGACACACAACATATGACCTGGTATGCATGCTGGGTCTACTTTGAATAGCTTCAGTGATCAGACCTGTTGAAAGGTGGCAGTTTCCATGGAAGTGGGTCTATGCAGTGCAGTAAATGTGTACGCCACTCACTACCTACATGTACAAGCACTACATGGTGTGTGCCAGGAAATGTGAAGGCAGTGCAATGTCAAAATCAGACATCACGTGCATTGTGCATTCAATGTGTACCATGTCCAGAAGCCAAGCACCCCTCTACCCCAGTACCAAAGCAGGGATACCTATCATGGTATCAAAAGGCTGACCATACACCTGTGTATTGACAGGCAGTGTTGACTGGCATCAACAGCTTCATGTGATTCAAATGACAACACTGCAAATGATGCTGGGACAGTGGGCAGGACACATGATGGAAACTCCGGAGGCCACCCACGTGTGAAGAAGACACAACAAGAGTTGGACAGAGTCATTGGCCATTGAACAGGCTGAGGCCTGTGAGCCACACAGATTGTCAGAGCCGAAACATGTGTGCAACGCAGGACTGAGGCACAGTTGACATGGGAAGGCTGATGAGATGGCAGGCAATGTATGTAACCAAGGACTGATATTACAGTGATCATCCAGTCAAGGACACATAGGGGCATGCGTGCAATGCACATGGAGCATGAATGGGCCCTCATGTCCGTGCGGGACATCTGACCCATGCACAGTACAAGTGAGATACCCTGCATCGAGTACTAAGGCTGTACGACATGGCATATGTCTGGCAGATTCTATGCTGGAAGTTAGCATCTACACAGGACACATGGACAAGAAACTACACATTGGCAAGATTGGAGCAGACCAGTGCAAAGGTGGAACTGGGGTGCAGAGTGGCGGAGGAGGGGCAAGGGAGCATGCCTACATGGAGTCCCACATGCAGGCAGAGGAGACATGCATGACGGTAGCATTGCATTACTTGCAAATCAGAACCATGTACACGTCACATGTAGCAGCAATCATGCACAACACATCCCACAAGTGAAACACACACGTCCTCAACAAACACGCATCAACACTCACTGGACTGGGCATCAAAGTCCAGCTTCTCTCCCACTCCTTCGACCAATTCAGGTGGTATGAACTCCGCAACGAGAGCCTCATGCGGAGTGAGTTCTTCCTCCTCTGGTGCAGGCCCACCGCCAGTCACCAGAGTCAAGTTGTAATTTGAGGCACGCTTGGCCTTAGTGCTGCGCTTGATGTCATTCCAACGCTTTTTGCACTCCTGCGCCGTGCGCACCTCATGGCCGAATGAACTGACATGTTCCGCAACATGCTTCCAGTGGGTGTCACGTTGGGCAGCCGTGGTCTGACTATTGGCACCCACTAGCATGTCACGGCTGTGGCCCTGCACGTAGTCCACGAGGAAGTCCAGTTCCTGCTTACAGAAAGGCTTCTTCCTCAACGTGCAGGAGGTCGTGGCTGTGTGTGGGGTCCCAGCCTGTGCTGCATGTGCAACCTTCCTCCTCTTGGACTGTGGCGCAGACCCTGGCTGGCTAATGCCGCCCTGACCAGCATGGCCAGTGGGTTCGGTGGATTGAGCCAAGGGAGTGGCAGGTGGAGGGATGACCAGAGGCCTGACTTGTGTCAGTGGCAGCTGGGTGCCCACTAATGGACCCTGCGCAGCAGCATCAGCTGTGGCAGGGTGGTTGGCCGCAACGGTCCTGGTTGGCAGACTCACAACCGGGGTGCTGTGGGGTGCATCTGCCCCTGCACTTGCCAACACCCGGCTGTTCGGGGCAGCAGATGACATGACTGCCCCAGGGACACGTGTCTTGGTCTGAGCAGCCCGGCGTGCCCCTATGGTTTCCCCCCTGGCCTGTTGGAGATCTACCAAGGGCTCTTCAAGTGCCAACGCAGCCTGCGCTGGCAGACCCTGAGCCTGGGTGGCGGTGTCCACAGCTGCACGTGCAGCTACCACCACCCTTGGGCCCGTGGCAGTCGATGGAACGGACTGCCGGGTCATATGGGTGCCAGTGCCAGATGCAGGAGCTGCATCCCCGGAACCACAGGGGGTGTCGGCATGGCTGCACCGACACATGGCACAACATTGTGCTCAAGTGGCGCACCCCTGCCTCTTCCCCCTCTGTGGCTGCCCTGGACACCCTGGAGTCCCCCTACTCCCTGGTCACCACGGCCACGTCCCCGACCACGCCCGCCATGAGGAGTACGCCCAGCTGAGGCGCCCCTCACCTTTGGTGGCCTCCCAACCATGGCACAGATGTAGTAGTGCTGGCACAGATGGAGTGGTGCCAATGGGAGGTGTACACCACAATTGACCTGGGCAATTGGGGTGAAGGGGGTGGGAAGCAAGATGTTAACAGCCCCCCTGCACCTGCAAGGCTGTATGTGACCCCGGTGATGTGGTGACGGGTCACGCAACGCTCAGGCACCCCAAAACTGCAGTAAAACCGTGCACGCAACCCTGCAGCCTACGTGCGTGGATTGAACCTCCCGCAGTACGCGGTGGCACCCAGTAACACGAATAACGCGTACGCGTGTGTGACTCACCGTCTGACTAGCGCGATGCAGAAAAACACGCGTAGACAATACCCCCGCCAAAAGAAGAGATACGTCCTTGAGAGCTTGTGAAGCTGTGATGGCGCGCGAAACAACAGGAAGCAGCAACACACGTCGGTCTCCACGAAAGGCACGTACAGCGAACTGCTAGGCCCGCTCACCTTTAACCCGTGCTGAGGGAAACGCACGCGCGCGTCACGTCACTTACGCGCATAGGCCCTTTCCTCGTATTACACGCGGACGTGCAGTTTCCACGCGCGCTTACGCGCATGGCCCTTTCCTCGTATTACACGCTGAAGTGCAGATTTTTCACGTGCCAAATCACTCCGTATCAAGCTGGCCACGCGTATGCACACGGAAGACCACGCTCCTGCCCAGAAGGCCATACTACTGCCCCCCAGGGCCCCGATCACGCTCCCACCTGCCATCTGCTGCTGCCTGACTGCCTGCTGCCCACGTGCACTGCCATTTGCTGCCTGCACATCAGCCAGGGGTGCTGTTGCTGTGACCACCCCTGCTGGAACCGAAGACTCCCGACTGGGATTCCATCGCTCCACAGCCCAGCCCCAGGACCCAGTTGCCCACCCACTCCTGCCTCTGGGGTTGTCATGTCGGGGCAAACACCATCTGTGACCACTGACAACCCCCGGCCAGAGAGGCAGAGGGGCACCAGCTTCAGTGCCACCGAAGTTGGTGTCCTGGTGGAGCAAGTCCTGGGCCAGTATGATGCCCTCTTCGGAAGTTCCCACGCCGACAAGGAAGGACAGACTCGGATCTGGACTGACATCGTGACTGCCATCCACGCGGAGGGGGTGGCAGTCCGCGACTTCCAACATGTCAGGAAGCGCTGGGAGGACTTCAGGTCCAGGACTCTGAACAAGGGCCGGCGCCTCTTGAAGGCAGCGGATGCCAAGGGGCGCCGGGGCCACTTGTCGGGAGAACAGATGAGGGTCCTGGAACGCATATCCCCAGCGCTCCACGTCCAGGTCCTAGAGAAGCAGACCCATCTGGAGTCGAGCGGTGAGTGTACATGCATCCTGATTGTGAGCAGTGCGTGTGGTGATTATTCGGTAGTGTGCAGGTTGCACATCTGTTTGTATGGGGTCGAGTATGGGTGGGGGTGTACAGGGCCGTGGGGCTGACACATGCGAGGGCTGTGATGTGTGAGACATGGATGGTGCTTGTGTGTGTAGGCTTGCATGCCAAATGCAGTTGTGTGGGCACACATGTTTGGATGAATGTGTATGTGAGTAGACATGTCCGTGATGTCACGCATGTATGTTGTTTTCGGCTGCATGTATGAGCACTGTGTACATGTGCATGTGTGTGTATTTGACAAGGGTGCAACAGTGATGCCACATGGATGCATGTGACAGCGGTATGTGGAAGCCTGATTGGCAGATGTGACATGGATGGCCGTCTGAACAGTGCGACACTTGGCAGGGGTGTACACATGCATGCAAGTGTGGTGGTGTGTGTACATGTGTGGTGCACTTCCTGTGTTGCATGTGATGTCTGGCTCCCCTTTGGCTGCTCATGCTGTTGTATGTGTATGGATGGTGGTGGCAGTTGCGATATGGCTGTGGTATGGCTCATGTGTGCGAGTTGTAATGACATTTGTGTTGGGGATTGTGAGGACCTGGTGGAGGCTGCCCATGGTGGCTGGGGGGTGGGGGTGATAGGGGACATGAGTGGGGGCCTGGTGGGGGCTGGCCATGGTGGCTGGGGGGTGGGGGTGGTGGGAGACATGGGTGTGGGCCTGGTGGATGCTGCCCCTGGTGGCTGGGAGGTGGGGGTGGTGGGAGACATGAGTTGGACATGGGTGGGGGCCTGCTGGCAGGTGCCCCACGGTGCTGGGGGGTGAGGGTGGTGGGAGACATGAGTTGGACATGGGTGGGGCCTGCTGGCAGGTGCCACACAGTGCTGGGGGGTGGGGGTGGTGGGGAACATGAGTTGGACATGGGTGGGGGCCTGCTGGCAGGTGCCCCTGGTGACTGGGGGGTGGGGGGTGGGGGTGGTGTGAGACATGGGTGGGGGCCTGGTGGAGGCTGCCCCTGGTGGCTGGGGGTGCAGGGGGACATGCGTTGGGGGGAGTAGTGCAAGTTGACATGTGGGTTGGCTGGTGGGCATGGGCATGGTGGGTGGGGTGCCTGCATGACATGTGCTGGGTAGGCCCCTGTGGTGTGAGCCACCTGCAGGGGCCGTGGAGGGTGTAGAGGGAACACCTGGGAGGACCCACATGTGCAATTCAAGTGTGCTGCTCCCTGCGCACCCCTGTAATACACGTACCCTGTTGATATCGCGCACACCTGTAATTCACGTACCCTGATGGAATTGCGTGTGTAACTTCCTGCGCACCCCCGAAATACACGTACCCCGCTCAATCGTGTGTCACTTCCCGCGCGCCCCGAAATACGCGTAGCCCGCTCCCCCAGGCCCGATCGCGTGAGAAAGTTCACGCGAACCCCTGAAATACACGTAGCCCGCTCCCCTAGGCCCGATCGCGTGAGAAAGTTCACGCGGACCCCTGAAATACACGTAGCCCGCTCCCCCAGGCCCGATCGTGAGAAAGTTCACACGGACCCCTGAAATACACGTAGCCCGCTCCCCCAGGCCCGATCGCGTGAAAAAGTTCACGCGAACCCCTGAAATACACGTAGCCCGCTCCCCCAGGCCCGATCGTGAGAAAGTTCACACGAACCCCCGAAATACACGTGCCCCGCTCGCACAATTGCTGTATGTTGCCACTTTTGTAATGCGCAGGGACGCTACCGCCTGCCTTCGTGTGGCGGACGTGTATCGGCTTGTGCGTGTCTTTCGCTGTGCGTGGCTTTGCCCTATTCGGTTCCATGAATACGTGTGGTTCGGGTGCATGTGGGCGTTCCCTCTGCTTCCCTGCAGTACATCCCCAGTTACGCCCTTGTTTTCGCAAGTTGTTCCCCATTCCGCGCGTTACGCCCCGTGTTCCGCCCACTTTCTAGTGTATGCGCAGAGGTTGTGCGCTTTCACTGTGCGCGTCGCGCACGTCTTTCGGGATGTTGCAGTGACGTGTGCGCCATGCACGGGTTTGGCGCACATCCTGAGGAAGACACGCGCAGGGACTTCCATGAATCGCACGCGTGCGCGTCCGCCTCTTTTTTTCCGCTTGCGCCTGCTTGCGCCTGCTTGCGCGTGGATTTTCGGCGCACGTTTGTTCCTTGAATCGGCCCCTTAATAACATAAGGTCACCTGCCACGCCTTCTCCCACTATGCCAGCTCTGGAGAGTCCTTGAAATACTCCCCAGCTGGCGTGGTGGGAGGCTAAAGGCTCCATGGGGGGCATGGCGCACCCGGGCGGTCGCCTGGGCTGCCGTGCCCTAAGGCCGGCTCTGGATGTGTTATAAACTGAGTTGTGCAGCCCCAGCCTGTGTATTTTGTGAGTGCTAATGTGAGTGTGCGTGCAAACACTGTTAATGTGCGTGGGGGAGGGTCCCTAGCATAGGTGTCCCTAGCGGTGTGTAACCGGACCCACGGATGCAATTCCCCCCCATATTGGCAGATTTGCCCCCGCTTAATTGGTGGCTTAGCCCCTCACCCCCACAACCCCATCCAAGGCAAAAAATACTTTCCAGGAGCATTAAAGTTGCTCCTTTGTTCACGGGTTTGTCGGTTCTATTTGCTTTGCCTGTGTTTTTTCTTCTGTTTCTGGCCTGAAAGGGACACCACGGGAACCACTGGGCCATAAATATCACGGGGATGGGGCCCATCACTGTTAAAAACAGGCTACCAGTGGGCAGACTATTGTTTTCCAAATGTGCAGTTTACCCTTGTCTAGGAAAATACAAAAGACATTTCCAAACAGAAAAATGCTTCTTAAACTTACATTCACTCGTTTTCTTTAAAATGTGTTTATTTTTTTGGTTGGACTGCCACACAAGTCCCTGTGATTTTGAGTGCACCTTGCTTTGTGTTTTATGACGCTACTGCTGAATGGTTAAAAGCACAGCCGTGCGCCCACGCGTGACAGCAAAGGAGCCATCTTGTATCACTGTAGACCATGGCCGTATCAGCTGGCCCAGGAGAAACAACGTGCTGACGCCTGAGCCGGGGAATACTCAATTTGTTGAGTAAAAAAATCGCCTCAGCAAAACAAAAACGAACAAAAGATGGCCTGACAATGCTGATTGGTTCTCAGCGACATGAGGAGAGAGGTGGGGAATCCCTGCCCACCCCCAACCTGTCATTATATCTACAAACTCTTGCTGCTTTCACAACCCAGCTCCCATCTGACCCCCCCTTTCTTACAAAACACACATACCTCCTATCCCACCGAAGCGAATCAGACGCATTTTACCGTCGAATTAAACAATGTCACATTTGCTCCGAAAGTGCCAAAGAAAATCACTGGAACTAAATCTAAAACTTCGCAACTGGATGAAAATCAATATAAATGGGTTCCATTATGGCATTTACGGCACTCCAGGCTATAGTCTCGCGAGCCTTTACAACACTTCTCAGATGGCCTTTGGTCGCGCGCCTTCATAAACACTCAAGTTGGGCTGCAGCGTCTGGTAAAGCACTCCCTGATGAACATTAAGGCCTAATAGAAGCCTCCCTTGGCATGTTGCAGAGCGCATCGCGTCTGCTATAGCATGGGGGATTTATGGAGTGCCAGTCACAAGGACAAGGTGGCTCAGAGAACGTGTGCCCGTGTACAGGATGGAGCAGTCAGGACATCCACTGAGGAGGAGCACGTTCGGTCTCGTTCTGAAGAGAGGCAGCCTCGAGCTGGGATGTCCCTTCAGCTACTCGGGAGCTCGGGATGCAACAATAGTTTCTTTTGGTGTAATTCGGGACCCTCAATCAGTGTCACGTTGATGTTTCCATAGTTATGGGGGGCGGGCTGAGGGAAGGGAAGTGACGTTGGGAAAGGGATATGACGGGTGGTAGGAGGAGTTAGTGTTCCGCAGGAGTTGAATAAAGAAGACGTTCTTTGCAATCCTCTGTGTCCGTCTGTCTTTTCGCATTCGCCACTCTCAGGGACCGAGGCCACCCACGCCACGACAATGGCGACGAGGCCGGTGCCTCCCCTGCGAGGCACACATGCGGCGGAGAGCGAGCGAGGGGGGATGCATGGAAGCATCACAGCCTTTCGCTCACACGGAGACTAGCTAATGTCAATCAGGGGTGTTGCTAGGTCTGGAAAAGATCTGGGGCAACGCTAATATGAGGACTGTCGGGCATGGACGTAATTTTAGGAGGGACGGGGGTGTTTGTCCCCCCCAACTTTCATGGCAGACCATTCTGTCCCCATTCATTTGGCTGGGGCACCTTTTCTTCAGATGTCATGTCCCCCCCAACATTTTCAGCAAAGTTACTCCACTGCTGTCGGGACTCGGGGCTAGCTAACCTTTTGCTTATATCCCCTGAGCTTCTATCCCGGGCTACAACTAAAATACCCGAAATACCCGGGGCTATAGACCCCTTATTCTCCCCCCAACAACACCTCTGCTCTCAATAGCAAGTGATCTCTTGTGAGAGAGAGAGAGAGAGAGAGAGAAAGAGAGAAAGCGAGAGAGAGAGAGAGAGAGAGAGAGAGAGATCTTGTGGAGCCATTCGTCATTCCTGTCTCCCCAGTAAGCTAAACTGTGCTGCTGCAGCATTCCCGTCCAGCTTCTCATGCGACATCCTGTTAGAAATGCTGCTGGTCTAACAACAGCCAAGTTGGTGGGACAGATAATGTCCGGCCTGAGTTGTCTATGCAAGCTCACCACAACAAATGAAACACAAACGGGGAAACACTTCTCATTAGCCATTTCATCCATACGTTCCTAAACTCATACACTGAACAAGACCCAGTTTTAAAATCGGATAATGCCCAAAAAGACGGTCTTAAGATTTGAAACATTCTGTTTGCCACATACATGATACTTGGCATGAACCATTTTTTCGTTTGAGGAAGTGGCATAAGCAGCGTTGATGAGGGACAAAATAGATATACAATTCAACCCCCTTCAATCTTGGACTTAACCAAGTCAGAATTGGATAGTAAACTCAATCAAGTAACCAGTATTCGTTCTGGTGGCTTGTCTAAGCTTGCCACTGAGACAGTTTACAGATGCATGACATATGTCACCCCACCTGGGCTCTGAGCAGAGTTAATACCCATGGAGTACAATGGTGCATAATCTCTACGATGGAGGACACTGGTGTGACGATAGGTGGGGAATTAAGGCAGAATTAATTGCCTCACCCGCTGAGTCAACCCTATGGTAATCCTCATTTTAAACCCTCAACCCCTTTAAACCCTCAACCCCCAGTAATCTACTATGATAGAATGTGGCTGCTTTCAAGAATGCAAAAGATGATGTAGATTGGCAAGGATTTTTTGAAAGTTTTGAAATCAGCTGCTTTCAAGAGACATAGCTCTTGCAATCGGAAGAGTTTTAAGGCTACAAGACTTTCAGCACCCTCGCAAGGAAATCCTCTAGGGGCAGGCTAAGCGGGGGGGCTGCTAACATGTTTTAAACACTCATTAAGTGGAACTAAAACCTTAATTAATTCTGCATCTCCTGATATTTTAACTGTTAAGTGGGAGGTTGATGTTAAAAATTCACTTGTTACTGTTAATATTTATGTGAGACCTTTGGAAGATGCCACAGCTGCGTTACTAACTCATCTTGGAGAACTAGTAACAATTAGGTATTTGTGCACCACCCAACAGCTACATATTGTGTTAGCAGGTGTTTTTAATATGCAGTTAGAAACAGTTGAAGGGTATTGGTATCTATATAAGGAGCAAAATTAGTTCTTTGGGATACCTCAGCCGTATAGTCGACCTTGTATCCCCAAGTCATCTTACGCTGGCAAATTAATTCAGGAGATGATGCTAATGGGCTATCAGGCTTGTAATGGTAGGTTCCCCCGTGATATCCCACCAAAATCGATATATGCCTCAGGGAATTGTAAAACTTATATTGACTATATTTTTTTGCATGTTGAAAGTTGGGGGTTGGTAGCTGACTTCCAAGTTATCCCACGCATCGAAAGTGATCACGATCCCCTTGTTTTATCTTTGAGTCTACCTGGGAAACCACTGCACATCCTGAAGGTTGAACGCAGGTGGAGGATCCAGTGGCAGGTTTTGGTTGAAAGCAATTGCATCAGCAAGGTATATACATTGTTAGTTCCGCTCCTTGAATCCTTGATAGCTGGGACCGAATCATCCCCTGGTGTCTTCTGGCAGCAGCTTGTATGTGTGTTAAATTCGATCATGACTCAACCAGGTGCTACGGGCGCGACAAGCACCTCAACAGTAAACGGGTGGTTTGACAGGGAGTGTCACCAACAGAGATCTGAGTTGCTGTCAATTGTGAAATCGACAGAGCAGGAATGCCTCCCAAATAAGACTGATAAACGAGAATATAAAATCTTGTTAGAGGGCAAGAGAGAAATGTTCCTTAGAAAAAATGTGAAGAACTTCAGCTAGCAATTAGGACGAAAATGCATCCGCCTTTTGAAAGATACGGTCCGCGTATACCAAGCGGTTGCCCTGTGTCGTTGCGCCAGGTATCCCAGAGGAAAGTTGGCTCTCACATTTCAACTCAGGACTCCGGAGCACAATTACTGGCCAACTCAGAACTAATGGGATGGGAGGCTCTGTTATCACAATATGTATTGGATATCTTTTTAGAGGAAGTGGAGGAAGCAATCGGCTCACAGAAGAGGGGGAAAGCGCCTGTATCCAGATCCAATCCCGGGGGAACTCTTTAGTACTGAAGTAAGAATATGGGGCCCAGTTCTATAACACCTGTTTTCAAATATTATGAGTCTGCATTTTATACCAGAGCCTTGGCGAAGTGCAATTACAGTACCCGATTTTAAAAAAGGGGATAAGGGTAATCTTCAAAACTATATGCCTACATCTTTAATTGACGTAGCCTCTAAGATTTACCGGAACATTTTATTGAGAAAACTGGAGGCTTGGATCCATGAAAGTAATATTCTCTCAGATCTGCAGACATGCTTTAGTCCGGGCATTGGCCTGATGGATGCAACTCTCTCTCTGTGTCTCAATACTGCCATAGGTACGTGGACCGTTTGCTGCTTCTTCCCAGGGGTGGTGTCAGCGTCATTGGATGGGTAGCCTGCGCAGCACAATTGCATTGTGGTCACGCCACCACCAAGTTCTTCACTCCAGCTTCTGGTATACGCTGGGTTTCCAGCGTCTCCTTCTCCTGTTTAGAACAGTTCGGAACTTTGCAGGCTTCCCGTCTAGCTTCAGCCCTGCCTCCTTCAGGTGCTCTGTTTCAGGGGGCCTCCCCTCTCTATGTCTGCGTTCTTCTCTCTCTCTCTCTTTCTCTCTCCCTCTCTCTCTCTCTGTTTCACTCTCTCTCCCTCTCTGTTGTTCGTTATGCCTGTCCTCCCTCTTCAACCTACTCATTGCCGTTAATTGGGGATTTTAATTTAAAGAGGCAACTTCTCTTTCTTCTTGGTAATGGCATACTTTAACTTTCTCTTCAGCCAAGTTTTGGAACTTGCAATTTATTTGTATATTAGATAGTCTCATATATGCCATCACGTGGAGTGGGTTAGGGAGTTCCTCACAGGAACGGGAGTCCTTGTTCCCTAAGGGGGGAGTCTCTCCCGGTGAAGTCCCACTTGCCTGGTGCCCCTAGAGAAGGTGTTGCGGAGCAAGCTCATCTCCTTAGCCTCACAGGGGGATCTCCCCTTGGAAAGAAGCGAAACATTTCCTTTATTCATCACATCCCCCATTATGTTTCTTTTGGACCCACAAAGTGGCCACGGCCTTGGGACATGGCCATTATACATGTCTTTTGTGCCCACTAGCCAGAGCCTTTGGCCCTGGCCAGTGAGCAGGGCTTTTGGCTGTGCCTACTGTATATTTTTAAGCACTACCGGACCACTAGCCATGGCCGTTGGCCATGGCCAGTGGCCACGGCCTTTGACCGTGTCCACTGTACATGTTCCCCTAATATGTTTCTTTTGGAACCATGAGGTTGCCAGGGCCACTATACATGCCTTTTAGGCCCACCTGCCAGGGCCTTCTGCCCTGGCCTGTGAGGACAGCCTTCATCCGTGCCCACTGTATATTTTAAAACACTACCGGACCACTAGCCATGGGTTTTGGCAGTGTCCACTGTACATGTTCCCCCAATACGTTTCTTTTGGACCTACCAGGTGGCCATGGGTTTCGGCCATGGCCACTATGCATGTCTTTTGGGCCCGGGCTTTGGCTATGGTTCGTGACCATGACCTTTGGCTGTGTCCACTGTATATGTTCCTCCAATATGTTTCTTTAGATCCACTAGCAGCCCACTTTCCATATTGCACCATTACGTTCCTTAAAGTAACCCAGTAGCCATATCCTTCGGCCACCCCCATTACCCCACCTCACTGTAGCTGTAAAATTCCCCTTATTTTTTGGTATAAATATATATTTTTTAACTCTACCTTAAAAAAACATTTTGAACCCTGGTTATCTGGAAACGCCCTCAAATTACAGCGGTTATCCGTAAAAAGTATGCAAAATCCCAATCTCTTCCAGGCCCTCCTAGTCACTCACCAAGTGACTGGGGCTCTTGTAATGCTCGCACCCACTCCACTGAAGTCCCTTTTCACTCCATATCCCTCTCCCATTCCCCCCAACACTCGTAGTTTCATGTAACACAGTTTCATTCCCAATTCCGTTATCTGCTATAACCGCAGTTATCCCGAAAAAACGCTCAAACTCTGAACTGGTCGCCAGTGTCCACCCCCGAACTCCTCAATTTCTCCTAGTTTCCTCTTTCCCTTCCCCACCTCTAGCCTGATTGCATTTCTCCTTTTCCTCCTCCAAATGGCATTTTTCCACTTTTCGTTTTCGGCTAACCTTGATTATACCCAATATATCCACGGTTATCTCTCGCATCGAACAAGAAAAAAAATGGCGACTTTTTCATTTCTAAAAAGCCTCTTTGCTGCAGAGCACCATGGGAGACATAGCTATAATTTTAGCGACAAGGGGGAACCCCCTTCTCTGGCAAATATTGTAACAACTACTGGATGGAATAACCCCAGATCCCACCTGGAATTCGAGTCAACGCTTCATGCCCAAGTTGTTTTGTACCTCGTCCAATTCCTTCCAGTAGTTGTTAATATATTTGATGGAGAGGGGGGTGCCCCACTATCCCAAAATGCACAGAAATGTCGACTTATTTATTTATTTATTTATTTATTTATTTATTTATTTATTTATTTATTTATTTGGTTTTGGTTTTAGAAGAAAAACCTTTACAAAAGAATAATGTTTGCGAAAGAATAATGCCTTTCCAAAGATAAAATTACAATAGGATCTCGGAAACCAGGAAATAACTGGAAGGTCCAGAAAATGTCAACCAGGAGGCTAGCTGAACCGTGTCGTCTTTTGATACTTTGTTAGTATGGTAAGTTTCTCTGAGACTTTTACTATCGCTGCAGTGAGCATGATTTCCTGGCCGGAGATCAGTCTGTTCCAGAATGCATTTTGGCTTAGACTCACTTCTCTGTTTACAAACCTCCTCAGTAAAGACACCCTTATGGCCCATGTGCCTTCGCACTCCAGCAGTAGATGTTTCAATGTTTGGAGATTCGAAGTTTTGCAAATTTCACAGAATTTTGTTGCCTTCTCTCCCTGGTTTCTTTGAGCTAATATTTCTCCTGTATGGGCTAGGTTCAATCTCAGTCTGAGAAAACTGTTTCTTATCTCTCGATCTGGGAATTTTTCCAGGTAACGTGGCATAGTGCCAAGTTTCCTATCTACTGTCAAGAAGGAGTTTAGTGTTTTTAGGTTTCTAACTCCTGTGATTGTTTCGATCCAGTCAGCCACTTTTAATTTTTTTTTACTTTCAAGGGGTTTTGCAGAAGGATTTCTGTAGGTAGATCCAGCCTGTGCAGAATCTGTCCCATCTTTTCTTCTAAGCTCGATAGTTGATTTGATTTTGCTTTCTTTAGATGTTGGTTTATATCGAAAAAAAGAGTGGACTTGCTGGCTATGATTATATTGCGATAAAGCGACAGAAGTTTCCACTCTGCACGGCAGCTCAAGGAGGTCAGGCCTAATTCGAATCTCAGGCTGACTGACGAGGTGCACATTGGTAGGGAAATGGATGATTTCCAAATAATTCCCTCAATTTTGTTCCAATCGTAGTTCCACAGCAGAGGTTTTGCCTCTAATCCATAGAGGAGGACAGGAACTGCTTTGCCTATGTAAAATTTCTTGAGTGGGGACAATGAAAATTTAAAAACTTTTCCGTTCAGGTTTTTCATTTGTGCGATGATTTTCGCGATCTTGCTGAGAATTGATGAAATCACCTTATTTGCAATTGGATGGGCTAAGACTTCATATCCCAGGTATGTGAGCTCATCCACTCGGGGAATTGCCTTATTGTCCAACACCCAGATCCTTGATGTTACCTTTTTTCTTGGATGTTTGAAAATCAGGACCTTGGATTTTAGTGGGTTGATTATTAGGCCGTTTAACTTGGCATATTTATTGAGTTTGGACAAAAGATGTTGCAGTCCTAATGCTGATCCATCCAAGAGAACTAGATCGTCCGCGTAGGCCAGCCAATGTAGTCTTCTGCTGTTAATCCCGGGACAGATGAGCGACACCGAGGCCAAAAAGTCTCCAATATCTGATAGAAATAGGTTAAAAAACAATGGTGCACCCAAGCATCCTTGTCGTACCCCTTTGAGGACCTGGATTGCTTTTGAAAGGTTGCCAACGTCATCCAGCCTCACTCTAATCGTGGTATTTTTGTGTAGTTCGATGAGCATAGCCAGCATGGGGGCTGGAATTCCCCAGTTATTCAGTTTCTGCCAAAGGAGTGATCTGTCCACAAGGTCAAATGCCTTGGACAGATCTACCCATGCCCCATACAGTGGAGAGCCTTCTTTCTCATTTGAGCTTTCGCTCAACAGGTTCAGTATAAGTCCATTAAGGCTGGTAGAGAGACCCTTCCTGAAACCTGTTTGATTCGGGGGGAGAATCTCATTTGAGTCCACCCATAGAGAAAGTTCCCTCAGTAGTATTCTCATGAATATTTTACTGTCTATATCCAAGAGGGCTATGGGTCGATAGCATGTTGGACTTAGCCTATCACCCCCCTTGAAGAATGGAATGATAATTGCGTTCTTCCACGACGGTGGGAAGGTTTTTTCCCTCAGGATTCCTTGATAGAGACGAAATAGCAATTTTTGACCATAGTTTTGGCTGGCTTTTTAACACCTGATATGTGAGGCCGTTCGGACCTGCCGCTTTTGAGGTAGGAGATGATGTTATGAGTTCTTCGATATCCTCTTCAGTGAATTCCAGAGACCAGGTGATATTGCAAAAACTAATGACTCTTGAGCCTGTTGCTTCAAAGTTCTTGGCCAGGTAGTCTACCCACTTGTGTTCCGGGACTAGGTTGCAGATAGAGCTATTTTGGCCGGTTTCGAGTTGATATAATGCTGCCCAAAAATGTCTGCAATTATTTGCACTAAGAAGCAGAAGCATTCCCTCCCCATTCTCTTGTATTTTTAAATGCTTGTGGTTCTTGGACCAGTTTCGGTAAATTTGTTTGGTCTTTTTAAGCTTTTGGATACAGCCTAGAGGATCTTCTGTTCTGGTCTGTCTTATACTTTGCAATGTTTGTCGCAGGATTCTTTTCCTTTTGAAGGTTTCCTCATCGAAGTGATGGAGATGTGTCTGTTTCCCCACCATTTGTACTTCACTTGGTTGGCAAATGGACCATACAAACTTTCCGAATCTTTCTGGATGGCATTCTTCGGCCAATGTTGAGGGGTGAACTACTGCTAAACGGTCGTTCAGGTTTTCCCCCCCATGTTTGTACTTGACTACTTTCAATTTCCCCTTTGAGCCTTCCAAGTCCTGTCTGATGCGTGGGTTTGTAGAACACTGAATTTCAGGAAAATAGAGTTCCAACCTCGCATGATCACTACCCCCTTCCCAATCTAATGTGAGATAAGGAGGGTGCAGGGTAAGTGATGGTGAGGCAAAGATGTAATCTATTATTGATTGCAGCCTTCCCTGGCGCCATGTTGGTCCGGGATTGCCCGTACTGCTATCTTCTTCAGATATCATATCAAGATCCCATGATTGAAAGAAGTCCCGCCATTGTTTACCTTTCTGTGTGGTGCTGTTTTTAGGTAAGTTATTTCTCATATTTCCTACACTAATAGGATCTGTGTTCAGGTCCCCTGCTACGACAATCTGTGCTCCTATATAATTAATCTTAACCGTGGAGAATAGATCATTTAGAGTTTCTATGTAGTCTCGGAGTTTGGAGCTAGCTGGGTTCCAATAGATGTTTACCAGAATAAGAATGGCCCGGCAGTCGCTCTGTCCTATCTCTGCTTTACAGGCCTGGATACCCACTGAATTATTGCAAAGCGTTACAAGATTTTTAATGGCGGAGTTTTTAGTTGGTATTATTATACCTCCTGCTGGTCTTCCTTTAGCTTTTTGAGAGGCCTTGAGATTTTGCACTGTGAAACCCTCTATCTCGATGGGGTTGGCTAACCATATCTCCTGGAGCAATAGGATATCGTTGCGCTCTAAGAGGTTGTTTTTGAGTTGCTTTTTCCTCAAGAAGTTTGGGCCTCTAGTATTCCAGGAGACTAGTCTAAGGCCCCTCCGACTAAAGATTGTTCTGCTCCTCACCCAATTTCTGGAGGACTTGCGAGATAATTTCTGGGAGTTTAGTTATCAAATCATCTTTTAATCTGAGACCACTTGTTGCGTTACTTTGAACCCTCTAGCAGTTCCGGCAGTGCCCACGACGGTGGGTACGGATTCCTCTCCTGTCCGTTTATTCCACAAGTGATTTCCAGACTTGCCTTCTTCCTCTGATTCGTAAACCCAGAGTCCTTCTTTAGCCAGATCATCTTTATTGATGATGAGTGCCTGTTGTGCCTTTCTTGAGGTGAGAGCTATCTCCACAAAGAATTTATCCTCCCTGAATGGGAAGGCTAAATACTCAATGTCCTCTGAAGCGAAAAGAAAAAGATTGTAGTTCTTTTGGATTTCTGACAATAAGACAGATCTACAGAGTGATGTCTTTTTGCTCTGTTTCTCTAGTCTGAGCCACAATCTTGGGATTGTGTAACTTAATTCCACTACTTCCTCTTTTCCTGTGGTAGGGGTTTGTTGTTTTTGTTCACTTTTCTCTCTTCCTCCATATTGAGGACACATTTCAAGGTTTTTAAATTTCCCGGTCCCATTCCAGCAATCTACTTCACTGAATATGAGGCTTGGTGATATCACATCTTTGATGGCTGGTACGGGAAATGTATTTTTTTGCTTGTGGTGCAGGAGCCTTTTTGCCTGACGGTTTTAGAAAAATGGGGGCCATTTTTATAGGGACTTGCCTGGGCTCCATGCTAAGTCCCTTTCTTGGTTCTTTGTACAGATTTTGTTTTAAGAATATTGGGGCAATCTTGGTATTTGTAGGGGCCAGTTTACTTTTTTGGTTGTTAGAAGCTGCAGGTAATGGAAATATAAGATCCGTTTGCATGCCGAAGTTTGAAGTTTGGACCTTAATTTCACTAGGACTCTCCCTGCCCGTTGAGCATGTCTTTTTGCCCCGGTTTTCCTCAGAGGCACACTTGCTTGCAAGGGCATCATGTACCTTTGAGGTTTGTGGAGAGTTAGTTGCTGGAGATGCAGTAGCAATGGAATCAACTGCCTTTTCGGCTATGGGAATAGTCAGATTTTTCAGGAATGTGTTTGTCCCTGTTTTCTTTTTTGCCTTGTTTTCCTGATTTTTGGGTTTCTTCGTCATTCTACCTGATGATTGAAAGACGGTGGCCTCTATTTGTTTGACCCTTTTGTTCCTTTTATGACCCTTTTTCCTTCTCAATCTCTGTGGTACCTCGAAGTTCTGACTTGAACTATCGGTCGAATTTTCTTTTTCTTCCTCCTCTTGGGTTTTTTGAGGGCTGTTGTTGATTTCTTCTATATAGTCGACTTCAACATTTGCCAGCCTTCGAAATTCTTCCAAGATTGAGTCTGAGAGTGGTGTGTCGTCGAAAAAATCTTTTGGCCCTTCTTCGTTTAGAGTCTTGTTCTGGTTTTGCAATTTTTGAATTTCCGATGGTATTGTCTTTAAAAGTTCATGGGTAGTGATATTGCTTTTTGCCCCCTCTTTCAATAGGCTTTGAATTTGGGCGATGTCTAGCCCCTGTTTAATGCCCTCTATTTGTGTTTCCTTTAAAATTGGAATCAGAATGCTGTTCATGATATTATTTACTGCAACCATGGCTGATTCGTTTTTAGCGATTTCCTGCGACATTTCCAATAGATGGCCTGCTTGTGTTTGCACCTCTGTTCTTAGAACTTCAAACACTGAGACCAGAGAATTGAGAACATAGCTCAGAGCTGCCAGTGTGTTTTCGGATGCCATTGGGAGCCCTTCTGGTGGGGTGGCCAATGGCTCTTCTTGTTGATTACGGTTGCTCGGTGAAATTGCCATAATTCCTTGGGTTTTGTTTGTTGAAGTAGTATTTACTTCTGACCCCTCTGTAGGTGTATTTCTGGCCGGAGTATTGTGTTTGTGTGTTGATAGTTGCCAGGTAGTGTCTAAAATGTCCTCTAGGTCGTTGGTACTCTTGTTCCTTTTCCTAGGGAAGTGGTCGTTGATTCTTGTCTGGATTTTTTCAGTTGTCAGAGTATATTCTAACCCTCTTTTCCATATTTTTTGGATGTTGAGATTAGGGAATCTTCCCGCTGGAGTTTGTTGTGCTTCTATATGGGTTAGAGTCTCCTGTGAGGTTACTGGGTCTGAGTCTGAGACAATAGAAGCCCCCCTCCCTGACTCGCACCCTGCCTCTAGATAAGACCCTTCTTGTACATCCATATCTTCCTCAAGAGGTGAGCTGCGCAGTCTCATTACGAGTGTAGCGGTTATTATTTAATGGTGTTAATGCGCACAAGACGAAGATTTATTTACCTGTTTGGTATGCCTCAGACCGCCAAACAGCCGCAAAACAGCCAATGGGCTTGTCTCCTGCCGGGCTTAACGCCGCGAGGGTGGTAGACTCCGTCCTTTGAGTTCGCCCCAGATCACGTGTCCAAACGATGCCCCGCCTCCTCCAGGAACCGTGTTGCAATGGTCGTTGTTGGCAAGAGTCTGGGAGAGTGCTCGCAGTGCCAGATGAGGTGAAATAAGTAGGTCCGCTTTCAATCTCAGCACTTTTGCCACTGAGAACAAACGATACGGGCGGCAGACTCCGTCCTTTGAGTTCGCCCCAGATCACGTGATCAGATCACGTGTCCAAACGATGCCCCGCCTCCTCCAGGAAGCGCGTTGCAATGGTCGTTGCTGGCAAGAGTCTGGGAGAGTGCTCGCAGTGCCAGATGAGGTGAAATAAGTAGGTCCGCTTTCAATCTCAGCACTTTTGCCACTGAGAACAAACGATACGGGCGGCAGTCTCCGTCCTTTGAGTTCGCCCCAGATCACGTGATCAGATCACGTGTCCGAACGATGCCCCGCCTCCTCCAGGAAGCGCGTTGCAATGGTCGTTGCTGGCAAGAGTCTGGGAGAGTGCTCGCAGTGCCAGATGAGGTGAAATAAGTAGGTCCGCTTTCAATCTAAGCACTTTTGCCACTGAGCACAAACGATACGGGCGGCAGACTCCGTCCTTTGAGTTCGCCCCAGATCACGTGATCAGATCACGTGTCCAAATGATGCCCCGCCTCCTCCAGGAAGCGCGTTGCAATGGTCGTTGCTGGCAAGAGTCTGGGAGAGTGCTCGCAGTGCCAGATGAGGTGAAATAAGTAGGTCCGCTTTCAATCTCAGCACTTTTGCCACTGAGAACCAATGTCGACTTATTCTCTGTGGGGAAATGATTGGGAGTGGGTGAAAAAAAAGTGTTTTTTTGCTTTATTAATAACTTTTAATTTTCTAACTGATCTTTCCCAAAATGTCCAGACTACTGGGCGGGGGCAGATGGGGGGTGTTCAAATGGGGCAGCCGTGACAAACATGTTTGCAAAATATCAGTCAAATCTGTCATGCATTTCAAGGTTATTAGCAATTCAATTTTTGGGTTTCCTATGGAACTTGATACTCAACTATTGCGGGACGACCATGAGAGCCAAGGTAGAAGACCACAAAGTAAATGTGTTTGATGGAATCACTACATACCCTTCACAATGGTAGCTGGACCCACAGATAGCAGGCAACATGGTCACTGCAGAACAAAGGACAGGCAATGGCTGGAGAATGTACTATTTCCAAATGATTTCAAATCTGGATGCATGTGTCATTGTACTAATTCTCACATTACTGTGACAGTTCAACGGCTATGAAAGCTCCAGTGTCAAATGAAGTTATTTCCATCCGAAAAGACTGTTCCGAAGAATCATGGTTGCACTTCACTGTCACCTACTAAGACACACACTGGAGAGAACCTCTATTACACACTCTATTACATGGAGGCATGCTACACTTTTGCTTTTATATTCATGTTGTTGTTTCACATAAACAAATGTAACAGGTTCTTTTTGATCCATAATTTAAAAAAAAAAGCAAAATTCAGCCAGTTATTGCTTAGAGACAGAAGAACATAAACCAATGCATTTCGGACAACAGGGCCTTCTTCAGGGCAAACTGCAAATGACATAAATTAAAACAAAATCGTCAAAAAAAATGCAAACCTCCTATGTCCACCCTGGCAACTTTGGTCCAACACACACCAACTCTTGCAGACACACCTCAAACTGCCCCTGTTAGAACCCTGCTGGGTGAACGTGGGCACATTTCAGCATGTATGCCTTTATTTACTGTATCTGCAATGTCTTTATGAATAAATATCTGCAAAAAAAGAAAACAAAAAGCAAACTCTTCATGTATGTCTTTGCATGGTGATAAACTGCATGGCGATCAACTGCGCTTGGGGTAGACTACAGGGAAATGAAGAAAAGGTCAAACCAATTCCCATTAATAAACATGGTTTGAAGGTGCTCTTCCCATCGGCTTTCCCCAGGATATCAACATGGTCCCTGCCTTTACATTGCGTAATAACAACACCTACATTGTTATTACAGGCTTGGAAGACTTAGCTGGATTTATTTAATCAACTCCAGATTGCAAATAGAAGTTTTCATCATGCCATTTAACCCACTGAGTGGTTTATGAAGTAAGTAACAGGAAGAAAGATTATATTCATATAGTGCAAATCAATTTGTATTTGCATTTTATTTATTTATATAGCGTGCCTGGCCCTAAAACATCTGGGCGCATATCTTAGGTTACAATGACATAGTATACAAAACAGAAAATTTACAAAGATACATATAGTAAGAATTACATATTATACATACAGAGAGGTTAAAAACATAAAAGTCAGGTAGCATTCATGCACAGAGGAAATAAGCATTAAGATATTTAGAGGTTAATTACAGAAGATATGCAGTGTATTTACAGAATGTGAGAACCTGGAAGGAATAGGAGCAAGGTCATGCAAAAATAAGTCAATGATCAGAGTACCAGGAGGGAGTTTTAGGCGTCTTGGGAGAACAGCCACAACTTGACTTTACGCTTAAATAAGTAGGAGGAGGGTTCGGTCCTGAGAGAGATAGGCAGTGGGTTCCAAAGTTTAGAGGCAAGAAATGGGAAGCTCGCCCCACCTGCTTTCTGCAGTTTGTATCTGGTACGGTAAAACAGTGTGCTTGGGAAGTTCTCAGATTGGTCACGCATTTGTGCGTGAGGGCAAGCGTTTTAAGGGATATTCTTTGGGTAACTGATAGCCAGTGTATACTTCTCCTGGTGTCAGATCTAGAGAGATTTAGGGCTGCCCTGATAGCATTATTTTGAGAAACCTGAAGTTTGTTTAGATTGTGTTGGCTTGTCAATCTCTGGCTTTAAAAAAATGAAAAACTCTAATTGTATTCATGGCGGGCTGCTGATAGCTTGAAAAGCTATCCTTTTACATTTTTCACCCTCCGTGACTTCTGCCTCTTTCCTACTGTTTGTTGGCCCTTCCAAGATGGACGTTTCTATGTTTGATGGGCTTTGTGCTTCTTCCTGGCCTGCACTCCCTCCCCCCATTGGTTGGCTGGGCCTTGATAGGCTAATCAGCACAACCGGGAGGCGGGAGCCAGCACAACATCTAAGGCCACAACGAGGCCCTGTCTACCCCTGTCCACCATGGTATGCCAGATCGCCTGCCCCCATGAGTGTCTGTGTGCCCCCCATGCCCCCTGTGAGTGTCTGTGTGCCCCCTTTGCCCCCCGTGAGTGTCTGTGTGCCCCCCTTGTCCCTGTGAGTGTCTTGTGCCCCCCTTACTCCCGTGAGCTTCTGTGTCCGCCTTGCCCCCCGTGAGTTTCGGTGTGCCCCCCATGCCCGCATGAGTGTCTGTGTGCCCCCCATACCCCCTGAGTGTCTGTGTGCCCTTCTTGTCCCGTGAGTGTCTGTGTGCCACCCTTGCCCCCTGTGAGTGTCTGTGTGCCCCCCATGCCCCCAAGTGTCTGTGTGCCCCCATGCCCCCATGAGTGTCTGTGTGCCCCCCTTGCCCCCCTTAGTGTCTGTGTACCCCCCTTGCCCTCGTGAGCGTCTGTGTGCCCCCATGCCCCTGTGAGTGTCTGTGAGCCCCACCTGCCCCCGTGAGTGTCTGTGTGCCCCCCATGCCCCGTGAGTGTCTGTGTGCTCCACTTGCCCCTGTGAGTGTCTGTGTGCTCCACTTGCCCCCCATGAGTGTCTGTGTGCCCCCCATGCCCCCATGAGTGTCTGTGTGCCCCCCTTGCCCACCATGAGTGTCTGTGTGCCCCCCTTGACCCCCTTAGTGTCTGTGTACCCCCCTTGCCCCCGTGAGCATCTGTGTGCCCCCATGCCCCTGTGAGTGTCTGTGAGCCCCACCTGCCCCCGTGAGTGTCTGTGTGCCCCCCATGCCCCGTGAGTGTCTGTGTGCTCCACTTGCCCCTGTGAGTGTCTGTGTGCTCCACTTGCCCCCCATGAGTGTCTGTGTGCCCCCCATGCCCCCATGAGTGTCTGTGTGCCCCCCTTGCCCACCATGAGTGTCTGTGTGCCCTCCCTTGCCCCCGTGAGTGTCTGTGTGGCCCCCATGGCCCTGTGAGTGTCTGTGTGCCCCACTTGCCCCCCGTGAGTGTCTGTGTGTCCCCCTTGCCCCCGTGACTGTCTGTGTGCCCCCCATGCCCCTGTGAGTGTCTGTGTGCTCCACTTGCCCCTGTGAGTGTCTGTGTGCCCCACTTGCCCCCCGTGAGTGTCTGTGTGCCCCCCTTGCCCACCATGAGTGTCTGTGTGCCCCCCTTGCCCCTGTGAGTGTCTGTATGCTCCCCATACCCCCCTGAGTGTCTGTGTGCCCCCCATGGCCCTGTGAGTGTCTGTGTGCCCCACTTGCCCCCCGTGAGTGTCTGTGTGTCCCCCTTGCCCCTGTGACTGTCTGTGCGCCCCCCATGCCCCCCATGCCCCAGTGAGTGTCTGTGTTTACCTCTTGCCCCTCGTGTGTGTCTGTGTGCCCCCTTGCGTGTCTGTGTGCCCCCCTTTCCCCCCATGAGTGTCTGTGTGCCCCCATGAGTGTCTGTGTGCCCCCTTGCCCCCTGTGAGTGTCTGTGTGCCCCCCTAGAGTGTCTGTGTGCCGCCTCCCATGCCCCCAGTGAGCGTCTGTGTACCCCCCATACCCCCTGTGAGTGTCTGTGTGCCCCCTTGCCCCCCTGAGTGTCTGTATGTCCCCTATGCCCCCGGTGTATGTGCGCCCCCCTTGCCCCCATTAGTGTTTGTGTGCCCCCTTTGCTCCCCGTGAGTGTCTGTGTGCCCCCATGCCCCCGTGAGTGTCTGTGTGCCCCCTTGCCCCCCCATGAGTGTCTGTGTGCCCCCTTGCCCCCGTGAGTGTCTGTGTGCTCCCCATTCCCCCCTGAGTGTATGTGTGCCCCCCATGGCCCCCCTGAGTGTCTGTTTGCCCCCCATGGCCCTGTGAGTGTCTGTGTGCCCCCCATACCCCCATGAGTGTCTGTGTGCCCCACTTGCACACCATGAGTGTCTGTGTGTCCCCCTTGCCCCCCATGAGTGTCTGTATGCCCCCCATGCCCCAGTGAGTGTCTGTGTTTTCCCCTTGCCCCTAGTGTGTGTCTGTGTGCCCCCCTTGCCCCCCGTGAGCGTTTGTGTGCCCCCAAGCTCCCTGTGAGTGTCTATGGACCCCCCTTGCCCCCGTGAGTGTCTGTGTGCCCCCCATGCCCCCGTGAGTGTTTGTGTGCCACCGTGAGTGTATGTGTGCCCCCCTTGCCCACCGTGAATGTCTGTGTACCCCCCATGCCCCCCTTAGTGTCTGTGTGCCCCCCTTGCCCGCTGTGAGCATCTGTGTGCCCCCCATTCACCCATGAGCGTCTGTGTGCCCCCATGCCCCCTTGAGTTTCTGTGTGCCCCACTTGCCCCGTGTGAGTGTCTGTGTGACCCCCTTGCCCCCCGTGAGTGTCTGTGTGCCCCCTATGCCCCCCGTGTCTGTGCATCCCCCTTACCCCGCATGTATGTCTGTGTGCCCCCCTTGCCCATGTGAGTGTCTGTGTGCCCCCCTAGCACCCCGTGCATGTCTGTGTGCCCCCCAAGCCCCCTGTGAGTGTCTGTGGACCCCCCCTTGCCCCCGTGAGTGTCTGTGTGCCCCCCTTGCCCCCCGTGAATGTCTGTGTACCCCCCATGCCCCCCTTAGTGTCTGTGTGCCCCCCTTGCCCCCGTGAATGTCTGTGTACCCTCCATGCCCCCCTTAGTGTCTGTGTGCCCTCCTTGCCCCACGTGAATGTCTGTGTACCCCCATTCCCCCCTTAGTGTCTGTGTGCACCCCTTGCCCCCCGTGAATGTCTGTGTATCCCCCATGCCCCCCTTAGTGTCTGTGTGCCCCCCTTGCCCGCTGTGACCATCTGTGTGCCCCCCATTCACCCATGAGCGTCTGTGTGCCCCCCATGCCCCACTTGCCCCCCGTGAGTGTCTGTGTGACCCCCCTTGCCCCCATGAGTGTCTGTGTGCCCCCTATGCCCCCCATGTCTGTGCGTCCCCCTTACCCCGCATGTATGTCTGTGTGCCCCCCTTGCCCCTGTGAGTGTCTGTGTGCCCCCCTAGCACCCGTGAGTGTCTGTGTGCCCCCCAAGCCCCCTGTGAGTGTCTGTGTGCCCCCTTCCCCCGTGAATGTCTGTGTACCCCTCATGCCCCCCTTACTGTCTGTGTGCCCCCCTTGCCCGCCGTGAGCATCTGTGTGCCCCCATTCACCCATGAGCGTCTGTGTGCCCTCCATGCCCCTGTGAGTGTCTGTGTGCCCCACTTGTCCCCCGTGAGTGTCTGTGTGACCCCCTTACCCCCGTGAGTGTCTTTGTGCCTCTGATGCCCCTCATGAACTGCCTGTCTGCCCCCTCCCTCTTCCATGAATCCCCCTTCTTTTGCCTCCTTCCTACTCTTCACCCCACTCTATTCTCCCTCCTCTCCTACTCTTCCCTCCTCCCCTCCCCCTTGCCTCCTCCTTGTTAACTTCCGGCACTACCTCAACTGCTCTAAGGTATAGTAAATCCATAGCTGCTTGACTTTTGCAGCCACCATGCCTCCGCACCCCTATCCCCCCTTTTCCTTTTTCTTTTTCCTGTTAAGCATGGCACCATCCCAATTGCTGTCAGGCATAGTAATCATAGTTGCCTGGCTTTGCAGCCCCCCTGCCCTCCCCTCCTTCTCCACCCCCATCTTTCATTGTCTTGTGCACTTACTCTTATAATTTGTCCCGTGACTTTTGATAGCAGCCTGTCTGTCTCCCCTCCTTGTCTTCTTCGACCGCCCCCCTGCTCTATAAAATTTGTCTCTGACCTATTTTGACAGTAGCTTGTTTGTTTTGTTCCTCTCCTTCTCCCTCACTCCAAAGCCCCCCTCCCTTCCCCTTCCTCTTGTATACGTCATGCACTACATCAATTGTAGTCAGGCATAGTAATTTAACTGCTTGTTTTGTTCTTCTTCTTTCCCTTGCCTCTTTCCCTTATCTGTTCCATGCACTTGCACTATCTGAAATGTCGCCAAGCGTATTACGATTATTATTCTTCACATTCTGCATTGTTTCAAGGACTTTAAAATGTAACTGTATTTTCCCATGTTCCCTTCCTCCTTGAAGCGCTTCGAAACACATTGTGTATAGGTGCTATATAAATAAACACTCAATTCAATTCAATTCGCTAGGTAAAGTGCATTGCAATAATCAAGTTTGGACATCACTAGGGTTCTGGCAAGGATGGTGCAGTTTGCAGTACTAAGGAAGGGACGGCAAGCTGTGATGAGTTTGCACATGTATGCATAAGCTGAAATTACAGCGGTAGTATGTCTATTGAGCGATAGTGAGGGGCAATGTAGATTCCTAAAGTTTTGGTATCGTTGGAAACCTTAATTTGATTTTGTTTTTGAGTAATTTATTACGCGCACCAGACGGAGTCAACCATATTCGGGCGCAGATGGCAACTATAAGAAATCGCGAATTTCATAAGAGAAGAAAAAGAAGATGTCTGAGGGTTTAGTTTAGATCACCTGGGGTGATGTAATTGTGTTGCCATCGATATTAAAAGCTTTAAATGACGGATCAAGTCTGTTGGGTCAGTGTTGGAAACCTAGGATGAGGAGCTCTGTCTTGTCGTAATTGAGATGACTTCATAAACATCATTTAGGGCTTTAGTGTCCGCAATATGGTCACCCGTGATGGGGATGAGTATCTGGGTGTCATTGGCATAGTTGGTATAAGTGACACCCAGATAGTCGAGTATGTCAAAAAGTGGTTTTGTAAACACATTATAAAGTGTAGGGGAGACACAAGATCCTAGTGGCACCCCACATAGTACTGGTGACGGTTCAGCAGAGGCAGACAGGGAGAAGACCCTCATGGACCTGTTATCCAAAAAAGATCGGATCCAAGTGGTGGCTTTATCCGAGAAGTGGGCAGCCATTTTAAGATGACGGCAGAGGATTTGGTAGTTAACCAGATCAAATGCTGCCGATGGGTCAAGGAGTAATAGCAGGGCCAGTTTACCATTATCTTTTAGATCCTCAAATTGTGTTTTGAGGTCAATGAGTGCAATTTCTGTGCCTAGGCCGTAAGCCTGATTGTCTAAGGCCAAGGAGTTTATTTGATTCTAGGTAGTTCTGTATCTGCAGATAGGCTGAACGTTCTAAACTGTTAAGCAGAAAAGGTACGGTGGTGATGGGCCTATAGTTTGTAGGTATGCTTGAGTCCAGAGTAGGTTTTTTCAGGAGAGGGATGACCCAAGCATCCTTGAGGCTGTCAGGGACGGTGCCAGAGTTGAAGGAGGAATTAATGAGAACAGTGGTGAAGGGGGCTAGTTCGTGTGCAGATTCCTTAATAATGGGAGCAGGGCAGGTATCACCCTGGCAGTTAGAAGGTTTGAGTTTGCTGATGATACTTTCGAGCTCTGGGATAGTGAGTGGCAAGAAGCTGAATGGTGTATGTGTGTGTGTGATGGGCAATGTTTTGCCGACGAGGGTTTGGGTTGTAGATCGGACTGAAGGAAGTTTTTTTTTGTCATTAATTTTGGATTGGAGAGTAGATATCTTATCGAAGAGTGCTTTTTGATTGTTGGCACACCAAGTACTATCTTTGCAGCAAGTATCGGGGGGAAGAAGGAATTCGAGCTCTTTCAGAATTTTGAAAAGCTCCTTAATGTTGGATTCTGCTTGTAATATGCATGTATTATAGGTCTCCTTTTTTGCTTGGACGATAGCCTCCTTATAATTAAGGGTAGCTATAGTGAGGCTATCTGTTGACGTTGCAGGGAAGACTTTTCCAATGGGCATCAGAGTTTCGTTTTTCTTTGTGTAGCACTCTTAATTGTGGGGCGAACCACGAGTTAAGGTGAGCATGCTGTTTAGGTTTCCTAAATTTGATGGGGGCGATAGTGTTGATTGCTTTAAGCATGGTGCGGTTGAAGGTATCAACTAGGATAGTGGGGTCAGCGCATGTCAGTGCAACCTTGTTAAGGATGGGCAGGATGATGGGAAGCAGTTTGTCCCGGGTGATGCCCTTTTTGTTTCTTGTGAAATAGCAGGCGCAATGTCCTGTTTGATGTAGGGGTCATTAGCTAGGATGTTGAAGATGATGGTGTGGTGGTCAACTACGCACAGGGGAAGTTCAATTTTATATTGATGTTACATTTTAGATCGGTTACCCAATCAAGTGTTCTCCCCTTGTTTTGGGTGGGTTCACAGATACAATGTGAGAAGCCTAGGTTGGAGAGAGTGCTAGCAATGTCCAAGGCATTATGGTCAATGGGGTCTAGGAGGCCAATGTTAAGGTCGCCTAGTAGTATGATTTGGGAATTCATCTTAGTTTTATCTACTAAGATGGCAGAAATGTAATCAGCAAAGGTAGTGAGAGGACTTGGGGGCCTGTAAATGAGGTGCAGGGTGGCGGTGTTGTTTGGAGACATGGTGAGTTTGACAGACAGTAATTCGGCTCAAGGGATCTGTAAGTTAGGGATGATTCTCAGGTTGATAATGTCTTTGTGAATAAAGGTGACACCACCGCCTTTGGATTGGTTTGTGTTACGGTCACATCTAATGATGGAGTATCCGCTGGGAATGGCGAGAGAGAGTAAGGGACCTGAAGCTGCATGTAGTCAGGTCTCTGTAATGGCGAGGAAGTCAAGGTCTTATGTGGTGATGAGATCTGCAATGTCAAGAGTGTGTGCCAGGAGGGATCTGGCATTGATAAGAGCGCCCTTGATCTTAGTTTCTTTGGGGGTATTTTTACTGCTGGAGGGTAAGGGGGAGGCTGGGGGTGATGCTACTTTCGTTGTCTAGTGAGAGTTGCGAGATTGGTAGGATGTGCGTTGGAATCTGGACTTGAGTCTGGAGTTTCTGATGTGTATTGCGCATGGTTGGTTAGGTGTAGGTTTGGACGCGAAATGCTGTAGCCAAAGGGCTGGAGAGTTCAGGTAAAGATTGGACACTTGTATTGAGGGAGTCAACGGGGTATTAGTAGTGAATAATGGGGCGTGGGGCGAGGCAAGCCTGCAGTGGCTAAACTGTGGTTCGAAAGCCTGTTGTAGCCCATGTGACGGGCAGAATGCAGAAAAGTTATGCATAGGGATTTCAGAGGTGGTAGGAAGGGTGTGACGCGTGGAAAGTACACAAGCCAGCATGGTATTTCTTCCTGATCGTTATGAGAGAATTAAGTGGGTTAACAGATCTGTGTACAAACCGTAGGGCCTTTAGTAAATACAAACACCTGACATTACGAATGTGCAGTATGCAGGCAAAGAGGCCATGTACTGAAGAAGAGGGTGCATATGTGAAACATGAGCCGTGATGCGTGTGAACCACTATACTGTACAGCTAAGAGAAGGCTACATGCCTGTAGTGCAGTACAGTGCAGTGAGTTGCAGAATCCTGGCATCAGCAATCGGGAAAGAGTTTTGTCTGGAGCAAATGGTAGCTTGTGGCTCCAAAGCCAACAGGACTGATGAGCCTTCCATTAGTAGGTGGACGAATAAAAGAGTTCGGTTCATGAAATCGGCAGGCACTGTAATGCCACAGTATAAACAGATTAGCAATGAATACTGTTCCGGAGAAACAATGGGAATAACCCACCTTGGTGTTATGCATTATGCTGCACCACAACCTTTTCAACAAACAAGTCTCTTGCACTAGCTGGTCCGCTGAATGGATTCAAGGCAGGGGCATGACACCATAGATGCAGCTACTAAATCGGGTGTGGGAGCTGGCCAGCATAATGAATGCAGGTCCGGTAAACTAATATACACTGTTATACATAACTGGCAATTGTTGCAGCTACAGTACTCTAGGGCAGGATGGGTCCAACACCAGGGCTGGGTGAGAGTGAAGACTGCCAAATAGGAGGGACTAGCCCAAAGCCCTGCATCACAAATGGAAGCCATACTGAGGGTGGGATCCACCAGCCAGTCACTATCTCAGCAAATTAAAAATAAAGAGGGAGTTAGGAACTCCAGGATCATTGGCAGGGTTCTTGAAGCGGCAGTCCAGCAAAAATCAGAGACCCACCCAGTTCCACAGAGCCACGAGTTACACGTTTCCTACACCAAGCCTGTACACCTGAGCTCCCTAAACCCAGAGGGAGGCTGCAAGGCAGGGTCAGGACGTGGCAGGCAGAAAGAGGACCTCCCAAAGGGAGGGATGAACCAATCTCAAGTCCTACACCAGGGCTGTAAGCCACCATCAGGGGTGGAGCCCAACAGCTGATCCCCAATCCACCAGATACGCCTGATTCTATTTTCGAGAGAGAGAGGCTGGGCGGTGGGACTAAAGCCCTATACAAATCCAAGAGCTCAGTCTCAGAGTGCAAGTGGTTTCACTAGGAGCTAGGGGCCAGTGACAAAAGGCTGGAGTTGGTTTGGCGCAGGTTGACCAGGAGGAGGATCAGAAACCAGGCAGCTGAAAAACAGGTTACAGATGTTTGGGCAACACTGGAGCCTGGGGCTGGAGGAGACACTCAGGAGACCAAACTATGAAGCCAAGAGAACTGGGGCTGCTTGTAAGGATTGAGGAAGTGGTGGCCAAAGATAGTAAGGGTAACTTGAGGGAGGGTGGTGCCCAGATGGATGAAGAAGATGGAAAAGATAGTTGTGGGTTGGAGAAGATCATTAAGGAGAGGGGTGGCATCCAGATGGATAAAGAAGGTAAGAAAGGTATTTGTGAATTTGGAAGATCATTGGGGAGAGTGGCAGTGCCCATAGGGGTGAGGAAGGTGTGTAGGGCAGCAGTGAGCCAGATGAGAATAATAAGGAGGGAGTGAAGGAATTGCTAGTGACATTTGTGCGTTGGAGAGGGGTATTGGGAAGATGGGCGGTGGCTATCAGAGTGAAGTGAGAGAGATAGGAAAGACACAGGGAGCATAGATTGTTAAAGAAGAAGGTGCCCAAAGCGGCACAGAAGGCAAGGAGGAGAGTCAAGAGTTGGCAGGAGACTAAAGAGATGAAAGTTGGTTATGAAGGGAGAAGGTACTGGATGAAATGGATGAGGAGGTGGTGCAGGAATTGAAAATGGTAAGGAGGAGTGGAGAGCAGAAGGGGGTGATCAGGAGAACAGGAGCAGAATTATGTTTAGGAAGACATGAAATAGAGGAATGGAAAGCTGGAGTACAGTCACAAGAGGAGCTTGACGAATTCTGGTTGAGAGAACTTAAAGACCTAAGGAATGGGAGTGAGCTGATGAGGAGGAGGCGACACACAAAGGAACCAGAGGAGGGAGAGTTTGAATTGTAAACCACCCTCCTGTCCCACTACAACATCAGGGTCCACATCCAAGAATCTGGGACCTACCAGACATGCTCCTAAGCCCTGAAATCCAAAACCCAAGAATCAGAAGTTCCCACAGAGGGAGAGCACCCGGAGGGGCAGATGCAGGAGATCCAAGAGGAGGAGCAGGTCGAAAAGGGAGACATCCCAGTGATTGGTGAGGACTAGCCACCAATGCCAATAGAGGGCAAGTCCCAGATACTGAGAAACCAGAAACCTTCAAGATCTAATTTGTTGTTAACAAACTGTTGACGCTGGAAGGGAAAACAAACCGACAAATTCTAAGGCCAAGTTGCCCTGCAAATTTAATTAAGCCATCACTGGATCTATTATGACACATTTCAGTTACTCTTTATTTTATCCTTGCTTAGTATTTTGCCCCTCTCACTGTTAAAGTTCCCCAATAAATCACTTTGAATGTGAGATTTCTGTGCTGGTCTAGTCATTCATCCACATCACCTAGGCAACAATGGGTAAACAAAAGCAACACAATAAAATATAAAAGGCAAGGCTAATCCAAAAAGGCATTGGAGGAGGATGTGTTCAAACCCAGTTCTCGTGACTTCTCATTCAGGCGTCCTAAGCATACACTTTCAGCGTTACACCCATGGAGCCTGTGGAGTCATAGAGCATTAATACATTCTTATTCATCATCATGCGGTTGGCTCGACTGAGACTTAGGAAATAGGCGCCAGGGTTTCCATCTTGTGCCACACTGTGAAGAGAGGGGGGAGGTGCCATTGTCTCGGGAGGATAGCTCAACGGCAACGCGATTGCCTTGGAAGCAAGACGACACAGAGCAACACAGGTTTGATCCCGGGTCCGCGATAAATAACATATCATCATAAATAACCTATCATATCATTGGTTTCGCTTTAGGCCTAATGGCGTTGGCAAAAAGAAATCACCCTATGGTCACTCATCGATGCATAGTGGGACGGCCGATTTTTAAAATGTTGATGACAACTACTGTATTTTGATTATTCACTAAGCCGTAGTGTCCCCATTATGTAGCAAATGTGATTCACATGAGTTTTTTTTATGTCAAAATATTCTATTAGTACTCCCTTTTGTTCTCAAAATCATATGTGATCCAAAAACTTGAAAACCCTAGATCGACTTGTGTTGCATGTCACAATTGCTTGAATGCATCATAATAATGTAACTTTGTATGCCATCATTGAATTCAGCATGATGAGCTCCAGACTGTCTTGGGTGGGATAGCTCAGGGGCAACGTGCTTGCCATGGAAGTAAGAAGACACAGAGCAACACAGGTTCGATTCCCGGGTCCGTGCTTAGAAACCTCTGGGTTTTAAGTGAGTTATAAATAACCTATCATATAATAATATTAGCGGGCACAGTCTTTCAAATCAGGCTGCAGTCCTTGATTGATGGCTATCACTTAGCATTTATCACTTAAAACAGTGTCCAGTTTAGGCAGCTATTAAAGTGAAAGCGACAAAGTGCTCAATTTTGCCATTTACAGCAAGAAAGCCAATGGATGATTATTTTATTAAATAATTCGCGAGAGCGATACAAACATCTTGTATATTTGGGTGCCTCTGACAGGTCACCCTGGCACCAGAATATGTATTTTGGAACTTTTGAACTACTCTGTTTCCAACATGGAAATGCCCAGCAGATGCAAGACTAATTTGTGCCAGAAACCTCATTGGTGCAGTGACAGCAGCATGTGGATGGTTCATGTTGTTTGCACTAGCATAGAGCACACCCGTTTTGTTGCCCATTGCACCCCGCCGGATCCCAATAGACTGCAACCTAGGAGCAGGGATGCTAGGATGCAGCAATGCAATATGCCATTAATCAAGGATACCTGGCTGTTGTGCTTACATGTGAGGGATACCGTTTGCTGTGTACAGTGCCACCTGCATTTAGGCATGCATATATGGCAGAAGGGAATGTTGCCTGCAGTGATCACATTCATGCAAGCAGAATGAGAGAGTCTTGTTGACTACACTCTTTGGTCTTACAGGCATGTTATCCCTCCCACCCGTCACAGGTACCTGTGAAAATGCTGCCCCTGTAGGATTATGGTGCGAGGTAGGTGTGGGGGGGGGGCTTTGGAAGGAAACTGGGGGCTCCTCCAGTGCAGAGGCTCACTGACTCGAAGTGTTAACTGCTACGATAATGTCCCTTCAGGGCTGAAGGCAAGTTGTACCTCCATCATGCAGAGACATTGCTGGGGGGGCGGGCTGAGGGGGCTATAGCCCTGGGTCTTTTGGCTGTAGCCCCGGATAGAAGCCCAGGAGCTACAACCAAAAGGCCAGCTAGCCCCGAGTCACGACAGTCTCAACATTAGCGTAGCCCCGGACCTATTCCAGACCTACCAACACCCCTGCCATCATGAAAGCATGATATGGCACTAGGTTCCAAAAATGTGCCGTCCGCACTGAGTGCAGGGCTCGAGCTTGTCTCCTGATGCAATTGGGTGTAGTGCACAGCAATGCTGATAATCAACCGGCTGGACTGTGTGAATTCCCAGTTCATGCCAGTAGGGTTCTGAGCAGGATAACAGGCTTGGAGTAAGGAAGTGGTTGCGGTGCTGGGCCAGATGCGTGTCCACGATGATGCACTGCCTTTTCCGAGTGTCTGGAATGGAGGAGCCTAGATCTTAGCTCTGTTTGACAGGTGAGTTGTTCAAGAGTGAACTCTCGCTGATGATGCGATAAATGCAGCGAATGTGTTCTATATGCAGAAACCTGGACATGTATGACTTATATGATTGAATCTGTGCTTGCGAAGTCAAATTACCAAAGAGCCACGGTTAAAACTAATGATATCATCAATGGTAGTAATTAATCAACTATCAGGGAGCAGAATCAATTGCAGCATGATACCTATCTATAAGAAAAGTCGGTCTGTTTTTGGTGCTCTTGGATAAGACTTGATAGCTACTCTAGTCTATTGTTACATCAAAAAAAATATGAATTGACCCCACAGAATTCTGTGAGTATTCAATGCGCACTCTAATCGGGTATAACACCCTTCCCAAAAATAGAAATATTTGCCAAGTAAGTCATTTTCTGTAATATTAGAACTACTTAAGCAAAAATGCAATTACAAAGAGTGTTAATTGAGGCATTAGGGGCTTTGAAGATGTAATGGTTGGATGGTGGAGCATTTGCAACATGCAATTTGTGTTAAGGGGAGCATTATAGAGAATTGCCAGGTCTGTTTTGGGGAAATATGAACTACTAGCAGAAGTGGCCGTTCTCCGAACGAGTTCTGTAGACAGACATGATAACACTGATCATGTAGGTCTCTGTTCCGATTCGCTTATCACTTGATGTGCTTTGCACCCTGAAGTAAACTGCACTGAGAATGGCCGTGTGTGGCTGACTGACATACCCCAGAGCAGACATTGTTGGTGAGGCGAGAGTTGGTGTGTTGCTGTATACCGTGACCTTCTGTGCTCTCTCCCCACCCGCCTCACCGTGCCTTTGTGCAGTTCGCTGTGGTGCATTGCGGGGCAAATATCTTGGAAACTGTGCATCCGAGGTCCTGGAACGCAAGTTTTGTTACTTGTGTTGGGACCGGTCCTTCTAAGACGACATTGATGTTTCGCCGATTTCAGGCAACTGTCTCATGTGTGAAGGTGCTGCAAACCGGGGAAAGGGGTGAGGTGTCCAAATGTCAGGTAGCTAGTAATGTCCGGAAGGGTCCTAACAGGTAACTATGCAAAATGTGGTGCAGATGGGTGAAACAATGTGGGATTGTATAAGGAACAAGGCTTTGCCAAGCTACAAACCAATTTTGACTTGTGCTAAAATTCGGGAAATGGGGTGGGGTGTCCAAATGTCATGTAGCCAGTAATGTCTGGGCTTTCCTAACAGGCAATTATGCAAGATTTGGTGCAGATTGGTGAAACGGTGCAGAATTGAATAAGCAACAACGTTTCGCCACAACCAAACACATTTTGACCTTTATGTATATAGATAGGGAAGTTTAAAGTTTACCATTCAAAAGTGCAGCTGTCAATGGGAACTAGGTTTAATGGGGAGGGTCTTACATGCGGTTCTAGCCTCATTTATTTACTAATTAAATCACACGAAAACCTACTATGACTTGTAGAAGGTTGCATCCACTCTCGTGCAATTTCATGAAAGTTTTATTTGGACCAGTATGTCAATTTTAGAGAACCATTGTTATAATTTAAGGAGGGTAAGTATGGTTAGAGTGGTAACAGATTAATGCCAGCATTATGGAATTTCCAAAGTTTACACACTTATATAAATATGGAATTGGAAACTTGCACAGTATGCCTGTGTAGGTGTGGCTATATGAGAACCATACCGTTGGAGATTAAATTAATGTAAAGGGGGCATGATGGGAGCCCGTGGAAGCCTATGCATGTGCTCAGGGGAACAGTATGAACATTCCTAGGTGTCTTATTAGTACAATCATAGTTATGGGCATTGAAAAATATGCTCTGCAACAATACCTAGCTCTCTAGTCACAAGACCCTAATTTTTACGGTCCCATTTTGTGAGACCCTCGAAGGTGTTCATCCATTCCAACGGGGGCGGAAGCTACTGGTTAAACAGTACGCGCTCCCTCGCCCATTGGCAGTGGCTGCTTGATGCATTTTGATGATTTGATTTTTGAAAGAGAGCAAAATTCACCTGAAGGCCTCTACGTGCTAAAAGAATGAAAAGGTAGTCTGACATGATTATAGCATCAGGCAAACAAAATAAAGCATGAGAGACCATCAATAAAACAATAAAAAATGAAGGTTGCAAAGTTCAATAAAATAGGGCGGAGTAAATTGAAGACTCAAGACTGAAAAATGGAGGTCCATTCAAGGCAACGTACAAAGACACTGCGTCAGGAGTCCACACAGTCATCAGTGCTCCCAGTAAGATGACACATATGCAGGCAATATTGCTTGAAAGCCAGGAAGGAATGACCCAACTCCATCGGTGAGATGTGACCCGGCTGCAAGGAGCCTCAGATGGTGGACCATGCAACTGCTGGGCCCATGACTTGCACAATGAAAACACTAATAAGTAAATAAATAAATAAATATGGAGCGGTGGTGATGGAAACATGCCACCAGAAGCAACAGGCTGACGTTTTCCAGGGGTCAACCACATGGTCTACTGATAAATTCAAGCAAGAGAGCAGGATATGGTCCAAGTGTGACAGGTGTTCAATTATGGTGTAACACAAAGGAAGGTGCTACACTGCAGCTAGTTATAAATAAATGAGTCAGTTTCATGGGGACCCGCTACCATTGTTCTTACGGGTACAACGTTGTTACAGCGATGGTCATTTTTCCGATGTTCTTTTTCCGAAACATTTTTATGAAAAAACTCGTCGAAAAAATAAAGGGGGCATGGGAAAGGGCATATAAGATTTAAGGGTGGTCGGGAATAGGTATAAAACAATGCGGAGAGGGGTTTAGGGGGGAACCCTCCAAAAATAAAAACAATTAAACTAGATGACTTTTTTAATAATAAATGTTTTTAAAAAAACATCGGAAAAAAGATCATCGATTCAAAATCACATTTACAGTTTTCTGCACTTAGTAGTGCAAATAGTGTATATGTCACCTGTCATTCACATCAATGGCAGATGGGGAGCAGGTGCAAGTGGATCTAGGTCACCTGGCCTAAGCCCTGGCCACCTGGTGCCTTTCTGCCTGCCGCACTTTTTCACCACTTAGCAAGCCACGCCCACCTGGTGCCTTCCTGCTTCCCACTCTGTTTCCCTACTTAAGGAGCCCTCCAGCTTCTTTTCCTTTGCAGATGGGGAGCAGGTGCAAGTGGATCTAGGTCACCTGGCCTAAGCCCCGCCCACCTGGTACCTTCCTGCCTGCTGCTCTTTTTCCCCACTTAGCAAGCCCACCCACCTGGTGCCTTCCTGCTTCCCACTCTTTTTCACCACTTAGCAAGCCACGCCCACCTGGTGCCTTCCTGCTTCCCGCTCTGTTTCCCTACTTAAGGAGCCCTCCAGCTTCTTTTCCTTTGCAGATGGGGAGCAGGTGCAAGTGGATCTAGGTCACCTGGCCTAAGCCCCGCCCACCTGGTACCTTCCTACCTGCTGCTCTTTTTCACCACTTAGCAAGCCCCGCCCACCTGGTGCCTTCTTTCACCATCACTGTCTTGTGGCCAATGCTGGATTTGACTTTTATGGACTTCATTCCTTCACGGTGCGTCACTCTTTCTCAACTCTCATGCTGGACTTCCTTTGCATCTTGTACTCATGGTGACTCTGAATCATGCTGTTCCCATCTTAATCTTGTATCCTGGCTTGCAACATTATGTGTCAGTACTGACTTCTGCAATTGTATTCACTCTCCCCTCTTGCTTCTCCACTCTTTTGACTGCTAACTCTCTGTTCTCTCCTCCTTTCCCTTCTCCCTTTTCCTATCTCCTCCCCTTACTTTCTTCTATGCACTTACTCTATCAGAATTGTCCCTGGACCTAATATGATAGCAACCTCGTCTGTTTCCTTCACCCTCCCATTACTGTTTTTTTCCTCCCCACCACCCCTCCAGCACTATCTGAAATGTCATCAGGCCTAGTATGATAGTCGCTTGTTTTGTTCCTCCCCTCCCTTTCGGCACCCCTCCCCCTCACGTTTTGTTTTTCTCCGGCTCTACCAGAAATGTCGTCAGGCCTAGTACGGTAGTCGCCTGTCTGTTTCCATTTCCTTCCCACTCACCCCCTCCCTTCCTTATCTTTGTCTTAGCTCTTGCACTATCTGAAATGTCGTCAGGCCGAGTACGATAGTTAATTTCACATCCTTACTGTTCATGGCCTGTAAGAATGTGGTTGTATTTTCCCTTGTTCCCTCCCTTGCCTTGAAGCGCTTTGAAACACATTGTGTATAGGCGCTATATAAATAAACAATCATATCATATCATAAACAATCATTTATCTGTAACATTGTTTAATTACGTGGGAACTGATGTGAATCCATGTCTGTCAACTTGATTTCTTTCTATTTCTAAGTACGTGCAGGAATTGTGTATGATAATTGTATGCAAAATGTTCTATTTCCACTGATGTGTTTAGATGGTACATAATATGTTGTGTGTTTTGATTTGAATGCTTATTATGTATGTTTAGATAATTTGATATTTGAATTTTTTACATTCCATTTATTAATAATAAATAACAAACTTATCTTGTTTTTGAAAGGTTCTAATTGAGTTAAATAGTTGTAACCTTTGATTTTAAAGAATTTATTTTCTATAGACAGAGAGAGATGTGTAAATATTGAACACATATTTGGGAGTTCTTTAATTCATTCGACAAGGACTCAGTGTTAGGATACCCCACTGGGTGATAAATATACACACCCACTGGAGGCCATCCACACTACTCTTGGATTCCTATACCATAGAGACAACCTTGAAATAATATGAAGAGAAACTGAGCTATTTAACTCTTTCCTTGCCAGGACTAACACCCTTTACATATATGACCTGTCATTCACAATGCAGATGTATTTACAGTGGATTCCTGTGGGCTCCTGTGGGCTCCACCTGCTTCTTGCAGTTGCAACAAGCGGGGCAATTCATAAAGAATCCAGTGCGAGGATGAACATGTCCTACTGGCGTGAATCCATTTGGTGTTTGTTTGCAGAGGGTAGTGGGCAGGTAGGAATAGCAATTCCATTTCATGACCCAGCTCTGCCATCAGACTCAATGAAAATGCCCAGGATTTGTATCTGAGGTGTGAAACAGTGGACAGCCATTTAATGCATTTTTTGCACCTCAGGTAATGGTCCAGGGACCTAGAAAATGAGGCCCAATTTGTTTTGATTGATTGCATGCTGGACATGTTTTGGCAGCATGTTTACTTAAGAAAAATGGACTTGAAAAGTCACTGCGTTGCACGCTTTTTCCCAAAGTGATGTTTCATAATCTCCCTTTCCTTTGCCTCGCCCCCAAAGATGATCTCACTCAAAATGAGGTTTCCAGCCTCATCTCTTTGGGCAAAACTGCAACATGACTTCTTCGCTGCATTTGGTAGAAGGAATATTGCTCTATTTGGAATCGGGTCGGATCGAAGCATTATAGACCAGGGTATAAATGTGCATTTAGGCTATTATCACTTTTTGTATTTGCGTGTGCATTTAGATTCATTTGCCTGAGGGAACATAGTGCTTCCACCGGAAACACTGTACAAAATAAACAACAGTAAGCGTGAAACATAAGCGTATTAATGAAGACCAAGTGGCTACAGGAGAAGGGGTGGGACATTAAGAACAGAGATATTTACTGCATGCACATTACGAGACTAACCGTTTGAATATCTACATATAAGTTTACAATTATGTTCAGTTAGGGACAGGAAAGAGTGATCACAGGGTTGGGGTGATGCCACTGTGGGCCTCCGTCAAGAGACTGGGGGTGCTTTTTTTAGGCACTCTTAATCCGTGACTGGTGGTTCTGCTTTTTCTTTATTTCCGGGGGATTTCAATTCCAAGGTTAGGGATCCATGACGGAGAAGCAAGATAAGTAGGAGAAAGGGCCAGGTGGGAGGGGATGAGAAAGGTTCAGGAGGGCTTGTGAAAAGGGTCCAATTAGGGCTGTAGCAAGTTGCCCAGCTGCCTAGGTGCGGGGTAATAACATGGATTGATATAAAGGCCAGAAGAAGGAACTTAAAGAGTGATAGGTGCTCGAAACAGAGGCAGCCTGTACTGAGGCAACGGGTGGAGGTGGGGCAGGAGCAAGGGAGGTTAAAGAGAGGATAAGTAGCAAAGTGCATGGCTTTCTCAGGTGGGAAAGAAGTACAAGGCAGGTACCGCAAGGGAGCATGAGCATTATATGAGTCTACTGGAGATCAGACATGAGCTTTGGCTTCTGTCCGAGTGAAAGGTGACGTATGAGCGGATTTTGCAGATGTGTAGTAGGTTAAGCCTGCCTTTTGTTGCCCTGGACATGATAAATAGCTGGATATTAAATGAGGGAAATCTTGGTAGTGCCTATACCTAAACCTGGGAAGCCCAAAGACAGATGTGATTGGTTCCTTCCCCTAGCTATGTTAAATTATGGGTATCAGGTAATAATGTCCCCATACGTAATGCCCCCATACATAATGGGGCCTGGATAAGCCATCAGCGACATTGTATATGGTGACAGTATGTATGGGGACGGCTTGCAGGGATATCCCCAGCTGCCATTTAAAAAAACAAAAAAACAAACGGGGCTTGCGGGGGTATCTCCCGCATGTTGAATGTAATAATGTCTCCGCAAAAAACTCAGACTTTTTTGTCAGGCGACATTTCTGCGGGGCCATTATAACATGGAACCAAATTATGATGTAAAAATTCTTACCACTATACTGGCAGGGAGGCTTCGCAAAGTAATCGCTGACCTGATACATGATGGCCAAACCGGATTTGTCCCAGGCCGCAGCACTTCTTTAAACCTGTGATTGAACAGACTACCTCTTTCGAAGAACCCGGCCCAGTGGTGTCTTTGGATGCTATTAAAGCCTTTGATGCCCTCTATTGGGAATGGCTGTTTGCTGTGTTACACAGCTTTGGAATAGGAGGGAGTTTTATTCATTGGGAAACCTTGTTATATTCATCACCCACTGCCAGGGTCAAATCCGGCAGACATATCTCAGACACATGTAATATCCAACGGTGGACATGCCAGGGCTGCCTTCTATCGCCTCTGTTATATATTGGCACTTGAGCCCTTGGCAGCCTACATGTGCCAAGAATATCAGGCAGCAGGCATTATGGTCGGCGGTATCAGACACCTTGGGCCTCATTATGAGTCCGACGGTAGCCATGCCGCCGGAGTCATGAATTTACCGGCACCCGGCAATAGGGACTTACCGGGGCATTATAGCCCCAGCGGACCCGGTAAATCGCCATTGCCAGGTGCTGGTAATTATTACTCCCCATTCCCATTTCAGTCCCATTGGACTCAATGGGAATGGGGAGGCCGTATGCATCGGCACCATTCATAAATGGTGCCGGTGCATCCGTCGAGGACTACTCGCGGGTGCTGGTCCGTCCGCCAGACACCTGCTCGCAGACCTCGTAGTTTGCCGGCCCGGTAACAATGGTACCGGCAAGCTTACCGGTACCGTTGTTACCGGACCGGCACATTTGTAATGAGGCCCCTTGTGTTGCTATACACCGATGATGTTTTACTGTATCTGTGTGAGCCGGACAACAACCTACTGATAATCCTGGATGTGCTAGATCATTTTGCTACACTCTCTGGGATGTCCTTCAACAGAGAGAAGTCCTGCCTATTTCCTCTGGCTGGTCTTCGTGAGGAGAGTGAAACTGCCTTACCATGTTTGGGGCTCCTGTGGGCTGTGCGTTCATTTAGGTAATTTAGTGTTCAGATTATGCATAAACTGGAAGACATGCACACCCATAACACCCTGAGGGTAGTTAAAGGTCTTAAAAAATCCATGTCCTTCTGGTCCCGACTACCTCTTTCACTTATGGGTAGAATAGCAATTGTTAAAATGATTGTGCTGCCAAGATTTCTTTACTACTTCACAAACGTTCACTACTGTATCAAGACTTCCTTCTTTCGCTCATTAGAAACCTTGATTAGGGGGTTCCTGTGGGGCCCTGCTCGGCATAGACTGGTTCTGGCAGTGTTATACCTACCCTACAAGAACGGCAGTGCACAACTACCCAGATTAGAACTTTATTACCTAGCGGCTCAGCATTGTGGCAAAATGGCTATCTGATGACCTTACCTATGAAACACCGTTATTTAACCAATTGGTGGCCCCTGCCCGCCTTAACGACATGCTATGGCTCCAAAGCATTTGCATGGACTCTCTCCCATGGCTAGTGGAGCTGGGCAGGACATATCCAGGTCCAGAGTGTTGAGACTACTTAATATATCCTGCTCTTACTCACCTAATATCCCAATAATAGCTGACGTTTGTAAAAACAGGGATGCTCTTGGCCAAATGGGAGGAGTGGGGCATTTTCGCATGGGGCGACATGTACGAGAATGGCAGTTTCAGTAGTCTGGATGACCTGACCCAACAAACTGGTCTCCCCGGAGGGTAATTTCTATGGTACTTTAGGGTGGCGGGGGTGGCTAGAGGGAAGTGGAGCGAGTGACCTGCTGAGCCAGAGGAAACAGAACTTCTGGCTCTGATGTATGCTTTGGAGGATGGTTGGAGACCATTATCCAGAATGTATGGTTGTTTGCTGACTAGGCCTAATCCACTAGTTCTTAAACTAAAATCTCGCTGGGAGAGGATGCCAATTTTCCCTAAAAAGGTGTCTCGGAACGCTCGTTTTAAGCTGGTCCAAATAAATGTGCTTCACCGCACTTATATGACTCCTAGTAGAACTGCAAAATTTAACAACAACAAGCTCCCGGTCTGCCCCTGGTGCCGCTGGGATGAAGAGGACTTACTCCATATGTTTTTGAAATGTGTAAAGGTGCAGGGATTTTGCACCTGCATAGAACAGACCTGCAAAACAGCTGGAATTGTTAGATACAACTGGGACCCTACAGAATGCCTCCTTGGCACATACCCTAGGAATAGCAAACATAAGCATATCACTAAATGTATGGACCTGGCTAAACGCTGCATTGCTATGTCCTGGAAGTCACCAGGGGGCCCACAGTACAAACAGTGGTACAGTGAATTCGAGGTTTGGTGTGAAGCCTAGACAAGAGTGTGGGCTAGATCACTGCATGGCTTAGACGACACCCTTGTGGACTCCTATGAATCGTGGAAGGCGCTTATTTTTGACATGTTCCACCTCTGAGGAGATAACAGTGAACAGTGTACTACCTGCCTGCTACATCGTATGCATTGAGAGTGAACGTCAGTGTTTTGCGCCGCTACCCTACCCCCACCCTGATTTTGCCCAATCTCACTGTCGCTTAGTTCCCCACCTTAAGAAGCTTGGTGAGAGATACCATCTTCATTGTACACCCTGAATCCTTTTTATCTATGCCTGACCCTAGTTGACATGCCTGGAGAGTCATTTCTTTCTGTTCTTGTTTGTTATGTTTTTTCATGTTTCTTGGTTTGACTATTTGTCTATCTGTTTGCATCAGATTACGAATCAAACTCTGTGCGTTACACTCACGGCTGCATGGCCGACTGCTGTAAACACCTGCTGGTTGCTGATTATACCAATAAACACATTTTAAAATAAATAAATAGATGGATATTAAGGTCAATCTCAAAGAGAATGCGTCAGATTGCAATCTTTGGGGGATGGCTTGAGGAGCGAGGGACATTCAGAGGAAGATAACTTCCGTTTTTGGAGGAGATGAGCAAATAAAGAATTCAGTGACTGATGTATAGGAGACAGTTGGAGGTACAAGTGGACAGCGCCAGTGCGAAGGAGACAAAGGAGAAAAATATTTGTGTATATCATCAAAAAGTTGATAGAAGTAGGAGAAGCAAAGGAGAGCACTTGCTGAGAGAGGAGGTGTAACGGTTAAAGAGGAAGGACCGAGTAGTGAGCCTTTGGGAAATATCTCAGGAAGGAGTTTTCAAAGGAGATGAGCCATTTCATTAGATAACAAAGGAATGGTTAGACAGGTATCAGCAACCCATTTAAGGACAGTGTCCTACAAGTGGGGGTGGGAGATATCTAAAGGACACAAGGAAGGTAAAATGCTTCAAACATAGAGGGGGGTTCAAGGAGGAGGATAATGTTGAAGAGTATGGAATGGTGAGCAATACAGAGAAGTTAGTGCTGTTTCAGTGGAGTGTTTACAGTGGATCCCCAGTTGGTTGTGGGTCACCCAGGCTATCAATTTCCAAGTAAAATGTAATCGGGTTGAAAACCACACATTGTGCGATTTTAGAGCAGTGGGGGAGGAGAGAGACAGGTCAATAATTGGACGGGTTGTTTGAGTTAGGAGATGATGTTTTGAAATGTGTAAGATGGTTGCTAGTTAAAGTTGGCTCAGATGGTCACCAATGATAGAGAAAGGTTTAAGATGCGCCAGAGTCTTAATTGTCTGACGGGCAAAAGAGTTGATTGGAGCACAAGTGGAATTGGCAGCTTGAAGAAGATGTGCCGATTGCTCTTGGTTGGTGAGGGGGAAGGAGCCGATGAGTGATGAGGAGAATAAGGTGAGATAGGTGAGCAGTGAGGGTGTCTCTAACTTGGCTTTTATAGATGACACAAAGAGGGTGCAATCATCAGCAGAGAGAAAAACTGGGGGGGTGGTTGTAGTGGCAACAAGAGACAAGATAAGGCTGATGCAGCAAGTGGAGTTTGCAGAAGAGAGATGGAGGCAATATTCCTAATTGGTAGAAAGGGACAGCAGGATTACCATCATTAATGTAGGTGGCAACGCCATCCACTCCTTTTCGACCAGGAAGGTCATCCAGAGTTGCCAGCGGGGACAAGATGGATCAAGTAGGATAGTTGTTTCCACACAAGTGTTTCGCGTCTTGAAACACTTGTGTATAGGCCTGTTATTAATGCCATATCATATCATATCATAAAGGGAGTTGATATCGCTGATTTAAATTCTTCTTAATGGAGATGGCATGACGTGGAACAAGATTCTGAAGGGAAGACCTGATTGAAGTTTAAATTAATGTTTGGTGATGGAAGGTAAGGAGACCAGAATTTGGAGGAGGGCAGTGATGGAGAAGCACAGGAGGAAGTGTTCCATGAGATAATTCAGTGGAATTGACAGAGTTATTGAGAAAGATAAGAAGATCAGGTCAAAGGATTTGCCACTGCGGTGGGTTGGGAGGTCATTAAGGGGGACCCCTGGATCGGTCTGACAGAGTTGCGTTAAATTGGAGAAAATAGTTATTGGGCAGGCTAGGGAGGTTGATGTCACTGATGAGCCCAATCAGGAGCTCAGAGGAAAGATACATTGAGTCAGATGAAGAGATCAGAAAAAAATCAAGTGTGTGAAGAAGTTATATGGATGAAAAAGGAGAAAATGCAGGAGAAATAAAGTGTAGAAAAAAGAAGGGAAACAAAGAGAATAAACCCAATTTGAGTGGAAAGAGATTTGTAAGAGTCAAGGTATGGAGGGGGAGAGGGACGCAAAAGATGCTAGAGGAATTGATCCAATGAGTCTCTCTAAGACACCCCAGGATATAAATGCCCTAAATGTCTTAAACAAGAGTTCAGCAGTCAGATAGTCAGAAAAGCTTTGAAAGAAATGAAGAGCAATCTAATAATTTTAAGACACCGGCTTTGCTGGGAACCAGAATTGCTTTAATATCAGCTGGACCTGACAAAAATAGCCACAAACCTCTCCCAGAAAATGGGGGGGAGTGACAATCTTGATTAGGTGAAACTGCAAGGCCAAGGTTGAAGCATGTGTGGCATACCCAGCTGGCTGATGGGATAGAATTGTGATCAGACTGGTGGGGAAAAGGACAAAGTGGGCTGGATAAAAGAAATGTGCTCCCACTGCGGCAGGGAAAGGTGGAACCAGCAATGATGGGAGGCCCAAATATAGCGAGAGGAGACTTCAACTGACACTGCAGCCTTGAGTAGATAATTTGTCACAACAAATGAACGCTCATTATCTACCAAATGTTTGTAGATTCATTAGGAACCTGATACAATCGTTGGATTTAGGGATATTTGGCAAAACCAGGGGCCTCATTACGACCCAGGCGTTAAGTTACCGCCTGGGTCGTACCCTTACCACCATGGTGTAAACTAAGTTTACACCATGGTGGATGGCGGATTTACCTCCCCATTCCAAGGTGAGTGCGGCGGTAAATCCCCATTTCCCATTTTACCCTTCCCCATTCCCATTTTTTCCCCATAGGGCATAATGGGAGTGGGGAAGGCGCTAATTACGCCACCGTAAATTACGGTGGCATAATTAGCACCATGGTCCCTTAGCGCCATGGATTTTAACGCCTGCAAAAAGCAGGCGTTAAACTCACCATGGCGCTAAGGGACCTTGTAATCAGGTGTTAAGGGTCGGCGCCGTTTACGCTGCCGTTAACCCCTTAACGCCTGACTCAAAACAGAACTTCTCGCCCACCATGGGAAAAACACTAGAATATATTTATTTTTACTGAATAAGAAGAGGAAGCAACTTCGTACATTGTCAGATATTTCTGCATAGATACTGCCAGACCATGGCCCGATACATACAAGCCTGGCTTCCACAGAACAGAGGAAATTAGTGAGAAGGCGAATGTGACAGCGGACCCTGGGCCAGGATCCACCTATAAAGAAAGATCTAACAAAATAACTGAGGAACATGTTATGGATAATGCAGTGTCTACTGGTCCTTGGGTAGTTTTGGATACATATAATGCTTGCATGCACGTGGGGTCAGATAATTGCCATCAGTAACCAACAGAACAGAACCGAATAAACATCCAGGAGGAGAAGCAATCTGAGGAACAATTTAAGTAACTTTAAATTCTGTGTAAATATATTCATGATAGGTAGAGAGACATTAGATGAAGACCCCACGTTACCCACTATTGGCATTACCATTTTTAATTCTGCAGATTGGGGGACCCATTTAAAACAGCAATTGAGAAATCCCTGCATCTTATCCCTGCCTGCAGCAATAATACACTTTTTGAGGAGACATGGAAATGAGGTGACATTGAATGTGGAGCAGGTGGTAAAAGATCAAAATCGCAGGAAATCTAGCATATGGTGGAGTAATATGGATGCTTGATCCAAACAGAAAACCGCTCAGCGTTTGTGAAAGATAATTGTGGAACAAACTCTAGTGACTTCTCTCATACTGCCCACCCGACACTAGAGAATCTTGGGAGGTATGCCCCAAATGATGAGAGAATAAGAAAAACGGCTGTGAAATATGCAGCGAAGAGGGCAAACCCAAATTAAAAGAATCTTGTGGGCATTGCGTGGAAACAACACGTAGCATCATATCCGCTGGCACCGACATCAACATTTTTAGAGGTGAAGCAGAAGGAGATGATAAATTTCATAGATTTTGTTGTGCTGTGCCCCAAATACATAGGGCTCAGAAGGAGAACATACATGGGTCGTCATTCTACAGCAAGGTGGCATAGATACCTGGGATCTAGCAATCCGGTTCCTACTGGCCGACGTTACACTTGAGATGACGCAGGCACCGGCCTGTTTTTTAAGGCTACCTGGAAAAGAAGAGAGACACGTAGTACATCCAATAAATATGCGTATTGCAGTGAACTGAGTTTTTTCTCTCTTCTCCCCCTTGCCCTTGATAAGAAGGGTTTTAGCCTTTTTATATTTTGTGAATTTGATCTGTGTTTAGTTGTTACTTTTTGTATGCATGTAGATGAAAGGCTTGAGTAGCCAAAAGTCTTAATAAATTAATGAATTCATAGTCTCCATGATTCAAAGTCTCGGGGTCATCTTCGACTCCACTCTCTCCTTCTCTCCTTACATCTCTGACGTCTTTCAAATTTCCTCTCCTTCCCCCAGAAGCTCACGGTCTCCAGAGCTCTGGTTCTCTCTAGGCTGGACTACCCCAACAGCCTCTTTCTAAATCTGCCTGCTTCTACTCACGGCCTTCTGCAACTCATCCAGAACAGGACTGACAGACTTGTCCTTGGCCTGAAGGCCAGGAATCGAATCTCTCCAGGACTGAAATCTTTGCACTGGCTCCCAGTGGCTGCAAGGATGCAGTTCAAAACCCACTGCATTGTCCACAGGCCATTCTGGGGCCTGGGGCCTCAATATCTCCAACTCTCTCTTCCTAAATATCTTCCTTCTCGAGCTCTGCGCTCATCCGCCTACAACTCCCTCAGGGTCAGTTGCTTCTCCAAGCAGCGAGTTGGTGGTAGATCTCTTTCTTCATCTGGGGCCTCCCACTGGAACAGCCCCCCTGCCTCCCTGAAACTTGAGGAGAACCATCTTCGGTTCCAGAAGCACCTAAAGACCTTCCTCTTTGCTTCTGCTTTCTCTCCTCCTCTCCCCTGCTGAACTCCTGACTGAAACTGCACTGGTCACCTGGCTACCCTCTGATCTCGGGCCCAGGTCCCCACCCCCACCAGCTGGACATCTGCACCGACTCCCGGGCTACCCCTGCACTTGGGGGCTGTTTCCGTATCCTTACAGTCCCCACCAGCTCTTGACATTTGACGTCTGCACTTGCCCCTGCACTTGCCACTAGCTGGCCGCATTTTTACCTATTGTTTTTATTCATTCTATTTGTTGTTTACTGGTGCTCCTATGTATTGCACTGCCCATCCCCGTATCCGCACTTTCCCTTTCCCCCCTCCCCTGCACTTGCGCAATCTCAGTGCCACCTGGCCTAATAAGATTGTTGTCTCTGTATTCCCTCTGTTCCACCTCCTGTGCCTCGTCGCGCTTTGAAACACTTGTGTATAGGTGTGCAATAAATGCCAAATCATATCAGATCAAATCACGGTGATGATAAAACAGACGAGAAAGACCCCTTTCAACCAGCGACAAAGAGCGATTATCCCCATGTTTTGGTGGGGGTCGTGCAGGTAACTACTTCTGTACCGGGAATGTACTGTTTGAGTGAGAGGTGGCAGTGTTTTGCTGTTCAAATCGGATCCCCACAGTACTCCAGGCCTCTGTACAGACATGAAAATGTAGGTCAGGCGCGCACCCTAGTTCCCAGTCAAAAATCCTTAATGCAAACAGTAACTGGGTTAAATCCCAACAACATGCAGTAGTAACAGGGTTGAATCCCACGATGCAGTAATAACAGGGTTGAATCCCATGTGTTGCAGTGCCAATTCTTCTGTTGATTTTCTCCTCCTAGTACTTTCCTGTCTCAAACATTCTTCAGGGATGCTGCAACCTTTTCAGGTGCTGCTAATTAGTTTCTGATTTCAGTCTCAAAGGATTCTGGTACATGTAGTGATAACAAAGTTCAGTCATTTCAGGTGGACAGGAACCTACACCCCTACAAAGCACAGTTCTTACCCAAAATTGGGGGAGGGGAGAGTACCAGCATTGTGGTCCTCCAAAGTGGGGCATGGTAACCCCAGTGCTGCTGCCTCTAGAGCCCAGAGCTCATGTAGAAAAAATGAAAAAAGTAGGTCAGGCGGACACCCTGGTTCCCTGTCGAAAATTCTTAATGCAAATAGTAACTGGGTTAAATCCCAACAACATGCAGTAGTAACAGGGTTGAATCCCACGATGCAGTAATAACAGGGTTGAATCCCATGTGTTGCAGTTCCAATTCTTCTGTTGATTTTCTCCTCCTGGTACTTTCCTGTCTCAAACATTATTCAAGGTGGCTGTAACCTTTTCAAGTGCAGCTAATTAGTTTCTGATTTCAGTCTCAAAGGATTCTGGTACATGTAGTGATAACAAAGTTCAGTCATTTCAGGTGGCCAAGAACCAACCATGAGCGGTGGAAGAGGCCCAGTGCCACCCTCAGTCCCATCCACCAATTGACATTCGAAGTGCACTGATGAATCGAGCTCTGATCGGAGGAGGAGCGTTTATCAAAAGGGTAAGGAGTGGCTCATCTGGACCCAGTCACTGCAGCAACTCATAGTTGGGCCAACCTGCAGTGGAGTGAACTGGCTAAATAAGAGGGCCTGGTGGTTTCTCCTAGCACTTGCATACCGTAGGACTCCACACTGGACTGCAGAGGGTTGAAAGATGCTCTGACACGCTGATGTGAGCAGAAACCTTTCTTACAGGTGGGAAGAACTGTGCAAGCGGATCTGTTATGACATTTGGACCATTTATGGAGCTTGGTATCTATGGTTTGAGAGAGAGTGTTGGTGGCGCTGAGGGTGTTTGCTGTCCTCTCCTTGAGGATGTAAGTTTTTCTTTTTGCTGTGAATCTGACCCCACAGAAGGGTCAAGCAGCAAGAGTAGCATGCATGAGGGATGCCAAAGGCAGGACAAATGTCAAAGAGGCCAAACTCAGATCAAGTGAACAGTGAACCTATATGGCAGGGTCCCCGTCCCATGATCCAGCATTGTCAGAGAAAAGGATTTCTAGATTGGAGGACAAATTGCCCAAACTTAACAAATGCGCGTGCCAACTTGAGGTGAAAGCAGGATCACTGGCGGCATGGAGAGAAGACATGGAAGGACCACAAGAATTGACCAAGGAGGCATTCTCCAGTCTAGGCAACTGATGTAACGTGCTTAAAAAGTGAAGGCCTCACTAGTTCTGAGGGCTGAAAAATGTGCTAAGCTGCAAAATCAGATTCAAGTCCAGAGCTCTCCCCTTGGACGAGGTGATGGACACCAAGGAAGATCCTACCTTCCTTGATAAATATTAGAGGATTAACTCTAGAGGGAAAGTGACACATGGCAAGGATAGGGGTCTGACTCTCATATTCGGGTTGGCAGATGTATGTGCTAAAAAGAAGGTGTTGGAGGGGGCCAGACAGCCAGTAGGACTGGAGTAGGAGGGCAAGAAGATTTAAATGTTTCCAGATGTGTCCGCTGAGACCAGGACTGCTATAAATGCCATTAAAAGGAATGTGGTAGCAAAAAGGGCTAAGGTAGGTAAGGCCTCACACAGAGGGGTGGGAATGTGGGTGAAAGGGCAAAGAAATATTGTGTGCTGGCCACGCATAAGGGAATAGTTTTTGGACCTATTGAACGTATTAGTTGTTGTTTATTTTATCCGCCAGTCATTTAATCTGTAGGTGGACCCTTGGGGGGCAGTATTCTTGCTATGGGACTGATCTATATGAAATGCTGCTTTGCAAGGTGTCTTGACATTTCTTAGCATTTCCCGTGACAGTGGGATATCATATCATATGTGTAAGTTGTTTTGTTTTATGCAAAGCAATGAAAATAAAGAGGAAAACGTTCCATGTCTTAAAATATGTTTCATGAAGGGAACAGAAATGGAAGTGGTTCTTCTCTGTATGAAACATTTCAGCATGGCCACCCCAAAATAGCTGAAAAAGTGGCCATCTCTGATGTCCACCATCCCACCCGCTTTACAATGGGACACTTCTCTGCATTATAAAAAGTGGTACTGTAAAAGTATAAGCCTCTGCTGTACATAATACATTTCCATCCTAAAAATGAGGCTGGCAAGGGATAAAAGTAAATAATAAAAAAGGATGCACGTGGATTTTCAGAACTACTGCATGTGGTATTTCTAAACAATCAGCATCTGTTACCGCCAGGGTAGTAGTAAATCTATAATGTTGTCAACACCATAGAATCTGCACCCGTGGTAGTAATTACCACAAGACAAAGGGCGGCTTCTACTGAGGCTGCTCCAGAGAGTGTCAGCAGGTGTCCGCAGGAGAAGCGAGAAGCCAGTAGCCTGCCATCAACCAGCACCAATCACTAAAGTACGTGTGGCACGGGTGGGGACTGAAGCAATCACTTCAGTGCAGAAAGCCCTGCCACTCCTAATTAAAAGTTTTACTATATTGAATTCTGCATCTAGATAGTGTGTCCAAACAACATTGAGTGTGCCCTAAAAGTTCCACTGTATTGAATTCTGCATCTAGATAGTGTGTCCAAACAACATTGAGTGCGCCCTAAAAGCTTACTCTGTTGAATTCTGCATCTAGATAGTGTGTCCAAACATTGAGTGCGCTCTAAAAGTTTACTGTGTTGAATTCTGCCTCTAGATAGTGTGTCCAAACAACATTGAGTGTGCCCTAAAAGTTTACTATGTTGAATTCTGCATCTAGATAATGTGGCGAAACATTGAGTGCGCCCTAACGTTTCACTGTGTTGAATTCTGCATCTAGATAGTGTGGTCAAATAACATTGAGTGTGCCCTAAAAGTTTGCTGTGTTGAATTCTGCACCTAGATAATGTGGCCAAACAATGAGTGCGCCCTAAAGTTTCACTGTGTTGAATTCTGCATCTAGATAATGTGGCCAAACATTGAGTGCGCCCTAAAGTTTCACTGTGTTGAATTCTGCATCTAGATATTACGATCAAGCAATATTGAGTGCGCCCTAAAAGTCCCACTGTGTCGAATTCTGCATCTAGATATTAGGATCAAGCGATATTGAGTGTGCCCTAAAAGTATCACTGTGTTGAACTCTGCATCTAGATAGTGTGGCCAAACAACATTGAGTTCACCCTAAAAGTTCCACTGTGTTGAATTTTGCATCTAGATATTATAATCAAGCGATATTGAGTGTGCCTAAAAGTTTATTGTGTAGTTCTCCGACTCTAGATAGTGTGGCCAAACAACACTGAGTGTGCCCTAAAGTTTAATATGTAGAATTATGCATTAAGATAGTGTGGCTGGAACGGATGGTACGGATTGAACAGCTTGTATGGATGGAAGAAAGGGAAGTGAAGATGTAGTCAGAAGGCGGACGGAATTGATGAATCAACAAAGTGAACGGAATAGATAGAATCGGTAGTGTGGATGGAATAGGTAGAATGAATAGAGTGAATAGAATAGGTGGAATAGATGACATAGATAACATAGATGGAATGGATTGAGTAGACAAAGCAGAAAAATGGACGGAGTGGACTGAATGAATGCGGCAGAATAGAATGAGTGGAACCTGTTGATATTCGCCCCACACGTTGTATCACTGTGCACCTGTTCACGTGTTGTTGCCATATATCTGTATCGCCCAATATGTGCTATATATCTTTATCCCCATATATACCTGTATCGACCCCTGTCGCTGTATATCCATATGTCGCGTGTATGTCCCCACCGTCCTGTTCACATGCCTAGACTCAGGCGCTTTACAGATACCACCATATCACACCACTACACTTACTCTCTACTATACACCATCATTCAACTAGACCACCGCCATACCCCTGATAATTTGGCCTAGCGGTTCACATATAAACACAACCCCATGAATACCTCATCACCCTAATAAATCACAGCTAGCTGAGCACATTCCGGCCTAGCTGCTCACATAGGCATTCCTCAGGCCTAACGCAGCCAGAACCCAGTCTGGGTGTCCACCCACCTGACTGCACACATCCAACTGATATCTTCAGCACCACAACTATCGCTAGGAAGCAGCTATCATCCGACAACTACACCAGCTGCACACATATCCGGGGTACCATGCACCATATGACACTATCTCTCTCAACTGATCTGAACTATGGTTCCCGAGGGCGTTCAACCTACCAGCACTTTGAGGTCATACCAATGACATGTAAAGCGCTATATAAATGGCAAGTAACACAACAAGTAACATAACATGTGGAGGTTCAATGAAAAACTGAAGTTGTGGTGCAGCACACAGCATTGTCCATAGGACAGTACGCCACCCATCAGCTGGGAGCTGGGGCAGGCATGGAGGAAACATTACAGTGAGCAAGAAAAGCAGGATGTCAGAAACATGTCTGACACTACGAAGTGGCAGTCTTAAAGGCAAAGCTGCTACACTACGCGAAGTTTATCATAACAGCAACTCTCTCGCAGAAAAGGTTGTCCAAAGTCATCCAGAAGATGGGAAATCTGACCTCGTGCAACAGGGGCATGTACCTAGAGGCAGGTCAGAACTATGGAAAATGGGAAATTGTGTAACAATGTCCTGGAATATTTTTCATATTTCTGTTTAGTCGGAAATTCCCCGAATCTACAGCAACTGTCCAAACATTTTGAAATCTACAAGTAGTTTCTAAAATCTGCAGACAATTTTTGAAGTCTGTGCTCCCAAAAACTAGGCAACAATATCATTGACCACCACTTCCAAATGAGGGGTGAAAAGATCCAGCAAGCCATAGATGCAACACAAATAAACAGAAAGAACCAACACCAGGAACTGCCCTGCTGACTGATTTCAAACCCATCACTTCTGGTGAAGGAGAGACACAAAGCAGATTCTCCTACCAAATGCTGTGACCGGACCATCTACAAAGACATCCTCTGCAAGGAAACCACATCATTTTTTGTACCACAAACTCATGAACTCTTCACTGCCAATAGTACCACAATATTTCAAGACAGCCTACGTTAAAGCGCTTGTAGAAAACACTATTGGAAAGTTGGAAGACCCCTCAAACTACTGACTAATCTCCAACACACTATTCCAAGCTAAATCCTGAAAGCTATGTTTTACTCAAATCCTGGAACACATAGCGTGCATTAACATCCTGAACATGCCTAAATAGGATACTGACCAATGAGGGGAAAGGAATCAGCACTTTTATCTCTTTGGGAGGACCTTCACATCAATGTGGATGCCAGCATCACTTAGGCCCTCATACTCCTTGACCTCTGACCTACGCTGTTTACCACACATCACTAATGCAGAGGCTTAAAGAAGCAGGACTATGCAACACTGTGCTTCAATGCATGAGGGCACTACTCAGGGACAGAACAGAAACTCCCTGTTCTCCCGCCTGGCAGGTCGATCTTGCACAACATTGCCTGTGGGGTACCACAGGGATCGAGCTTTTCACCTCTACCTTTCGATGTATACCCCGACAATCATGAAGCAGAAAAGCCACACTCATGAAACAGCACAGCCACATCTACTAGAGCTACACAAATCATTTTTACAATAAACACTAGCAAAGACACAGCCACCAACCTCACATACTGCCTCCGGGTGAACACCGGGATGATGATTAAAGACCTAAACTTAACACGGGTGAGATGAGACCATGATCTCTGCACCCGTCACACCACAGGTAGCAATGCCCACCTACAGAAATGCATATCTGCTCGGAAGAAGTGGCCAAGAATCTATGGATGCAAGCGAGGCCACTTACAGTGCCAGACAGGTGTCATACAAGACCGCTTACATCACATGACATGCTCTATTATGTGCGCTCTGATCGGTGGGTAACGGCCTTCATTTTCATTCCCGCACAGTGACAGAACCTTCACCATCACATCGCTAGATTTGTCAAAAGGGGACTATGCCAACAGCGTTTATCTTGGCATGCCGGATTACCATACAAAGATACTTCAACACGTGCAGAACATAGTGGCAAGAATGTTACTCAGGCTCGACAGGAAAGAAGATATTACACCAGCTCTAAAGATCACTCCACTGGCTACCAGTCATGAAAATACGCAATTTCAAAGCACTCTGCATCAGCTGAATTAATCCAAGGAAAGAGTATTCAATGCCATCCAAGGAAAATGCTGAGGTCCAGCAATGATGTACAGCTAAATACCTACCATACCTCATAAAGAAACTCACCAGACCACCCTTCTCTAGCTATGGTCAAATTCCGAAACTTGTGCCCCGCAAAACGCTAAAGATCAGCCTTCCTTTTGCACTTTCACTAGCTAAGGCGACCCAACAATTGCCAACTGGATTTCACAACAAATTTCCTTACTGTGGTTTCCTCCGAGGCACCCAATCTGATTGGACACCACTTTGAGTTTGCTGCCAGGTAACCTGGGTGACGTTGGCCTGATGCCCAATGTGAATTTGCATCAATGGCTCCTAGATTCTACAGCTTGTAATTGTTGGAGGAGACCCTACTTGGACTCTGCCCTTTCTAGAGGCCCTAGTCCATCCTCTAGATTATTCCCAGTCATTGTCTACCTGGTACCCACTGCGCAACGATGCCTAGGTTTCCCCTCTTCCCATATTCCCCACTCTGACCTAGAACCAGTGCTGCACAATGCCGCCTACTGACAGACATACCACCCCACACCAGGACGACATCCAACAAACACAACACCCGAAGGGTAACACTACAGAGATTATGTCTGAATGTCACCCCCACTGAGACATCGCCAACGACACATCGGATAGGTGCTCTCATGTGCCTGCCTGGCTGTCCGTGCATCTTCCCACACTGACATTCATAATTTCTACTCCGGGAAGCACTAAATGCAGACCACCTAAGCCACTTGAACATGGGAATCTAAACATCCCTCACCACAGGACACCACACCTCTACCACCGACTTAAATGTCACACCCCAGGCCAATGCATCGTAATAGCATGAACACACGAGCCCCACCTCTGGGCACAAATGCTCGGTCTGTGACCTCCACACAAAACACCTACAAACAGATCTGCTAGCGTGGCAGTGTCATTGCTCATTGTGTCTTATCTACCTTTCCTGTTTGAGATTCCATCCATATGGATGACTGCCACAGCAGTACCTGCTGGGAAACCTTGGACCCCGGCTCTGAACCCAACATACACACAATGGCATGAGGTCAGCTGTCTCCGACATTGATATATAAGACCAGGCCTGCTTTATATACACACCTCGTGCCAAGTTACGCAATCCTTTTGATTGTAGAAAAGACCATATGCCTTTAAACAGCCGGTCCACACAGGGCCATGCCCTAATGGCAGGAATGCTGTTGCCATTGCCACCGCACGTGGCCCATGCCAACCACATACAACAATTCCAATAGCCAGTGTGACCTTTGAGAATGTAGTGATGCCCATATCACCATCCATGCACAGTGCGTAGCCGGATAGACAGCTCAGGAGTAAAACACACTGCGCAAGTTTGACTCCACAGCAATCAAGTATCATACAGCATGGGGCAATACTAGAACCTTATTGCAGCGCTAAGGAAGGGGAGGAATCAGCCCAAAAGCACCCGATAAAACACATAATTCATTAATGAATAGGTTAGGTGGAACCTCGCATAAGGGGCTTTGCACGGCTAGTGCAGCAGAAGCAAATCCTAGGTTTGGTCTTCACTGGACCAGATCTTAGAGAGCTTATGTGGATGCTAGAAATATCATCATTCCTAATGTTGAGAAGCCTGTGAAGGAGGTGCCGGGAGAAGCACTTCTGTATAAGGTAGCGGCTTGGCTACGCATGAGGGCTGGACCAGGCCCCATTAGAAGACAGGATTTGAGACTCCTTAGGAGGACTCCTATTAAGGAGTGGTGCAATGGTCGCGATACCGACTGTATTGTGATCCGCTGTGCCCGTAGCAACCTTCCTCTCTTTTTAAGGCGATGCAAGATCTTAAGTAATACGTCCGTTATGAAAAATGTAAGGATTATATTACATTGATTCGATTCTGGTTTTTCTTATTTTTTTACTTTTTGAGAACTGTTTAAGCTTCATGAGACATTTCCTATTCCGTTTCTTTGTGGTTAGCTTTTGTCCATTGTATGTTTGTATTTCGTGTTTCAGCGCCTGTTTGCCCAAAGGCCTAAGGTGCTATAAACGTTATGGGCCTCATTCCGAGTATGGCAGTAAGGGATAGCGGCCACCGGTAACGAGACCGGTGGCGGTAATCCCTTACCGCCATACTCCCGAGTTCCCTCTGCGCCCTCGCCCTTAACGCCTGCTTTGAGCAGGTGTTAAAGTCGAGGGCGCAAAGGGGCCTCCAAGCCAATAACGGTGACCGTAATGAACGGTCACCGTTATTTGCATCTTCCCCATTCCCATTGAGCCCTATGGGGGCTCATTCGGGAATGGGGAAGAGCCTTGGTGAATGGGGAATTACCGCCCCGCCAACCTTGGAATGGGGCAGTGATTCCGCCATCCACCAAGGCGCTGCCGGTCCGGGTACGGCGTCAACCAAGGCGTTAATAGCGCCATTGGTTAGCACCGTACTCGGAATGAGGCCCTTGTCATGTTAAAAAAAGAAAAAAACAACTGCTACTGCCTTACATTGTTTTCATCTACACATACATATCAGATGTCCATGGAGGCAGACAGGCAGGGCACTACCATTTGCCATGGGTGGGGGGGGGGGATGTCTGTCACACCCAGTTCACTGGTTCCAACACTATCCGCTTAAAAGGGCCAGGAGGGGATTGTCATTGGGTGACTTACTCAGCGCCCCCTACTGGCTCCAGCCCATGTGCAGCTGAACCCATATCGATTTCACTAAACACAAATTCCATCACGAGTGGCCTTTCTCATCGGGATGCAGACGAGGGGGCCTCATACAGATTGAGCACGAGCCAAATATTGAATATGAAGTGAATACGATTGACTTTGCAGTGGTTCCTTCCAGGAGAGGTTTAATGCCTATTTGAACAGCGCCTGGCCCCTGAATTTCTGGAGACCTTAAGCTACCATGCCGTGCAGCTCACAGTCTAGAAAAGGTGCTGTTAACAAACAAGCAATACTGAAAATAAGGCAAGCAGGGACATTCCATCATTACCGCTGCTGACCTCCACTCAGCGCTGCTTCTGCCTATAGGCGGCCCATAGAGGGCCCATCCCAGCTGACGAAGAGGCTGCTGGCCCTCTAGTGCAACGAAGCTTTGAATCCTGGCCAGTATAGGCTTCTCATGGAATCCTCTTTTGCAAAACCATGGCACAATATGAGTAGAAAGACTCAAGCAAAAGTTATCTTAACTCGTGCACGCTTTCCTAGACTTTAACCAAAGAGAGCCAGCTTGTGGCTGCACAAACCTCCTATGCCCTTCGGTTTAGCTCAATAGGACGACCATCTCATCCCCACTTTCAATGACCAAACTGTAACAATATGGGACATCAGAGGGAGTGTGTTTCCTCTTGTAACTTTGCGCCCCAAGTCCAGGATCATTTGCTGGAAGTGTTAGGATGTAGTGAGAGGCGTTGCTGGGGGGGGCTCAAGGGGCTTTAGCCCCCGATCTTTTGGTTGTAGCCCCGGATAGAAGCTTAGGAACTACAACCAAAAGATAGCTAGCCCCAATTCCCGACAGTCCTGGCATTAGTATAGCCCTGGATCTTTTCCAGGCCTAGCAACAAACCTGGATGTGGTGGTATCTGAAGGTTCAGGTGCCCAGCTGCTCCTACATGCCCAGGGCATAGTGCCAGGCACTTATTGAGGGCTTCCCAGAGCTTGGCGCACGGCTTCAAACACCCGCTCATAAACACTAATTGGCAGCGTCAATCTTACAGTGTTTTTAATTAAATCCTCTGAAAACTGTAACAACATATCAGAAAATACTGTACAAGTTTGGTAGTTCAATGTAGGAAAGTAGCTGAACAAATGCCCTGGCAAAAAGCCGGAACATCTGGTATATTAAACACCTTGGAATCACCTGACCCATCAAACGGCAGAGCCTTTGCAAATCACCCATGCCCTGAAAAGGGTGATACTGACCCAGATAAGGACTTTTATAGAAATTAACCGTTTAATTGAGAATTACAAGGTTTCTTTTGCCCACCCTATGAAAGCTAGCTAGTCCTACATGTATATTTGATTTAAATTGTATTTAATGTGTTACAGCCAAAATTGAGTTTTCACATGTCCAAATCAACGTTTGACAAACAGCATAACTGCATTTCATCATATCTAAAACTTAGACATGCTTTGCATTAAATGGCTTTCCCACCAGTCCTTGGGTTTACAGTAATGTCCCAGCTCCCATTAAGTAGCAAGTCTCAGAATTTTTAGGACTCTCAGGGCTTCTGTTGACAAGGCAGTCTTGTTGCCCGAGGAAAGTCTCTGCCAGACTTCGTCTGTATCCAGCCACTCTTCAATGTGTACAAAACGAGCAAAAGCGCACATCATCAAGTCTCTAACCCCCAAACACTGCATGATGAGTTGACATAAGGTCAGTTTTAGAGGGCGTCAACATGTTGGGCAGATGCCATTTGGATCTTTTTGCTTAAGTCTGCTGGTTATTATTTCTCCCGTCAACAGTATATTCAAGCGTAATCTTAGTAGTGTATCTCGTCCACTTACGTCAGAGAACTTCACTAAGTAGGCCGGGATGATTCCTTTATGATATGATATGATATGGCATTTATAACGCGCCTATACACAAGTGTTTCAAGGCACGACGAGGCAAGGGAAGGGGAACAGAGGGACGACAGACAACGCTCTTACTAGGCCAGGTGTCATTCAGATCGCGCAAGTGCAGAGGAAGTGGGAAGGGGAAATGTGTGGGGGGAAGTTGGAGGGGACAGTGCAGTACATGGGATAGACAGAATAAATTAAAGCAATAAGTCAAAAGTATGGCCAGCTGATGGCGAGTGCAAGGGTAAATGCAGACATCAGGTGTTAAGTGCTGGTGGGGGACTGTAGGGAAACAGAAAAACAGTCCCCAAGTGCAGGGGTTGCACGGGAGGCAGTGCAGGTGTGCAACTGGCACGGGGGGGATCTGGGCCCAAGATTAGAGGGCGGCCAGGCATCTAGGTTTATCTAGGAAAGAGTGACTTCTGTGGAGCTTCAACCCACAGACCTCGTCTATGGTCTTAACCCAATCAGACTCCATAATGGCACTCTTCATCTTGACAGGATCCTCATTAGGTCTTTCATTGTTTTGAAGGTCCCTACCAATATGCCCTTAATGGTCTTTGACAAATTCTTGAAATTGTTTTTTGGATGGTTTAGTTCGTCCCTAGATATCTCTTCAAACAGTGTACATTCCCGTGGGCATTTAATATTTCAATATAACTGCAATAATCTCCAATGCACATGGGCCTTTAATGATTTCAAGCCCTGTTCTTACCGGAAAGCCGCCATCGGTAGTGACGCCGTAAGGGTTAACACCTTTTTCCACATTCTACCCTCTATCCGTTCCCAGTTCAATCCCCAGGCCTGTGGCTCAATATCCATGACGTATAACAACAATGGTATCACTTTGCCTTTATGGTACTTAGTCAGGGGTAAGATTGAGAATTTACAATAAGAACTCTTAATCATTTCCATTTGCAATAAGGCTTGATAGGCTTTTGCTTTTAGACCTTCTTGTTTGGGCTGAAATACAGAAACCAACGTAGGTGCAATCCTTACTGAATTTTATTTTTGAAGTTTGCACCTACCAACTGAGATTACCCTTTTTTTGGTTTGATTAGAACATTTCATTATCAGGGTTTTCCCTGGGTTGATGAGTAGTTCATTAACCTCTGCATAGGAGCATATGGCTGACAACAGTTGCTGTATTCCTCTGGGAGTGAAATCCAGCAAGATGATGTCGTCGCCATATGCCACCGAGGAGATTTGTTCCCCGCTAATTTTAGGACTTGCTAAGGTATATTTCATCAGGAACCTGTTCAGGTCCACCAGGTAAAGGTTGAAAAGAAAGGGTGCTAGGATGCAGCCCAGTCTTACACCCCTTCCTGTACTAGTCATGGTGGATAGGTGGCCCTCAGCATCCAGCTTAACCTGGATAGATGCATTATCATGAATGTGAATTATCGCTGCTAGGAGCCCCAGAGGAATGCCCCAAGATCTTAGTTTTGCCCATAAGCGTATTTATGGTGTCAAAAGCTTTTGAGTGATTCACCATCGACATGTGCAGCTGGTTCTTTCTCGCTTCCTATGCGTTCTCTCTAAGCATACTGACAATGAAGCCAGTAAGACGGGTGGCCATGCCTTTCCTGAATCCTATCTGCCGTCTATCCAAGATGTCATTGTTCTTGGCCCAGTTCTCCAATGCTAACAGCACTCCGCCCACAAAGATCTTACTATACGCGTCTAGAAGGGCAATCAGACGATAGTTGGTCGGATCAGTCCGATTGCCCTTCTTATGTATTGAATGAGCTTAGGTACAAGCTGGACCTGGAACATGCTATCACAGTCAGTAGACTCTACCGTCTTGCCTGTTGTGGCAAGGTAGAGTCCGCCTTTCCCAGCGTCATGGAATCCCGATTCCAATGCCACATTTCCATTCACCATTCACAGGTGTCAAGTCCCACAAAGCAGCACCTAACTCTCCGCCCTACTTGTCAGTACACAAATCCTGCACCTTGCGAATCTCCCCTTTGACTTATATAAATATGAAGATGTTGCTCAACTCATTGGCGAATTAGCTGCTACATCCCAGGCTGCTGCTCTCTGCAGTAGATGGATGTGAGCCATCAATGGCTGAAGGAGTAACAATAAAAGGGTGTCAATAAAACCCCACACACATTCTAAAATCCTCTGATGAATTTCCGATACATCGACTTCAGTCCCCAGAGGGCGTTCAGCGTGCTGGACCATCCCAATGGTGAAAGGTACTATACAAATGACAAATGATAATGATGATGAATCAGAGATCTACTGCAACCTCTGCCTGTTCAGTTACATTATCACATGCCAGCAGGGCCTCCAGAATACACACCAGTTTGATTTCCACTCACAGCTATGTTGCGTAGACGTACGCTTTCTGCTTTTCACTTAAAACCTATAAAAGGAATAAAACACCACCGGAGTCACTCTTCTGACCCGATCGTAGGCTCCTAACAAGCTGTTAGCTGAGATCAGAGGTCAAGGTTTTCGGAAGCCATGTCACTTGTCTCACTTTACATCAGTAATGTCCCTTGAGCAAATAATGTCCTCCATGCTGGAATTTGCAGGCCAACAGTTGTGACGCGCATACAAATCCGAGCCTATTGGTGGATGGGCTGGGTGCTGCGTATGACGATGGCCACCGCAAAAAAGTTCACAAGTGAGTTACCTATTTCTTAACCGTCCGAGTCAAATGTAAAAAGTAGGGTGCAAAAAGGGGGGCATGGGTTATGGTGGCTTCATATGTACACCTTATCACCACCTGTTACTATTTTTCCTGACTGCTAATTAGGAATTCTTTACTCTCTCTGTAACTCTCTTCTCCCGGCCTATATGGGGTGCCAGGCTCAACAATCCTCTGTTTTGGGCATGACATTACTCATCATCAACAATGGTAATGCATCTCTATATTGGCTATTGAACATATGTGTGTTCTTTTTGTGGTTTCCCCGATGTATTTGGCCCTTTTTTCATACATTGGGTGTTATGCTAATATTTGCTTTGCTTGCTGATTTGCTTGGTGGACCACACATATACCCCACTGTATGGGGTATACTCTACCTGTTTTCCATTTGTTCTTTATTTTATGTCTCTTGTTCTTATCGTAATGTTATATCCAATGGTGTTATTTATTTTTGTTCCATTAATGCACCGTTTTGCCTTGAAAAGGACCCGGTATTGGGTCGAAACACGTGTCGACAGACCTGTTTAAAATATACTTCACTATAAATAATGTCTGTTAACAAAAGGTTTTGTGGTTTCAACATTTTTGCTGACAAATACTATAATGTGAAATTATCTCAACCTAATTTAGGTGTGACACAATTGTTTTCCTCAAAAACCATTTAAAAAGCAGCGAATCCATATGAGGAGCTACTCCCCTTTTCACTTTGTCATTTGTTAGTAGGCTAGAGGTACCTACTAGCCCCTCTGGGGTGCAGCAGCTTTTCCACTTACTCTGGTTTTGTGTTTTTCGAGCATTATCACTCCTGCATGTTTCTTAGCCCGAGCGCTTCAATTACCGGGCATACCCCGAATTTCGCCTTGTGTTTGCAGTCATGCTGGTTGTCAGCCAATTGAGTTGAAATGGATTTTAGTTTAACTGTAACCGATATCCGGTGGTAAAATGGAGCAGTGTGCTTTAACCTCACAAAGAACAGTTCTGGAATGGTGAAAATGGTTGCAAAAAGTAGTGTAGCTATTAACAGTAAAACAGAACAGTATTGCAACACCGCTCCTGACCGTTCCCACTCACTTCGACCACTGTCTTAAAGTGACCTCAGGGCAAAAATGAAACTGATGGCACCTTTCCGCACTATGGCACCAGACACACACTTCCCAGCTCTTGCTCCAGGTTTCATACAAGGAGACATAAAGCTTATGCATGCTTGTGTGGTGTCTCAAAGTCAAGGAGGATCCACTCAAGCCAAGATACACGTGTATAGTTACAAAAGAGAGTTATTAGGGTCTTCAACGGGTTAGCAATTATGCATATTACAATATACCAATTATTGCAATTACCCGTATAAAGATCTCTAAACGGCAGTATCACACTTGGCTCTATCACTATTGTAAATCTCAGCAAAGAGGGCAGTGGCAAAAATGTATCCAGACTCTGTGTAGTAGAGATACACAGAAAATTTGGCAAATCCTCTCAAGGGCTGGGGGTCAATTAACTCTGAAAATAGTGAACCCTATTCCGGCTGAACAGTGGGTGGACTTTGTTAAGAACAAGTTCTATAAGATTGTTGCCTGTTTCACTTGTGTGATCGAACACCCCGAACTTTGGCCGCTCCCTATGAGCTTCAAAATTGTGAAACAAGCCATTAAACATCAAGACGTCTAATGTTCCAGGCCCGAATGGCTTAGCAAATTCAGTCCTGAAAAAAGACCCACATAATTGGGCCCAGGTACTACTGACTCTCTTTTCCAGATTCTGCAGGGCTTGCTCCATACCCTCGACATGGCGAAGGTCGATCCTCATTCCGGTGCACAAGAAGGGGGACTGGAAGGAGCTGAGCAACTACCGCCTGCTGTCCATGCTGGACATGACGGGCAAGACCTTTGCAACACTGGTACTTAGAGAGCTGGAGGCCTGGGTGGTTGCTAATCAAGTGCTTAGCCCTGTCTAGACTGGATTCAGACCAGGATCTAGTACAACGCATAACGTTAGAGTCTTGGATTCACTGATTAACACCACTCTCAGTAATAAAGAAGCTACTCTATATGTAGTCTTTGAAGATTTCTCCAGTGCTTTGACCAGGTAGTGAGAGAGACACTCTGGTTTGAGCGTGCTAGTCTTAATTGTCCCAGCTGGATAATGCAGATTCTAAAAGCACTGCATAGTTAGAACAGCACCAGGGTTAGACTCAATAATGAAGGTACAGTGACGGAATCCATAAGTATCAACATGGGAGTTAAGCAGGGATGCGTGCCGGCTCCCATGTTATATAACCTTTACATTTTGGACTTTCTCCGACGTATGGGGTTAAAGTCTAACTGTCCACCTAAGCTAGGGAATTCTCCCATTATAGGCATGCTGTATGCAGATGACCTGAAATTGTTCGATAGAATTCTGTCGGGCATCAAGAGCATGCTAGAGGGACTCTCACAGTATTCCTCCCAGCTGGGACTTACCATCAATCTAGGGAAGACTAAGATAATGTCGATCACCAGAAAGGGACCAAGACGATCTGGAATTGAAACCATCCTTGGAATGGGGGGCGCTGTTGAGCAGCCTGCAAGATGGCTGCTGAGCTCTTCTGCTCCGTGACCTGACGGCTGAATATCCACCTGCATCAGCGGTTCCCTGCACCATCCAGCGCTGGGGACGAGCGCATTGTGTTGCTTAATATCTGACCAACACACAGATCCTTGTTTTGGTGAAATTCGGAACTTGGGTGCTGAAGGGGGCCCTTCCTCGTCCTGGCCCCTGTACCCGAGAACTGTGGCCTGCTGAGCCGCGTGCTACCGCCGCGGGCCCGACCCCCTGTGTGTTGCTGGGGCTGTGATCCGTCATCTCCCGCTGGCCGGCTGCCTGCTCCTGACAACCTGCCGTGCTGTGTGCTGCCATCGGGAGCGGCGTGCCTGATTTCTCCCTTGCCCGGCCGCCTGCGTGCCTGGCCCTTGCGCGTCCCTGAGGCAGCACTTCTCCCCCAGGCCTCACTCTCCCTGTGGCGGGGTGCGCCTGGGTTCGCTGTGGGCCCGGGCGGCCCCTCCCTGCCGGCCTGCCCCTGGAGTAGTGCGGGCGCAACTGCTGTGTTGTGCCAGAGACTGCTGTAGTGATAAGCTCTGCATCGCGGGGGCTGCCAGAGCGGCCCGCCGCGCTTGAGGTTCCGAGTCGGATCCACCTGGCGGCTCCCTTGCTGACGTGTCCTGCCTCACGGGAGCTGCTGGAGCGGCCCCGCTGCCCTGGAGACGTTGCGGCTCCCCCGCCAGTGACTGGCCACTGACTGCCCCTCTCCAGTGCCGGCCACGGTGTTGGCTGGCTGCCGCCCCCCGCCTGCATACATCCTGCTTGATCGCGTGGTGGCCTGGCGGTGGCTGGGGGCCTCTGCAGCGGCGGGGAGCCGGATACTAGACATCAGCAGGTGAGGAGACGGGGGCTTGAAGCTGACATCTACTGTGCACCTAAGGGCGTAGTACGCGCATATCTTGCCCACAGTGCACATTCTACAGGCGCCAAAGCCCCTACATACAACAAACGACCTTGGGCCCACAGGCCCTCAGACTTTATTGTGACATTGCGCCCTCTCTGGCCTGGGGCTCAGGGCGGCGCCGTTCCTTCCCTGTGGGATCCTTCTATGCTGCGGCTGGGGGCTGCCCTCCTCCTTAGGTCTCACTGCCTTGGCGCTTCTGGAGCTTCCCCGGACTGGGGTGGGCAGTGCTGGCTGATCCCTGCCCTGTACACATCCTGACTACCGCCCCTGCAGTTTGCAGTTGTTTGGCCAGCATTCATTCACCTGCACCCGCACCCGCTAAGTGGCCTCTGATTGCGCGGCCCATTCCCTCGGACCCTGGAGCCCTGGGGCCCTCCTGGCCCTCCGGCGCGCCTCATCTGGCAAGATTCCCACCCTGGTTACGCTGCTGCATTTAATCAGTGGACGTGCTGAACATAGCTGCGCGGAGACACCGGCGCCCTGGAACACTGTTGCCTATTGTACAGCTCACCTATATCCCTATATTGCGCTTGATCTCTTGCTTAACGGGAGGTTGAGACCCCCCTCCTCTTCCTGGGGTACTGTCATACTCAAGGGACCCAAAGCTCACAGGCTAACATCTCGCAAAGACTACCCTGCGGGGCTCCAGTGTGTTCCCAAAATATGTCAAGTAAGTCACGTGGGGCCAACAAGGTGGGTGCGATGGATAAATTTGCTAAATCACTTCCTAGCCAGGAGCAGGGAGGGTCTGCCTCGACTCAAGATGATTCGGATGCGCCTTCGTGTCCCCCCCAGCCTGACCTCGCAACTTTAATGGAAACCATGGCGAAGAACTTTGCGTCATTCCACGAGAAACTGGATGACATTAATGTTAGTCTGGCCTCTATGCGTGCCAAATTGGATCAACATGGCGCCAGGCTGGTGGAGGCCGAGACCAGAATTGGGGCCAACAAGGATGAAGTACACACTCTCCAAAACACAGTCTCTGACCTAGTGCGTGATATGAAACAAGTCAAGGCGAAGTGTGACGACTTAGAGTCCAGATCTCGCAGGAACAATATCCGCATTGTGGGGGTCCCGGAGTCCGCCCTCAAGGGCAGGATGGAACTGGCTGTTGAAAATCTCCTAAGAGATCTCTTGGGTAATCCTCAACTCTCCCTGTTCTTCACGATTGAGCGCGCTCATCGGGCGCTGACCCCCCCGTCCCAAGCCGGGCGATTTCCCCAGACCGATCATCGCTAAGGTTCTTAGCTTTAAGGATAGAGATCACATACTACGCTTGGCTCGGGAGAAGGGGGAGCTGAAACTTGAATCTCGTACTATCCGAATCTTCCCGGACTTCTTCGTCAATGTGCAGATGGAGCGTAGGCAGTTCAACAGCGTGAAAAAGCTGCTTAGAGAGAGGAAAATTGAATATGCCATGTTGTTCCCGGCACGGCTGAGGCTCACCCACCGCAAGAAGTTGTATTTTTTCACGGTGCCGGAGGAAGCAGTGAAATTCATTGAATCCCACATCCCGCTTCTTGGCCCGGCGGGTGAGCCAATTGATGACGGCTGAGGGAATTCGTCCTGACACTTGTGGGTGGGTCTCCTTGTGTACCGCTAACATGTTTGTTGTCTGCATCCCCCTTATTGAATTTATAGATTTCACATTCTGTGTATCCTCTGCTAGTTGTAACTTGTTGAAATGCCTCCTAGAAATTGAATTACTACTTGATACCGCTGTACGATCCATGGTGCACTGCACCAATTTCTCACTTAAGTTGGGTTCATGGCAGCAGCGACCCCCGCTGCAGCTGCAATACCGAGTTTGGCATGTTATGATCACTGGTTGCGCCCCAGTTGGGCGTACAGGCGGGCGATGCCTTGTTGGGTTTGGCACGCTTGCATCAGGTCTATGGGTGGGTCTTTATGCACTGCTGAGTTGGGGGGGGCAGTGAGGGTGGGGGGTATAATTGTGGGATGTTACATCAAAAATGGCAAGGAAATAGTGGCTTGGAGGGCGGAATGGTGTGCCACTGCATTGATAACCAACACATGGTCAACAAACAACACCACACGGTGCTGGGATGCCCCATAACACTGAAACATGGCTATTAGGCTAATTTCATGGAACATCCGGGGGCTCAGCAACTTTACGAAAGCCCCCAGGATAACGGCATATGCCCAGAGGCATGGGGTCAAAATACTCCTCCTGCAAGAAACCCACGCTCTTGCGCAACTCTCTTCCTCTCTGGCACCGGCATGGGGTGCCAATAAGTATTACACAGCATATTCCTCTCAGTCCAGGGGTGTCCTCACCTTAATTCACAAGTCAGTGGAATTTTCCCTACGCACTAGTCACATAGATCGTGATGGTAGGTATGTGATCCTCCATTGCCTGCTCGCTGACACGGAGTGCCTTTTGGTTAACACATACGCCCCGAGCATAGATGCTCCGGATTTTTTTGAGGACATCAATACCCAGCTCCAGAGATATGTCGGGGTCCCGATAATCTGGGGGGGGGACATGAATCTCATATTAGACTCTGAGCTGGATAGATCAGGCACTGCACCCAGGACGATATCCAGAGCCGCTCGTCGGCTCCATGCTCACATGGGTCCTGCTGGCCTAGTTGACGCCTGGAGAGCGCTTAACCCACAGGTTAGGGAGTATACCTTTCATTCCTCCGCACACGATAGTCATTCCAGGATTGATCTCTTCCTCCTGTCAGCTGGGCTTATAGGGAAAATTCTCAGCATGCAAATACTTCCGCGCACGCTTTCCGACCACTCCCCAGTGACACTGGACATAACTCTACAGCCTGCCCTCCCTCACCACTCCAACTGGCGCTTCAAATCGGAGGCATTGCATGACATAGTTTTCAAGGCCGAAATCCTTGCAGATATCGCCTCGTTCTTTGAAAACAACAAACGGCACAACACAACCGATGGGGTTCGGTGGGAGGCATTTCATCAGAGGGATGTGCATCTCTAGGGAAGCTGGGGTCCTGAAAGACATTAGGAACTCTTTACAGCGCTCCGAGGCCAAACTCAAGGAACTAGAGCGCGAATACGCCTCTGTCCCTTCCTCATCCAAGTTGACGCAGATACGAACGGAACTGGAAACTTTTGAGACCCACGCCCCTAGGGAGATACAATACTACTCCCGACCCGTTGCGGCTCGGAAGTATGGCAAGGGGGAAAGACCTGGTCGAACCTTGGCCAGACTGGCCCGTATTGAGGGGGGCAGAACCCGGATTGATAGTATCATTGACGAGAATGGAGGGGGGCCTTGGTCGGACCAACCCATTCTTGAGACCTTTGCAGATTTCTATGCTGCCCTCTACGCCCCGCAGCGCGAGCATAGCCTGCAGGACCTGGATCTTCTCCTTGACCGTATTCCCATGTACTATATATCTCACGCCACTAAAGAGCAATTGGACGCCCCCATCACCCTCGATGAGATAACCACAGCCATCTCGGCCCTCCCCAAGGCTAACGCGGTTGCTGTGACACTAGATGCCTAAAAGGCGTTTGATGTGGTTTCATGGCAATACCTATGGGCGGTGCTTGAGAAGATGGGGATCGCCCCACGCATGCTTTCCTACATCAAATTGCTTTATACCAACCCTGTGGCCAGAGTGCTGGTTAACTCTCATCTGTCAGCTCCGTTCACCCTTCATAGAGGGGCACGCCAGGGGTGCCCATTTTCCCCCCTACTGTTCGCGATGTCCATTGAGCCCATGGCAGATAGTGTGAGAGACAAGCATACTCGCAAGGGGATACTCCTGTGCGACACGCCCGAAATCATATCACTGTATGCGGACGACGTGCTTCTATGCATCAGGCACCCCTCGGTCCATCTTGACCCAATCATCCACAAAATAATCAAAATAGGTACATTCTCGGGCTTCACCATAAATTACACCAACTCAGACATCTTCCCCCTCACACCTGCAACTCCCCAACCGACATGCGAATTCCCACTCAGGTGGGCCTCTGAGGGCATCAAATATCTTGGGATCCAGGTATCCCTATCGAGATCCTTCTTATTGGCCGACAACTATGTGGCTGCCGCACAATATGCAGAAGCCAGAATGAAAAGGTGGTGTAACCTCCCCCTGTCCCTATCAGGAAGACTATCGCTAATCAAAATGATTATAGTTCCGAAGCTTCTATACATATTCGCTAATGTCCCACTCTGGCCTGGAAAGCACTATTTCACGGATTTGCATGCGAGGTGCGCCCGATTCCTGTGGCACTCTGGTACCGTACGTAGGAAGTGGCAGCATATGACATTACCCTACGAGAGAGGGGGCTTCAATGCACCGGATCTAACCCAATACTGGATTGCCGCACAAGCCCAACATGCAACACACTGGTATAAACACCAAGACCCTCCTCTGCATGTTAAACTCGAGATCCTGGCGACCGAGGAGGTGAATGTCCTATCCCTGATTCTCTTCCACTCGTATCAATCCGACGCCCCGGCTGAACCTGTGGCCACCACATTCAGGGCATGGAAACAGATTCTGCAATCCCACTCTGAACCCCGCCCGTACTATAAATGATTGCCCTTATGGTCATTCCCGGGCCTCGCCCCCACACAGGATAAACTCCTCATGCGTCACTGGCTGGACCTGGGATATCGTGCGCTCTCCGACCTGTTCCCTGAGGGGAAATTTATCACTCCGCAGACATGGAGGCCAGGACACTCCAAGTCATCACTGGAGTTACTGCAATACTTTAGACTCAGAGCGGCAGTGCAAGACATGTGGCCTTCGTACCAGGATTAACCCCCTAAGTCCCCTGAGATCTGCTACATTGCTAATTCCACAGGAGGTAGGGGCATAGTGTCAGCCCTGTATAAAATGCTGATATCACAAGTTGCAGAATCGTCCCACAAGGTCCGGGACGCTTGGAGCCATGATTTGGGGTTAGACATTACTGACGATATGTGGGCAAAAATGTGTACACATACACGTAAGGTCTCTCTCAACTCTAGATTTAGATGTGTGCAATATAAACTACTTAATCGCCTGTATTATACTCCTCATATGGTTGGGAAATGTGCACGCGATCAGCCTCACGCCTGTCAGAGATGCAGATCCAACAAAGCGGATCACGCCCATATGTTCTGGCCCTGTGGGATGCTGTGTCATGATGCCTACCCCCGGGGACCCAGACCAAGTCCAGCAACCCCGGAAGCAGGCATCAAGTTATACTAAGCAAACCCAACAACCCCTGCTACGGGCTATTTGGGTGCAGTCCTGGTGCCTACGGCGCCAGGCTCATATGGAGAGTCAGTCCTGGCGCCATAGGCACCAGGCTCCTAGATTAAAACTTACCTGATGCAGACCATGCTGCAAACTCACCTGATAAAGACCATGCTGCAAGAGCTCCAAGCCAAAGGAGGCTTGGAAGGGACTACTTTACCTAAGGGACTATTTTTTTACTTGGGTGGGGCTGGGGAGGAATACTTACCTGGGGCTACTTTGGAGGCTATTCAAACCACGCCCGAAGAGCAGCACACGCTTTGCGTTATTCTGCATCCAGCAGCGTAACGCTCACCGTGCCTGCAAGTCTGCATCCAGTCCTCTGCCACGCCCGCCTCGAGTCCAGAGGTCCTAGAAAAAGGGGAGAGAAGGAGAAAAGGTTAGAACAAGAGCAATACCTTTGATCCTTACTTGAATTCCCGATCCATCGCGCCTTCGAGCTGGAAGAAAGAAGTTATTTTATGCGCGTCGCCTCTCCTGCAGCAGCGCCGCGCTGAACTCACCGGCCTTCGCAGCATCTTCACATTCCACCGCATCCTTCTGCATGCTCCTGCCGCACTCCGGCACCTAAGGGGAAGACAAGAACAGCAAGGTGAGCCAAGGGAATACACAGAGGCAATATTAGTTACCCCCCATAGACTTACCTGATTTTACCACCAGGGGTACTATTCCTTTTCACGGGTCGGCGCAGCGTCCACTGCATTCTCGCCGAACCCCGGCCCCTAAGGGGAAACAAAAGGACAGCAAGGTGAAACAAAGGGACAAACAAGGGGAAACCTCCTCACCACAATAGACTTACCTGATTTTACCGCCGGAGGCATTATTCCCAGAGACTTCATACTTTCTCTCAGCGCCTGAATAAGGGAGAAAGCAACAGGTTACATATTGACATTATTTTATCGAACTGTGTTGGATAATACAAATCCTTACCTGAATATTACCGGTTGCCACTAGGAACTCTTCGCTAGGGTCAAGCCGCAACCTGCAAGGAATCGGACAAGAGTGAAAGTCAGACATTTGAACTCTTACGAACTACATACTTACGGCGTCTTGCCGGGAGTCTCAGAGTTAATATTGTTCTGGAACTCACCAATTCCTTTGAGCCAGTGAAGCAACTGGTTATCAACACGCCCCTGCTCTCAATGCAGGATGGAGAGCTCATCTTTCCAAACCATCAGGTGAGACTATAAAAGGGGACACCAAAGGTGATCAGTGGGGAGAACAGCGGGAGTGGGGGGGGTGAGTTAACGCTCAACTCCACGGGTGGTTAATTCCCTTTCTCCATTTGCAGAAGAATATTCCTATGGACCAAGCAAACGAAGCTGGGTGGGCCAGTCCAGTCCGTCATCTCGGCACTACGTGTCACATTGGTGGAGACTGCAGCTGTCCAGTTCAGATCGACGCCCCTGTCGGAGCCAGGTGAGCATAACATGCTGGCTCCGTTCTGGGGGGCTGTGTTTGAGGCCCTCTCAGAGATGGTGGGGTTCCGGATTGACCCTGATCCCCCGGCTATGCTGTTCGGGCTGTGGGAGGGGAATGGGGCAAGGCGTGTTGCTAAATTCTTGAATGTGGGGGCTATAGTGGCTAAGAGATGCATTCTGCAGTGCTGGAAGCGGCGATCCCTCCCCTCGCTAGAAATGTGGTTAAAGGCTCTTACCTGGACACAGGTGTGTGAGGAGGACTATATCAACACACTGCCTGCGACAGCTCGCCCCAAAAACATGTGGTCAGAGTTTTGTAGCTATTTGAACAGCAAGGCTGACTTGGAGCTCTTATCCTCGCCCCCATCACCAGACCAGGCAGTTGTGCAATCTGAACTGTGAGCAGCCTTATTGGACTCGATGTGCTTTTGCGACTGTATATGGTTTACTGCTAATGCTCTGCCTGGTTGTCCATGTATTAAATCATGTAACACGGTTTGTTGAGGTAATGTGTAATGCACCAGCTACTGTTCCTTGCCAATAACGAAAAGTTTAAAAAAAAAGAAACCATCCTTGTAATGATAGAATTTTCTGACTCTTATTCTTATTTGGGCCTGGAATTTGACGTATCATCCAATTACGATCGTAGCGCCCAGAAGAGGTGGTACCCTGGCATAGTGCTGCTTGACACCCAGAGCTGTGAAAGTTCCAAACTGTTGAAGAATACTTCAAGGGACATCCTTGCCATAATCATTGCCCCCTTTTCCCCACCGGAGAAGGTCCAGGGGCGCTGAGTGCAGAGGAAGGTCCGCCAGTTGGTTCAATTTTTCATCTTGGACTCAGCATTGCAGTGGCTGCTTCTTCCAAAGGGGTAGGAGGTCAATCCTCAAGGGGAATCATCGAGTGAAACCAAGAAACTCTGCCACTTTGCCTGCCAAGACACCAAAGGTACTGTGACGAGGAAGAGCATCTTCCAGCCTCAGGAGTCATCCAGGGGTCCCAGATGCATCTTTGTTCCTGTTCTTCTGTGGCCTCTCAGGTACATTGGGGCGATAGAACCCTTAAAAAGAAAGTAGAGGATTATTGAAACTTTTTGAACTGGGCTGTAAAAGACAAGATAAATGACTCCCTAACTTTTCCATTTCAGGTTTCCCAGGTGGGGGGCTCCTCACACAGAATTGTGTAGCTAGTCTAAAGAAAGTCTGACAGACGAGGACGAGAATCCATCCCAATGTACCTTTGGCACGGCCAAGGTAACTTATACAAAGATTCAGAATCAAGAAGACTTGGTGAAGCATTGAACAAAGGCCGTGGGCCTGGGAGTGTTGCGAAGGGAGATGAGGATGGCAAAGTTGAAGAACCAATGTAGTATTGCATTGTGGCAATTGTGTCAAAAGGCAGGGTGGAGAGGTGCTGATAAAGATAATGAAAGATGGATTTCATTTTGGGAGCTGTGGTTTTAACACTCTACAGGCCAAGTGTGGTGGTGGTGCTGCTAAAACCAAAATAACCAAAGAAGTATTGTATTGTGGGGGTTGCCAGTCTGTCATTCTTTGAATAGTGGAATGTATGCTATTTGGAGAGGTTTGGCGAGGGCTAGAGGGTGGTGTGATGGTGCAGGAGTAAGACTCGGACACCTGGGTGGCATGTTGATTGGCAAAGACCTTTAATAATAACAAAAACGGGGGGTTGTTGGAGGATTTCCCTGCCTCAACAAAACTAGCTAATGAAACTGTCTGTGTCAAAATGTCCAAAATAAAGTTTGCTGTCCTGTGTCCAAATCCTAATCTATCCCTCACAAGCTAAATTCAACATAAGGTGAAAAGGGAAATGTCTCTTGGCTGGCCACCTGCAGCCCAGTTCCAGTCCAGTTTCAAAAAGGTGCAGAAAAGAAACAAAGTTCACCAAGGCTCAATGGGTTGATTCCCTTTCCCTGATTCTTTCCATGTTTTATCCATGTCTCTATTTCTTTGGTTTTTAAGATGGATCCTTGTCTTTGCTTGGTGGTTAAAAATTGGTAGGGCAGGCACTCTGTTACCAGTCATTAGCTTCTCCTCCAAACGCACATTTTCATGACTCCATCAGTTTTCAGGGAGGCTGAGTTTCTTTGCTGTTTCAGGCGTCTTCATTTCTTTTTCAGGTGTGGCAAGTTAATTGACCCTGAGGATTCTGGTACTTGTATTTTGCGCACTTGATTTTACTAGCAGGTGAATGGAAACAACTCCCTCCATAGCACTAATTTTCCCCTTGATGGGGGGAGGTGGAAAGCCATGGTTGTGTCTTTCCACTGTAAGGCACGATGGCCCTGCTGCTACTGCCTTTGAGCCCGGGATTCCTGGAACAATGTTTAAAAATTGGTAAGGCAGGCGCTCTGTTACCAGTCATTAGCTTCTCCTCCAAACGCACTTTTTCATGACTCCATCAATCTTCAGGGAGGCTGAGTTTCTTTGCTGTTTCAGGCGTGTCTTCATTTCTTTTTCAGATGTGGCAAGTTAATTGACTCTGAGGATGTCATGATGCCTGCCCCCGGGAAACCAGATCAGGCCCAGCAACCCCGAAAGCAGGCATCATGCCATTTTGAGCGCGCCCAAAGACCCCAGCTAGGGGCTGTTTGGGTGCAGTCCTGGCGCCTATGGTGCCAGGCTCATAAACATAGAGTCAGTCCTGGCGCCATGGGCGCCAGGCTCATAGTAGAAAAACCCACCTGATGCAGACCATGCTGCATACTTACCTGATGCAGACCATGCTGCATACTTACCTGGTGCAGACCATGCTGCAAAAGGCCTCAAGCCAAATGAGGCTTAGGAGGGACTACTTTTTACTCGGGTGGGGCTATGGAAGGATACTTACCTGGGACTTCTGCCAAGGCTATTTAAACCACGCCCGAACAGCAGCACACGCTTCGTGTTACTCTGCATCCAGCAGCGTAACGCTCACCGTGCCTGCAGTAGCTTCCAGTCTTCTGCCACGCCCGCTTCAAGCCCGGAGCTCCTAGAAATAAGAAGAAAGAAGGACAAGAGGTTAGAACAGGAGCATCACAGTAATCCTTACCTGAATCCTTGATCCATCACGCACTCGAGCTGGAAGCAAGAAGTCACACGTGCGTCGCCTCGCATCTCGCGGCGCCGCGCTGAACTCACCGGCCTTCGCTGCATCTCCGCATTCCATCGCGATCTTCAGCATCTCCCGGCCGCTCGCCGACACCTAGGGAGACAAGAACAACAAGGTGAGCTAAGGGAAAACAAAAGGACAAGTAAGCAAGCTACCCCCCAAAGACTTACCTGATTACCACAGGGGGTGCTTAGCTCATCTCGGGTCGGCGCAGCTTACACAGCATCTTCGCCGTACCCCGGCCCCTAAGGGGAAACAAAAGGACAATAAGGCAAGCTACTCCCCCAAGACTTACCTGATTTACCACAGGAGGTAATTAGCTCATCTCGGGGCAGTTTACACTGCATTTTCGCCGTACCCCGGCCCCTAAGGGGAAAACAAAGGACTATAGAGGAAAACCTCCACAATAGACTTACCTAAATCTTACCGGTTGCCACGTGGAACTCTTCATGACGGCAAACCGGCAACCTGCAAGGAATCGGACAGAGTGAAGATCAGACATTTTGAACTCTTTCTACCTACCATCTCACAGCGCCTTGCCTGGATTCTTAGAGTCAATACCGCTCTGGAACTCGCCAATTCCTCCACACCAGTGAAGTAACTGGTCATCTACGCGCCCCTGCGTTCAATGCAGGATGGAGAGCTCATCCTTCCAAACCATCAGGTGAGACTAAAGAGTAGATATCAAGCGTGATCTGTGGGAAGACAACGGGGCTGGGGAAGGTGGGTTAACGCTCAATTCCACGGGTGGTTAATCCCCTTTCTCCTTTGCAGAAGGATATTCCTGCGAGCCAGACAAACTAGGCTGAGTGGGCCAGTCCAGTCAGTCATCTCAGCGCTACGCGTCACGCTGGTGGAAACAACAGCGGCCCAGTTCCGATCGACGCCCCCGTGGGAGCCAGGTGAGTGTAACAGAACGCAAAGCCTACCCACAAACATCCACCTGGGCGTCATGGAGACTTCTGAAACTGATCAGTTGGCCCAATTATTAGGGGAATTAAGGGCCGAAGTGCACTCCGCCCGCCAAGAAACTAATGCCCTCAGAAGAGAACTGATTGTCTCAAAAGAACGAACAGATGATTTGGCCAGACAACTATTGCAAGCCCAGGCTGGGCAAACACCTCTACCAGGACTCGGGGCAAGCCCAGCTCCTGTACCATCGAGTAACCCAGTGCACATAAACCTACCTGGAACCGTTCCATTGGCTCTGCCCGAACGTTTTGCCGGAGACCCTAAAAGGTTTGCCGTATTTTTGAATCAATGCCGCTTGCACTTTTTATGCAGACCTGGAGCCTTCCCAAACGATCAAGCCAAGGTAGCCTTTGTACTGTCATATCTCAGCGGCAGTGCGTCGGATTGGTCTATTCCACTAGTCAATCAGGATGACCCAATTCTTCGGGATTTCCAGGGTTTTCAAACAAGCATGGAAAGATTATTCGCCCGACACTCCCAAGGACAGGCCCTGGATAACGAACTTTTATCCTTGCGGCAGGGGAATCAGGACCTTTTATCTTATATTGCAACCTTTAACAGATTAATAGTGGAAACTGGGTGGCCTGAAGTAAAGCGAATCACATTATTCCATCGAGGGCTTCGGGGAGAACTCAAAGATGTCTTAGCCCAAATCGTGAATCCACCCCAAGACTGTGTAGAATACATAGACTTAGTGGTCCAGTTAGATCATAGACTTCAAAACAGAAAGGCTGATAGAGCCAAATTTGAAAATAGGGTGTTGGTTAAAACCCACGCTAGTCCCAAGGGAGCAGATGCCTCAGAACCCATGCAAATCGGAGGGGTTAGAGGACCCTTAACCCAAAAGGAAAGAGAAAGAAGACGGCAAATGCAATTATGTCTATATTGCGGAACTACCGGTCATTTTCTACGGAACTGTCCAGTAAAACCACCGAAGAAAACTATAGGAGCAGCAGATGAAAATCATTTGGAGACTGACTCGGGAAACGACCACGCCCGACAAGCGTAGAGGTCCGCTTGCCGACCTTAAAGAAGGACACTCAGACCTCGCATTTCACCATACCCATGGTCCTTGTAGATCTGGAGCAGCCGTCACGCATGCACGGGGTAAAAGCATACGTTGATAGCGGAGCCATAGGAAACTATATGGACTATGAATTGGCTTCCATGATGAATCTACCTCTCACCCGAAGGACCACCTCTGATGTCATCACCACAGTAGATGGAACGGAAATTGCCTCTGGGCCCGTAACTCATTCCACCACTGAGATGACATTGCTGAGTCAGGATGGGCACTGAGAGGCTATGTAACGCTCACCTGGCTCCCACAGAGGCGCTGACTTGGTCTGGATTGCTGTGACCTCTTCAAGCGTGATGCGCAGTATTCGAAACACCGACTGAACTGGACCCCTAAATCTGGCTTTTCTGGCCCGTAGAAAAATCTTTCTGTAGGTGGAGAAAGGGGATTAACTGACTGCAGAGTATTGTGATTGCTTCCCACCTCCCCTTTGCTCTTCTCTGGCCACCTCCGAAATCCCCAATCAAGGCTCACCTTAATGTTTGAATGGATGAGCTCTCCATCCTGCTTCTGGTGCAGGGGCGCGTATTTGACCAGTTACTTCACTGGTTTCGGAAGGCGAAATGCCGTAAGTATGCAGTTTAAAAAGTTCCAGAGTAGAGTCTTCTCTTTGTTTGCTTTTCTTAACCTGCGATCTGTCCTTATTTTCAGGTGCAGAGTGGAAGTGATGCTTCGAGGGATATTGCCGGAGATAAACTCAGGTGAGTTTGTGATAAAATTATCCCTTTAAATGTCTTTGAATCCCTCTAGTAATGTCTTTCTTTTTTCCCCTTAGGGGCCGGGGTGCGGTACCAGGCCAAGAAGTGGCGCCGACCCGAAATGAGGAGTGGTTCCGTCAAATATGGCCAGGTAAGTCTTGTAACGGAAAATCAGGCTTTCCTCATTTGTTCCTCCTGCTCACCTTTTGTCTCTTCTTCTCCCCTGCAGGTGCAGAGATGTGGCGGAATGCCCAGAAGGTCGCGGTGGATAGTGAAGAGCCCACGAGGCAGGTGAGTGATGCGCGGCGCTGCAACAAGTAGCGCAATGCTTTTAAAGAATGTCTACCTTCAGGATTGCTGGCGTGATGGTTCCGGACACAGGTAGGAAGTTAGATTAAGTTCTTGGTTTTCACCTTTTCTCTTCCCTTCCTTCCTTTCAGGTATCCCAAGATCGAGGCGGGCGTAGCTGGAGGCAAGATGCAGGAGCAGGCACGGTGAGCGTTCAGCTGCTAGATGCAGAGCAACGCGAAGCAAGTGTGGCAGTCCGGGCGTGGTTTAAATAGCCTTGGAAGAAGTTCCAGGTAAGTATTCTTCCACGGTCCCCACCCAAGTAAAATAGTTCCTTTGATAAAATAGTCCCTCCTAAGCCTCATTTGGCTTGAGGCTTCATGCAGCATGGTCTGCGTCAGGTAAGTGCACCAAACACCCTCTTTTATGAGCCTGGCGCCTATGGCGCCAGGACTGATGTCCAACATGAGCCTGGCGCCATAGGCGCCAGGACAAAGTCCAAAGAGCCCTTATTAGGGGCCGCTGGGCTTTTACCCGAGGGCATGATGCCTGCTCCCGGGGGTGCTGGGCCTGTCCTGGTGCTCTGGGGGTAGGCATCATGACAGGCTATGGTGTTTGATTTAATCAAGGCCCCACAGTTTCAAGAAATACTGGAGATACCTTGGTTGGAAAAACATAATCCCTGTATTGATTGGCGAGAGTAAAGGATATCCTTCCCAGAATGTGCGCACACCTGTTATCCAAAGAAAACTTTAAACGCAGTCCTGGCCCCAGTAACTCCATCCGCCGTGCAACTACCTGGTGAATACCAAGATTTTCAGGACGTCTTCCAAAAGGAACAGGCAAACACTTTACCCCCTCACAGATCGTATGATTGTCAAATAGATCTCATACCCGGCGCACAACCTCCTTGCAGCAGGATCTATGCCCTTACGGAGCCTGAAAACCTTCACCTGCGCAAATACTTAGACCAATACCTTGCTAATGGCTTCATTCGCCCGTCCAAGTCCCCTGCATCTTCAGCTTTGTTCTTCGTGCCCAAAAAGGAAGGTGACCTCAGAACATGCATAGACTACCGCGCTCTGAACCAGATAACCATTAAGAATCGATACCCATTGCCTTTGATCCCTGAACTACTAGACCAGGTAAAGGACACTTGCATATACACTAAACTAGACCTTCGGGGGGCATATCATCTGGTACGTGTCAAAGAGGGCGATGATTGGAAGACTGCTTTTCGCACCAAGTATGGGTTATTTGAGTATCAAGTGATGCCTTTAGGACTATGTAATGCACCAGCAGCCTTCCAATTCTTCATGAATGATGTCCTCCGAGAACTTATCGACGTTTGTGTTGTCGTTTACATCGATGATATCCTAGTATACTCCTTGTCAGAATCTGATCTTGTAAAACATGTCCGAGCAGTTCTGGAAAAGCTACGCCAGCACAAACTATATGCTAAACTGGAAAAGTGCACCTTTCACACTACCGAAGTGGAATTCCTAGGGTTTATTCTGACCCCAAAAGGAATCAGGATGGATACGCGTAAGGTGGACGCTATTCTTAAATGGCCTTCACCAAGCTCAGTCAAAGGAGTACAAAGTATGCTTGGCTTTGCCAATTTCTACCGCAGGTTTATCCCGGAATTCTCTCACGTTGTACATCCTATTACAACGCTTCTGCGAAAAAACAAACGCTTTTGTGGACAAAAGAAGCCGAAAACCTTCCAGGAGTTAAAAGCAAAATTCACATCTGCCCCTATTTTAAGACACCCACGTCCAGAACTTCCAAACATAGTGGAAACAGATGCATCTAGTCTAGCCATGGGAACTGTCCTATCTCAAAAGGATCCCGAAACTAACCAGCTTCACCCAGTGGCATTCTGGTCTAGAAGGTTTTCGGCTCCCGAATTAAACTATGCCATTACCGACAAGGAACTGCTAGCCATCAAGTCCGCCTTCAAGGCTTGGCGGCATTACCTACTGGGTGCCAGACATACCATTACGGTCATCACCGAAACTTGCAATATCTGAAGACAGCCAAGGCCCAATCTTCGCGCCAACTCCGTTGGGCATTGTTTTTCGCCGAGTTCGATTTTGTGATAACCTATCGACCAGGTTGTAAGAACGGAAAAGCAGACGCCTTGTCCCGAATTGGAATGGGAGAAACGGACACAACCCAAGAACCCGTACCCATAATACCTGCACAGAGAGTTCTCGGCCTGACAACAGTACAGACACTGGAGGACATTCAAGAGAAGATCCAGCAACTCTTTGATCCAAGTGCCTTACAGGACTGGGCAAAGAAAGGCCCGGAGTACTCTATCACCAATGATTTACCTTATTACCAAGGCCGGCTTTTTCTGCAACCGAGGAACTACAAGAACTAGTCATTTCCCGTTACCATGATACCTTACTGGAAGGTCATCCTGGTATTGCAAAAACTGAAGCTAAAATTAAGAAACAATTCTGGTGGCCCACCTGGCGAAAAGACATTAAATTGTTTGTCATGTCTTGTGGCATTTGCGCCCAAAATAAAAGTCAAAAGAAAAGACCCGCTGGACTATTACAACCTTTGGACATCCCACCAACTCCTTGGCATACCTTGTCATTAGACTTTATCACGGATCTACCCCCGTGCAATGGCTTTAACACCATTTTAGTTATTGTGGACCTTTTTTCCAAAATGGCCCACTTTATTCCTTTAAAAGGGATACCTTCAGCTTTAGTCCTGGCCAAACAGTTACTTGAAAACATTGTTCGCCTACACGGCTTTCCATCCGTGTTGATTTCGGACCGGGGTAGTCAATTCATTTCGCATTTTTGGAGAAAATGTTGCCAACTGGCGCAGATAGATGTTAGGCTTTCCACCAGTCACCACCCTCAGACCGACGGTCAAACAGAGAGGACCAACCAGACTCTTGAGCAGTACTTGCGTTGTATGCTACATCAGTCTGAGGGTACTTGGAAAGACATTAATTGGATTGCCGAGTATGCGTACAATAATTCCGTACACTCGGGAACTGGACAAAGTCCTTTTTTACCATCTATGGACACCATCCTCGAACCTCGGACCTTGATTCGCCCCAACACTTAGAGATGCCTGCGGTGGACCATCTCCACGCTGTTATTACACAAGCCTTTAAAGAAGCAACTGCACATTTGCGAAAGGCTAAGGAAAAATACAAGAAAGATGCAGATCTGCACAAGAGTGAAGCACCGCAATACCAGATAGGGGAGCAAGTATGGTTGGCCACTATGCACATCCCACTCAAGGGAACACGGACCTTTAACCCTAGGTATTTAGGACCTTACTCCATCAAGGCCATCATTAACCCTGTGGCTATCAAGTTGGACCTACCTGCTCATATGCGGATTCATCCCTTCTTTCACATGTCCCTTTTGAAGCCAGTACAACTAGGAACAAGACTAACCAAACCACCAGATCCTGTCCTCATAGACAGAGAGCCCGAATTTGAGGTTAAAAACATCTTGGACTCAAAAAGAGTGAGATCAAAACTCTTTTATCTAATCGACTGGAAAGGTTACGGACCACAGGCAAGGTCTTGGGAACCTAGTGACCACGTGCATGCACCGCAACTGGTGAAGAAATTCCACCGAGAATTTCCAAACAAACCAAAGCCAAGGGGAAGAATGACTTTAGGAGGGGCCTTGAGGGGGAGTGCTGTCATGATGCCTGCCCCCGGGAAACCAGATCAGGCCCAGCAACCCCGAAAGCAGGCATCATGCCATTTTGAGCGCGCCCAAAGACCCCAGCTAGGGGCTGTTTGGGTGCAGTCCTGGCGCCTATGGCGCCAGGCTCATAAACATAGAGTCAGTCCTGGCCCCATGGGCGCCAGGCTCATAGTAGAAAAACCCACCTGATGCAGACCATGCTGCATACTTACCTGATGCAGACCATGCTGCATACTTACCTGGTGCAGACCATGCTGCAAAAGGCCTCAAGCCAAATGAGGCTTAGGAGGGACTATTTTTCCTGAGGTACTACTTTTTACTCGGGTGGGGCTATGGAAGGATACTTACCTGGGACTTCTTCCCAGGCTATTTAAACCACGCCCGAACAGCAGCACATGCTTCGCGTTATTCTGCATCCAGCAGTGTAACGCTCACCGTGCCTGCAGCAGCTTCCAGTCTTCTGCCACGCCCGCTTCAAGCCCGGAGCTCCTAGAAATAAGAAGAAAGAAGGAGAAAAGGTTAGAACAGGAGCATCACAGTAATCCTTACCTGAATCCTTGATCCATCACGCACTCGAGCTGGAAGCAAGAAGTCACACGTGCGTCGCCTCGCATCTCGCGGCGCCGCGCTGAACTCACCGGCCTTCGCTGCATCTCCGCATTCCATCGCGATCTTCAGCATCTCCCGGCCGCTCGCCGACACCTAGGGAGACAAGAACAACAAGGTGAGCTAAGGGAAAACAAAAGGACAAGTAAGCAAGCTACCCCCCAAAGACTTACCTCATTACCACAGGGGGTGCTTAGCTCATCTCGGGTCGGCGCAGTTTACACAGCATCTTCGCCGTACCCCGGCCCCTAAGGGGAAACAAAAGGACAATAAGGCAAGCTACTCCCCCAAGACTTACCTGATTTACCACAGGAGGTAATTAGCTCATCTCGGGTCGGCGCAGCTTAGACTGCATTTTCGCCGTACCCCGGCCCCTAAGGGGAAAACAAAGGACTATAGAGGAAAACCTATCTCCACAATAGACTTACCTAAATCTTACCGGTTGCCACGTGGAACTCTTCGTGACGGCAAACCGGCAACCTGCAAGGAATCGGACAGAGTGAAGATCAGACATTTTGAACTCTTTCTACCTACCATCTCACGGCGCCTTGCCTGGATTCTTAGAGTCGATACCGCTCTGGAACTCGCCAATTCCTCCACACCAGTGAAGTAACTGGTCATCTACGCGCCCCTGCGTTCGATGCAGGATGGAGAGCTCATCCTTCCAAACCATCAGCTGAGACTAAAGAGTAGATATCAAGCGTGATCTGTGGGAAGACAACGGGGCTGGGGAAGGTGGGTTAACGCTCAATTCCACGGGTGGTTAATCCCCTTTCTCCTTTGCAGAAGGATATTCCTGCGAGCCAGACAAACTAGGCTGAGTGGGCCAGTCCAGTCAGTCATCTCAGCGCTACGTGTCACGCTGGTGGAAACAACAGCGGCCTAGTTCCGATCGACGCCCCCGTGGGAGCCAGGTGAGTGTAACACAACGCAAAGCCTACCCACAAACATCCACCTGGGCGTCATGGAGACTTCTGAAACTGATCAGTTGGCCCAATTATTAGGGGAATTAAGGGCCGAAGTGCACTCCGCCCGCCAAGAAACTAATGCCCTCAGAAGAGAACTGATTGTCTCAAAAGAACGAACAGATGATTTGGCCAGACAACTATTGCAAGCCCAGGCTGGGCAAACACCTCTACCAGGACTCGGGGCAAGCCCAGCTCCTGTACCATCGAGTAACCCAGTGCACATAAACCTACCTGGAACCGTTCCATTGGCTCTGCCCGAACGTTTTGCCGGAGACCCTAAAAGGTTTGCCGTATTTTTGAATCAATGCCGCTTGCACTTTTTATGCAGACCTGGAGCCTTCCCAAACGATCAAGCCAAGGTAGCCTTTGTACTGTCATATCTCAGCGGCAGTGCGTCGGATTGGTCTATTCCACTAGTCAATCAGGATGACCCAATTCTTTGGGATTTCCAGGGTTTTCAAACAAGCATGGAAAGATTATTCGCCCGACACTCCCAAGGACAGGCCCTGGATAACGAACTTTTATCCTTGCGGCAGGGGAATCAGGACCTTTTATCTTATATTGCAACCTTTAACAGATTAATAGTGGAAACTGGGTGGCCTGAAGTAAAGCGAATCACATTATTCCATCGAGGGCTTCGGGGAGAACTCAAAGATGTCTTAGCCCAAATCGTGAATCCACCCCAAGACTGTGTAGAATACATAGACTTAGTGGTCCAGTTAGATCATAGACTTCAAAACAGAAAGGCTGATCGAGCCAAATTTGAAAATAGGGTGTTGGTTAAAACCCACGCTAGTCCCAAGGGAGCAGATGCCTCAGAACCCATGCAAATCGGAGGGGTTAGAGGACCCTTAACGCAAAAGGAAAGAGAAAGAAGACCGCAAATGCAATTATGTCTATATTGCGGAACTACCGGTCATTTTCTACGGAACTGTCCAGTAAAACCACCGAAGAAAACTATAGGAGCAGCAGATGAAAATCATTTGGAGACTGACTCGGGAAACGACCACGCCCGACAAGCGTAGAGGTCCGCTTGCCGACCTTAAAGAAGGACACTCAGACCTCGCATTTCACCATACCCATGGTCCTTGTAGATCTGGAGCAGCCGTCACGCATGCACGGGGTAAAAGCATACGTTGATAGCGGAGCCATAGGAAACTATATGGACTATGAATTGGCTTCCATGATGAATCTACCTCTCACCCGAAGGACCACCTCTGATGTCATCACCATAGTAGATGGAACGGAAATTGCCTCTGGGCCCGTAACTCATTCCACCACTGAGATGACATTGCTGAGTCAGGATGGGCACCGAGAGGCTATGTAACGCTCACCTGGCTCCCACGGAGGCGCTGGCCTGGTCTGGATTGCTGTGACCTCTTCAAGCGTGATGCGCAGTATTCGAAACACCGACTGAACTGGACCCCCAAATCTGGCTTTTCTGGCCCGTAGAAAAATCTTTCTGTAGGTGGAGAAAGGGGATTAACTGACTGCAGAGTATTGTGATTGCTTCCCACCTCCCCTTTGCTCTTCTCTGGCCACCTCCGAAATCCCCAATCAAGGCTCACCTTAATGTTTGAATGGATGAGCTCTCCATCCTGCTTCTGGTGCAGGGGCGCGTATTTGACCAGTTACTTCACTGGTTTCGGAAGGCGAAATGCCGTAAGTATGCAGTTTAAAAAGTTCCAGAGTAGAGTCTTCTCTTTGTTTGCTTTTCTTAACCTGCGATCTGTCCTTATTTTCAGGTGCAGAGTGGAAGTGATGCTTCGAGGGATATTGCCGGAGATAAACTCAGGTGAGTTTGTGATAAAATTATCCCTTTAAATGTCTTTGAATCCCTCTAGTAATGTCTTTCTTTTTTCCCCTTAGGGGCCGGGGTGCGGTACCAGGCCAAGAAGTGGCGCCGACCCGAAATGAGGAGTGGTTCCGTCAAATATGGCCAGGTAAGTCTTGTAACGGAAAATCAGGCTTTCCTCATGTGTTCCTCCTGCTCACCTTTTGTCTCTTCTTCTCCCCTGCAGGTGCAGAGATGTGGCGGAATGCCCAGAAGGTCGCGGTGGATAGTGAAGAGCCCACGAGGCAGGTGAGTGATGCGCGGCGCTGCAACAAGTAGCGCGATGCTTTTAAAGAATGTCTACCTTCAGGATCGCTGGCGTGATGGTTCCGGACACAGGTAGGAAGTTAGATTAAGTTCTTGGTTTTCACCTTATCTCTTCCCTTCCTTCCTTTCAGGTATCCCAAGATCGAGGCGGGCGTAGCTGGAGGCAAGATGCAGGAGCAGGCACGGTGAGCGTTCAGCTGCTAGATGCAGAGCAACGCGAAGCAAGTGTGGCAGTCCGGGCGTAGTTTAAATAGCCTTGGAAGAAGTTCCAGGTAAGTATTCTTCCACGGTCCCCACCCAAGTAAAATAGTTCCTTTGATAAAATAGTCCCTCCTAAGCCTCACTTGGCTTGAGGCTTCATGCAGCATGGTCTGCGTCAGGTAAGTGCACCAAACACCCTCTTTTATGAGCCTGGCGCCTATGGCGCCAGGACTGATGTCCAACATGAGCCTGGCGCCAAAGGCGCCAGGACAAAGTCCAAAGAGCCCCTATTAGGGGCCGCTGGGCTTTTACCCGAGGGCATGATGCCTGCTCCCGGGGGTGCTGGGCCTGTCCTGGTGCTCTGGGGGTAGGCATCATGACAGGCTATGGTGTTTGATTTAATCAAGGCCCCACAGTTTCAAGTAATACTGGGGATACCTTGGTTGGAAAAACATAATCCCTGTATTGATTGGCGAGAGAAGAGGATATCCTTCCCAGAATGTGCGCACACCTGTTATCCAAAGAAAACTTTAAACGCAGTCCTGGCCCCAGTAACTCCATCCGCCGTGCAACTACCTGGTGAATACCAAGATTTTCAGGACGTCTTCCAAAAGGAACAGGCAAACACTTTACCCCCTCACAGATCGTATGATTGTCAAATAGATCTCATACTCGGCACACAACCTCCTTGCAGCAGGATCTATGCCCTTACGGAGCCTGAAAACCTTCACCTGCGCAAATACTTAGACCAATACCTTGCTAATGGCTTCATTCGCCCGTCCAAGTCCCCTGCATCTTCAGCTTTGTTCTTCGTGCCCAAAAAGGAAGGTGACCTCAGAACATGCATAGACTACCGCGCTCTGAACCAGATAACCATTAAGAATCGATACCCATTGCCTTTGATCCCTGAACTACTAGACCAGGTAAAGGACACTTGCATATACACTAAACTAGACCTTCGGGGGGCATATCATCTGGTACGTGTCAAAGAGGGCGATGATTGGAAGACTGCTTTTCGCACCAAGTATGGGTTATTTGAGTATCAAGTGATGCCTTTCGGACTATGTAATGCACCAGCAGCCTTCCAATTCTTCATGAATGATGTCCTCCGAGAACTTATCGACGTTTGTGTTGTCGTTTACATCGATGATATCCTAGTATACTCCTTGTCAGAATCTGATCTTGTAAAACATGTCCGAGCAGTTCTGGAAAAGCTACGCCAGCACAAACTATATGCTAAACTGGAAAAGTGCACCTTTCACACTACCGAAGTGGAATTCCTAGGGTTTATTCTGACCCCAAAAGGAATCAGGATGGATACGCGTAAGGTGGACGCTATTCTTAAATGGCCTTCACCAAGCTCAGTCAAAGGAGTACAAAGTATGCTTGGCTTTGCCAATTTCTACCGCAGGTTTATCCCGGAATTCTCTCACGTTGTACATCCTATTACAACGCTTCTGCGAAAAAACAAACGCTTTTGTGGACAAAAGAAGCCGAAAACGCCTTCCAGGAGTTAAAAGCAAAATTCACATCTGCCCCTATTTTAAGACACCCACGTCCAGAACTTCCATACATAGTGGAAACAGATGCATCTAGTCTAGCCATGGGAACTGTCCTATCTCAAAAGGATCCCGAAACTAACCAGCTTCACCCAGTGGCATTCTGGTCTAGAAGGTTTTCGGCTCCCGAATTAAACTATGCCATTACCGACAAGGAACTGCTAGCCATCAAGTCCGCCTTCAAGGCTTGGCGGCATTACCTACTGGGTGCCAGACATACCATTACGGTCATCACCGAAACTTGCAATATCTGAAGACAGCCAAGGCCCAATCTTCGCGCCAACTCCGTTGGGCATTGTTTTTCGCCGAGTTCGATTTTGTGATAACCTATCGACCAGGTTGTAAGAACGGAAAAGCAGACGCCTTGTCCCGAATTGGAATGGGAGAAACGGACACAACCCAAGAACCCGTACCCATAATACCTGCACAGAGAGTTCTCGGCCTGACAACAGTACAGACACTGGAGGACATTCAAGAGAAGATCCAGCAACTCTTTGATCCAAGTGCCTTACAGGACTGGGCAAAGAAAGGCCCGGAGTACTCTATCACCAATGATTTACCTTATTACCAAGGCCGGCTTTTTCTGCAACCGAGGAACTACAAGAACTAGTCATTTCCCGTTACCATGATACCTTACTGGAAGGTCATCCTGGTATTGCAAAAACTGAAGCTAAAATTAAGAAACAATTCTGGTGGCCCACCTGGCGAAAAGACATTAAATTGTTTGTCATGTCTTGTGGCATTTGCGCCCAAAATAAAAGTCAAAAGAAAAGACCCGCTGGACTATTACAACCTTTGGACATCCCACCAACTCCTTGGCATACCTTGTCATTAGACTTTATCACGGATCTACCCCCGTGCAATGGCTTTAACACCATTTTAGTTATTGTGGACCTTTTTTCCAAAATGGCCCACTTTATTCCTTTAAAAGGGATACCTTCAGCTTTAGTCCTGGCCAAACAGTTACTTGAAAACATTGTTCGCCTACACGGCTTTCCATCCGTGTTGATTTAGGACCGGGGTAGTCAATTCATTTCGCATTTTTGGAGAAAATGTTGCCAACTGGCGCAGATAGATGTTAGGCTTTCCACCAGTCACCACCCTCAGACCGACGGTCAAACAGAGAGGACCAACCAGACTCTTGAGCAGTACTTGCGTTGTATGCTACATCAGTCTGAGGGTACTTGGAAAGACATTCATTGGATTGCCGAGTATGCGTACAATAATTCCGTACACTCGGGAACTGGACAAAGTCCTTTTTTACCATCTATGGACACCATCCTCGAACCTCGGACCTTGATTCGCCCCAACACTTAGAGATGCCTGCGGTGGACCATCTCCACGCTGTTATTACACAAGCCTTTAAAGAAGCAACTGCACATTTGCGAAAGGCTAAGGAAAAATACAAGAAAGATGCAGATCTGCACAAGAGTGAAGCACCGCAATACCAGATAGGGGAGCAAGTATGGTTGGCCACTATGCACATCCCACTCAAGGGAACACGGACCTTTAACCCTAGGTATTTAGGACCTTACTCCATCAAGGCCATCATTAACCCTGTGGCTATCAAGTTGGACCTACCTGCTCATATGCGGATTCATCCCTTCTTTCACATGTCCTTTTTGAAGCCAGTACAACTAGGAACAAGACTAACCAAACCACCAGATCCTGTCCTCATAGACAGAGAGCCCGAATTTGAGGTTAAAACATCTTGGACTCAAAAAGAGTGAGATCAAAACTCTTTTATCTAATCGACTGGAAAGGTTACGGACCACAGGCAAGGTCTTGGGAACCTAGTGACCACGTGCATGCACCGCAACTGGTGAAGAAATTCCACCGAGAATTTCCAAACAAACCAAAGCCAAGGGGAAGAATGACTTTAGGAGGGGCCTTGAGGGGGAGTGCTGTCATGATGCCTGCCCCCGGGAAACCAGATCAGGCCCAGCAACCCCGAAAGCAGGCATTATGCCATTTTGAGCGTGCCCAAAGACCCCAGCTAGGGGCTGTTTGGGTGCAGTCCTGGCGCCTATGGCGCCAGGCTCATAAACATAGAGTCAGTCCTGGCACCATGGGCGCCAGGCTCATAGTAGAAAAACCCACCTGATGCAGACCATGCTGCATACTTACCTGATGCAGACCATGCTGCATACTTACCTGGTGCAGACCATGCTGCAAAAGGCCTCAAGCCAAATGAGGCTTAGGAGGGACTATTTTTCCTGAGGGACTACTTTTTACTCGGGTGGGGCTATGGAAGGATACTTACCTGGGACTTCTTCCCAGGCTATTTAAACCACGCCCGAACAGCAGCACACGCTTCGCGTTATTCTGCATCCAGCAGTGTAACGCTCACCGTGCCTGCAGCAGCTTCCAGTCTTCTGCCACGCCCGCTTCAAGCCCGGAGCTCCTAGAAATAAGAAGAAAGAAGGAGAAGAGGTTAGAACAGGAGCATCACAGTAATCCTTACCTGAATCCTTGATCCATCATGCACTCGAGCTGGAAGCAAGAAGTCACACGTGCGTCGCCTCGCATCTCGCGGCGCCGCGCTGGACTCACCGGCCTTCGCTGCATCTCCGCATTTCATCACGATCTTCAGCATCTCCCGGCCGCTCGCCGACACCTAGGGAGACAAGAACAACAAGGTGAGCTAAGGGAAAACAAAAGGACAAGTAAGCAAGCTACCCCCCAAAGACTTACCTGATTACCACAGGGGGTGCTTAGCTCGTATCGGGTCGGCGCAGCTTACACAGCATCTTCGCCGTACCCCGGCCCCTAAGGGGAAACAAAAGGACAATAAGGCAAGCTACTCCCCCAAGACTTACCTGATTTACCACAGGGGGTAATTAGCTCATCTCGGGTCTGCGCAGCTTACACTGCATCTTTGCCGTACCCCGGCCCCTAAGGGGAAAACAAAGGACTATAGGGGAAAACCTATCTCCACAATAGACTTACCTAAATCTTACCGGTTGCCACGTGGAACTCTTCGTGACGGCAAACCGGCAACCTGCAAGGAATCGGACAGAGTGAAGATCAGACATTTTGAACTCTTTTTGCCTACCGTCTCACGGCGCCTTGCCTGGATTCTTGGAGTCAATACCGCTCTGGAACTCGCCAATTCCTCCACACCAGTGAAGTAACTGGTCATCTACGCGCCCCTGCATTCGATGCAGGATGGAGAGCTCATCCTTCCAAACCATCAGGTGAGACTAAAGAGGAGATATCAAGAGTGATGTGTGGGAAGACAACTGGGGTGGGGAAGGTGGGTTAACGCTCAATTCCACGGGTGGTTAATCCCCTTTCTCCTTTGCAGAAGGATATTCCTGCGAGCCAGACAAACTAGGCTGAGTGGGCCAGTCCAGTCAGTCATCTCGGCGCTATGCGTCACGTTGGTGGAAACAACAGCGGCCCAGTTCCGATCGACACCCCCGTGGGAGCCAGGTGAGCGTAACAGAGGATTCTGGTACTTGTATTTTTTGCACTTGATTTTACTGGCAGGTGACTGGAAACAACTCCCTCCATAGCACAAATTTCCCCCATTGTATGCCATATAACTGCCAGCGATTTGTGATGTCAGACCAGCTGACCCCTTCTCTACCTGGCTGACTATTCCTTCTAGATTCGGAACTTTAAAATTAAGGTCAGCCAAAGAGGACTTCATCTCACCAACATCCTGGGTTACCTTCAGCAATAGAGAGAAATACCGGTGCATTCTGAATTTGGAGGGCCCGGTATTTCCCCAGACAGGGAACCCAGACCCTGTGCATCCCCATTCCCATTCAAGCCCCGATAGGGCTCAATGGGAATGGGGAGCATGCTAACAACGGGCCTGTTAATGACGGGACGGTTGTTAGCATGCTGAACCAGGCGTCCTTAGCGGGTACCGCGAGCGGACCTCGTAATGAGGAGGTAGGGGGTTAACGGGGCTGGCAGCTCTACCGGCACTGTTAACCCCCTACTGCCAGGGTCGGAATGACCCCCAATGACTTAAAATGAGCTGGCTGATGTGAAGTCAAAAAACCTGGAATTGGATTTGAGAGCCAGAATGCAGAACCTCAGACTGGTGGGCCTCCCTGAAAAGGCTTCTGGAGATAAACCGTTGGAAGATGTCTTGTTAAAGGTGCTAACTGAAATGTATGGTCAGGATACTTTGCAACCAGGGGACATGGACTACGACTTCAGGGTTTGCAAACTAACCAATACAAATGCCAGACAGATCCTGATGGTTTTTACAAAAATAAATGCAAAAAAATAAATGCAAAAGAAAGATTATTGAAAGCAGCAAGAGAGTAGGGCCGAGTTAATTACAACAAGGAAAAATTGCCATATTTCCCAAAGGATTTGTTGGGAAAGAGGAAGGCTTTTGCTGAGGCAAAGAAGTTAGCAAGAGATACAAATTTGAAAACTGCCTGGTTAAACTGGCCATCCTAAAATTGTTCTTTCTTTCTGGTACCAAATTTACTGAGGAGGCTGTTAAATGGAGTACCAGTTAAGTACCAGTTTGACCCAGTGTTTCGACAGTGAGGACGTGTTTTTACTCTTTTTTTGCATTCTGTGCCTCAGTGCTACTGTGTCTTTAAGAAACTTGAATCAAAGAAGGAAGTGGCCTTATACTTAAGTAGCAGCTGGCACGAAGCGTTGATGCGGAGTACTGGCTAAGTACCTGTTGTTGGGGGTTTGTCCTTGGCCCCATGCGTGCCCGCAAGCCCCCACCCTGAAAGGACCACACTGCTCACACGTGCTTCCAGTTCGGGCTTCCCGGTCGCTCTGCGGCGGCCGGGAACACCCCGTTTATTTATACAGCACGTGGCGGCGTACAACGTCACGCCGCAGCGTGCGCGTCCCACGCGGGGCAGCGCCACACTCCTCCTTTTTCGGGAGGACACACAACTGCTTTTATTACTAAACACTACAAACAACACAACACAATAACAGCAACATTTTACGCCCATACCCCTTTAATGTCAGCCACCCGGGTCCCCTTTAGTCGGGCATACTGTCCACATGACCCAGCACATATTCGCTGAGGTAAGCAGGTTTCCCTCGCCCAGCCCTCTGGGGGTACCTCCCGCTTACCTCCGGCACGGGAAGTCCTTCCGCAGCAGTCCCCCGGACAGGGGAATGCGGTGTGCCCAAGGACCTCCAGCGTCCTCCGGCACCTCCGCTACATCCGGGTCCAGTGGTGGTTCAGTTCGTGGATCACCCAGCTTCTTAAAGAAACTGACGTTTCGGGTGACGGCAGATTTTCCATCCGAGGCCGTCACCATGGACCCCTTTACGGTTACCACATCCAATGGCTCCGGCTCATAGGGGAGCGAGAGCTTCCCATGGGGGTGTCGGTTTCGAATGAGCACCTCATCTCCCGGTTCCAGCCGCTGTGGGCGAAGACCCCTTCGCAAGTTCTCCTGGTCAATCCTGACCCGCCTGTCGGCCTCGACCTGCTGGTTGTCAATTACGCCCGGCTCCTTCTCCCGGACCTCGGGCAGTAGGCCCTGGGGACATCGCCTGAACAGAGCCTCCGCCGGGGCCACCCCTGTGGAGGCATGTGGGGGGGTGCGGTACACTCGCAGGAACTGGGAGAGGGCTCGTTGAAGTGGCTGCCCTTGTCCATGGGCAATCCTGAATGTCTTATTGAGTGTCCGCATCAGTCTTTCAGCGTCACCATTAGCTTGGGGTCACAGCGGGGATATCTTCCTGTGCTGAATCCCGCAGCTCTCCAGGAACTCCGAGAACGGCTCACTTTGGAACGGCGACCCATTGTCCGAGCACAGAGTGATGGGGAAGCCATGGGCCGCAAACACCTTCTCCGCGGCCACGACCACGTGCTCGAAGGCCACCGACTCCACGAACTCCACCTCCAGGTATCGTGAGTACTCATCAACGATTACGAGAAAATGGGTGCCTACGGACGTCGACCCAAAGTCCGCATGGACGACCTCCCAGGGCCGGGTCCCCCGGGGCATCGCCTCGATGGCCGGCTCTCGTTGCACGGGAGAAGCCACCTGGCACCACACACAGGCCGCCACAAAGTCATCCACCCTTCTTTCCAGTTCCGGGAACCAGACCTTCAGCCGCAACCTCGCCTTGGTCTTGGCGGCGCCCTGATGTCCATGGTGGCCCAACGTGATGACCTCTGTATTCTTGGATTGGGGGACCACTATGCGATCACCTCGGAGTAGGAGGCCCGATTCCGAGAAAGACAGCTCGTCCTTAACCTTCCACAATTGCTCGAGCCCTGTCCTCGCCTCCTGGGTCCGCCCCGCCAGTGCCTCCAAGATGGATTTCCAGGAGCTGTGCTGCATTGAGTGCTTTAGGATCTGGAAGAACTCATCCTCGTCCGCTGCCGCCACCAGGTCTGACAGGGGCATCGCATTCGGCATGGCTCCCTCCACCACCATTCGAACATGGTCGTCGGCCTCCTCCGCATAGGTGTCGTACTCCTCTCCCCTGCGCACTCCAGGATGCCGGGAGAGGTAGTCTGCTGCGTTATTGGCCCCGGGCCGATACACCAGGGTAACTCCGTACTCAAGCAAGGCAAGCATCCACCTCTCAATCCTGGCCGGGGGCTTCGAGGATGACCCAGCCAGAATGGGAAGCAATGGCTTGTGGTCTGTTACCACGGTCACTGGACGCCCCAAGACGTAGAGTCGAAAATGTCTGCAACCCCAGAGGACCGCCAGCGCCTCCCGCTCGATCTGGGAGTATCTTTGCTCCGTCTCCAGAGAGCGCCTTGCTGGCGTATGCCACTGGGCGGATGCTCCCGTCCCGGTCCACCTGAATCAGTACAGCCCCCAGGCTGAACGGACTGGCATCCACGATGATCTCTGACGCCAGCGCCGGGTCGAAGAATGCCATGGTGTCCTCTGCTGTTAAGGCGCTCTTAATGTCCTCAAAAGTCGACTGCTCAAGTGGGCCCCATTGCCAGGTCGACTCCTTTTTTGTCAACGCCCTGAGCGGCTCGGACCTTGACGCGAGATTTTGAATGAAGCGCCAGCAGTATGTCACCATACCAAGGAAGCTCCTCACGTCGGACACTGACTCGGGGGGCTACGCCTTCTTAATGTCCTGAACCATCCTCGGATTGGGCGACACCCCCCCTCCTTGAACACGAACCCAAAGAATTCGATGGAGGGGCGCAAGAACTCACATTTATCCCTATGAAGGGTGAGGCCCAGTGACTGCAGCCTCTCAAAGGTCTTTCCAAGCCTCCTCAGATGGTCCACCTCTGTCCTTGCGAACACCAAAATATCATCGCTGATATTAAGGACACCCTCCAGATCTGCTAGGGCGCCCCGTATAATGTTCTGAAATACTTCTGCAGCCGATGACACCCCAAAACTCAACCTCTTGTACCTGTACAGCCCACGGTGGGTGGTCAACGTTATGTACCGGGACTCGGGGTGAAGAACAACCTGATGATATCCTGCTCGAAGGTCTAGCTTGGAGAAGAAACGGGCCCCTTGTACTTCAGCGATAATGTCGTTGATGGTGTGGGTGAGATGCCGCTCCCTCTTAATGGCCTTGTTTGGTAGCCTCATGTCCACACAAATCCGGACAGAGTCAGGTTGTTTAGGTTTCTAGCCACCACAATGGGGGACACCCAGGGCGTCGGGCCCTCAACCTTTTTCGATAATGTCCAGACTCACCAGGTTGTCTAACTCCTTGTCCACCTGCTCCCTTAGATGGAACAGCACCCTGCGGTGCTTCAGGGCGATGGGCTGTACAGAGCCATCAATGTGCAGCCAGACCGGGTCACCGGTCATCTTTCCAATGCCGTTGAAGAGGGCAGCATACTTGTCCAGGAGGTCATTGATGTCTTCCAAGTACACCGAGTACGCGAAACTGACAATTCCGAGAGCCTCGGCAGCAGCACAGCTTAGGAGAGTGTTGTTACTCACAGGGGTCACGTAGAACCGAGCCCTGATCCGAGAGCCCTCATGCTCCACACTTGCCACGAAGGCACCGTCCAGCGGTATTGGTTGTAGTCCTCCAAAAGCGAATATGCGGGCTCTCGGCGTAGCCAAGTCCGGGGGTGGGTCAAGGGCGTCATAGTGTCCCCTGTCCATTTCATTGACCGACGCCCCCGTGTCCACCAGCACTGGGACTGGAGAGTGGTTAACCTCCACCACACACCTTGGCTGCCTCCTGCTCTTCCCCTTCAGGACTTCCACACTCGAGACAAAGAAGATGTTCTCTTCCTCTTCCTCATCTGCCTCGTCCACCTGGGCCTCCTCTTCACCTTGCTCCACCTGGGCCACATTTGGTGGTCGGCTCTGGCGCGGATTCCATGTCCGGGCTGGACCTCTAGGTACCATCATGGGTAGGGCCGCCTTGCACACTCTAGAGAAATGGTCAGGCAGGCCGCACCTGCCACATGTTCTTCCCGCTGCCGGGCACTCCGTCGGGTGGGGAAGGTCATAGCCACACTTCTGGCATGACTCCCCTGATCTTCCTGCTCTGTCCCAGGGTCCTCCGCCCGGCCTTCTCATTCCTTGGCTGCCTCGCCACACAGCACACACCTCCTCCGACTTTATTGAGCGAGACCCCGCCTCCAACTTGCTGGCGCGAGCCTCTGCCACCTCAAGACATCAGCCCAGTTCCAATATGCGGGGCAGAGTGATGCCCGGCTCTCTCAGGACCTGCCTCCTGAGCTTGCCGGAGGAGCATGCCTGAATCAGCATCGTGCGCATTATGTCCTCCACGTCCCCCCATGCGCACCCCAGGGAGAGGCGGCGCAGGCGACCATAAAAGGTGTCCAGTGTCTCATCGTCCTTTTGTTTGGCCGACAGCATGACAAATCTTTCATAGTCCACGTTGGCAAGGGGCAGAAAGTGCGCAAGGAGCACCGCCTTGGCGGCATCATAGGATTGGTCCACCGGAGTAAGCGACTCAAAAATTTCTTGGACTGCAGGCCCCGCCGAGTACAGTATAGTGGCCACCATGCTGTCGTCGTCCGTCACCTGAGCAGCCCTGAAATACATGTCCAGGTGGCCAACCCACCTCCTCCACCGGGGCCTCATGCTGGAAGGTGGGCCCGATGCATCAAATTCGGGAATGGACTGCAGGGCAGCCTGGGCTCGTGCCTGAGCCATGACAGGGAGTCCTTGCTGAGCACCTGGCTGTGCCACCGGCAGCACCTGGGGTACAGGAGCCTGAGCACCTACTTGCGGGGGCAGCTGTAGAGCCGCCGCTGGTTGTTGAACTGGAAACACTGGGGGCTGCAAAACCTGCTGATGTTGCGCCGCTTGGCCACCGTCCTGAGGAAGCTGTGCAGCTACGCTGGCCTCACCCTCCTGATCATCAATGTCACTCATGGGCTTGAGCGCACAGGCACCCCCACCTAGTGTCCTGAGGGCCGCAACTCAACCATCCACCACCACCATGCCGACAAACAAAAGCCTCCCCCCCTCTTCCAGGCACAGCAACAGTCCAACCTGGGGGAGAGGCGGTGGTGACTTGTCCCTTGTTCACCTGGGACAGCTTCCAGCCACAAAACCACCGGAGGAGAAGAAGACACCCACTGCAGCCAACCTCGTGATGATGAAGGGGACAAAGAAGAAGCCACAGCGTCCTGATGATGAAGGGGACAACGAAAAATGCTGTGTTTCCACCTTGCCGTGGTCCACAGGGGTGTGGATGTTCCAAAAATTAAGCTACAATTGTGGAGTGGACTAAAGAGGCCCTGCCATGTTAGTCCTTCCCCTAGCTTTCACTTGGCGTAGGAGTCCCAAAACTGGATTAAAACTCACAAACCAGGCATGGGCGTGCAGGTTAGTCTGCCTGCAAGCAGAATATCAAAAAATGAGACCTGGATCACCTTCACCCTCCAAACCGGAGCCTGATGAAGTTCCACGGCCTCAGAGACAAAATGGCCACCAGCCGCGTGTACGATCCGCAGCCACGGCGTGAAACGAAACATCCGAACGTTCTGTTTCAGGGAAAAATTCCGGAATGCCTTCACCGCCGGGCCCGGGCATCCGTTGACACTCGTCGCCACTGTTGGGGGTTTGTCCTTGGCCCCATGTGTGCCCGCAAGCCCCCACCCTGAAAGGACCACACTGCTCACACGTCCTTCCAGTTCGGGCTTCCCGGTCGCTCTGCGGCGGCCGGGAACGCCCCGTTTATTTATACGGCATGCGGCGGCGTGCAACGTCACGGTGCCGCGTGCACATCCCACACGGGGCAGCGCCACACCTGTCTGACCCAGCGTTTCGACAGGGAGGACGTGTTTTTACTCAGTTCCTGCATTCTGTGCCTCAGTGCTACCGTGTCTTTAAGAAACTTGAATACAAGCAGGAAGTGGGCTTCTACTTAAGCAGCAGCTGGTGCGAAGCACCGGCTCGATGTATCAGCTAATTACCAGTCTGATCCAGTCCAACACAGCTCCAAGGAGTTTAACTGCCGTATTGTGAAAACTGCAGCTTGGAAAGGCTGATAAATCCACATTGTACACTATCATTCTCGGAAACGTAATATTGTGCTCCTTATAGGACAGCAGACAATTTCGTTCTGGTATTTTGTGTTAAGCGTTGCACTATTGGTCATTGAAAATACAAACGTGATATCCACGCAATAGGATTCGTATCTTTATACTTTGCGGTGCCTGTAAGCACTGAATAAGGAATCCTTTACTTCCACTGGAATATGGTGGACCCAAGTACAGAGTAGCGACCGACGTTAATAATGCCAGGCAAATCAAGAACAAGGAACAATAATTACAATCTTCGAAACAACGTTCCCTATCAAAAGAGGAAAAGACTTGAAGTGTCAAACACGAAGGGAGACAAGCAAACGTGCCTTGTTTCGACCTCACCACAGCGTACAACACTGCATGTAAATGAACCTGGTAAAATCATATTTTATATTATCAGGTGGGAACTACGTCACAGATATCCGAAAAGCAACCAAAGAAGGATAGTACTACGATAGGATGACCCGGAGAGGCGAAAAAAACCTCACGAAAACGAAATAGCTGAATCCTCATTAGTGGCAATCAACAATAATAACTCACTGCTGGAATTATGTTATAGGTTGCAAAAAACTCTGGCCAATGAAAGGAGAATAAACATAAAACCTGTGCCCAATGGCAAACCACAAGAAAACTATGTGCCGGATGCCAGGGCACCTGCGCAGGAGTATACCAGCAGGATCAACACCAGTAATTCTCAGACTTTTGGCCTCTGCCAACCGACATATCGAGCTAGATCCGGCCCGAGAATACCAGTGAAATCGAAGGAATGAATGGTGCATATAAGGACAAGCGTGCCCAATTAGCATTAGTACAGTTTGCCTTAAAAGTACTCTCCTAAGATGTGTGGAAAAATACTGGAGGTAATGTCTAGCAACATAAATCATCTTGATAAGGACCACGATCATGAACTGGATGCACTAATTGCAGGGGCCGCACATCAACACTCGCATGTATCTCAACTATAGAAAGAAGCAACTGAGCTCGTACCTCGCAGAGCAAAATACATCAACAGGGAACATCAGTGTCATGACGACTCTTAGATTTATCTCAGTAGAAACCAAAGAAGGCTTATGAAGCAACAAAGGAAACGTAATCAAAATAAGGTAAATACTTAAGCAAAACTAGTTAAAGCTGTGGTCACTACTGGACTAATTGAAAGGACTGTGAAGCTGGTGCATGCCGTTGTAAAATCTAAAGACAAGCCCAAACGGTCAATCAAGATAAAGACAAACAAGCCCAATGGAATATTAATAGGCTGGCTCCTAAATGAGAAGAACAGTCAGAATTAGAAGAGGTAACTATTGTTACGTATAGTAATACATCGACTCTTGAAGAAACGGACGTCGATATCCAAGAAATATCTGTTGTGCAACCCCACACTTTGGCACAGAACCTTACCATGACTGCCTCGAATGCTCGAACCATGAGGAGAAAACAAAGCAGACCGGTTCCCATATCAGTGCATAAAGACAATTAATACTTACCATCAAGAAGCTCAAGCAGGACACAACTCACAACAATAAACATGTTAGTTGATCCAAATTCTTGGATATATTACACTCAATTTTCCGGATGCGCCTACTGGACACAATGCATTTTAACTTCATAGAACCCATGAAGAATGAGAAATACGCAATGATTAGGGTGCACTGCAAAACTGCCAAAGTTGCAGACATTATACGTAAATATAGCAAAAAGTATATGAAAATGTGATTTAATTTGACGCTAAGGAATAACCTGTAACTACCAACTATAATCCCCTACAAGCTTTGGTGAAATTGACAGATGTTAATAAAACCCTGAATAAACCCCTTCTGACCAGCGCTGCTTCCAGCCTGATCCAAGTGAATATCCTGGGAACCCTAAAAAGGCTAGTAGAAATCGCAGCCCAAAATCAGCCTTGCAATAAATTATCTTGGTCTATTTCCTCTTAGAAAACCAAAGGGTTTACGCACCTACTGAGGGATAATGGCTCATTGGCAAGCCTACAACAGAACAAAATATTCCTATTACAGGAAACATGGCTGATGACAGAGCTATATGTCGACGGGTACCAATTGTTTTACATTTTTGCACAAAAGGGAAAGGGGGTAGACCATAGAATGTTTTTGTGACGGGGGTGAAATGTGGTGTGAAAGCCACAAAAATCAACCTTTGCCTTGAAAATCTATATTTACTGGCCATGAAAATTAGCAAGCACAACGATTATTTTGATTGTTTGATACTAAATGTGTATGACCCACCTGCGAGTACGCACACAGACAATCTCATGGAATTGATAGCTGAAGCTATTAGTAATACAGCAACAGAGTGGACCCCGATTTATATAATCTTAGGTGGTGATTTGAACACTCATTGTGGGAGTGGAAGTGAAAGTCCTGAGACAGACTTTGTAAGTGTCATAAGTACCATAGGAAAAAAGTAGTCAATCAAAAAGGAACGTATTGAGTGGATTATCTGGGAGATTGGGGTTGTTAGATGTTGAACGGCAGATTGTGTGGGGACCAACCGGTAGTAATACATGGAAGAATGGGTCTAAATCAGCCACCCTTGGCTACCTCTTTGTAAAATGATATCGTTACCCAAAGGATTAGGGAACTGAAGTTGTAGATAGTGAATTCAGTGACCACGCCATGTTACAATTAGTAATAGATGACTTGGCCACAGGGAAGAAAATTGCTCATTCGGGTGACTTGGAAGTTTACCCGAGTGGCAATAGAATAAGTTGGTCTCTGATGAATATCGAGCACATGGGTAAGTTCATGCTAGAGCAGTACAAGGGATTCATTAAGTACTGAACCCCGGGACCTGAGGACCTTTAAGACGAGGTAGAAATACTTAGAGATGGATGGGGATGGAGAACTTACTCATACATCAATAATCAAACTGAGTCAAGAAGTTGGCAAAACTTAGTACTGTTTTATTAACAATTATCTAAAACAGGGAGTTACAATGGACATCAACAGACGTTTGCTTGCTTTCTCGCACTCAAAGTATTACATGAAAAAACAACTCTTATGCTAAATATTCGTCACTACTGACGTCATCCTACGTGGCAAATAAGAAAACCTACTAGGGAATGTGATAGGCTTAAAGGGAATATCTAGGTATACGTTCCATCCTGACGGGGTTTGTGATCGGGTCGCTAAGGTCAGGTGGACAATTAAGCCCATCCCAAGTGCAAGTCATCTTTTGTTTCATACTAATACTCAACACCTTATTGATACACAAACTATAAGGCTGTTTGATACATGGCCTTCTATAATTGGTTGGCACCCTTGTACCCTTCTGGAATATTCCACTTGCTAGCAGCACACAAGCTGGTTACCCCAGGTGCTGGGAGGTTTGGCCTGGTTATGCCTCCCCACCCAATCAGCCCAACAACTATCATCACTCCTGCAGTCTGTCATTCAATTAGACTTTGAACTCGGCCTTGTAGAGGCTCGCTGTGCTTGAGAATAAAAAGAAGTTTGGCATGGTCTTATCTTCTGGTTTCGGTGTAGCTCAACCCAAAGTCTATTTCTATCTGACCATGTGACTGGAGACCATGTTTTTGAGCTTTTCGTTGCATAAAATACTATTAAATTATGAAGTCTTGACGCCATCAGTTTTTTTCCATTTCACCTCAAACAGACGTTTGTTTCTTTCTCACGTTCATGTAGCTTCTCGACATACAAGCAAGCTCATGGTGGCCCCACTCCTGGTGCTGGGCCAGCCAGCCTTTCTTGAATTCTTCTTCGCCATCAGCTATTTTCAACTGCACCACACTTCAAGCCCTTTTCTTTCACGGGGTTCAAATTTGCTAAAGTGCATTGTGAAACATCCAGATTCTATATATTCATATGTATCTACATGGGCACATTACCCCAATCTATTCACTACGTACCCACCCTCAGAATTCCTTCATCTACTTGCGTTACAACATCTGTACAATTGTAAAATGACTATGCATTTTCTTCAGTGTTTCTTCGCACAAGCAATCTTCATTTCGATCCCAAAATGTTGCTTTTCTTCAATACCTAATCCTCAGATCCTACAGAGTGTCTATATTACTTCTTCACTGGTGTCTTTTCTGGGTGCATCAATTCTGCTTCATGTGACGTCACCAGTCTTCTTTCTCATTCATTTTCATACTTCTTTCTGGACTTTTTCCAGAAGACCATTACTTCTTCATGAATGCATATAGGCTTGTCTCAATGGATACCTTGTCTCAAGGATTCTTTGCGGTATAGGCATCCTCACTGGTACTGCGCATGTCGCAATTTCCAGGTCCCAACATATAGGCAACATGGGGAAGGAGCTTCTGGTAGGGTTATTTGGCTCTTCCTCTACAGTACGTTACAGCTTTATCGGCTGATGAGATCGAGGCTTGGATAACTGAGACTATTTCTCGATTTGCAGCCACTAAAGCCTCTTATGCTCACAATTCCAGAGTTAACCATCGACATGGATATGATAAAGAAATATGAAATGCTAAGAGAGAAATGTGAAGAAATATACGCAAGGTAAGTACTTGCCAGTTGACCCCAATCAAAGCCGATAAGATAGTATGTGCCATTAAAAATAAATATCATAGGTGGGCGAAGTGGTAGCACTACTCACATAGAAATGCCCATTTGCAGCGCTTAATTGCAGTAGCCTCGACAAGAAACATGAGCAAAATGTGGCAACTTCAAAATGAAGGAAAATCCAAGAAAATTGAGCAAATAATTAGCACCATTGGCCCACATGAGTGGTTGCAATACATTGGCCGCAATTTTGGCCCAAACCAATTTGTCTCGAAATCAGTCGCCTCACTCCCAAAAGCTTTAACCTACAAATTGAAAAGTCAGATATCAAAAAACATGATACACAAGTTGAAAAATTCAATAACTACAGGACCAAATGGCCATGCAAATATTGTCTTAAAAAACGAACATGTTTTCTGGTCTCAACTATTATATGATCTATTCACTAGAGTCTCCGAGGAAGGGAAAATTCCAATCTCATGAAAGAGATCACTCTTTGTCCCTATTTACAAGAAAGGCAAATGGTCTGACCCAGCAAACTACAGATTGTTGGCTATTTAGATGTAACAGGGAAGGTAGTTGCATCCCTAGTGTTACAACAGCTAAGTGCGCTGATCAAACCATGTCTTGGATAACTTTCAGATGGGCTTTAGATCAGGCTCAAGCACTGGCTATTGTTTAAAACTGATGGATAGACTAATAAATGAGATAAAAAGGAAAAACGTGCCTTACTTATATACAGCGATGATAGATTTTTGAGCAGGGTTTGATACTGTTGACTGGAACATCTTGTGGTTTAAGCTCGAAAAACTAGGCGGTTCAACTAACATTGTAAATGATGTTCGTGGACTGCATGACAATATGCAGGTCCAGGGGTGACTGGACAGCAGGAGCACCTTCTCTGACCTATCAAGTGGGTGAGGCAGGGATGTGTGATGTCGCCACCGCTGTTACATATTTATCTTGCAGACCTTCTCCTGGAGTTGGCCAAACTGAAAAAGAGTCCCCCAAAATTAAAAAATGTCAAAGTAACTTGTATATGGTATGCTGACGACTTGATCATATGCGTTCACACATACTCAGGCATCAAGAGATCTTTGCAGGAGTTGCATCAGTTCACGGAGTTAAACAAAAATATTGCAGTTCTCGCATAAAGAAATGAAAGTGCCTAAGATAGCGGTAAGAGAGCAGCTCCTGGCTCAAGTAAAAAGCTACAAATATCTGGGAATTACATTTACCACCAGAGGTGAATACTCCGAGCTAATTCAGGAAAAGAGTAGGAAAAAGGTCATACTAACAGCCATGATCTGCAAGATTGCAAGATTTCCAGTGAGAGCTCTGGAAACAGCCTGCAGGGAATCCTTTTATTATACAAGCAGTGCTTTTGTTCCACAATGCTGTACGGCTCAGATGCAATGTACATACGTGATCTGGCCTGGCTGAAAACTCCACAAGGCAGATTTTGGAGAGCGATTCTCGGCTTCAGTCAGAGTGTGCCAATGGAGTTGTTAGGACTCGAGCTGGGGTTAACCTCATCACCCGCACAGGCGATCAAAAGATTTTTGCTTTACATCAAATCTAAACCCATGCCTGTATGTCCCCTATTAAAACTGTTGGGTCAAGCCCATCATACGAAGAACCGGAATAATTTCCCGAAGCTGGTAAACACAACCTTTGAGACACTCCAATGGGCCCCGGACTTGGACAAAGATAATTATAGTCTGCAAAAGCGTTTTGCAGATAAATTGGAAAAGTGGGATTGGAGGTCAAACTATACACATCTAGGACAATTAAAAAACTATGATGAAATACAAAAGCTAAACCATTCGTAGCGAGATCTCAGGGATATCTAAGTCTGTGTTCATGTACTGACCTGCAGAGGTTTTTGTGGCTACTTAGAATAAATAAACTAGCTGTCCTTTCCTGTATTGGACCTGAATTAGCTATGCCTGCCAAGGACAAGTACTGTTGTATGTGTGCTCTCCAACATAAGCGAGAAACGGCAAAACGTAATGCTGAACAAATGGTCCAATGTATAGGATCACTCTGGGTAAATTTGTGAATGGCTGAAAATATTAAGAGTGACTCGTTCTGGACATATTGATTAAACACCTCTTACAAATCTCTCCATATTGCACTTCATAAAGTTTGGATTAGAGTCAAAGTTCTATTGAAGTAGCCTTGTATGCTTAAAATCGAGTACATATTTACTACTGGCCATTTACAATGCTAGGGAATTGTTACACATTATTTGCATTTATTCAGTTTTTATAATTTGTAATTAATTTTATGACATGTGAAAAGTTTGTAAGAACTAAGCACATTAAATTTAAATTAAAACAAATAACACGTTAAATGGATTAGAGACCAAGGGGCTTCCATGTGCTAAATATATAGATCTGCCCTCTACATACCCCATCAAGTTTCCACCCTTACCCTGAGATACAGTGCTAGTACACAGTTATAAGGAGGAGTGAGCTGTCTGGTGTCCGTTTGACCCTATAATAGTTTGGTTGTGTGCATGGTCAGAATTACAGCGAATTGGTTAAATTGTTGTAATGTTTTTAGAATTAATACAGATTTTTTATTCCCTTATTTATGCCCTCTGAAAATGCCCACTACATATATCCTTGTGCTAGATCAGGGGAGATCGGGTTTAGCTTTTCCTGGCGATTTAGATACCATTTGTGCAACATTGCAACATGTGTGAATATTGTGATGGTATGGAAGGTTGTGAATTCGACTGGTGTGAACAGGAATGGATAAAGTGTGGCTAAATTAACGTTTGTTTTTAATGCTGCATTAATATTAGTGATATGGATATAAATGCAATGACAACACATTTTATTTATGCTGGCGACTGTTAGCAATGTAAACAATGGCACTGGGTGAAGCGGATGGTTTAACGGGTTCTTGTGATATGTTTTAAAAGAACTTGCCGTTCCGTCTCGATTCTGGGCATTGCGAGGGCTTTGCGTATGCCGTAGGCATCGTCTGATGCAGCGGACGGTTGGTGCACGTCGCATATGTGGGTGCCTTACTCAAATGTCAGGATGATGGAAAGAAGTAGGGAGTAGAGTGTTTCGGGTCCGGAGCCGAGGGCGTTGAGTAATAATATATATAGCATTTGCGATATATATTTCAGAGGATAGCCCGCGAGTTGGGAGGACCATTTTATAAAATTCATCCGCATTAATAAAACACAAATGTAATATCATTTATACATCCCACTGCTTGATTCAAATCTTTATGAAAAGACTAGTGGCAGCGATTTGATTAACTATTCTTAACAAATTAAGGGTTAGCTTGTTATTCACATTAGAGATGGGTTGCAGGAAACCAGCGATAGGCTACATGAGGAATAGACTAGAGCCTGAACACAGTAGCATGGAACGCAAAAGTCAATAAATGATATTCTATTATCTATTTCTGCAGGACTACCAATATTTCCAAGGTGGGGCATAGTCTCCATTACAGTATGTAGATCCCTAGGAAATGCCAAGGATGTCGTCGTAGCACCCGCTATTTAAGGTGCAAAGCAATGAGTCAGGAATCAACTATATTAGTGTTCTAGATCACTGATAAATAAAAGTGATTTTAAAGGAAATGTTTGTGTGACCGACGAGTGCTACCTGCCCGTTCGGATTTAATTAATTGAGAATACTCTTTAGCCTGGAATAAATCCTGATTCTCTGGTCCCAATATGCTTTTTTAGAACTTGGTTATAATGTAGGCATTGACAATGAACATCTAGTTCTGCATGCAGTGCTAGCCGGCCAGCAATTTATAGTGACATCCAATCTGCAGAGCAGAACCTGTGCCTTAACATCAGTACTCCCGGTCGCAGTACATTGAGGAAATTACAGTAGTCGTATTGCCTGGCCACTTCCACATTTTCCATTTTTAGGGTAATATGTTAATATTATTTTCGAAAAAAAAAGGAATATGTTGATTGGCATACTTTATTTATTTATTTTTATTAGCATACAGTTTCCCAATGAAACCTTTCAGCTTTTACATTTCAGTTCACAAAAATTATTTCAAAAATACAATTGATACAATTAATCACGCTTATTCAAGACAAATCAGAAATAATTCAATTAGCACCCTCCTTCCTTTCTTCAATTTTCTCAAATATGATTAACACAAATTCCAACAAGGGGAGTGTTACAGAAATTCTGGTTCCCTGCATCATCTGGAGCTAAGTAACTCTTTCCGTTAGGGTTTTATTTTCGTTGAAGAATTATCCCATCAGATTGAATCTGATGTCTCCGACTCCCAGGCAACTCATAATTAAGTGATGCAGGAATTCCAGCTTGTGGCCACAAAGTTTACAACAATAGTCCCTACATTTCTTAGCTTTCCTAACCTCAAGCATCTCCTTTGTTGGCATCAAATTAAATTATAATCTTAAAAATTGATTTTGTGCAAGATCCGAAGGCAATCTTGTCAAGTAAGATAAAGTTGTTCCTCGCATTCTGAGGTCTGTGCAGTGCTTTCCATAAAGTTCGTACACAGTTGGCCTCATTATAACATGTGCAGAATGGGTTTAACGGCGCCGGTAATGGTGCCGGCGCCATTAAACCCACTCCCCACTATTACGAGGTCCCCTCGCGGGACCCGCTCTGGACGTCTGGTTTTTCCAGACGTCCATAGCGGGTCCTGCGAGGGGACCAGGGAGCTAACAACGGGCCCGTTCGTAATGGGCCCGTTGTTAGCTCCCTCCCCATTGAGCCCTATGAGGCCTAAAATGGGAATGGGGAAGGACCGGGCCCGGGTTCCCTGAAGGAGGAAATAATGGGCCCTCCATACTCGGAATGGCCTGGTATTTCCCCATTCAGGGAACCCGGACCCAAACATGATTTTGGAGGCAGCCATGCCCTTGATAAGGGCATGGCTGCCTCCAAAGTCATAATGAGGCCCAGTGACTGCGTCCAGTGTGTCAATCCAGTCCTAGTCGTAGAGACTTCTCTATACGTTCTCTGGGTTTTCTTTTAGTGAATTATCTGTCAGACCTATACTTTCTAATATACCTTTACACGTATCACTCCATTTTACTAGTGTTTTTTCTCTTCTCACATCGAGGGCCTCGCCCAGTAAGGTAAATCCGCCTTCAGATGGCGGTAACAGACATTTTCGGTAAAAGCACAGACTGTTAATGTGAACAAGGATGTTAAGCCTAACTCTTTCCTGATGATTGCTACCGGCAACGAAAGGACATATCTCCAAAACAGGCCCTCTACTATTTATACAGCACAGGGTGCTGGTAAAAGAGGCAGAGGAGTACATTGAATTTAAGATGAATGGTGAAGTGGAAGTTGACATTGTATGGGAAAGCTTGAAGTGTGTGATGCAGAGTTGTTCTAATGAGGCTCTCAAGAGTCAAACGAAAAAAGAAAACTGATGAGCTGATTGCACTGAGCACTTCTGTGAAAGACTTGGCGAAGGATATAATGAGACTGCCTGATAAGTTCATTAAAATGAAATACGAGTTAAATAAACACCTAAGTGAGTTTGCAGAGCAAGCACTATTTAAACCGAAGTGCAGTTATTATGAAGGTGGAGAGAAATGTAGTCGCTTACTGGCACATCGTTTGAGAGTAGTTTTTGGAAGCAAAACTATTTGTGCAATTGAGAAGAGTGGGGGTTTGTGTTGCATATGACCTGCCGGAGATTAACAATGAGTTTAGAGACTTATATGAGACGCTTTACCAGGAAACACCATTGGAGTTGATTGATGAATATTTGAGAAATAAATCTTTGGTATGTCTGTCAGAGGAGGAAAATATGCTATAAGAGGGAACGCTGACATTGGATGAGATCAAGAAAGCTGTGTATGCTTTGGAGATGGGGAAGTGCCCGGGTCCTGGTGGGCTGCCTGCAGAATTTTATAGGGCAATGCCTGAGGGGGGTTTAATTTGTTGAAATCAACTTACACATATAGCAAAGGCAAGGATAGACTTCCACCCTCACTTAGGCATGCCACTATCTCTGTCCTTCATAAGCCAGGGAAGCCACCTTTAGAGCCGGGAAGCTACAGGCCAATCAGCTTGATACATTCGGACTGTGAAATTCTATCTAAAGTCCTAGCGAACAGATTGGAGAGAGTTTTATTGAAACTGGTACACCCGAATAAGGCAGGTTTTGTAAAGGGATGAACCTTGGCAACTAATATGAGAAAACATTTGTTGACATTGTCTGAGTCCAGAAAGCTAAAGGTAGGGGTGGCCGCTCTTTCATTGGCTGCAGAGAAAGCCTTCAACAGAGTGTTTTGGGATTTACTCTTTCGAACTTTAGAAAGAATGAATTTTGGTTTGGAATTTATGAGCTGGGTGAGGTTACTATATAGGAACCCAACTGCGGAAGTGTTAACTAATGGCGCAATGTCATCAAAGTTTGATTTAATTCGTGGGACTCATCAAGGATGTCCATTATCACCTTTGCTGTTTGTCCTGTCATTGGAGCCATTGGCTGTTGCAATCAGATTAGAGAAGAAGATAGTTGGGATCAACTACCATGGAGCAACACAGAAACTATGGCTCTATGCAGATGATTTACTTTTGTTATTACAAGACTTGACAGAGTAGTCCCCAGCTTTGATGGTTCTTATCAAGAGCTATGGTAGAGTTTCAAACTATGACATTAATTGGTCGAAATCGGAGGCTTTGCCATGCTCACAATTCAGCAATAGTTCAGTCCTGACTGGTCTTGATTTGAAATGGTGCAACACGAAGATGAAGTATCTGGGAATCTGGTTTAAGGGAGATGTGAGTCTTATGATGGACTTGAATCTGATGGAAAAATTGTACGCAGATTTAGAGTGATGGGAATCCCTCAAAGTTTTATTGGCTGCAAAGTGAGTGCACTGAAAATGACAGCAGCGCCACAGATCACCTATGTTATGAACATGATTCCCCTTCAGCCAAGTAAAACAATGATGAAAAAGCTGGATAGTATGCTTCAATTGTTTTTATGGGACTACAAACCACCAAGATTGAAACTTTGGAAACTACAGCTTCTGAATGAAAGAGGAGAACCAAGTGTCTAGGACTTTGCAAGATATCACCAGGCATTCATGACAAGGCAGTTCTTACCATTTTTTAAATTTATTTGTGTATTTGTCATAGCTGAATTTAAACAGCTTTTCAAATATTACAACATATAAAAGGAAAGAAAACATAATCATAGCATATTAGTTTTAAAATATCTTCTGTACAATATGTTCATTAAGTTCACATATTAAGAATATTAAAAAATAATGGACAATAAAAGGACAATAAAAAAGCAGTAAAGGGAATGATGTGTCCTATCATCAGAGCAAGTTCAAAATTAATATAGTAAACTTTTGCTGTTAGAACATTTTGACGTTCTCTCAAGTACATTAAGAGATTGCACGAATTTAACCATCGCTGTATACACCACAGTAATTTGAGCATTAAAACGGGCTCTCCACAAGTTCTCAGCAGGTATTATACAGTAATCCTTAAACATCGAATAGAATAGTCTAGTCCTTAGACTGCATAAAGAGGGGCATTCAGCATTCAAATGTTTTAACATCTCAGACTGAGATACCTTATGGCAGAATCTGCAACCGTTATTTGCAGTTTGTTTTCTTGTGTATAGCACATCATTAGTATGCCATAGGTTGATCCTAAGTCTCGTAAAGAGATTTCTTATTTTAGGATCTGGGAATCTTACCATATAAGATTCAGGTGTATGTAATCTTGGCGAAATAAAAGCATAGTCTATAAAAAGCCAGAATTTACAACATTTTTTCTTTCATTCTTATCCAATCTCCTAACCACAGTTTTTTGTTATTGCTCTAATTGGGTCAGAGATTAGTACTGCATCAGAAATCCCCTCTTTTTCAAGAACTTCCTGGATTGTTATTCTCCAGAATTGCATTATTTTATGGGTGGTACTTTCTGTATAATGAAAATAGTTTCCATGTGTAAATTGCATGGAGGGAGACAATTCCGAGTTCATACCATATAACAGGCATTGGTGTGGACTGAGGAAGAGATAATACCGATCTCCAGTATACGCTCTCAAGTTTTTGCCAATATAACTCAGAGTGCCAAGCTCTGGTTTCGGCTCCATATGTTAGAATTGGTGCAGCATTTTGTTTAAACACAGTAATAACAGGTAGAATTGAGAATTTTCCATATCTAGCCTAAATGATACCGGCTTGGGAGATTACTGTTTTCAATTTGCACTGTGTATCCAGATGGTAGGGTTTGTCGGGCACATGATTACTGATGGTTATGCCTAGATACTTATATTCCTGCACCACCTGCAATTGGATGTTTTGGAGCAGACATGGAGAAGCTTTAGTATCCTTTTCTCTATTCTTACCAATGATCATAATCTTGCATTTGGACTGGTTGATTTTTAGATGGTTATTAGAAACATATTTGCCCAATTGAGAGGAGCGCACGCAGTCCCCTGGGGGTCTTCACCAACAGCACAAGGTCGTCGGCGTAGAATAGCCAGGGGACCGCGTGCCCCCCCAACCTAGGTGAGTCCAAAACAATTTGAGCAAGATCATGTCGCATTTCCGCAATGAAAAAATTGAAGAGCGTCGACGCTAATAAGCATCCCTGCTTTAATCCTCTGAACGTATCAATAGGTTCTGGGAGATTACCATCAAGGGACAACCTTATTTGAACGGTTGTCTGAGAGTGCAATTGGTGGATCCAGAATAGTAAGTGATCCAGGCAGTTATCAATAAATAGTTTTCCCATTAGCTATTTTCTACAAACGGAGTCAAATGTCGCCTGAAAATCAATAAATGCCACATAAAATTGTTGTCTATTTTTTTGTTCTTGCAATTTTATGATATGTAAAGTCTGGAGATTGATCGCTGTTCCATGCCCAGACATGAAGCCTGTCTGGTTTGGATCTTGTAGTTCAGTTTTATCGATTTACTGGTTAAACTCTTTTAGAATAAGTTTGGCAAATAATTTACCAGACACATCGAGCAGGGTGATCGGCCTATAGTTACCTGGATCAGCACAATCACCTTTTTTATATATAGGTATCACTATAGACTTTCTCCACGAGGGAGGCAACTGGTGGGTTCTGATAGCCTGTCTAAAAATCACCATTAATATTTTGGCCCACGCTATAGGATGTTCTTTGAGCATGCAATTAGACAGGCCATTGGGGCCGGGGGCTCTAGATGTACTCAGTTTGGATATATGGTACAATATATCATCTATATACAAGTGTAGGTTACAGGAGGTGAGTCTAGGACAGTCAGAAGCATTATCTGATAAAGGGGTGGCGGCATAAAGAGTCTTTCAAAATCTCATCCACACTTCCTCAGGGCCTGCATTTATATGGCTGTTGAGTGAATCCATCCACTGCATTTAGCAGGCCCCATATCTATGTGGACATTTTTTGTAGCTATTGCTGTAAGCATGTGTTCAGCATCTCGTTGCGAGTGCTTTCATAGCCTTTGACCAGTTTTTATATTGGCACTTTAAGGATATTAATTTTGCTATTTTACAGGTTCCGAGGAGAGCTAGGGCTTTCCTTTTGTCTGCGAGATAGGTAGCTTTCTTGTTCACTACTTCAGGATCATATGTACATTACCTCCCATGTTTCGTGGGGACATAGAGGTCCTGATTTTGAAGATATGCATCATGGTGACATAAGAGTCAGCCTTTGGATTAGAAGCCATGCACGAGGCATTTACTGAGTGGTTTTGGATTTTATCAAATCTGTTTATTGTGTCAGCTGTCCAACAGAATCTATTTTGTCATTATTAAGAGTCATGTCACGGATCACAGAGGGAATGGAGGAACGGCGAGATGGAGCCATCTCCAAGAAGCAGAGAGTAGTTTGTGATCACTCGCTGGTTGAGCTATCACCTGGAAATGGGATATAAGATCAAACAGGCCTCTATCAACATAAATATAATCGAGCAATGCTGCTTGACATCCTCTGCGCCAGGTGTTGGCTGGGGGGAGGTCGCCACAAATGCATCCCTTGAGCATATACAGTTGCTGTTCTTTCCATCAGTGCATTCCAGAGTTTAGCTATAATAGAAAAGGGCTTTGGAAGGTTTATTTATGCACATTATGTATAGGTTGGCAGCTAGGATTATATGTTCGCAGGAGTGATCAGTCGCCCTCAGCTCAAATAAATGTTCTAAGTCTTTGATGAAATCATCATCTGCAACTCCAGAATAATTCCAATAGGCATTAATCAGACCAATAGAATGGCTACCGGCTTTTAGTTTTACTAGTTGAAGAACGCTATTAGGGGAAGACCATGGCTCAAGGACTAGATTCGAGCTTGTTTTAACAGCGACCATAAGACCTGCCAGTGGGCATCCTCTGACCGGAACTATAGCTGGTATCAGGGATATGACATGCTTTCCCCGCACAGGAATAGTGGAAAGCAAGATCTCTTGTAAGGCTATTATGTCATATTTCTCCAGAGGATTGAATTTGGTATTGGTAGGATGTTTGTACCCTCTTGTGTTCCAAGAAGCCAGAGAAGAAGAAACTGGTTGTATGTGTTTTTAATTTGGGTTAAGGATTGTTCTTATAATTACAATATGTTCTGTTGTATATTTTTTATGTTCATAGATTGAACTTGTCTGCTTTTTATTTTGATGGTTATCCTAATTAGTTATAATATGTTTTCCAAAACTGGGAATGTGTTGATGGTCGAAAGAAGATTGATTAATCAGGAGGAAGCCTATATTGTATAGCTCTAAACGAGCTTGCCAAAGTACATTTCTTACAACCCCTGATCTCATCCATAGTTTGACAACCGATAGGTCTTGCTCATGTAAAAATTCAATTTGGTCCATGTCATTAGAGCATAGGTGTTCTAGAGCGGGTATCTCACTTAGTATGTTCATGACACATTGTCAGGGGCTCACAGGTCATTGGCTTAAGTGTTAAGCATCATGTAGTGAAAAGCCAAGTATCACATATGTATGGGAACAAGAAAAGAAAGAGAAACCTGTATTATAAAACCTTGCTTTGTATTATGTGCAGGAGAAAGGCTAGATTTGTACACAGAGCCCTCTGGGTGGCAAAAGGGACAAAGGGACTACAATTCCCAGGAGGCTCGCATGGCCACAAGCATCTGGGAATTATCAGGACGCTGCCCAAGCATCTGCGCTTGCGCACAACGCTCAGGACGACGCCCATGATTCCGTGCATTCGCGCATCACAACCGAAGATCCCCGCTTGTGCTCATGGACACCGGAGAGACAAGATGCGTTTCCTGAGGGCTCCTGCAGGCTACGATCCGCGGGCCATTCCCCACCTGCTAATCCTGCAGGCCCCGCGCAACCCAACAGGTAAGTTGCTTAAACATCCTAGTCGCAGTTTACAACGCGGTCATCTTGGGAAGGGAGATTGTGTTCAGGGCACTTGAGAACGAACTCTTGCCGTTCGAACAGACATTAAAGGAGTACAATCAAGCGTGCATGGAGCGCTGAGACACTCATTGTTGTGTGGCAACTATGGAGGGGTTTTGGGGCATAGAACCCACCACAGCAACGCATGGAGAGTATTTGTGTGTCGGGACACCGGCACTGTTATTAGCCCGCATCCGCATGTAGTGGGCTCAGGAAGTGTAACAGGAACATTGTATGGTGACGCAAACTCACATGTGCTTTTGCTTTCTTGTAGCGACATTCGTCGTTTCACTACGAGCAGAGGACCAAAGCCTGTAGCAGAATCTACTGCTACTGCAGCACAATACGAAGCTAAGTTCTCTAATCTTGTTTGTATTGCATGTGTGGTCGTGCCTCTTAAAACAGCCACTGTGATCTAATGTCGGTTTTGGACCAGATGACATGTTTGAGTGATGTAAACTCTAAAGTGTTCAATGCAATAGGGACTTGCATTGAAGGGTATGTGCTAATGCTTTTCTAATGAACCCATTAGAGGATTAATTTTACCTAAGGACATGTACTAGGTGGTAAACAAAGTGTATGCAAGAGTGTGTGGGGGGAGATGTCGACTACAGGCACCCAGGAGGGAGCCAGAAGACAAGCCTTTCCCATAAACCCCAACCCATCCACTACCATTCCCTAACCCTCAACCCGGTTAACCTAAATCCCCCTACCCATCCAATCCAGCGGACCCTAACCCTCTTTCCCCGGTGGGTTACGGAGGCCTGTGGTGGTAATTGTCCAGGCACCAAGACCCAACGGGGAGGCAGGTGTATGTGCTACCTCCGCGCAGGGCCAGTAACTTGACAGGAGCACAAGCCCAAGTACTGTCAGGCGCCTGGGTAGCACTTCACCATGGAGGCAGTGTTGGCTGCATTGCAAGAACTCAAAACCGAATTACATGCAACTAGGCAGGGCTATGCCAATCTAGCAGGTCAGGTGCATACACTCACGGTCCAAGCCACTGCTCAAGCCACCCCTCTGCCCAGTGATCAGGCCCCATCTACCCCTGTGTAGGTCCATGTATTCACGGAGCCCCCACTTCCTTTGGCCGCCCCTGAGAGGTATCATGGGGAGTCACAATGGTACAATCAGTTTGTGATGCAGTGCCAGCTGCATTTCATTACGAAACCTAATATCTTTCGCACCGCCCAAGCACGCACGGCCTTTGTTATTTCGTATTTGGGTGGTGATGCTGCGTCTTGGGCCACACCATTAGTGGCTAAGGATGACGCACTCCTGTACGATCGGGACATGTTTCTAGGGGAATTAGGCAAAATCTTCAATTGCAGGGCGGCAACCTTACTTAAGGATAGGGAATTACTCACCTTACGCCAAGGTGGGAAAGACTTAGTGACATATGTTACCACCTTTAATCGGCTGGCAGTAGAAATGGACTGGCCTCAAGAGAAGCATTTAGCGCTGTTTTATCAGGGCCTAAGTGATTAAACAAAGGACCGTATACCACAGGTGGACCCACAACCCGACACATGTTCGTCTATGATCGATCTGGTGCTTCGACTCGATCAGAGGCAGAGCGAAAGGAGGCAAGATCGAAGGAAATGGGACAACAGACCAGTGGTGAGACTGGACCGACAACAACAACAGCAAAAACCCAGTAAGACATCTGAGGAACCTATGCAGATTGGAACTGTTTGTGGTCCTTTATCCAAAGAAGAGAAAGACAAGATGCGACGGGAGAAACTTTGTCTCTATTGTGGGAAATCAGGGCACTTTGTTAGGGAATGCCCTACTAAGCCCAAGGGGGAGCTGCCGGGAAACGTGAAAGCTTACCAGTAAGGGTGGTCCGGGCAAGCCCACCAGAAAACACCCCTAGATCTTTAGCCAACACCTTGCAGGCACAAGTAACTCATGTTACAGTTTTCAGCGTCATAAGTTGAGGGAACCAACGAGTATCACTGCCCTTGATGGTGGACTCAGGAGCCACCGGAAACTTCATAAACAAAGCATTGGCATCTAAATTGGGGCTCCCTTTGGAAGACAAAGAACGTGAGGAAGAGGTGAAATCCGTGGATGGGTCACCGTTAACTTCAGGTTTGATCTCAAAACAGACCACGTGGGTGCATTTAGAATGCGACCCACCTCATCAAGAGGAAATCAGGTTTGATGTCATTGCGGCACCTCAATTCAGCATCATCCTGGGACGGCCCTGGCTGAGAACTCATAACCCGGAAGTTAACTGGTCCCAAGGGACCCTAAAATTCACTTCGGCATTCTGTTCCAGGAATTGCGGCATAACTGAAGATACGGGACATGTGATCGGGAGTATTGAGAAGACCTTGCCCACGGAATATCAGGAATATGGGGATATTTTCAGTAAGGCTGCAGAGGAAACTCTGCCACCCGATCGAGCCTTCGACTGCAGCAGGATCGACCTAGAGCCTGGGGCAGCACTACCATGCATCTGGATTTGCACGTTAACAGAATCGGAAAACGAACATCTGAAGGACTACATCAAAAGGAATTTAGCCAATGGCTTCATACGCCATTCTACATCACTGGTATCATCTCCCTTGTTTTTCGTCCCGAGGAAAATTGGGGACCTGAGAACTTGCATGGACTATAGAGCCATCAACCGAATGACTGTAAAAAACCGATACCCATTACCACTGATTGCCACTCTATTGGATCAAGTCCGAGATGCCAAGATATATACAAAACTAGATCTACGGGGTGCTTACCAACTAGAGCTGCGGGCTGCGGGTGCATGAAGGGGATGAATGGAAGACTGCTTTTAGGACAAAAGTCATGCCATTCGGACTCTGCAATGCACCCGCCGCCTTCCAGCACTTTCTGGATGAAGTTTAACGAGGATATTTAGATGTGTTTGCTGTTGTCAACATAGATGACATACTCATCTACTTTCGAAGCCTTGAAGAAAATCAGAAACATGTAAAGGCTGTCTTGCAACGTCTAAGGGAACATCAGTTACAAGCAAAACTGGAAAAGTGTGCATTCCATCAAACCACGATAGAGTTCCTGGGGTTCATCTTGTCACCAGAAGGGGTAACCATGGACCGGAAAAAGGTACAAGCCATCACGGAATGGCCTTCCCCTACATCAGTAAAAGGGGTTCAGATAGTATTAGGCTTCGCCAACTTCTACCGACGATTCATCGACGGATTCGCAAAAAAGGTGCAACCTATCACTTGTTTGTTGAAAAAGGGGGTAACATTCCAGTGGGATACAAAAGCGGAGGCAGGTTTCCAAGCTCTAAAAAGGCATTTACCACAGCACCTATATTGCTTCATGCAGACCCTGCCTGTCCGTATGTAGTAGAAACGGACGCATCCAGCTATGTGCTAGGAGCGATATTGTCTCAACGAGACAAATCCGGGCAACTTCACCCCGTGGCATACTATTCCCGTTCCTTGCTCCCTGCGGAGGGAAACTTACATAATAGCCGATTGAGAACTCTTGGCTATAAAATCAGTATTTAGTGAATGGCATCACTATTTAATGGGCACACAACATACCATGACCATCTTAACCAACCATAGGAATCTGCAATTCCTAAAGTCTGCTAAAGCCTTGAGCCACAGACAATTACGTTGGGCTATGTATTTCGTAGACTTTGATTTTGTAGTGACGTATCGCACAGGAGCAGAAAACAAAAAGGCTGACACCCTGTCCCGCTATCCTGAACCGGATCCTGAGATTATCAAAGAAGAAGAACTGAAACCTATAGTGCCACCCACACGCATCATCGGCAGCATTACTGTCGACGATATGTTCAACAATATCCGTAAAGCATTAACTGCTCAAGAACTAGCGCAATGGAACAAACCAAGTATTGCCTATTAAGGATGTATACTGGAAAAGGATGGGGACGACATTGCAGAATTAACTGAAATAAGTTCTTATTATGCAGAATTGATTTGTGTTTTTCGCCGTGGTTTATCATTGGTAAAGGTGCAGGTTGTTGTTTTTTATTTCCCTGAGCTGTCTGAGGTTCAGTAATTATTTGGTTGTCTCTATGAAAGATGGATGCCTCATTTTTTTCTCTTGGTTTTGATTGGGAAAAGAATATCTCAAGAGATTTGGCAATTTTCTCTCACCTGTTCTCAAGGGTCAAGAATCTGCCAGAATCGGCAAACCCTGGGTGCGGCTCCATTGGATTTGTTGACTCTTTTATTTTTGTTCAAGGTCAGCGAAGTTTGTAAAATTTTTTGTTGTTCGCTCCGTTGGACTAATGTGTCCAAGGGTTCACGTGGTAAAGGTTGATGCACTGGTTTCACTTTGAGAAGCTGTGATTTTTTTTGTATTTTGTAGAGGCACTTTCTGATATTTCTTAGCAATAGCGATACGGGCTAAGGAAGTGGCAGATTTGGGTAATGTTAATGTAAGAATTGCAGTGAGCTGGTGGATTTATATCCAGCAGTTATTTTCATATTTTTTGTTTTTTTATATATATTATTGTCGCTAACTGATTTGGTCTTATTTTTAAAGATGTTATAGTTGGATATTGGAAGCGTAGCAGCCTGTCCTTGCTCATTATCGCTCTCAATAGTAATTGTAGTAGTCTCTCGCTTTTGTAAATGCTTGTTTTTTTCTTTTTTTTTTTTAAGCATGGCCTATCAGGCTGACAGGTTGGTTCTGTGCATTTGTTACAGTGATTACAGTTTTCTCCTGTTTCGAGAGGCACAGATTTAATTAATATACTATCGCTATTTAATGTAGAAGATTTTTCCTGTGGCCAAGGAGGGCATTTATTTGATAATACTTTCTCAGCTCGATAGTCAGCTCTCTTTTAATTGGTTTTGGTTATCTGTTCCTGCCTATATTGGTCCGTTGATGTGCTGTCATCTTTATATTTATTTCGTACCATTTGCGATATTAGTCTGTGTTGGATGTTGAGTTTATTATACAGTGTTTCGTATAATGGGTGTATTTGCATTTAACTTGCAAGTCAAACGTGGGTGTGTTTGCACTTAAGTTTGGCCATTGATTGTAACTTGCTAGCCCTGTGACTGTTCCATATCACTGTACTTGCATACTCCTCCCTCTGCCTCCTCTCTCTTCCCACCCATGGCGCTTTCTGTTTCTCCCATCTATTCCAACTGCTTCTCTATCAACTATCCCTCCCTTCTCACTAAGTCTGGAAAGAAGAAGTTTAAAAAGGATATCTTGGCCTCAAACCCAGGTCTCCCTATCGCTGATACCTATTCCAGCGCCTCGTCCAGACAGACCCTCACTGACATCCTCTTTGTCGTTCCTTCGCCTGATCTATGGACCCCTCATATGATCTCTGTGCTCCGTCCTATCTCCTCCGCTCCCATTAATGATGGCACTCACTGGAAAGTCCTCATGGATTCCTTCGACTCCTCCAGAGTCATCCTTAATGCCTACCTAAATGGCACTGTCATGGTCCAAGGTCCTAAGACCAATCTCCTCCTCTTCGATAGGCGGTTCCCTCGCCTCATCAACTTCCTATCATCTCCAGCTGGACCTTCTTCTAATTCCTTTTCTACTTTGCCCACTCTTCCCTCCTCCTCTGCCCCACTTCAGGCTACCTCCACACCTCCGCAAGGCGTACCTCTGAGTTGTACCCCTCCCCGGAAGGTCTTTAAGGCTGGCAACCTTCTTCATCTTGTCACTCTTAACTCTCGCCCTGCTGTCAAACACTCCTCTGACATCTGCCACCTCCTTAAATACCTAGACCTTGATGTCCTCGGTCTTACGGAGACATGGTTCATGGCCAGCTTTGTCACAAGCTTTGACACTCTAATGTCAAATAATACATTTAAGAAATGAGATGGTATTGAGGCTACACACCCAAGGCCCTTGATTCCTTTGATGGGGTAAAAAGAACATGTGTGCAGTACCCTGTTGGCTACAAGATCCTCTACGCACCCAGATCCACCTGGCCCGGAGGGGGTGTAGCCCTGATCTTTCCTGAGTGGATTCCTTCCACTATCATTCCCACTCAGACTTACTCCTCCTTCAAATTCCTTGTCTGTAGGCTCTCAATCTCTCCTAGTCACTCTATTATGTTGCTACTCTCTACCAGCCCCCTGGTCAAATCACCTCTTTTCTCTCTGAGTGGGCTGACCTCTTCTCCTCCCTCCTGGCCTCAACCATTCAACTCATCTTCCTTGGTGACCTCAACATCCACCTCGATTCTCCCTGTCCCTCATCTTCACTCTTTCGCGACCTCTGCGATTCCCTTTCCCTCTCTATCCTCCCCTCTGGCCTGATGCACTCTGCAGGACACACACTTGATTTCTTGATCTCCTCTGGCCTCCCCCTCTCTATCCCTCTGGCCACTCTTCTCTCCTGGAGTGACCACTGCCTCCTCTCCTCTCATCTCTCACTCTCTTCCCCACCCAAGCCATGCCTACCTCAACATTGCCACCGACCTTCTCGGACAACCGGCCCATGAAGCGTGTGTCAGTTGAGACTTTCGCTGCCACCTTCTCCCTCCCCCTCCTCCTCTGGCTGACTCACACCCAGACACAGCCCTGATGCTCTTGCACCTGTCAGGAGGATCTGCTTGAAGTCCAAAGCCAAGTGCAATTCCTGGTATGACTCTGACCTAGCTACACTAGGGCGGCTGAGAGGAAATAAAGGGGTTCTTGTTCATCCTCCGACAAACTGGCCTGTCGCCTGCTCCAAAGGCAGTACTTACTCTCTGGTTGCACCAAGAAGAGAGTCCACATTGAAGCCTGTGTCTCAGCGGCATCTAACAACTTGGCAGAACTCTTTAAAATCTACAAGGAACTGGCCAACCCGACTCCAGTCTCTAGCCCGCCTCTTGTCTTCCAGGCTCTCTGCAATGCCCTTGCCTCTCACTTTATCTAAAAAACCCAGGACATCCTGTCCACCCTCTCCTCCCCTCACCCTCCTATCCCCTCTCAGTCTGTGCTTGCTGACGCTCCTTCAATCACCCTCACACCCTCTTTCTCTTCCTTTCCTCTTTTTTCCCCCTGATGAGGTCGCTAGACAAGTCCGATCTATGATAGCCTCATCAAAACAGGTTCATCCCTGTTCCTCTAAAACCATCAAGGACCACATTGATACCCTCGCTCCGGCCCTTGCCGATTTTTGCAACCTTTCCTTTGCCTCAGGATCCTTCCCCTCCCCTCTGAAGCACTCCTGTGTGCATCCTCTTCTCAAGAAACCCACAAACGACCCTTCTTGCCTGGCTAACTATCGCCCAATTTCCATTAATCCTTTCTTGGTAAACACCTGAAAAAATTGGCCATCTCTCAGCTTAACATTCATTCTGATTCTGTTGGCTCTCTCTATGACCACCAGTCTGGCTTCAGATCCACCAGAAGCACGGAAACTGCTCTCCTGAACATCCGTGAAGATCCGCTCTCTATCCTTGACTCCAACATTCCCTCTGTCCTCATCCTACTCGATCTCTCTTCTGCCTTCGACACAGTCAACCATATGACCCTGCTCAACCATCTCTGTGATAACCTGGGTATCACTGATCAGGCTCTGGCCTGGCTGACGTCTTTCCTCTCTGACCGACCCACCCAGTCCAACTTGGGTCCTTCCTATCATCTATCTCCCCCTCCACCTGTCGTGTTCCCTAGGGGTCTAACCTCTCGCCCTGGCTTTTCAACCAATACCTGGCAACTCTCGCCCACTGCATTGCCATTTTCTGCCCAAACCTCCAGTGCTACGCTGATGACACTCAACTCATTTTCAGGACACCCTCAGCCACCCTTGGCCACCTCCTCTCCTTCTTCCATCTCTGCCTAACTGCCATTCAAGATTGGTGTGCCGCCAATGATCTTTGTCTAAACGCTAACAATACTGAGGTCCTCCTCATCGGTACACCTTCACCATCCTTTCCCCTCACTCTCTGGCTGGTCTCCCTTGGCCCTCCTCCTACCCCTACCTGTGAGGCTAAGAACCTAGGGGTCATCTTGGACTCCACACTTTCCTTCTCCGCCCACATCTCAGATGTCTCTAAAAAGTCAAACTTCCTACTACACCTCCTCCAAGGTACTCTGCCTTTCCTCTCCTTCCCCCAGAAGCTCATGGTCTCCCAAGCTCTGGTTTCCAGGTTGGGCTATTGTAACAGCCCCTTTCTAAATCTACCTGCCTCTACTCTCCGCCCTCTACAACTAATCCAGAACAGGACGGCAAGACTTGTCCTTGGCCTCAAGCCGTGGGATAGTATCTCTCCAGCTCTGAAATCCCTTCATTGGCTCCCAGTGGATGCAAAGATTAAATTCAAAATCCTCTGCATTGTTCACAAGGCTTTCTGGGGCCTGGGTCAAAAATACCTTCAACTACCCCTCTGCAAATACCTCCCTACTCGAGCTCTTTGCTCCTCTACTTCTAACTCCCCCAGGGTCAGTCGCTTTTCAAAAAAACGAGCTGGGGGTAGATCTATCTCTTCGGCTAGGGCCTCCCTTTGGAACAGCCTCCCTGTCACCCTGAAACTTGAGGAAAACCATCTCCGGTTCCAGAAGCACCCCAAGACCCTCCTATTTGCTTCTGCCTTCACTCCCTCTCTCCCCTGCTGATCTGTTTCTCTATTGGCACCTTGCACCTGGTCACCCTCTGACCCCTGGGCCTAGGTACCTGCTCACCCTGCCACCCTCCAGCACTGCCTCCGGGACACCCCTTGCACTGGGGACTGTATCTGTACCCATACAGTCCCTCACCGCCCTTTCTTTTTCTTTCTGCACTTACCAGACATACCTAACCTGCTGCCTTAAACACAGTACTTACCACTTGCTGGCTGCACTACCACTATTTATTGCCTTTTTTTAATCTATTTATTTTCATTGATTATTATATATCTGATCTCCTCTGCTCTGCACTTTCCACTTCTCCCCCTTCCATGCACTTTTCCCCTCCCCCTCTCCCATGCACTTTCGCGTTCTCTGGGACCTAGTAAGATCGTTGTTTTGTCTCCCCTGTTCCCCTCCCTTGCCTTGTTGCACTCTGAAACTTGTGTACGAGTGCGATACAAATAAGCTATCATATCATATAATTTGGTAAGCGAAAATAAGGCTGTATTCATTGAACGTAAGGACGTATCAAGTCCTACTTTATAGTCTACAGCCGCTGTATTCGGAATATCGGGGGGAGATACAAGCTTCCTTCTTGGGGTAGGCTGCGTGAATGAAATGGATAAGACTGAGGAGTTTTCAGCTGATGGAGAAAACATGGCTGCGGATTGGGACAGATCTGATGGGGGGGGGGGTTCTATCGATATGTTGTGGAGAAGTATCTTGCGTTTCTTCTTGTCTATCTTGAACTGATTTACGAGCATCTATAGACATCACATTCATTCGGAGGGGAGTTTCCATTCTCACGTCACCAGAATTTGGGTTATAGTAGTTAGTTTTTATAGATACAGACACCGGTAGGACCACAGCAGGTACCGCAGGTTGGGCTGTTATCATAGAGGGTAAATCGCCATATTGTAATGGCGATGATAACAAAACGCCCGCATGCACCAGTGAGTCAGAAGGCGTATGAGTCAGGTCGACTCTTTCGTCACTTGAGTTATTCACCTGCAGGTGATCTATAATCACAGGGGGAGGCAGTAGCGGCGTGTTCGAAGACAAAGCATTCCCCAGTTTGAATTCGGGGGCACAAAACGTCCGTATATCGGAAATTATGGGGGTCGCGTGCACATTCTGAGCAGCATTACTGCTCCATGAGAGGTGAATTGTCCTTGATGTAGTTTTTGGAGTGTTCAAGGGCTCAGAGATTTGGGTCATAATTTCGTTTGCAGGCGGCATGTCAGGTGTAAGAGTGTACAGCTTTAACATGCAAACGAGTACATTGATAGAAACCTGCTTACTCAGCAAGGTTCTGAGAGGCTGATTCACACTCGAATATTCACAGAAAATATAATAGACAGAGAAATAGTTAGACAGTCACACAAAAACAAATAAGAGAATCTAGGCACACATCATGAATATAAAAAGACTCACGCACCCGCGCCCGGCGTCTAGCTGACAGCCCACAGCACTTGCCAAAAGCACTTTCCCAAAAGCGCGCGCGTGTTGGTAATATGGGATTCTGGGAAAGAGGGCAGAGCTTGCACCAAATTACCTCTAAAAACAAAAGCAACAGCAAATATGAGTGGCGGTGTCGTATTGCAAAGTAGTATTAAAATCAATTAGAGTCTTTGAGCATTCTCCATACCCTGCAGGTATATTCTTTGTCGAAAAAGTGCAGCAGGACACACCAGACACCTGAATCCGACAGCACTTGCCAAAAGCACTTTCCCAAAATGCGGGCACGTACCATTTTTGAAAGAGCCATTTGAAGACTGGTCGCCTGCTGAAGCGAGCGTGGTTGGTCCACTGAAGCCTTCGACTTTGTTTTCCACCACAAGCAAGGCGTGGGAAGAGAAATCTGTTTTAACAATATATTTAATGTCTACTTGGAAAGATATAGCGGTGTCTTTAAACATGGGGCTTGATGGGTTCTGCATCGTTATGGCTGAATCCTTTGATTAAAGTCAACAACAAAACCCTGTTTTGGCCAAATTGGTAATTGGAAGGAGTAAGAAATATTGGTGACCTATTTGAAGCAGGGTCTTTGCTTTCTTTTCGAGCCTTGAAGGAGAACATATGGTCCTGAAGTTTGTTCATTTGGAGATTATCGCTCCCTTTGGGCAGCTGTACCATTGACAGAGCTCAGGGACTCTGCTCTACTGATCGCCATTGCACACATAGGAAGCCAGCAGCATATGGCATCAGCGATGTACAAACTCCTGGGAAATGGTTCAAATGGAAATACAAAATTCCTGGATTCCTGGACAAATTGCCTTCAGGAGGAAATGATGCTAACAAGATGGAAGACAATATGTGGAAATATTCCACAAATGTTGATCAACATAGGAGAGCGGGCTCCACAGGTAAAGTTGCTGAACAGGATTTTTTTGGACACGAGAATGTATGTGCAAGCAAGGCCGGAGTTTATCGAACCCCTGTTTGGGATGTCGACAGTCAAGAGGAACACTTGAGCATATGATCTGGGATTGTTATACGGTCAAATCATTTTGGAGTGATATAAAGAGTACGATGAATGAAGTGCTGGGAGTGGACAGAGAATATGACTTTGGAACTTTTATTTTGGGTGAAGACACTGATCCAGAGGTACTGTCATACCATCAGATGCGTGGTTGGAGGAAATGTGCTCTGTTTGCAATATTAAGAGAATTGTTATGAGACTGCAGAGGAACAGCAAAAAGTTCAATAGCATTTGGAGCAGATTCCTTGAATGTGATTTAGAGTAATTTGCAATCTGTAGAAGTACAGAAGGAACCTGGAAGATGAGATAAGGTATTATCATTCTTGTCCTTTCTTCTTCTTTCTTTCACTTTTCAATTTTAAAATTCATGTTGCCTGGATGTGATGGGGGAGGGTTGGGTAACTTTAAAAGTTCTCGGTTTCTCTGATTGTTTGTTAAAAATAGTATTTGTGGTATTGGATTTTAAAGGTATATGTATATGTATATATTTATACTAAGACCAAACATTTGCATAAAATACCCCATTGCCAACCCACTCAAAAAAATAAATAAATAAATGAGATGGTTTTGGGGCTGCACACCCGAGGTCCTTGATTCCTTTGATGGGGTAAAAAGAACATGTATGCAGTCCAGGGCACCTATGACATTTAGGAAGTGTGCTACCTCCCTCTGGTGGCATTGATGGCATTTTGAGTGGTGGGGAGTGCAAAGAAGTCCCCTGCACGGCTCTAGGGACATCCAGTGGGGGTGCGGGGGGCGAAGAAGGCCAGGTGTCGCCTTGAGCTAGTGGATGGTGGGTTCAGGGTTGGTTTCGGGAGGATCCCCTGGGCACCCACATTTAGTCAAGAACAATAGAGGGGACTGCACTCAAGGGTAATTAAATGTCATTAACATACACAGAGCTAATGTAATGCTGATAGTATTAAAGGGGGTGCGGTTGCTTCCCAGGCCCCAATGACAAAATACAGAGACAAATGTCTTGGCAGGATCTGCTCAGAACACAAACGCACACATCCCAGGAGTGGACCAAAAGGTTCCAAAGAATTCAATGAAATGGTTGAACACACTTAGGTGACTAAATATATACAAAAGGCATTATCAATAATGTAGACAACAAAATAGACAAAGACAATTTCTTTCCAAATATTAGATTCAGAAAAAAACTAAATATCAATTTACAAAGAACAAAAACAGTTTCTTGGTGTGTCACTTAGGCACCCTACAAGTATGAGCCTAGGGGTGGTGATAGTGTTCAGGCTCAAACATCCTTGAAAACAGGAGCTGTACACATGAATGCATCATGAGTAGACAGCGTAATTTATCATTAAAAAAAAGTACAATTATTACAAATAAAGGGCAATGATGTATCTAGCCCTACGCGTTTCGGGGTCCAAATGTCCCATCATCATGGAATTACCGTCTATTTTTGCTGTGAAGAACAAGAGAAATGATAGAGTATTAGGATTGATCTCCAATTAACATTCAGGACTGACAAACAAAAGGAACCAAAGTAAATAGCCAATTGGCCAACCTTTGTAGTGTGTCTCTAAATCGAGAAACACTGTTAAAAGAATAGAAGACCACCAGTAATTCAAAGTCACCCCAGAGTTTCCTGCAAAGTAAAGGAGTGTCCTGGAAAGTAAAGGAGTGTCCTGGAAAGTAAAGAAGAACATATTATAGGAACAATACTCAAAGTAAGTCCACCACCACACCACCAGTTCATGGCAAGCAAATAAAAATACCTAGGTACTAGTAGCAATTGGGTTAGTGAACAAGGGTGCCAAATTGGGCACAGCGAGTGAAGGTATAGAGCAGATTCGAATAATCAGCCAATTGCAGAGTACTAAAGAACATGCACACAGAAAAGGATATACTGTCCAGTAAGGAATCAAGGATTGACATAATAGGCTAGAGAAGCGACATAAGGTCTGTCACTATACCTACTGCTCGGCCTGCAATGCAGGTCTGTTCGCAAACACTGCCGTGACATAAAAAGCCAGGCAGAGCGTTCATAAGGATACAACCGGAAGTGCTGTTAACATCCGGTGTTCATGCTGTTTTAGATTCAGTTTCTATGTTGTGGTTTTCACTGTGTTATGTCAGGGACCTTTATATGTTTTAGATATTTGAATTTATTTTGAATAAATACATTTAATGAAAAGGTTTTTGTAATTGTCGCACACAGTCCATTTTTTCAGGACTTGGAGTGCCGGGTGATCGAGCAGACTGCTGTTTTCTGGGTGATGAGGTGTGAGTGTAGATAGAAATCATCTGACTCCTTATTTAAACATATGATCCATTCCCTGTTGGTGGAGTGAGATGAGAGATTTAGAATAGGGATTGTGTTTTTCCAACCTATTTTAACATAGAGTTTGTCAATCTACCATGTTTTGTGCTGGTGTCGAAGTCTTTCGAGGTCACCACCTCTACTCGGTCGTTGCACTTGATCCAGAATGATAACTTGCAACTGAGCCCCCAAGTGTTTCTTTTCCTTAAAGTGCATTGCC